>NC_140975.1:31609363-31694363 GCF_056783735.1 Eptatretus burgeri | reverse complement strand
CGTGTGTTTGTATGTGTGTGTATGCGTGTGTTTGTGTGTATGTGTGTGTGCGTGTTTGTGTGTGTGTGTGCGTGTGCGTGTGTGTGTCCGTGTGTTTGTAGGTGCATGGTTGTGTGTGTATGTGAGTGTATGTGTGTATGTGTGTGTTTGTGTGTGTATGTGTGTGTTTGTGTGTGTGTGTGCGTGTGTGTGTGCGTGTGTGTGTGTGCGTGCGTGTTTGTGTGTATGTTTATGTGCGTGTGTGTGTGCGTGTGTTTGTGTGTATGTGCGTGTGTTTGTGTGTATGTGTATGTGTGTGCGTGTGTGTGCGTGTGTGTATGTGTGTGTTTGTGTGCTTTTTTCCCCTCCATAACAACAACACTATAAAACCTGTCAGCCTGAAACTTTACATCCACACTAAGAAAACTCCAACGAAGTGTAAGAGTGAAAATTGTGTGTTTGAGCACAATCCTGGACAGGTCACCACTCCGACACAGTATACTAGCACTCATTTTGCTGACCACGCAAGGATGACAGGCCAAGTTAACCCCACCTGGTATTAATTCAACGATAGGCAGGATTTGAACTCAGGACCCTCGGATCCAAAGGCCACCACCCCGACCATTAAGTCGACACCAAGCATACATCCAGAGAAGAATTGGGGAATTACAGACCTGTTCGTTTGATTTCAGTTGTGGGGAAGGTGTTGGAGACATTAATTAAGGACGAGATGAGGAACCATTTAAATAAATACAAACTAATGAAAGTTAGTCACCATGGGTTTACCAAAGGTATTTCCTGTCTAACTAATCTTTCAGAGTTCTATGAAGCAGTGTCTCATTGGGTGGATGAGGGAAAGGCAGTGGACATAGTATATCTAGATTTTAAGAAGGCATTTGATAAGGTACCACATCGGAGGTTGTTAGCCAAAGTGAGGACTTGTGGAGTTGTTGGTCAGGTAGCGAATTAGATTGCAAACTAGCTCAGTGATAGGAGGCAAAGAGTGGCTGTGAGTGGGAGGATGTCTTGCTGGGAGGATGTAAGTAGTGGGGTCCCTCAGGGGGGGGATCAGTACTGGGACCATCATTATTCATTATTTACATCAACGATTTGGATAATGCGGTAAAGAATAAGCTTTCAAAATTTGCAGATGATACAAAGCTTGGAGGTGAGGTGGATAGCAGAGGGGGTGGTGATCAGATACAGGAAAGTATTGATACTTGAATAAATTGGGCAAAAGATTGGCAGATGGAATTTAACCTGAGTTGGGGATGGGAAAGAACAATAAAAATAGAGATGACAGGATGCAAGGGGTAATTTTGGAGCGTGTCACACAGGGGAGGATCTGGGGGTGGTAATAGATATGGGAGGTAAGCAGGCAGCACAATGCCAGGCAGCTGGATGTAAAGCAAAGAGGGTTTTAGAATGTATTCAGAGAGGGATAATTTATAAATCAAAAGAGGTGGTGTTATCATTGTACAGGAATTTAGTGAGGGCCACATCGAGAATATTACGTGCAGTTTTGGTCACCACAGTTCCGGAAGGACACAGATGCCATGGAGAGGGTTCAGCGCAGGGCTACTGGATTGATTCCAGGCCTAGCTCGATTCCGCTATGAGGAGCGGCTGAAGGAGACGGGGCTTTATACACCAGAAAGGAGGAGGTTACGAGGAGATATGGAGATATTTAAGATAATTAAAGGTATCAATAAAATAAGTGCAGATGAATTATTCAACAGAGTCGACAGTGATAGTGTTGTGGGGCCGGGTATTGGTGGCGAGCACGACCGCTAGAGGGAGCAGTAGAGTGCCTCCGCTAGAGGGAGCTCCACCGAACACACCGGAATTTAGGTCGTGACCCTCGGATAAGTCCAAAAGGCACGGGTCCCTTACAGGATCATCAATCACCAATAAATCGACCGCGTGGGGTAGGGTTAATTGCCAAACTTCAATATACCTAAGTACCACACGGCAAAGTTACCGGGGAATTCACACCCTCGATAGACCTCGAGCGGGATGAGCCGTTACCGTGTGTAACCCGAGTGGAGGTTACCAAGGCCTGTCGGTCCAAATGAACAATTTACCCTCGCTATCTTTCAATACACAGTATGCCAAGCCAATGAAAGAAACACAGAAACGAGCTGGAACATTCAACAAAAGGGGTATTTATATATAATGGGGCAGGGGAACACGCAAGAAGGCAGAGTTAACCGAATAAATGGAATTCAATGTACAAGCAAAGGAAAACACTTAAACAGCTCTTCTTAACAGATGGGAGCCACAGACACACACACACACACACACACACACACACACACACACACACACACACACACACACACACACACACACACACACACACACACACACACACACACACACACACACGACCCCGTGGGTCTATCTCAGTCAAGCTGGGCCACAGCCCACAAACGAGGCCGCTCAACCACGATCACCAGTGTCTCAGACCGCTCCTCGACAACCAGAGACTGCGCCGCAATTGATACGATCACCGTCTGCAGAACGCAAACGCCACGATCCTTGTCTGCCCAACTCTGCTCCAGACAACCACTCTACTCTTCTTTTGAGGAGGGAGGGGCTTCTTCTCCCCGCCACTCGCCTCTTGATTGGACGGTGGGTTGTCAGGCGACTCGTGGCGGCCTCCCAATTGGCTGGGGCGCGGGTGTGGTGCTCGCCCTCCGCTCATTGGCTGGGGTGTCGTGGGAAAGTCGCCCTCTGTGCATGATTGGACAAGGGGTGGAGTCGGAGCTGAGGCGATGAAAATCTCCGCCCACGTACGTGGTCAAAAGCACGTGGGCAATGGCGTCGGTGTTGTCATTGTAGAGGATGTAAAAACCTGACTCTACAATAATTTGTCGCGCACACATGTAATTCCCATTAGACAAAGGGGGGATTCTAACTGTAAACACATACTTATCGAAATAACTAAGCTTAGGGACTGCTGTCTGTCTGTGTGCAATATGGCTGCCAGATCCGGAACAATATATGTTGTGCGGATGGAGAAAGACTGAGCAGATAGATTGAGGGAGCAAGAGAGGAGAAAAGGCAGACCGTAGTTGGGATGGGAATAATGCGTGAGGAGGGATATCAATAAGGTGGGGGTGGTGCGAGAGTGGATGAAGTTCGTTGAGGACAGGATGAAATGGAGGAGTTACGGGGGTAAGGGCAGGGCAAAATTAAGATTGGTACCATTGGAATTTGGACCTCACCCCTCCTAAAGGGAAGAAGCGAATTTCGTATGATGTTTTCTTTTTTTAAATCTTTTTTTTTTCCCCGAGGAATTACAATCGATCGACCCATCAATAAAAAAACGTTTGCACCTAAAGAAAGGATTAAAATGAAAATGCATTGAAAGACTATCATCGGCATCCGACCTTCATCTTTGTTATGGAATATGAGATAGTCCTGTCTGTTCTACATCTGTAATGTCAGCATATACATTAATTTTTCTTTTATTTATTACTTGCAAATACAACCTGTCGCTTCGCTGATGGGGACAATAAAGGGGGGAAGAAGGAGGGAGAGAGAGAGGAGTTAGGTGTAGGGTGAGAGGGGGGAGGGAGGGAGGAAGAGAGGATGAAGAAGGGGGAGCTAGGAAGGGAAGGGGGGAGGAGTTGGGTAGAGCGACACCTCACCATGCATTGCTCTTCATAGAGAGAGGGTGAGAGAGGGAGCAACAGAAGGAGAGAGGTGACAGAGGTGTGGGATGAGAGTGCTGCATTTCATTAGGAAGGAGGGGGGCAAGGAGGGGACAGAGGGTGAGAGAAGCATGGAGGGGGGGGAGGAGGAAAAAAAAAAAGACAGGTCAAGGGTGGAGGTGAGTTAACAACGAGAAATGATGTGTGATGCTTAATGACTGAACACGGGGGGGGGGGGGGGAGGGGGAGGGGGGAACAAACATGTCAGAACAGCTGTACACACAACGACACAATAGAGTTTGTAAAGTAATCCACTGGCACATCTGCAAAAACTTTGACATTCAAGTTCCAGTAAATTTGTGGGAAAATTAACCAAAAGCAATCACTGAAAACTTGGAAGTCCCGCTCACGTACGTCCTAATGATCCCATCGGGTGTGAAAATTGAAAACAAAGTGTTGTGACCCGATATCATACTGTTATGTTTGTGGGGTAGATGGAGGAATTCCATAGGACAGATAGGAGTGTATAGAGTAGCTTGGTCTGTGGACATGTAGGAGACATCTGTACTGTACTGAATTGGGAGATGCTTAGCAGGCAGACACGAAGCGGAGGAACAGTCGAGCCGGGCTGTGTTGCACGAGTGCGAGCGCGGGCGTACTGTGCCCACGGCTCTCCTTTATTCCGTACGCGGTACACTCACGAGCCGGCCGACTCCCGTATTACTACGACGCCTCAGACGGCGTGCACACCTCATATCCCTTGCCGAACCCCACGGCCACTCCTCCACCATCACGCCCATCATGCATCATCATCATGCCCCTCCCCGTGGGCATGGCTACACCACACTCCTCCCTCCTAAAAGTATGATTATTAAATGATCAGTATTATAAGAAGCATAGACAACACGAAGAACCTCGGTATAATAATCATGCAAATAAAATGAAAACAGCGAAGTATAACAGCACATCACATCATATAATGCGTGAAAGCGAGCTACTGGAGAAGCACAGCAGCACGACTCAGCAAACCCGCCCCCAGGCAGACCTGAAACAGATAAACCTTTCGAGGCCGGACCCCCGCTGTCTGGAACCCGCGGCGCCACCGCCAGACCCAACCGACCTTGGTGGGGGCGCTGAACAGCACCCTTGGCTGGAAGCAACAAACACTCCCCAACCCTCACGCACCATAATCAGTTGAGATTCCACCGCATGGCCAAAACGGCCTTGAGTGCACCCAGAGAGCCACGCCCCAGGCGCCAGGCACGTCTGACCTCGCTGAAAGCAGAGGTGGGGGTAACGCCGACCAGCGCACGAGTCCCGGCTCCGAGTCGATCTCCGAGACCCACACGGCAGTTAGACGGTAGTAATTCCATTTAAACCCCACTTCAACCATAAGCTCGTTATAAATCAATAGGAATAACATTCGAACCATTGCGAATTCATTTTTCCGTACAGCGCGCTTTTTTGATAAAATCCCAGTACAAGACAAAGCAATTACCTGCGGCCTGGAGCAACTGGAGGCCAATAAACCTTTATTCGCCCCCACATCACATTGATCATAACACCAACTCCATTGACTGATCCCCGCCAAATCCACTTTTACATGAGAACTGCTGGCATTTATTTCAACAACATTAAACTGCATCACTAGAGCAAGGAAAAGCACATATGCCATGAACAACAACCCACAACCCACATCACGAGTCCGCTTCTTGGTTGTCGACTTGATGCTGCGACTCGCGACTCCCTTTAACGCCACGGGCCCACCGCCACCTGTTGAAGCTGCCTGAACCACACCGATGCGGATTGCCTCACGAACCTTGCCACAGCGCGGGAACTCATCGCGAACGAAGCGCGGGAACTCATCGCGAGAGCCGATATGGCTCTCGCCGCTCCTGGAGCGCACATCATCGCCGCAGGCAGCAACGAACGGTGGCTCCCGCTGCATCGACGCGGCCCCCGCCGCCAGCGCCTCGCCCTCGGTATTCGACGAAGGTCTCGAAGAGAGCACTGGCACATCTGGAGGCACGAACCGGAACCCGTTCCGACCCAAAAGGAGTCCGGCTCGCCGAGCCCGGCTCCTGCTCCGGCTCGCCGGCATCATCATGCCCCGGCTGCAGGCTGATCTCCAGGTCACTGGGGTCCTGCTGCGGTGCCCCTTCGCTCCCGGTGCGATCGTGCTGCGGTGCCCCTTCGCTCCCGGTGCGACCGTGCTGCGGTGCCCCTTCGCTCCCGGTGCGACCGTGCTGCGGTGCGCGCTCTCGTCCCGCACCGCTAGGCGTGCGAGCACCCTGCGGCACTTGAGCCATCGCGCGGACTTGCGCGGTCACCGGTGTCTGCTCGACAGATGAAACAGTCGCGATCGCCGAGTCGAATGTGATGTCGGTCAATGGCTGCTCGCAGACAATGTCAATGGCTGCTCGCAGACCAGAAATAAAATGATCTCTGAACCGTGCCGGATGCTCCTCTGCCGTGAATTTGCACGGCACAGCCGAATGCGATGCGCGGCCAGCACGAGTGGACTCAATTCGACACCCGATCCGTGCCTCGCTCACTTCCCCCCCCCCTGCCACTGATCTTGTCATTTCCGGATCAATCGCAAGCAGGTTTCGACGCGGGACGGAAGGATCGCCTCGCACACCACCATCTATGACCGCAACAATGGGCGATGACCCTCGGCCCACACACCGTAGACGACCTCGAGAGCCCAGACCGCCGTCCGAGTGATTGCATTGCCATTTCAGAGTGGGTTCAGAGTGGGACAAGCGAGTGAGGCAGAATCAGTGGTTGGAAGAGAAGGGCATGACGGTTGTTTCTCCTCAACATGACGAAGAAGGCTGCACAATTCTCATGTTTGTGCTGTGTGAATTTGTCTGCGTGCTGGAGCAAGACGCTGGCCATTGACTGCTCGGCTGAGCCGTGAAATGTGTACGTTTCTCAGGAGGGAAGAAGAGTTCGTGCTTCGTGGCCTGAAATCGTCTTGGCGTATGGTCGAGGAGGAAGGAGGGTGATCGTCGTGAATTGACCTGGTACAAGAGAAGAAGGGATGGCATGTCCGCTCGTGAAAAGAAGCTTCATGGCAGTTTCTGAGCCCTGGCATTGAATCCCGCCACACGAATACCTCACGGATGTTTCCCACACACAGAGTGGCTTGGCGCCATTTTGGATGCAGTTTCCCACGCAGTACGTCACGGTTCGATCATCAAACTCTAAAAGATCACTTCTGGACCCGAATCTAAGTGCTGGGAGAAAGGGAGGATTTTTCTTTTATTTATTCTGTCCCCTTGTCTGCATTAAAGTCTGTGTAGAGGCACTTCAAATAGGAATTTAGTTTATCTCACGTTCCGTTTTTAGCTCGCCTGTTCGAAGAACAGAGAGCTATAGCGATACCCTTGGCGTGAGCGTCAGCGTCAGTGTGAACGTGAGTGTGAACGTGAGCGTGAGCGTCAGCTTCAGCATGAAAGTGAGCGTGAGCGTCAGCTTCAGCGTGAGCGTGAGCGTCAGCGTGAACGTGAGCGTCAGCTTCAGCGTGAGCGTGAACGTGAGCGTGAGTGTCAGCTTCAGCGTGAGCATCAGCGTGAACGTGAGCGTCAGCATGAGCGTCAGCTTCAGCGTGAGCGTCAGCGTGAATGTGAGCGTCAGCATGAGCGTCAGCTTCAGCGTGAGCATCAGCGTGAACGTGAGCGTCAGC
This sequence comes from Eptatretus burgeri, assembly GCF_056783735.1. Lineage (NCBI taxonomy): Eukaryota > Metazoa > Chordata > Myxini > Myxiniformes > Myxinidae > Eptatretus > Eptatretus burgeri. Next base: position 31,687,035 of record NC_140975.1, on the reverse strand, counting down.
ATGAGCGTCAGCTTCAGCGTGAGCGTCAGCATCAGCATGAGCGTCAGCATCAGCGTGAGCGTCAGCGTCAGCATGAGCGTCAGCATCAGCGTGAGCGTCAGCATGAGCGTGAGCGTCAGCATGAGCGTCAGCATCAGCGTGAGCGTCAGCGTGAGCGTCAGCATCAGCGTGAGTGTCAGCTTCAGCGTGAGCGTCAGCATCAGCGTGAGTGTCAGCATCAGCGTGAATGTCAGCATCAGCGTGAGTGTCAGCTTCAGCGTGAGCGTCAGCATCACCGTGAGTGTCAGCATCAGCGTGAACGTCAGCATCAGCGTGAACGTCAGCATCAGCGTGAACGTCAGCTTCAGCGTGAGCGTCAGCATCAGCGTGAGCGTCAGCTTCAGCGTCAGCATCAGCGTGAGTGTCAGCATCAGCGTGAGCGTCAGCATCAGCGTGAGCGTCAGCATGAGCGCCAGCATCAGCGTTAGCTTCAGCGTGAGCGTCAGCATCAGCGTGAGCGTCAGCTTCAGCATGAGCGTCAGCATCAGCGTGAGCGTCAGCATGAGCGTCAGCATCAGCGTGAGCGTCAGCGTGAGCGTCAGCATCAGCGTGAGCGTCAGCATCAGCGTGAGTGTCAGCATCAGCGTGAACGTCAGCATCAGCGTGAGTGTCAGCTTCAGCGTGAGCGTCAGCATCACCGTGAGTGTCAGCATCAGCGTGAACGTCAGCATCAGCGTGAACGTCAGCATCAGCGTGAACGTCAGCATCAGCGTGAGCGTCAGCATGAGCGTCAGCATCAGCGTGAGTGTCAGCATCAGCGTGAGCGTCAGCATGAGCGCCAGCATCAGCGTGAGTGTCAGCGTGAGCGTGAACATGTTAAAGTTTTTGGTGCAAGTTATTTCCTTTCTAATGTTTTTATCTATCACACTATTTTTTACTGATTACAATACAGTAATCCCCGGTTTCTCGCAGGGGTTACGTTCCAAACCCTCCCGCGGTAAGTGAAAATCCGCGATGAATGGACGCCTCCACAAAACACGTTTTAAACACATGTTAATCTCAATTAAACACATAAAGAAAACATTTGAAGCATAAAAATGCTTACTGTAAACTCAGTAACGTTGCAAAAACATTGTGATGGGCAGTTGCTGGCGTTGTTTCTTCATGGTGGTGAGGAGAGTTTTCGCCATTGTTGCTAAGCGTTCAAGTGAGAGGCCTTCGTCGTCGTGCTCCTGCGATGGATCAGATTGTTCCTCCTCCTCCTCCTCCTCGCATGCAGACTTCGTAAGCTCAGCCAAATCCTCGTCCGTTAATGGGTCAGAGTTTGTTTCGATGAGGTCATTCACTTCGTCGTGCGTCATGTCGTTGAATCCTCCTTCTAGAATCTTCCTCAGCTTGACCGCCTTATCGACTGCCGAATGGTGAATTTCGTGTGGAGAAAAGGCCTTTTATTCGTGGACGCATTCTGGCCACAGCTTCTTCCAACAGGCGTTTAAGGTTTCTTTTTTCATTTCTTGTAGAGCCTTCTGAATTATTTGGAGACACGTTGCTATCGTGAAATCACGCCAATACGCCCTCAGAGAAAAACTGTCGTCGGAATCCATGGCCTCCACGAGGTGCTACAGCGCGTTGCGAATGTAAAGCGCTGAAGTTGGCTTCGTCCTTCTTGATGTAGCGTATGGTCGATTCATTCAAACCGTAATGGCGCCCAACCGCGGCAAACGTTTTTCCTTTGGGCGGCATCGTAAGGCTTGGAGAAAAAAAAAAACGTAGAAAATATCTGTGTCGTTCACAAGCGAAACAATCACGACAGCGAGAGTGCTCCTCGTGGGAAGCAGCCAATCAGCGCCAAGGAGAAATGAATAGTGCGCTGTCTGTCTTTGTCTCGTGCGTTGTGTCGACAAACATACAAAAAAAAAATTGTTTGTTTTATTATGAAGATACTTTCGAGCGCCACGTGTTATAATTTATTGCTTAAATAATTTATATTTTATATATTATTACAGCGATGTACCGGGGGAATCCGCAGAAAAAAATTAGTTACGTTCCAAGGGAAAACCCGCGATGAACCGGGGGCGCGATAGGTGAACCGCGATGAAGTGGGGGTTGACTGTATACATATACATATATTGCTTTAAAATTATTTGGATCAGACTTCACTGCAATGCTTTATAAAAAATATTATTAAACTAGTCTTTGAAAAACGATAAATGTATAAACAGGCGAGCATTGGGTGGCTTTGACACCAACTCTCTGGTTTTATATATATATATATATATATATATATATATATATATATATATATATATATATATATATATATATATATATATATATATATATATATATATATATATATATATATATGTATCGATGTCAAAGTGCGGGGTGCATTATATTAAAAGGATGTCCTGTAAAAATAAAATTGCAAATTTTCAGCGGATGAGACACCCACAGCATGGCACAAACACCCACGGCATGGCACAGCAGGTGGAAATGTATGTCTTGTCAAATCGATGCTCCATTGAGAGCATGGGTACTTTTACCTAAATGAACAACTAAGCAGCTTGGAGAGCGCTCACCAAGTAGTTTAAGCATTCAAATGAAACGGTTGATAAGAAACGGTTCGTTTGGCACACGATTCACAAAATTGGCACACGACATTCACAAAATGTCAAATATGTCCAAATTGGATAAATGCAAACTTTTCTCGAAGTCGCAACTGCTGGTAAGTTCGATTCTGGAGCTTAAATTTTGTAACTCTCCTTAATTTAAGAGATACTCATGGTGATCTCATGTGCAGAAATGAAATAAAGCAATGAACGCTGACGTCTCCAGACATTTATAAGAATTGCAATGTACCCAGCGATTTGTAGTTATGATGAACAGGCATTCGATAATATGAGTGAGAAAAGTGAAAAAAAACAACTTTATCGTTAAGAAATCGGTGTGGCCTGTTCCATGTCAAGGCATGGTTGATCAGGCCAAAAACACATGGCGGCTTCAGACCCCAGCGAGGTTACCCAAGAAACCCCAGAGAGTGAGGTGGCCGAGGATCACCTGATGAAGAATATAATTAAATAAGGCCTTTAATTATCTTCATAATCGGTGTTTTAATTAACCCAAACACCCAATTTTCACTCTTGCACTTCCTTGGAGTTTTCTTAGTGTGCCTGTAAAGTTTCAGGCTGCCAGGTTTTATGGTTTCGAAGTTATGGAGGAGACACACTGACTGACACACACACACACACACACACACACACACACACACACACACACACACACACACACACACACTTATTAGTATAGATGGTAATAATTCAAAGTGTAACCAGAGAGTTGGTGTCAAAGCCACCCAATGCTCACCTGTTTATACATTTATCGTTTTTAAAAGACGAGTCCAATAATATTTTTTATAAAGCATTGTAGTGAAGTCTGATCCAAATAATTTTAAAGCAATAGATGTATTTGTATATTGTAATCAGTAAAAATAGTGTGGTAGATAAAAACATTAGAAAGGAAATAACTTGCACCAAAAACTTTTGCATTTTCACGCTCACGCTTACGCTGGGGGTATCGCTATCGCTCTGTTCTTCGAACAGGCGAGCTAAAAACAAGGTCCATCTACCCAGGTGTTTGCCGTGATCTGGCTGTGAAGGCATCGAGCATAGATCGACATTTTGTGTTCTGTGCTTTTGATATATTTTTTCAAATTGGAGGGACCAAATCTTCCCTCCTGCCTGGATTTGTCAGGGCGGCACGGTCACGGTCAGAGTGCCCATCGGTCCCCGTGAACCTTGTTACTCTCTCTCTCTCTCCCCCACTGTGTCGTGACTTTGTGAAGACAGGGGACACCATCCTGCATGTTGGGGATCTCTGGTTCACTCCTGGGAGATTGATTGGCTGTTTCCGTGCCGCATGCTTGTTCGAGAGAACTGTCCGGGACTATACTGCTCTACCACTACTACTACAACTTCTATCTTTTCTGACTTTTCCATGCACCCCATCCCACACCCACTCCCTTCTGCAACACTTACGGTGTCAAAGAAGCTTCACAACTACCCTGGAGCATATGTTTATCCACACTAATGTCAATGACACTTGGTGTAAAGCATCTCTTTCTGGGTCACACAACATACTCGAACTTCCTCATTTTTTAAACACTTTGTGTTACTCAAGAGAGAGAGAGAGAGACTTCATGCGCCAAATTACAAACCGGTTTGTCCCTGTCACACCGAACATTCTCTGTTTTCAAGTACATAGTCACTGGTTCATTCCCAATACTGCACATAATGGGTATAGTATAAAAGCAAACATGATGAAAATTGTTGTGTAAACAAAGTCAATATAGTTAGTGTGTTTAAACATACAAGCATCTTGCTAGTCTGGTTTTCACTTATTTTAGACCAAAGCTTCCTCTGAAATCAATGGTAAAACCAATACCATTCGCAATGTCTTCAACGTTTGTTTATCTATCGAATCCTTAGCTTTTAACCATGCACAGTTGGCTAATAGCACAGAAAGATAAAGGATAGAGGAAAATGATATCTGTTCAAGGGGAAGTGGGGATCGAAGATCATAGCACCACTACGTGATGGTGTTGATGCTCTTTCAACGCCAGCCAAATATTGCAGTTTGGATGCTTTCTTCTTCTTTGGTATGCAGCACTTTGCAGGCTGCTGTTTGCTATCACGTGCTTGGAGTGCTGCTCTGCCGCTGATGCAGTGCCCCCTTTAGGTTAGAGCAGGAATTTGTAATTTGGCCTGGGTGCCGGCGATAGCTTGCCGACTCTTCGTGAAGGACACCGTGGGATCTTTAATGTCTAACAACTAATACCGGAAGACGGGATGCCTGGTTTAGGTATCAAAAGACCTCTGTGTAATGATGGGTTTGATTTTTGTCTCGGACACCTATGCAGTTGTATCTTTAAGTCTCAAACACCTAAACACTGGAATTTTTGGGGGCAACACCTGTGCAGTGATTTAGTAAAGCCTTTGTCTCTGACATGTGTGCCACATAACAAGATCATGAACTTTTTTTTAACCCCCTCCCCCTCCCCCCCCCAGAAAAGTAAAATTGCTGATGACGTCACAGTGTATGTCCCTTTATTTTTCTCTTGCCCAGGTAAAACCGACTGCCTAACAATATTCTTGCCTGTGCTGGGTATGGTCAGAAAATGCAGAACAAACAGCAACCTTTCATTACAGAGGCAGTAGTGCCTGTTTATGATTACAACCCCAGGGGTATGCCCTAATAATAAGCACGAATTTTGTTCAGTCTGCCAGGTCATTTACACTTCATGATAGTTTACATTTAGGCTGCAAACCTTCATTTGGCTAATGCCATCCTTTTATAAACGAAAGCATTTTCCATTTTCCATGAGAACAACTCAACTTGAGACATCTTATGGCAGTTAGCTCAACTATAATATCACACAATACACAACATCATTTGGAAACAATAAGCAGGTTATAACAAGCCCCACTTTACATAACCAGCCTGATACTGAACGAAGCACCAAACCTTTCACATTATTGGGACCGTAGTTCCCGGAGGATTCAACACCATCACTGTATTGCAAATGCAATAATTTCTTTTTTGTAATGTTCATTTGTCTTTCAAGATTGTCACATCATTAATAATAAGTATACGGAACAAAATGTTGTAATAAAAAGGCTTTTGATTTGTTACTTTTGTTCACATTATGGCAGTCAATCCCCAGGAGGTAAAAAGAACCCATTTGAGGGAGAATATATATTCCCAAAAGTGGGGAAGTGTTCATCGGAAGGCATGGTGGTGTCGAGGTAGGGTGAGGGTGGGCATTCCTCAAGGTCTGGCCCTGAAAATGTTGGTGCGGTATCTGCAGAGTGGTCGACAGGAGTATCTCTGATGTGCTGCGCTCTCGCAGGCCTCCAGCCCGAATGTAACCAATCACACTGTGTGTGCGCTGCAGATGGTAGAGATGGTTTGTTGAAGACAATAAGGGCATCACATTGTAAATGTGTATTCATAAAATAGGTGCGGTGTCCTGGTAAAAAATCCCTATTCATGTGTGATTATTTCATAGAATTACGAGCAAATACAACCCGTCGCTTCACTGACGGGAATAATATGACAGCAGGTGTGCTGGACATGAGTTTGATAAGAAGATTGGAGGGGGAAAGTGGGGGGAGGGGGAATGGTCCTCTTTTGCTGAATTGAACAGGATTGAACAAAATTGGGTACATTAAAACTACGCGTTCAAACGGGTCATACTAAACAATGCCCGGACACTACCCAGAGACGTCCGTGGGGTGGAGGGGCTTTGGGAGGAGGTAAGTGTGAGGGAAAGGGAGGGAAGAGCGGTTTTCTTCAATCGTTGAAAAAAGCCGTGCCAGTCTTCGTGCCTTCATTTAATTTCTACAGATACGATAAGCTCGAGAATCTCTTCACCTAAGACGAATTGTGGAATTCATCTGCGTAGCAGCTCCGACTGCTAAAAATAATAATAATAATAATAATAAAATGAAATAAAAGCTTTCATTTGTCCAATTCACACATTCTTTGACACCCCTTCCTCTCCTCGACCTCCGGAGAGTTGTATGCTGACAGAGGGGGTTTGGGAGGAGGATAGCGTGAGGGGAGGGAAATGAAAGACAACATAAGGGGGGAGGGAGGGAAGGCAGCCAGAGGGGAGGGGAACACAGTGTGAGGGGATGGGGAGGCAGCATGAGGGCAGCATAAAGGGGGGTGGGGGAGGGAAGGCAGCGTGAGGGGAGTGGGAGGGAAAGCAGTGTACCAGGGCGTTACTGGGGCGATAAAATGTCCCCAAACAGCAACGTTTTCTTTTTTAACCACCGTGTTCTATTTAAAACCAGGCGGGAATATTTAAAATAAAAGCCCATAATATCTGCTTGGCAAAGGCCTGCCTGCATGCGTGTGCCCTCCACCCCTTCCCCCTCTCCCCCCCCCACATGTTCCTCCAACCTCCTCGTGGTCCATGCTAACCGTGCACGCACACCAGCATTAAACACATCCTTTCACTCGCACACATGCACGGATTTCCCCACACCCGCAGAGCACGGTGGCACATCCCACAAGGTTTCGATGCCGCAGCATGTCCTTTCATCACGTGGCTTTGCCGCTGCAGTACGTCTGCTCCCCACGTGCAAAAGCACATGGTTTGCGAGATAGCCAAATAACCTCCTCCACAGCGACACACACCACGGGCCTGGATGCGAGTTCAAGTTCGGACCACGCGTCCGTACAACCCACGCACCGCACACATGCAACCAAGCATGCAGGCATATACACACCCCACTGAGAGTCATTTGTACCCATTTGTACCACGTCCTTGTGTGTTGTCTACGTACCTCTTTGTTTTCAGCAACTACCAACTATTAATATATTCTCGCAACTTTAGAATATTTATGTTAATTTTTTGTCAGCAGATCATACAAAATGGTGAAAAGAAAACTGTGACGTAATTGATGAAAAATAATAGCAGGTTGTAGAGCATGGTGTTGCCCCAAATGAAGTTACACTTTCTGCACATTCCTTAATCTTTTCTTCACTAAATATAATCGTCCAAACAGTAGAAAAAAGAATTAAGCTTTATAATGCTTTGCTTAAATAAATAATCTTAGTTATAAAAATTACTAATCTGCAAAAACTTTAAGATTTCACTGCAGATTTTGACACTTATTTAGTCCACAAGATCCGATTCAAAAATCAGATATAATATATCGATTATATACTTTAATTGGTCCATGAAAGTAGACCATGTTTCCATATCAAGGCGTGTTTGAATAGGCCGAACAAAATGGTGAATTAAGACTCCAGCAAGCTGACAGAGGGCTGACCAAGAATGATGCCTTGATAAAGGATAATTAAATAAGGAGGAGGAGGATTTTAACTCAGGACCCTAGGATCCAAAGCCCGCCACCCCAACCATGAAGCCAACACCTGGCATAATTAAAAAAGGCCATTAATTATATCTTCAAAAGGGGTGTTTTAATTTATCCAGACACCCAATTTTCACTCATGCACATCCTTGGAATTCCCTTAGTATGTATGCAAAATTTGGGGCCCCTAGGTTTCATGGTTTTGGCGTTATGGAGGAACATGCATATACACACTGGCATTTACTTGTATAGATGACAAGCACAATGGTGGAAACTCTTTGGCAATCACCTCTCTTATCCATTATCGTAACGGTAGCAAATGACTCGCTTAATATCCACACCCGTTTGTAAATTCTACATCCCGGACTTGCTATAATCCGCTATTCTGTGGAATACACAAGGCACTTTTTTGATAAAACTCTCAGCAAAATACAAGTTTATATGTATAACCTGCACCACAAAAATGGACTCCAGTTCAGGACTGGAAATCGAGTCAACTCAAAAGCAGTGTTTTGCCGATCTATGGTGAGAGCTCTTTTGGATGTGTTTAATTCAGCATTGCGAATCACTTCGAACTTATATGAAACACAATACTTAATGATGAATGACGTGGCATGTTGAACAACTCTTACCGAGTGATATGTGACATCCATCAGATTCGCACAGTACGAGCTCGTTAGTAATTCACAAGTCTTGGCGAGTCATTATATTAGTTTCTGACACATGCAAGCATGGAAACGGCTGTAAAATGATGATGATGATGATGATGATGATGATGATGATGATGATGATGATGATACATATTTTCTGTTCCAGCTGTGTATATTTTTTTTAAGTTTATTTAAAAGGTTTTAAAAGCAAATTGATGTATTATAAGGAGCAATTTTAATTCTATTGAAATAATTGTTATTCAGAACAAAACAAAAGAAACTTAAATGTTGCATAAGATATCTCACAATGCACTGCATTTTAAAGATGGCATAACCCAGTAACGAAGGTTGGTTCTCCATTGGTGCGAGAAATCTGGAGAAATAGAGTTTTCACTTTAGTTCTAATTGATAATTTGCACCCCAAAGATTTCTGAGAAAAAATTGCGGCTTATACATGAGTGATTGCGGTATACTGTCCCACCCCGCTATTCGCGTATGATACTGTTACGGATCTGGAAACCATTTGCATTCAACATACAGATGTCCCAATAGTCAGTTATGTCATTAGGTATGTGTGTAGTCAGATCCCTTTCCTTTTGTCTAGTGGGAGAATCAAAGGCGTGTATTGCGATTTCTTTTCAGTTAGGTTATTAAATCTTACATCCAACGAACAACCAACAACCATTCCAATTCCCTATCACGATCCACGACCCACCTGCTGTCTGCAAGCACTCTGACTTGCCGGGGCGGGGTCTTGCTGCCATTCCTTGCCGCTTCTGCCGGCGTTCCTTCCACAGATGTTGTGGTTCTTGCACGACGGCCTGTGCAACATTGGTGCTGTTACTCGTCGAGTGTGGGCCCGCGTGGAGGAGTGGCTGGGGTTTCCCGACAGGGGCCAAGGCCCCGCCCTGGAAAGGTGGGCCGTAGGACCTGTCCAATCAGAGGCGGACAGCGAGGTGTGTTCACCAAGGCCCCTCCCTGTTGAGGGAGGTCCATAAATTCCCGAGCACTCTCTGAGGCAGGTGGTCTTTTTGAGGTCTTGGAGGGTCTTTTTGAGGTCTTGGAGGGTCTTTTTGAGATCTAGGAGGGTCTTTTGAGGTCTTGGAGGGTCTTTTTGAGGTTTTGGAGGGTCTTTTTGAGGTCTTGGAGAGTGTTTTGGGGGTCTTGGAGAGTGTTTTGGGGGTCTTGGAGAGTCTTTTAAAAGTTCTTTTGAAGAGTTTTTGGTGGGCGTCGCGGCGAACGTGTCTCTGCTGGCCCTCTACGAGGAAGGGAAGAGCGACCCTGACCCTCCTCCATGGACCCCAGCCATTCACCACCCGAGCTCCACCACGAACCTCGAGTCCCACACGTGCGACTGGGGACCAAACCAACGACCATTGTCAGGTGTCGCATTGCGGAGCACGCCCTTCCTCCGACGGTCAGGTACACCACCGAACTCTGGCCTCCAGCTTATCTCTCTCCACGGCTGCGAGGGTCCAATAAAGACTGGGTTTCTTTTCATTTTGTGTGTGTGTGTCTGGGTGTGGGCCTGTTTTTAAGTAGAACTGAATAAGAGTTTTTGGATCATTGTAAATACTTCTTACATATATTCGCGTTGTCTTGCTTTGTGTCTTCATTTACTGTAAATAAAACTTGTAAGAAATTCCCCCAGTTCGTTTCCGTCCCTTCTTGCATTGGTCCAGCTTGGTTCGGATTTGAGTTTAGCCGGGTTTTAATACCTGATAATCCGTTCATTCCAGCCGGCACGGCTTTGGCAGTTTCCCCTCAGCTGCATCCGAACCGGAGTTGGTAGTCGGTAGTTGGAACTCTACTGCAGTCGGTAGAGTGACCTGGTTCGAGCAAGACGTGCCAAGGGCATGGTTTCCCTAGTAGTCGAAATCGCGTCGTTAATTAGGTAAATTGGTTATAGACAAATAGACCCTACGCTACGCGGATGAAATATTGGCGTCCATGGTCGGTTAGACGACCTGCCGGCTCACGGGTTATCCGAGTGACGACCTACAATTCCGGGGAGTTTGGTGGGAGATGACACAAACCTCCCCCACCTAGTGGTCGTTCTCGCCACCGACCCCCGGCCCACAACAATACATTCCTGAAAAATGCTGTGAATGTTGGGGTCCGGCGAATGTTGGGGCATTTTGTTTTTAACATGGTCTAGGCTCGTGGAAAAGCGATTACACAGAACAAATCAGAACACAACAAAACAAAGGGAACAGCAGGAGAAAGGGGAAACACCAACAGCAGGGCGGAGGGAGAAAGTAGACAGAGACGGATAAACAAGGGATGCAGGCAACGATGAGGAGTAAGGGAGAACAGCAAGGGGTTGGACAATATGGATACCTTCGCAAAATTGTGTTTGACCAGTTTGTGATTTTTATCAAGGTCTGGGGAGAGTGAAGAGCCTGTCAGAAGGATGAGAGATGTCACGACAGAGAGTGGAGTCATCAGATACATAATCAACTGGAGAGTTCATAGAATACCTTGCCGTGCACAGTCTTGGAGAAAAAAGGGCATGAGTGGGGTCTGCCAGCAGCAAATTTGATTCGTCAAGATTATGTAAAATGCCGCAATATTTTGTCCAAGTACTGCTACACAGGTTTTTGAAAGTGTCAATAATGCGCTTTGTGTTCTCCGGTGTTCAAGTATTTCAGTCAATTGAAACAAAATAATGATTTTAAAGGTTGTTGAAAAACAATTTTTTTTCTGGAAGTTTCCTGCCATTGAAGCAGAATCTTTGACACCATGTTCTTTAACATGTTACATTAGATCTTCATGCCTGTTGTTTGTGTCCTTTATAACGTCCCTAAAAACGGGAAGTTTCCCGTTTGGAATGATTTTCAATTTTGTTTGACTGCCAGACCGACAGACAAAAAAAAAATCTCACTCATCTCTGCGAATGCACGATCGGGACGAATTTAAAGCCAAACTACTGCAAAGCTACAGGTTCGTTTTCCGATTTGTGTTCTAAATATAACATCGAATTGAAATCAAGTTTTTCCTCGATCATAAACGGACGTCTGTGGACAGACAGACAGATAAAGTGAACCAATTGCTTAACCCCGCTTTTCACTTCGCGCACGCAGGGTAATAACCATGCAAGCTGGTAGGCGACATGGGTGGTCGCTACATAATTGCATACTAGTCATACAGTTTTTGATGGATCGGGCTGAAAATTTTTGACAAAGAGGTTGATTATAGTGTGCATAAAAGCCTTGAAGCCGATTTTTGATTTTCGAAATTTTTTTTAATGATTTTTCAAACATTTCAAAGTCCTGTTGCTAGGCAACAGTGGTGTCCATAGCAACGGTGCTCAAAAGCATAGAACTCGATCCTGGTATGAACCTACCTGTGAAGTTTCATCAAAATCGGTTGACTCCTCTGGCCTCCAGAGCTGTCCATTACATACAAACAAACATACAAACAAACATACAGACAGACGGAAAAACTGAAAATAAGGGTACTCTAGCAACCACCCAAAGGAAGCAGTCAGGCAGAATGTTATGCTTACCACAGGGCTGCAGGGAGCAACGAAGTGTGCGGTTCTGTTTACGTAGGCGGCGATTGACCTCTTGCAGATATCGGATGTAATCCACAGCCTTGCGTAGTACTGCAGATTTATGCAACTGTGACAAAAAAAGACGATTACAGTCCAATAATAAAATGTGGCAGAGATTACTGTATGGAAGAGAAGGCATGTTAGAGCCAAACAAATGTGAACACAATATGGGGTGCCAAGTACAGTATGTTAATGAGAGAATTTTGGAACATGTTACATATCGTATACATCGTATGTATGTGAATACGAGACATGGTACTGATTACTGTATATAATGGTGACATTGCACCGATTACTGTACGTGATCGTGACACGTTGTACTGATTACTGTACATTATGGTGAGACATTATCCCGAATAATATTGTTGCGGACCGGGGTCTGGCGGAGAGAACGACCGCTAAGTGGGGGAAACTACGTCGGTTCCCACCAAACTCCCCGGAATTGTAGGCCGTCGCTCACGGATAATTCTGTGACGCGGCGGGTCGCTTAACCGACCGTGGATGCCAATACCTCAACCACGTGGCGTAGGGTCCCCCTGTCTAGAACCAAGTTACCTAATTAACAACGTGGTTTCAACAATTGGGGAACCACGCCCTCGGTACGCCTTGCCCGAACCGAATCACTCTACCAACTACCTTTTCGGATCGGATGCAGTCGAGCGGCACTACCAAGGACGTACCGGCTAGAAGGAACGGATTATCGGGAATAAATACCCGGCTAAACTTAGATCCGAACCATGCTGGACCAATGGAGGAAAAGACAAAGGCGAGCTGGGAACATTTCAACAATTATTTATTTACAATAGGCGAGGAAAAGCATGTGGCACAGGAAAAAGGTTTATTGGTGTGTTACGCAGGGGAAAGATGAGAGAGGTGTGGTGTGACAATTATTCAAGCAACTTATAAAAGCAGACACAGTGCAGACTTAACGCGAGACTAAGAAAAGCAACAATTACAACAATAAAGGTCTTAAACAGGCTTATCTAACGGACAGGCGCCACACACTCAGACAAAATAAACCCAATGAAAAGAAAAAGGTCTTCTCCAGCCAGGGTGGGAGGGAGTTGAGGTCACAGTTTAGGGTACTTGAGCGTTCTGGGGAAAGGGATGCTCCGTGGTGCGGCACCCGACAAAGGTTGTGTAGTTGGTCCACAGCCGCACGTGTAGAGATCCTGTCCGTGAAGGAGCTCGAAAGGGAGAAGTGCGGAGTCCAAGGCGGGGATCAGCAGTAGCAGGACCAGACAGAGGCTTGGTTGAGGTCCTGCGGTCGGGAACCGTAGTCAGGCCGTCGAGGCGAGACATGGGCAGAACCAAGCAGCGGGAACACCTTCGCATCCAACCAACCCTGACTTCTCCCTTTCAAAACCAACCACTTTGACCTTTCAAATCCACAACAACCTTCCTTCTTTCTCACTCAAAAACCCCTCGCATCCAACTCAACTCTGAGGATTGTCCCGTGCTTTATCGATCACGGAGTTCGGGATGGAGTCATGGCGAAGCCGACGTCATTGTCCGTCCCGATTTGACTGGGCCTTCATGTGGTCCGCCTTTCTGGGTGGGGTTTCGGCCAGACACTGGTAAGGCCCGCCCACACCGCCGTGTCTGGGTTTCTGAAGGTGAATGGTGGCGCAGCTACTGGAACCATCCTCGGGATTCTGCCTCAGAAAACCAGTCTTTGGGAAGGCGCTTATCACGCTGTGGCCAGCAAAACGAGGGTAGCAAGCGACATGGAGGTACCATGGTTCAAATAAAAGGGGAAATAATATAAAAGGGGAAAATGATTTATAATCCGAACTAAAATCCCATCGCAACGCACCCCCCCCCCGCCCCGTGTCTTCCCACTACACACAAGGAAGGGATCTATCTGCACGTATACTAATGGAATAACTGACTTGGGACACCTGTATGTTGTATGCATACGGTTCCGAGAACCGTAACAATCTATAGGGTGGCATGAAAGTCGCTTTACCTCTGCTACATTATTTGCACCTCCCTTCCCCTCCGCCCTCCTGCACTGTGGTATGTGGCAACACTGACTCACTGATGCAGGATTCAGTGGGAAGTTAGACGGCATGGCGGACACAAGTTGTTGGTGTTGAACAGCCTTTGGTTGGTTGTGTTTGGGTGCATGAAATGGCACACACAGGTCAAACAATTGCTCAACTGCAGACAGCTTTTGCAGAATGCTTTGGAAAATCTCCACCAATGGATATGTTGTTAACGTGGGGGGGGGGGGGGGGTGGGGTTGGAGAAATGGGCTTTTGAAACAGGAAGTGTGAACGATAAGCGCAGTGGAAGACCGGTCACAAGAAGAAACACATGTGCTGCTGTGTTGGCCACAGTTGACTGGTCGCCAAGAAAGCCAAAAAGAAAGAGCCAGTGAACTTGGCATACCGTGGACCACTATGTAAACTCACATGAATGAAGATCTTCAGTTGAAACCCTGACGTCCATCATTTGTGAATGAACTGAGTGATGCCGACATGGATCGGCACTCTGCTTCATGCGATATCTGGCTTGAGACCTTCCCAATTGCTTTGTCTCGAGGAAAAGTGTTCTTTTCGAATGAATGGATGTGCCATCTATTGAAGCTTACGGGCACAAAATGTGGTGTTCTGGTGCAAGGAAAATCCACATTTCACAATGGAATTGGAGCATCATCTTCCACATGTGATGGGCAGGAATGACCTCAAAACATTTATTTAGTCCATATTTTTTGATGGACCAGTCAATGGCAAAGCTTATGAGCATACAGTATGTTAAGAAACTGGCTGGTACCGCGACGTTTTAATGTGGGAATAGCTGAAAGTTTCTGGTTTCAACAAGATGGCGCACCCACACATTTTGCGTTGCATGTTCGGAACAATCTCGATAAAACGTTTCCTCAACGATTAATTGGACATAGGTCACCAACATCACTAGCTCCTCTACCATGGCCACCACATATTCCAGATCTAACGATTCCAGACAACTCTTTGTGGGGCTTCATCGAGGACAAAGTGTCGACAAACCTATATCGGACGATTGAAGAATTGCATGCAGCAGTCGTGGCCTCTATCGCACAGGTGACGCCACAAATGTTACACAAGATGTCTGAGAGGATGTGGCGAGAAATTCAGTGGTGCAAGGAGAATAATGATGGAGAGCATACAGATACAATGACTGGTTAATTATTGTAAAAACAGCACAATAAAACCTGAATATTAAAAGAGTTTAAGAACGAATTCTTTGCAGGGAAGGGTTTTAAGCGATTTTCAGGTCACCCTGTGCACTATACTAATTGTTGTACACAATGGTGACACAGTGCACTGATAACTGTACATGATGGTGAGATGTGGTACAGATTACTGTGCATGATGTTGAGAAATTGCATCAATTACTGCATGTTAACATAAGATATTGCAAAGAGTGTCACCGGTAGCATCGTTATCTATTCAATACCGTAATACAAAACAAGTGCTGGCTGCAAATTATACCAATAAGATGGAGTCCAGTTTTACTGACAATAGTTGGTAATAGTGAACGTAGTGAGCTTCATACTTAACGCGTGCACATGAGAGAATAGGAAACAACAACAACAACAACAACAACAACACAATACCCTGGCAATTTGAAATCCGTGTCGTCGGCTTTGACCCTCTTGCTTCCGGGTTTTTTTTTGCTTCTGGTGTTTTCCTCAACGCGTGCACATGAGAGAATAGGAAACAACAACAACAACAACACAATACCCTGGCAATTTGGAATCCGTGTCGTGGCTATGACCCTCTTTCTTCCAGTTTTTGTCATGGGGAATGATGCGTCCCGGGAGATAAAGGCATCGTCGGAGACATGAAATACCCAAATAATATCAGACATGGTGTATATTTCCTCCACTGATTTTAATAAAGATATCTCCCGCATCATCAAAATAATTTTAAATCGTGATTTACATTATTTGATCGCTGATCCCGAATCCAGGCCGAAGTAACCGGAAATTGCAGCATCGAATGTAAGAAGAATTCTACGTTCGCTTCTCGGCTTTGCCTATTCCATATTAATAATATATTGATATAATTTTCTTTCTAGAAATGATAACACTGGAAATGATCACAATTTTTTTTCTTTGAAATTAGTAAGTGTCACAATAATAACTAGAACAGCACTCTGTATCGTGCATGCCTCCGCCAGGCTGAACAGTTTACCTTTTGTATCCCACTGATAGTCCAGATCTGGATTCAGACCTGAACCAAAATCGAATCATCTTGTTCTTGTCACCTACCCAACTCGTCCACCTACTTTTATCATAACTCGTCCTTAACTTCTCCAGATACCGTGCTGTATATAGTTTTTGGCCCAATCTCTCAATGGTGAAGAAGCACTGAAAAAAAATTGCGGATCCGGATCCTTACAAAAATTTTATAGTTCTTGTCACACACCCAACCTATCCAACAAGTTTCATCTGAATATCCACACTTTTTTAAGAGATCCTGCTCACAGTCAAGCAGACAGACAGACAAAAGGGATGGAAACATAACCTGTGTCCACCTTCAGTGGCGGAGGTAAAAAAAAAAAAACAACCCCTGCCTTACATTCATAGATATTTTTAAAATAATCCAGATTTTGCTGCATAATTACAGTGACCCATTTTACATCAACAACTTCATACGAGCGATGAACATTGGCATGTAATCGACTCTCAAGATGACACATTACAATTCTGTTTATACCGTTAAATTTGATTCCTCTTCTAATTGAAAGCAAAAATCAAGATGAAAGATTTCACTCGAGGAGGAGGGCATGAGGGATCCCCTGGCAATGGTGCATGGATGCACGTACAAACCTTGCTATTGGGCCCTGCCAGTAAAGCTCTCAGTTCTCCCATTCGTTCGTTTATTGAGCTCCGGTAGCGCCGTTCGATGGCATTGTGTGAAGAGCGACGTGCGGGGGGCTGGTGCAAATGGCCGACACGAGAGGCGATCGGAACAGCAGCTGGAGGTCTTTCTGGGTCGACGAGTAGGATGGTCCCTCCTGCCACCATCGCCTTGAAGGACATGGAGGTGTAGGTGTTGAGGGACTTTATCGATTGAAAAACCTTAAGCTGCAATTTCACACCTCATTACTCACTATTTCAAACAGAAGTTTCTCCTCAAAATATTCCTGAAATGTTACCGAATCACACACAATAAGTTTAATGATGCTACAGTATTACATCCAAAAATACTCCACATAAACCGTCACAAAATCAAATGAGGAGAGGAACTGGAGGACAGGATTAGAAGGCTACAAGGTGTATCGGTGTGATAGGAAGGAGAGAATAGGAAGAGGAGTAGCAATCTGAGTGAAAGACAGCATTTCATCAAGAGAAAGGGGGTGACATTAAGGAGGGAATTAATGTGGAGGATTCTGTGTGGGTGGAGATTAGAGATTGTAAACACAGTAAGATACTGGTCGGATGTTTTTTTTATAGGGCTCTGGGTGTGAAGGAAGAGGACGAAGGAGGAGAAGATGAAGAATTCAAAAGGACATGTGGTAAGGGAAGAGTATTGATGATGGGGGATTTTAACTTGCCAGGGATAGATTGGGTCCAGGAACAGGGAAAGGGCAGAGCAGATGAGGATTTCCTGGATTTAGTCCAGGATTGCTTTTTAACCAAGTTTGTAGATCAGCCCACTCGGGGGAATGCAGTGTTTCACCTCCTTTTAAGTAACGATTCCAATATGGTGGAGGAAGTGGAGGTTGGGGAGCATTTTGGATCAAGTGACCGTAACATTGTGTGTGCAAAGATTCTGTTAAGGGTTAGAGTTCAGGATAGTAGGGAAAGGCTATTAGATTTCAGGAAGGCAAACCTTGAGGGTATGAGGAGAGAATTGGGTGATGTAGATTGGAAGACTCTAACAACAGGACAATCAGCATCAGAGAAATGGGAAACCTTCAAGGAGAAAATGTGTAGAGTGCAGAGTAAGTACATTCCAACGAGGTGTAAAACTAGAAAGAGAAAGAGACCAGGGTGGTTGAGCAGTGAGATAAGGAAGGTTATTAAGGAGAAGCAGAAGGCATTTATTAGGTTTAAAATAACAGGACTGGAGTTAGATTTACATCACTATCGGAGTAAAAAGAGGGAGGTTAAGAAAATAACTCGGCAAGCCAAAAGAGAGTATGAGAAGGACAAGGCTAAGAATATTAAACATAATAGCAAGGCTTTCTTTAAGTATATCAGGGGAGAAGAACAGGTTGGGACCAGTGTGGGCCCATTGAGGAAAAGCACCGGGAGAGTGGTTCGTGATGAAAGTGAGATGGCAGGCTTATTAAACAGGTATTTTTCTTCAACTTTTACACAAGAACAGTCAGGAGAATTGCCAAGAGCTGAGAGTATCTATCAAGAAGGTGAGGAAGGGCTTTTACAGAAGATTCAGGTTGGAGAGTGAGGAGGTAAAGGAACAGCGAGGAAATCTAAGAGTAGATGAGGCTCCGGGGGTCCAGATAATATGCACGCAAGAGTCTTGATGGAGGTGACTGAGCAGGTAAGCGAGATGTTAACGGATATTTTCAATCGCTCACTGGAGTCAGGAAAGGTACCGGAGGATTGGAGAGTCACAAATCTAACACCATTATTTAAGAAAGAATCCAGTGAAAAATTGGGAAACTATGGACCTGTTAGCTTGACTTCAGTTGTGGGGAAGGTGTTGGACATGTTAAGGACCGAATGAGGAACCATTTAAACATATCCAAACGAATTAAACGTAGTCAGCATGGGTTTACCAATGGTAGTTACTGTCTAACTAATCTTTCAGAGTTAGATGAAGCAGTGTTTGATTGGGTGGATGAGGGAAAGGCAGTGGACAGAGAATTTCGAGAGCTTAAGAAGGCATTTGATAAGGTACCACATCGGAGGTTGTTTGCCAAAGTGAGGACTTGTGGAGTTGTTGGTCAGGTAGATAATTGGATTGCAAACTGGCTTCGTGGTAGGAAGCAAAGAGTGGCTGAGTGTGAGGATGTAAGTAGCGGGGTACCTACCTCAGGGATCAGTACTCGGACCATCATTATTCATTATTTACATCAATGATTTGGATAATGGGGTGAAGAATAAGCTTTCCAAATCTGCAGATGAAACAAATCTTGGAGGGAAGGTGGATAGCAGTGGGGGTGGTGATCAGATACAGGAAAGTATTGATACTTGTATAGATTGGGCAAAAGATTGGCAGATGGAATTTAACCTGAGCAAGTATAAGGTGTTGGGGATGGGAAAGAACAATGAAAATCGAGATTACAGGATGTAAGGGGTAATTTTGGAGCGTGTCACACAGGAGAAGGATCTGGGGGTGGTAATAGATACGGGAGGTAAGCAGGCAGCACAATACCAGTAAGCTCTGGGTAAAGCTAATTGGGTTTTAGGTTGTATTCGGAGGGGGATCATTTATAAATCAAAAGAGGTGGTGTTAAAATTGTACAGGAATTTAGTGAGGGCCACATCTCGAGTATTGTGTGCAGTTTTGGTCACCACAGTTCCAAAAGGACATAGATACCATAGATGGTTCATCGCAGGGCTACTAGATTGATTCCGATTCCAGCTAGATTCAGCTATGAGGAGCGGCTGAAGGAGACAGGGCTTTATACACCAGAAAGGAGGCGGTTACGAGGAGATATGATAGAGATGTTAAGATAATGAAAGGCATTGATAAAATAAGTGCAGATTAATTATTCAACAGAGTAGACAGTGATAGTCCAGGGGCCATGCATGGCCTGAGAGTAAAGAGAAGGAGAGTTAAGATGGTAGTAAGACAGGGAACTTTAACTCAAAGAGAAGTTAATGCATAGAATGGC
This sequence comes from Eptatretus burgeri, assembly GCF_056783735.1. Classification (NCBI taxonomy): domain Eukaryota; kingdom Metazoa; phylum Chordata; class Myxini; order Myxiniformes; family Myxinidae; genus Eptatretus; species Eptatretus burgeri. Next base: position 31,667,167 of record NC_140975.1, on the reverse strand, counting down.
CTCCCTGGAAAGGTCGTGGCAGCAGAAACAGTAGATAAGTTTAAATTAGAATTAGATACGTACCTGGAAGTTATGGAGATGGAGGGGCATAGGGATGTTGATATGACTTTTAGGTAGCTTGAGCATTGATGGCTGATTGTGTGCATGTGTAAGGAATGTTGTTGGTGTGGGTCTCGTAAAGGGGTGTTGTGCGGTTGATGTTATGTGTTTCTTACCGAAAAACCTTCTTCGCCCACTCTCTCCCACCCCCACCCCCAGAAATAAATAAAAAATACAAAAAAAAGAACTACAAAAAAACATTTTGCTCTGTTTGTTTTTTCAATATAAATTGGTCTGGTGTTGATGTGGTGCAAGCACGATGGGCCGAATGGCCTCCTCATCCTCCTCCATCTAAATTCCTTGTGTATCCTTGTGTGTGTCGGGTGAGTACTTGAAGCTATTCTGAAAGCACTTGTAATTGTGGTGGCATTTATCTAGTTTGGATGCAACACTTTCTTTCTTTTTTTATGCAAAGTTATAAGGCTCATGTAAGAGCTAGAACACTGAAAGAACCAGCAGGCAACAAAACAAAAGGAACAGTAGAGAGAGAGAGAGAGGGGAAACAACACCAGCAGGGTTGAAGGATAAAATTGAGGGAGACTTGAGGAAATAATGGGTGTGGGGAGAAATGAGGGGTAAGATGCATGGGGTGGACAAGATGGACACAGAAGCAAACTCTTAGGAAGAAAAAACTGGAAATTTGAAAGGAGGTGGGGCAGGGGTTGAGGTGGGGTTGCTCGGTCAGTGCAGTTCCATGTTGAAACTTGTGACATTACTACTCCCATATGAGCAAATGTACAAAACAAAAAAAAATAATAATAATAAAAAGTTTGTGATCCATCACCATTTATAGGACCAATGTATAAGTTTATCAACCGAAGTACCGAGTTCAGCTGTTTGTGCTCTCAAGAGCCATCGATCTGAAGGCCCATATTAATTTACATTATTTCCACCATGCAGGTCAATATACAGTTCTACTCGTAGTGATGGTGTGATTGGTGCAATTGCATCTTGTTTCAGACCTAACAAACCTGCAGAGGTTGAGAGCAGAGCGTGCTGGACGCGAGCATGGAGACTGGCTGGCTCGTTGAACAGATAGGTGGCACATTTGAGGTCCGGCTATCTTGTGCAGTGGAAAGCACCAACGAATTGCACTTGGTCAGAGAAGGTTGTAGCCAGACCTGTAGGATAAATTTCAATCAATTGGTTGACCAAAGATTTATTGATTACAGTTACTGGTCAAGATTATGATGATAAGGCTGTCAGGAAACCCATATGAATCCTGGCTTCCAATAATTATGGAGCGTGGCTTACAGTAATTGTATCGATTAATTTTTCACACTTATAAAAACATACAAGCCCTCCATAAACCATAGTCATTTGCATATGAGAGGACAAACCTTTCCATGAAACCGAGATCTTTGTGGAAGTACGACACAGCCGGCTAAATTTCTCGTTTCAAGAATATTATACTTTTGAGATTGTTAAGGCTGACCTCTCCAAGTCGTCCCATTCCTCCAAGTCATGGTGGTCACCTTGTCAAGTCCCCTCCATCCCCACCCTCACCTCAAATGGCATTACTTGCAGATTCTGCCTGAGATAAGGCAGAATGTCTAAACTCTGTGTTTGCCTCCAAATCTCATGTACCCAAAGCATCCTGCTCTGCCACATCATTACTCCGACATACTCACTGTCTACTGGACTTGGTATCCATCTCACCCAAGAGGGTAAAGAAAGTTTTTTGTCTCGCCTCGATTCCGCTTCGGTGAAGGGCTCAGATGACATGAGTACTCAAGTTCTCAAATCCTGCTCTGCTGTTCTTGCTTCCCCTCTATCTGTCCATTCTTCTCCTTTAGCCATCTCCATTCAGCCTAGAAGTCAGCGCACATCACTCCCATACAAAGAAAGGTGCCAACACAGACCCTATAAACTAGAGACCAGTGAGTTTATTTCCAAATTATTTCAAGCAGTCATGGAATCCATCATGACTTTCCTGTTTTCTGTTTTCAAATAATCTGATCTCTGACCATCAGATTGGATTCCGTCCCGGTCACTCAATGCCAGACATGCTACTGATTCTCTCAGCAATGGTTGGACGCCATAAATCAACCAAGAGGTCATGACTGTCTCCCTGGACCTATCTGAGGCGTTAAACTCTATCTGACATCCTGATTTGCTTGTGAATGTCTCTGCCTGTTGCATAGAAGGCCACCTTCACTCCTGGATTCCTGACTTCCTCCATTCTCGTACTCAACGTGCTGCTATCAATAGAACCTTCTCTTCCCCACTCCCAGTGGAGGCTGGAGTTCCCAAAGGCAGTGTTTTGGGCAAAGTCTTGTTCCTCCTAAATAAACAGTCTCCGATGTTCTGGAAAAACTTTTTCTCCTTTTTGCAGACATATCCACATTGTGTCGTACAGTACCCCCACCCGTCTGTTAGGCAGACTGCAGCTGCCTCAATATCTGCTGATCTGGAAATTACGAGACTGGTTTAATCGATGTAGCATGTCCTTCAATCCTAAAAAGTCTCACAGACTCACCCTATTGCTCTTGAGGGATCATCAAACTAACCCACCATTATATTTCCATGGTCAGCCACTGAAAGAGGTTCAGTCTCTTGAACTTCTAAGTCTCACCAGCAGTGAAGAGCCCGTCTGGGCCATCCACTTAGCAATGCTGACCTCCAAATCCAGCCATAGACGGGGCATTCTCCATCGTCTCAACTTTTTCCTTGGTAAATCAGAGCTACTCAGTACTGTGCCGCACCAGCAACAATTGCTATGTTCGTGACCAAGAGATGGCACCTGCCACACATCCACCCTGTTTAGGCATCTGTGGATTGGTTGCTTTCTCAAAAGGGATGGGAGAGGTAAAGGGGTGCTGGTTTCCTAAAATTCTTTTAAAATCTCATATGCCTGATTGATACTATGAAGTTTAATATACAGCTGACACATTACATTTAAACAGTGAGCTTTTATTTGTCTTTCACAAACTGCTTCTGAGGCAGAAGTCTGATCACGCACACACGCACGCACACACACGCTCACACACCTGAATAGCACTCGGTAGAGCGCATGCCTCCCTCCGCTAGGCTGAACAGTTTACGTTTTGCCTCCCACTGATAGGCTGTATCTACATCTGGACCTTAACCAAAATCTAATGGGCTTGTTCTTGTCACCGATCCAACTCATCCACCAAATTTTGTCACAATCCATCCACAACTCTCTGAAAGATCCTGTTGTATATCATTTTTGGCTCCTTCTCTCAATGGTGAAGAATCACAGAAAGATTTTTTTTTTTAATTCTCATGTCCAGATATGGATCTTCACCAAAATCAAATCAATTTGTCCTTATCACACACTTAACCTGTCCAACAAAGTTTGCCCGAATCCGTATGTAACTTTTTGAGATATCCTACAAACAGACAGACAGACAAACAGACAGACAGACAAACAGACAGGGGTGAAAACATAATCTCCATCCACCATAGGTGGCAGAGGTAATTGTACATAATATATTGTTGTCAGAATTATCTTTAGGGGTTAATAAAACTGTTTAGTAGAACGACAGTTATTTCGTAGTATTTGTTTAGATAAGCGTGACGTACTATTTGTGCAATCGATATACGCTGCGTATGTACAGTGAAATGTTTATTTTTCTGATTGTACTGTTGTCCTCCCTCATTCAAACCTCTGGCTGTAAGTTTTTAATGTTCTTATCCTCTGTTTACTGGTCTTTACAAAGCAAACATGGCAGCTTTGCAGCTAGAGCCATGAGAATGTGCAGGTGTGGTGAATCTGCATTGAGATAGCTGGCCATTCGCCTCACCACAGTAGCTGATTGTCGGGGTGAAACAACATTGAGGAAGTCTGCAATTGCCTCACCACCAGAACTCACACAGCAGGGGCTTATCACAGGAGAGAGAGACAGACAGACAGACAGACAGACAGACAGACGGATGGATGGATGGATTACCGCTGCAATCAGAGAGAGACGTTTACAGATGCACTTGGAGAGAGATATTTAGGAGTGAGAATGACTGATATGTTGAACTCTGCTCCAGGGCTCCTGCACAGCTTGCCTCCGGGTTTGAAAGTGACCTCTTGGCATCGTTTTTTTGTGCTGCATTCCCTGTACTATATTCTTCTTGAGTGCATGAACTGGCCCTCGGGTAAGAACTGTTAAGGAAACTTTGGTTTGGTCGAAGGCAGTAAGGGTTAAAACGGATTTATAATTTACCGATTCATTTATATTTGTTTATTTCATACTTGTTATTGCTTCAAGCAATCCTTCTCCGGTGCCATTTAATTGCAGAATAAATGTACCTGGTCTCGTGGTTGGATTCTGCTCATTATGGCAATCTCATTTGGTCTCATTTGGTGATTTCAGTGTCATTAGACGAGACGACTCAATCCGGCTCGGCACACTCACGATGTATGGTTGCTTGGCCAAATTAGGAAGGTCGCGAGCGCCTATCGGCACATCACTCCGTTAGTTAGTCGGTCCCAACGAGTCGTGTAACGTGACAAACAGGTCCAGGAACTTGCTTGGGGCTGTGGACATAGCTGGCAGTTGCGATCAGTTTGACATGACCTGTGGAACTTGAACCGGGTAACAGGAATGAGCTGCGACCGTCACGATATATCGGTGTTGTAGTCGAGTCCAAGTCCTGTGGTGAACATGTATTGAAAAGTGTGAAAAAAAAGAAACAAATTTATTTGTGTTTATGTATTATGTAAATGAAGACAATTAAATATCAAAACCGACTCGCAGGGTTACTTGTTACTGGCATTGAGATTTTATTCCATATTGTGCCCCCCCCCCTTTGCTGTAGTAATATTCCATATTATGGCTGTTATATCTTAGGGGGCGCCTGCCTCTGGTGTAGCATCATGGAGCGTTACAGGGGGTGTCAAATTTTAGCAAAAATAGCGTTAATTAGTGTTTGAACAGCCCCTTATAAATCATTGGTAATCACAGATCATTAACCACCATTTAAAACCACGGTCTTTTACTGTTTTACATCACCTTATATAAGATTTGATTAATCTTTGGTACCTTAATAACGTTTAGTTATATCATATTGTTGTGGGCCCGGGGTCATGGGGATATTGGGGGGGGGGGGGGAGGTGGTGCATCCCAGGTTCTCCCCATACCCACCGGGAATCGACGAGGCCGTCATACATGAATAAGTCCGTGTCACGGTGGGTCGCTAATCGACTGTGAACGCCAACAATTTAACCATATGACCCAGTGTCCTCCGTCTGACGACCGTTAAACTGGGAACACATGGTTGCCTTATCGGGGAATCATGCCCTCGTCGTTGTGCTCCTTTTATCTTCATTGGATCTTGATTGAGGCGGCCGAGCTTACCGCGAGCATCACGCTGGACTGATGTAAGAGCTAATTAGTTTGGGAATTATAATCTCCCGGCGAATCTATGTGCGGACATTGCTGGACCAATGGAAGAAAGTACAACCACGGGCAGATTGGAAAGATAATTTAACAAGAATAATTTATTTACAATAACAAATGTTTGGTACGGGAAGGAGGGAAGGGAACTCAAGGGCTTTAATGGAGTCAAATGGTGACCGGGGCAGGAAAAGGAGAAATGCAATAAAAAGCGATCGATATGTGTGGATTTACAAAAAGCAAAGAAAATGCACAAGTTGCAGACTTAACTTAACCGATTTCTTACCGACCGGATAAAAAGACAGGGTATCCATTAGACCACACACACGGAGACAATTTGGGAGGGACAGGGAGGCCTCAACCTACCGATATGTACTTAACCGTCGCCCTCCCCAGTTTGGTACCGCTCTCCCTACCGCTCTCCGGAATGGCCGCAACACTGCACTCCACAACCGAGGGTCCGAGAGTCGGGAGCAGCCAGGCGACAGCCACGAGTACCACAGATCCCCCCAGTGAACCAAAACGTCCGGAACCAGGGAAGAAAGTCAGTGTGGTGCGATGACCAGGGCAGAGAGAGAGATTGCGAGCGACGACCAGGGCAGAGAGAGATTGCAAGAGAGAGAGAGAGAGAGAGAGAGAGAGAGAGATTGCAAGAGAGAGAGAGAGAGAGAGAGAGAGAGAGAGAGAGAGAGAGAGAGAGAGAGAGAGAGAGAGAGAGAGAGAGAGAGAGAGAGAGAGAGAGAGAGAGAGAGAGAGAGAGAGAGAGAGAGAGAGAGAGAGAGAGAGAGAGAGAGAGAGAGAGAGAGAGAGAGAGAGAGAGAGAGAGAGAGAGAGAGAGAGAGAGAGAGAGAGAGAGAGAGAGAGAGAGAGAGAGAGAGAGAGAGAGAGAGAGAGAGAGAGAGAGAGAGAGAGAGAGAGAGAGAGAGAGAGAGAGAGAGAGAGAGAGAGAGAGAGAGAGAGAGAGAGAGAGAGAGAGAGAGAGAGAGAGAGAGAGAGAGAGAGAGAGAGAGAGAGAGAGAGATTGCAAGAGAGAGAGAGAGAGAGAGAGAGAGAGAGAGAGAGAGAGAGAGAGAGAGAGAGAGAGAGAGAGAGAGAGAGAGAGAGAGAGAGAGAGAGAGAGAGAGAGAGAGAGAGAGAGAGAGAGAGAGAGAGAGAGAGAGAGAGAGAGAGAGAGAGAGAGAGAGAGAGAGAGAGAGAGAGAGAGAGAGAGAGAGATTGCAAGAGAGAGAGAGAGAGAGAGAGAGAGAGAGAGAGAGAGAGAGAGAGAGAGAGAGAGAGAGAGAGAGAGAGAGATAGATTGCAAGAGAGAGAGAGAGAGAGAGAGAGAGAGAGAGAGAGAGAGAGAGAGAGAGAGAGAGAGAGAGAGAGAGAGAGAGAGAGAGAGAGAGAGAGAGAGAGAGATTGAAGAGAGAGAGAGAGAGAGAGAGAGAGAGAGAGAGAGAGAGAGAGAGAGAGAGAGAGAGAGAGAGAGAGAGAGAGAGAGAGAGAGAGAGAGAGAGAGAGAGAGAGAGAGAGAGAGAGAGAGATAGATTGCAAGAGAGAGAGAGAGAGAGAGAGAGAGAGAGAGAGAGAGAGAGAGAGAGAGAGAGAGATTGCAAGAGAGAGAGAGAGAGAGAGAGAGAGAGAGAGAGAGAGAGAGAGAGATTGCAAGAGAGAGAGAGAGAGATTGCAAGAGAGAGAGAGAGAGAGAGAGAGATTGCAAGAGAGAGAGAGAGAGATAGATTGCAAGAGAGAGAGAGAGAGAGAGAGAGAGAGAGAGAGAGAGAGAGAGAGAGAGAGAGAGAGAGAGAGAGAGAGAGAGAGATTGCAAGAGAGAGAGAGAGAGAGAGAGAGAGAGAGAGAGAGAGAGAGAGAGAGAGAGAGAGAGAGAGAGAGAGGGAGAGATTGCAAGAGAGAGAGAGAGAGTGAAAGAGAGAGGGAGAGTGCAAGAGAGAGAGAGTGAGAGAGAGGGAGAGAGAGAGAGATTGCAAGAGAGAGAGAGAGAGAGAGAGAGAGAGAGAGAGAGAGATTGCAAGAGAGAGAGAGAGAGATTGCAAGAGAGAGAGAGAGAGAGATTGCAAGAGAGAGAGAGAGAGAGAGAGAGAGAGAGAGAGAGAGAGAGAGAGAGAGAGAGGGAGAGATTGCAAGAGAGAGAGAGAGATTGCAAGAGAGAGGGAGATTGCAAGAGAGAGAGATTGAGAGAGAGAGAGAGAACCAGAGCATCGAATACAGCTTTATAGCCCTTGGGGCAGGTGGGGCCAAAGAGCCGCATGTGAGATCTTCCGAGACGACCTGGGGCTAGTGATTGGGCCACGTCAGATCTTACAAGATGGCTCCATGCCAGCCAATGGGGGATGCCCCCAAAGCCCCGCCCATTCTGCTGCCCCTCTGGATCTGCACTCAATCGGTCCTTCTGGCTGTTGCCAGGAGCAGGGCTCCACACTTAACATGGGGAACTCCCTTTTTACCCCCCATGCACCTGGGACAAACCACACATGCCCAAAAATGCCCATGGCACAAAGCCAGGGAACGGGGGTAATTATTGCAGCTGGGCTGTGTCATGTCCTAGTTAATTTACCAGTCGTGTTCAGGTGGGGGTGAATTAACAGAGATTAGGGAAATGAAATACAGTACAAGGGTCGACGGCAATAAGTTAGATTACAGGGTAGATGTCCAAATACAGACGAACAGACAAACAAGGACTCGGTGGGGCTTTAAACAATAAATGGGAATTCAGCGTGCGCTTCCAAAGCCATGGCTTCGGTGAAGCTTCCAGAACGTTGGTGTTATTCGCACACACTGAGCAACTATGGCAGTAAAAAAAAGTTTGCACACCCAACGTGATGACGGCAGTCACGGCGCACGTCATGACACAGGGATGGTGCTATTATCCCAACGGGTTGAGAGGGGGCACCAGCTACCCAACCCAATGCATTTAATTACTTAAAATCCCCTATAGGGAAGGCGCCATTCTTCACGTACATTATAGAAATAACTATTCTAAGAGGCCACGTGCTGTGTGCGTTTTAATTTCGGCATGCGGTTTATAAAACCGCAAAATTATATAGTAATTATATAGAGCAATGATCGCGGTATAACATAGACATTAAATGGAACTTTTTAGCAGCAACAACCTCTGAGCCTGAGCATGTACTCGTGCAGACAAAGTTAATTATGCTGTGTCAATGTTGGTCCAAACGTCCCCAGCGACTGCATTTCATTTATTTTACGTCGTATGAGTTCATATGACCGCTTGTTCTTCTCAACAACGTCGCAACAACACTGTGGTGACAATGAAACTTGATTTCGACATCGGAAATCTGAAGACCCAGAAGACCAAAAAGTCCCTGAGGACCCAAAAGACCCTAAGACCTTGCAGACCTTTTAAGACTCAAAATGGTTGAGGTGTGTGTGTGTGTGTGTGTGTGTGTGTGTGTGTGTGTGTGTGTGTGTGTGTGTGTGTGTGTGTGTGTGTGTGTGTGTGTGTGTGTGTGTGTGTGTGTGTGTGTGTGTGTGTGTGTGTGTGTGTGTGTCACATTCTGATGTGAAATGACTTCAGGTTAACGCAGTTGGGATTATCCCTTTCTTAGAATAAGAAGCATCGTCATCCATGCCAAGTAATACTCCAGCAAATTAAAAATATATATATAAAGAAACGAACAGATTCCATGTCAAGAGGTGGCATGTTCGTCATTACCTGTTTCAATAAGGAGGCACTAGATGAATAGGTTGAGGGGCTTCGAGTTATGAAGGTGGATGGAATATTTTCAGCCATCGTGGGAATTACAGAACAAGCAGGTTTTGAATTCAATGGTACAGGAGCATCTGCAATCCACAGTTAGTATTTATTTTCATCCGCAAGACAATTTTTTTTATAATTATTGTTATCATTCTTATCGGGAAGAGTTGACCACCTCCGAATTGTATTCACCTGGAATGCTGGGATGCAGTGTGGGTGTGACCGGTTGAACTGGAAGCTTGTTTGATGAGGCTGAAGCAGGCTTTGGACAGAAAGGGGTGACTGCATGCTTTGGTGTCGGAATGGGACTTCTGTCTAACAAATCGCTGAGGGATGTGGGAAATGTATTTGTGGATGAAGTCTGAGAGGTCGAGCTGACTGGTTCAAAGTCTTCGTTACTGTTATCGAGGTCAAAATGGGGGTCAAACCAGTTGCCAAAATCATCCGGCGAGCCATTGAAGTATTGTAGCATATCTGCATCAGAGGGAGAACATATTAAACAACAAGGCTTTCAAACATCATTGACAATTTTGAATATAATTATTTTTAAATATATGCTCAGCACAGTCTTCATGAAGATGTCTCAGGAATTCGACACAATCTGGCATTTTTATTTGCTTGCCAGATTTGTTGCCTGGCAAACAAGGCCACCTTCATACCTGGATTTATGACTTCTTCTACTCATGTGGTCAACGTGTTGCTGTTATAGGAACCCTTTTCCGTTCTCTCCCTAGAGGGGGCTTGAGTTCCCCAATGCAGTGTTTTGGGCCCAGTGTTGTACCTCGTCAACATAAACGACCTCTCTGGGTGCTTTGGAAAACCCTCTCTTCCTTTTTGCAGATGACTCCACACTGTCATGCAGTAATCCATCCAACTGGAAGATAGACAGCAGCTCTGTCACTCTTTGCTGATCTGGAATTACTCAAACACTGAACTGATAAATGGAATGTGCCCTTCAATCCTGAAAAAAATCTCACAATCTCACCATGTCTCTCCAGAAGGATCGTCAAAGGAACCCTTCTATCCATTTCCATGGTCATCCACTGGAAAAGGTTCAGTCTTTTGAACTTATAGGCCTCACCATTAGCCGTGACCTCTCCTGGACCGATCACATTGAAACGCTGGCCTCCACAGCCAGCCATAGACTGGATTGACATCCTCCGGCGATCCAAGTCTTTGCTCGGAAAAGAGCGACTCAAGATCTTTATCCATAGCTCAATTGAGTACTGCTCTCGATTACGGGCTGGAGCCCCAGCATCGCACCTCCTTCCTGGATTCTGTGGAACCAAAAGCTCTCAAAATATTGTAATCTCCTTCGATGACATGTAATACACGGTTTGTTGCTTTCACATCACTGGCAGGCCGGTGGTCAATGTCCTCCAGTCTTGCTCCAGAGTGAGATGAGCAAACGTTTTTCTTTCACTAGTGTGGTGTGTTAAACTTTGAGAATCTCACAAATCATAAGCATCATGAGTGACAGCTCGCCAGTGACAGCCATACACCATTAACTACTTCATCAACCTTGCACTCACCAATCCAGAGAATTGAAGTCCTTATACATAATATTTGGGCTGGCAGGGTGGCCTCAAGCTATGCACACTCTCCTCTAAGCTGTCGAGCATGGGTTTGAATCCCGACCCAGCTGTCATCCCAGTGTTTAACAGGCAGGGCGATTCATCGATGGTGTGCCATTTCTCAGATGGATGTTACACTGGCGTCCTGTCGTCTGCCAGCATTAGTTTGTGGACTTTAAACCTCACATGGTGTCCTTCGCGAAGAGTAGGTGAGCTATCGGAGGCACCCTGAACAAATGACAAATTCCTGCTTTAACCTTAGTCGAACGTCAGGCCTGGCCAGCCGGTTCGTGAAAGACTTGAGCCAAGATTTCCCCCCAGCCAACCCCATAATTACGTGGGAATAATTGTTACGTGGGAGCGCATTAAACAATAAAGATATTATCAAACCGCTATCCGCATTGATCCCCTTTTCCCCCCATAGAGAGCAGGTGTTTCTCGCCCTTTTAAAGGTGTAAATTTATATGATGTGTCAATGGTCCTGAGCTCAAACAACTTTTTGTCCCCAAAAAATTGATATAATAAACAAAATTGATGTCGTCCAAAAATGAAGTTGCACAACATCTTCTGGCTTGTCGTGTCCTAGTTAATGGCACAACACAACAAAAACTGAAGTCGTCGTGAACCTTTCAGCCAATTGTACATGTTGTGAGATTTTGATGCGGACACCACTGTCGTCGAGAAAGATGGGTTTACATCTGCTTCACAGAGACCGTGTGATCCACAATGCAGAAACCCCTTTGGGAGTGCACAAACGACAGGTTTTTTTTTTTGGTGGATCCCCTTCAGGTGAAATGAAATGACAGGACAGCTGAAAACAGCAATCGTATATGCAGCATTGTGGCTGCTGTGCTGGTTGCATCATTTTTTTTTTTTCCAGGGAGTGACAATGCCGCTGGTGCAGTGCCCTCTATTACCAAAACGCCGGTACTCTTAATTTCACCGGCCTCGGAAGGATGGCAGGCTGAGTCACCCACCTGGTGTTAATTCAATGACACCAGGGGCTCAAACTGAAGACTCTAAGATCCTAAACCAACCACCTTAACCGTTAAGCCAACACCAGGCTCACAACTTAAAACGAGCTATCATTACTCATTGTCATGTTATTTGCTGTCAAGTCACAATAGAAGGTTAAGTAAACAACCAGCAAGCTGTTAAGGAGCATCAGAACAGGTATCGTGTGAATTAACCCCTTCGTTGCTGCTATTAAAAGTATAATGTCACAACCACCTGTTCACCTGCACACCCCATTATGTCCTTATACCTGTTAGGAATAGTACACTTTCCCTTTCAACCTACTCCTTTTATAAACGTTTTTGAAAGCTTACCTTCAAGGCCTTCCATGGTCCGAACACTTGCACAGGGGCAAGGAGGTAGTGAGCCTGTCAGTGAGTCAAGCTCGGTGACCGTTTTATCTAAAGGCTGGATAATGTCACAGCCAATGGCAAGAAACTTGGCACCAAAGATTCACGGAGAGGGTGAGCATCCGACCAATGGAGATGATGTGCCATGTTGGATTGGAGGAGAGCGGACACTGTGAAACAGCTTGAATAAATCTTTAGGGGCATCTATTTATTACGTAAGTATGGAAGGGGTGGGAAGGTGGCTGGAGCCTGTCATCTACACGATAAGAGAGATGTCTGTCTGTCTGTGTGTGCCTGTGTCGCCATTTTTCTCAGAAATGGCCAAACGAATCTTCGTCAAACTTTCAAAGGTTCATCAGTTTTTTTTTGAGAATTTTGAAGAAGAAAAAAAAAGTTGAATTTTTTTTTTTTACTGCTCTTTGGTGCCTAAATAATACTCTGTAGCTATGTGGAACGTAATATGAAATGATCCCAAACCCATTCCTGAGTGAGTGTCGGGAAGTGTCTGAGGCACCCACAAAAATAGAAAAAAACCAAATTTGATTTCTTCAAAATGGCATGAGGATTGGAAGAGTCCCGAGCAACGCTGAGTATCCCTGCTGGTAGATCGATAAATAAGCATTCATTGAGGGATACACATCATTCATTGATACATCTATCGAGGGATACACACCATTCATTGAGACATCTATCGAGGGATACACATCATTCATTGAGACATCTATCGAGGGATACACATCATTCATTGAGACATCTATCGAGGGATACACATCATTCATTGAGACATCTATCAAGGGATACACATCATTCATTGAGACATCTATCAAGGGATACACATCATTCATCAATACATCTATCGAGGGATACACATCATTCATTGAGACATCTATCGAGGGATACACATCATTCATTGAGACATCTATCGAGGGATACACATCATTCATTGAGACATCTATCGAGGGATACACATCATTCATCGATACATCTATCGAGGGATACACATCATTCATCGATACATCTATCGAGGGATACACATCATTCATCGATACATCTATCGAGGGATACACATCATTCATTGAGACATCTATCGAGGGATACACATCATTCATCAATACATCTATCGAGGGATACACATCATTCATTGAGACATCTATCGAGGGATACACATCATTCATTGAGACATCTATCGAGGGATACACATCATTCATTGAGACATCTATCAAGAGATACACACCATTCATTGAGACATCTATCGAGGGATACACATCATTCATTGAGACATCTATCGAGGGATACACACCATTCATTGAGACATCTATCGAGGGATACACATCATTCATTGAGACATCTATCGAGGGATACACATCATTCATTGAGACATCTATCGAGGGATACACATCATTCATCGATACATCTATCGAGGGATACACATCATTCATTGAGACATCTATCAAGAGATACACATCATTCATCGATACATCTATCGAGGGATACACATCATTCATCGATACATCTATCGAGGGATACACATCATTCATCGATACATCTATCAAGGGATACACATCATTCATTGAGACATCTATCGAGGGATACACACCATTCATTGAGACATCTATCGAGGGATACACACCATTCATTGAGACATCCATCGAGGGATACTCATCATTCATTGATACATCTATCGAGGGATACACATCATTCATTGATACATCTATCGAGGGATACACATCATTCATTGAGGAATCTATCAAGGGATACTCTGTCCCGCTTGCCTCGGGTTATTCATTACATGAACATAATAATTTACAATTCACCCATTTGTAAAGTCTACCCTGCATCTACTTCATCCTATTGTGAGTGTGACAACGACAGCTTTAGCCTATTGGTAAAAAAGTACCTCCATCGGGGGAGGAGTTACACTGGCAGGTGGGTATCTTGGTAGGGCCACCCAAGATAAACAGACCATATGGGAACTCTGGCAAGAGCTGCAACTTGTATATTTTTGGATGAGTTCTGCACACGGTTGCACTGTGTTGATCGCACTGGAGAGTGGACCTCAAAGAGTGTTGATATGATTTGTACGAGAGAGAAGGAAACTAGATAGGAGAAGGGAAGGAATGGAGGAACATGTGAAAGAAATTTGGGAGATCAGCTAAGGAATAATAAGAAAGAGCAAGCATGGACCATAAAAGCGGGAGGGTTGTGGTGGCATGGGGGAATGGGGAAGGGGCTTGCCAAAACCCCTTAATATTTGCGAATGTATTAAATAGGTGACCCCTATATCCTGGCGAGGTCATCTTGATGATCTATTCAATTTAATGTTCAAAGGTCGTTGCGGACTATTCGTCTTGTTTGCAATGTATTCATGCATTATCACTTTGATAACAGCTTAAGTGTGATCATAAAACCCAGCACCAACGGCAGCCGAAAGCAATCAGACAAGTTACGCATTAAGGGGGAGATTGTGGACCATGCCAAAATGTTCGTTAATGATCCAGCGGGCCATTATAGCCCATTTTAATCCATTGACATCTCTTATTGGTCATTACGCCCTTTATTTATACCTTTAGGAATCAAGTTCAAGGTCATTAATCACAACTGTCATTTGAGCAGCCAAATTAGCCTGCTGGCCCTTCTATGTTACCTTGTGGATGTTTAGTTTTTGTCAGTATTAGAACAAAGGAGTGATTATGCCACTGTGTGGTTCAGACAGAGTTCACTTACTGTGATGCCAATTGACATTGGCATGTCTGGTTTCAAAATGGCAACAGACGGTGTGCATTGCCAAGGTTAGGTAACCCAAAAGGGCTGTGCTAGCGGATCAGGGAGGTGAGAGAGGGTGCAGCTTTCAAGCCTTGTCTGCATCATGGAAGCAAATATATTAAGATGGATTTTCAAAATGTTGCATTTTGTTTAAAGTGGAATAATAAAAACGGTAATTAAACTATTATGGAGAAGGGTAACTTCTCATGGTTCACATCCACTTCCCCACAAATGGCCACTTTACGACTGTCCCTTCTTTCCTTGAATTGTTCGTTATGACTGGTTTAAGTAATTTTCTTTACCTGCACTTGGTGAAACTCTGGTGGTTGGAGTGAGCAAAAAGTCACCTTGTTTATGTTATTTTATTTTTACCCAACATAGTAAGTCTTTGGTCATTAAGCACATCAAATAGAAAAGAATAGTCAATCCATTTTGCAAGAGAAAATTCCACCTAGTGTTAATGGAACAAAGCAGTGCACGCGGGAATAAGCGATGGTGTGCCATCGACAACGTAGTTCTAGTTAATTGAGTGAAAACTCAATAACAAGTTAATTAATTGAGTGAAAAATCAAGAAGTGACTTTTGAAGTTATGTAATCCATCCCAGAATTCTCGGCGCACATGATCAGAAAACCCTATCAACAGGGGGTCATCCACTGAACCTATATCCTGTGTGAAAGATAAGGATTGTTACCTAAAATGGTTCATAAAGCTTCTATAAGAATCCAAAAATACTTGGAAACATACCGTTGAGAAAGGGGTGTGTGTGCCTCTGCACGAGAGAGTTGTTCAACTTTCTGAACTTGTCCAAAAACCTGATAACTTGCAGCTCTCCGTAGTACAAACTCCTGAGACCATGTGGACTGGTAAAAAGCCCAAAGGTTCTTCTTAGCCAAACGTTCGACTATCACTTCAAGTGAATGGATTTTGAACCTTGTGGGATGACCTCGTGTGAACATGGCAGGCTTGGAGATTTATTTAATGGAGTCTGTTATCGGAAACAATGGCCCATAAAGCCATTCTTTCCAATTGCCATCATTCCCAACACTCGTCTTGATGGAAAGAAAAGCACGGGGTAACCTTCCCGGGTCAGATTGTGGGAGAGTTTGTTGGGATGGTGCTTCTTGGGTTAACCTGAGGCGGTCCCTTCGGGTGGGTGCCTGGAATGTCCTATCCTTAAGAGAGGATGATCACCTGTCTCTGTTTCATCAGATCAAAATGTCCCATTGAAGGTATATTTCACTTTCACTAAGACCATAGCACAATCCTTATTCAATCATGGTAAATTTCTTAAAGCTCTGAGTATAGGAATAGTAAAGGACATTTTGGAAACGCACTGCATGTTCATCTTCCCCTTTTTCCCATGGTCCTTTTGGACACGTAATTTCTGGGGATTTTAATATAATTTTCTATACTTATAAAAGGCTGTGTGTGTGTGTGTGTGTGTGTGTGTGTGTGTGTGTGTGTGTGTGTGTGTGTGTGTGTGTGTGTGTGTGTGTGTGTGTGTGTGTGTGTGTGTGTGTGTGTGCGTGTCTCCTCCATAACTCCAAAACTATAAAACCTCACAGCCTGGAACTTTGCATGAATACTGTTGTGGTTTCCCGCCGACACGTCGCCATGAGAAAGACCCTCGATGGAGCAGTGGGGCCATCTCGGCTCGATCGCCCGGAATTACAGATCGCCGGCCCAGAGAAGTCCGAGGTCGGCGGGTCCTGGTTATTTTGGACCGAAATACGCCAATGGGTAGATCACGTGGGGTAAGGTTAATTGCCAACTTCAATTTACCTAAGTAACCACGTGGTCCACCTACCGGGGAATTTCACTCTCGACGGAACTCGTACGGAAGCAAGCCGCTTAAGCGCGCTCGTTCCGCGTGCGTTGCCGAGCGGTTGTATCACCGAGTTCTGTCGACCCTATTATCTTGTTACCCCGGCAATGGCCAGCTAATCCCTTACATGCACGACATGCTCAGTCAATGAAAGAAATGGACGCGATGAGCTGAAAATATTTAACAATTGGGGTTTATTTATACAGTAGGCAGGGAATGAGGGAAGCACATAAGAGCAGATTTATACCGACTATCAAGCAATGCACGTATGTGTAGGCAAAAACACTTATGCAATTCACTACTTACGGACGGGCCCACGGACACACACACACACACACACACACACGAAATGGTGGGTGGCTATTGCCTTTAATAGGACTTTCAGCTCGGAGGGACAGGCGAGCTGAAAGTCAGGACCTGTCTCGGACCTGCCCGCCTCGTGCGGCCTTCGAGCGGCTCGATCCGCGGAGGAGGAAGAAAACGGCGACCAAGATGGCGACCACCAAGACCAGCCAAGACGAGATGTACTGGACGACGAGATGTGAAGATCTTTCGAGATGTCATGTACCGGACGACGAGATGTCAAGATCTTTCGAGAGATGTCTCCTCCCAAGCTCTGCGGCCGCGCATCTTTCCGCCCTCTTCCGGCAGGGAACAAAAAAGGGGGAGGAAAACGTCTCCGCCCACCTCGTTCACAATCTGAGGTGGCAAAGCCCCTGACTGGGCGAGGAGCCCACTCCTCCCACTCTGGGTGGAGTCCTGCCCTGAGGTGGTGAAACCCCAATTGCGAAGTCCTTTTCTTCTAGGAAGATTTGTTTCCTTTCTTCTCCTCCTCTGTGCGTTCTGCCCCTCCCCCACATGTGCGCTCCGTCAAGCAAACTGGTGGGTGGGGGCTGAGCCCTTCACCCAGTAAGCTCGTGGGGGACGCTGGGAGCTGAGGGGTTGCAGCTGTCGTTTGTTGCAGGAGATGGGGTATTCTAATTACAAATCGCAGCGCATTCACACATAATTACCCGCTAGACTAGGGAAAGGGCTATCTATAAAACACGTACTTACCGAGATAACTGAGCAAAAGGACCCGAATGTTGAGTGTGATAGTTTTCCAAATCCGCAACAATACTAAGAAAACTCCGAGGAATTGCAAGAGTGAAAATTGGGTGTTTGGGTTAATTAAAACACCCCTTTGTAAGATAATTAATGGCCTTATTTAATTACACCCTTCATCAGGCGATCCCCGACTGCCTCGCTCTCTGGGTCTTAAGGCGTTTCCTGGGTTACCTCGCTGGGGTCTGAAGCCGCCATGTTTTTTGGCCTGCTCAACCATGCCTTGACTTGGAACAGGCCGCAACGATTTCTGAATGATAATGTTGTTCTTTTCACTTTCTCCACTCATATTGTTGTGGGCCGGGGTTTGGTGGCGATAAATGACCACGAGATGGAGCAGTGGAGTCGTCTCCCACCGAACACCCGGAATTTAGGTCGTGAATCTCGGATAAGTCCGAAAGGTCACAGGTCCCTTAGCGGACCGTGGTCGCCAATATTCCGACGGCGTGGGGTAAGGTTGATTGCCTAATTTCAATATACCTAAGTACCCACGTCGTCCAACTACCGGGGAAAAACCACACCCTCGACGGACCTCGGACGGAACGGACCATTTACCGAGCCCGATCCAGGTGTAAACCGAGCGGTGATTACCAAAATCCGTCGGTCCAAATGAACAATTTACGGCACAAACGACCTCACTAACTCTCAATACGCACCGTGCTGAGTCAATGAAGGAAAAACACGGACGACGAACTGGAACATTTAACACGGGGGTTTATTTTACAATAGGCAATAATCGGGAAGGGAGACACAGAGCAGAGTTATCACGAATAAGAAATGTAATTCACAATGTACAAGGCACTTAACAATTCTACTTACAGACGGGGCCCACGGAGACACACAAACACAAAAAACACACACACACACACACACACACACACACACACACACACACACACACCCAAAAGAAAATGGACCCCGTGGGTCTTTATTCGGTAGAGCCGGGCCGGGGTACCTTCCCGTCTCGTGCGGTCACACCAACTCCAAACCACCACGGTGGGACTCCAACCCACGACCCGAAGTCCACGGCCCATGAACGAGACCAAGCCACCATGACCGCAGACAAAGCCAATCGCCACCAAGACTGCAGACGAAGCCAATTGCCACAAAGACTGCAGACGAAACCAATCGCCACCAAGACAGCAGACGTTAAGCAATCGCCACGATCACTGCTCTACTTTCTTGAAGTGGGAGGGGGTTTCTTTCCTCGCCACTCGCCTCCTGATTGGACGGTTCCATTGTGCGATTCGCTGGCTGGCCCTCATTGGACAGGCCCACAGTAGGTGGGGCAACTCCCACCTTTCTGGGGCGGAGTCGGATCTGAGGCGATGGAGGCTCTGCCCACACCTTCAGCCAAAAACACGTGGGCAATGGCGACCGGGTTGAGTGAGGGACGGTGCCGTTGTTGTTGTTGTTGTTGTTGTTGTTGTTGTTGTTGTTGTTGTTGTATAAAATCCGAACTAAAACATAACTCGTAGCGCACACGAAATTCCCATTAGACAGAAGGAGGGATTATAACTATAAACACATAGTTATCGAAATAACGAAGCTTAGGGACTGCTATTTGTTTGTGTGCAAATGGCTTCCAGATACGTAACAATATTATCGAATGCTTGTTCCTCATAGCTACACAATACGGACATATTTGACATTTCAGGCGTCTCTGGGAGTTAAAAATAACGTCCACGTCACATCAACCGAGCTGTGCGACGGCGGGGTCGTCTATCAGGCGGTGCCTCACCGCCTGAAAATGTCGTGCAACTTCATTTTTAAACATCAATTTTGTTTATCATATCAATTTTTTTGAACCCGTCACTTTGACATTCATACAAAAAAACAAAACAAAAACCTCCATCGACCTCGTGGTCGGAGTTCCTGTTCCGAGTTCCTTCATGTTCCGAGCTGTGAAAAGCGTGTGCCGACATTTTGTGGTCGCTTTGGATTGTTTTTCCTTTGAATTACATTTTGTTATTTGTTCACTTGATTTCCATATTTAAAGCATTATATTTAAAAAGTAAGCCTTTGTGGTTCTTTTTGTGTGCTTTATCCGTGCGAGCCATTTGACGAGCCATTTGTTGACACTTTCTCTCCATTTATCCCATCTTACAGACGTAAAACGTTTGACTTCTTCGTTTGCTGCATTGTCCTGGTGAATAATACACGGGGGAGCGTCCTCACTGGCCATATTCACCAAAAATTAGTGATAAATCGCCGATTAGCTGCCGGTGATTTCCTCCCTGTAGGAAGCTGCCATCTTGGACAACTTAGCTGGTCACATGACAGTGTGACGTAATTTGCATACGATGTAATTTGCATACGATATCAGCTGATCTATTGGCTGTCAAGGCGTCACGTGGCCCACACGTGATCCGAGTGGAGAAAATTCAAATAAGAGAGCGCGGGGAATGCATCGATTTTCAAGATGAAATTACACAATAACTGCGGCTATTTGAGTGGAGAACTTTTGGATACGTATGTATTTGGATATATACTATCACATTATCAAGGTTTTGTCTACCCCCCCCATGAATGGAACAAAACTGCACAATACAGCTTACGGCTGATGGCCTATTGGTACATACACTGACTCCAATCCGCCGAGTCTCATAAAATTGACGATATCGTGTGTGTGTGTGAGTATGTGTGTGTGTGTGTGTGTGTGTGTGTGTGTGTGTGTGTGTGTGTGTGTGTGTGTGTGTGTGTGTGTGTGTGTGTGTGTGTGTGTGTGTGTATGTGTGTGTTTGTGTGTTTGTGTGTGTGTGTTCGTGTGTGTGTGTGAGTGTGTGTGTGTATGTGTGTATGTGTGTGTATGTATGTGTGTGTTTGTGTGTTTGTGTGTGTATGTGTGTGTGTGTTTGTGTGTTTGTGTGTGTGTATGTGTGTGTATGTATGTGTGTGTTTGTGTGTTTGTGTGTGTATGTGTGTGAGATTTTCACTTTGACACTTTCGAAAGTGATTGTTTTTCATGCCAGGAAGTGGTTATTTTGTCTCTTTTGTATTAATTTTTTATTTTATTTCATTTTTGATTTTTACATTTATCACCAGAAGTGATTTTTAAACTTTTTCCGAAAGTAATTTTTTTCTTTTATTCATGACCGAAAGTGATTTTATTTATTGGTTTATTTATTTTTCCAGTGATTTTTTTTTCATGACAGGAAGTGGTTATTTTGTCATTAACATGACCGGAAGTGATTTTATAACTTTCTGGAATTTTTTTTCCTTTATTCTTCACGCAAGTGATTAATTGATTATTTATTTTCCAAAGTGTTTTTTATACTTCCGGAAGTGATTTTATTTATTTGTTTATTTATTTCCCAAAAGTGATTTTTCCATGACAGGAAGTGGTTATTTTGTCGTTGACATGACCGGAAGTAATTTTAAAACTCTTTCCGGAACTTTTTTTCTTCTTTTATTCATGACTCGTATCCTTGTTGACCTCACTTCCTTGTTTGAGGTCGGTTCTCCTCAGTCTCATTTATGTGAGCAGTGTTTGGTCTCTCTTTATTCTGTTGATGTGTTTTTGCAGGTTTGTCAGTCTCATGATGGTGTCTGATGTGTCTGTTTCTTCAATGCGTGCTTCCTTTGTTTGTTTGGATGGAGATGTAGATCTGCCAAGTCAACTTCTCCTCTTTCGTGGCAAGGTTTCTGGAGAGGAATTGAAGAGAACTAAGCGACACATCGCATTCACCTCCGAACACAACTACCGAGGAGCCAAGGCAGAAGCTCAGATCCACCCCGCTGAAAAGCCAAAACACCGATATCTTATGTTTCAACTTCAATTTGATGAATAATTTAAAATTTGTATTGTGATGTTGACCTTCCTCATATGAAAATAATGTGCTACAGCAAAATTTTGGGTCACCTGTACAGGGATATGCAATTGGATCCATCCATTGGGACCATACTCTGCAGAGCATTGGTGCTCCCGAAGAAGTCTTCTTGGTTATTGGGAACAATCTTGGACAGGTCGCCACTCCGACACAAGATACCAGCAAGCTGGCACTCATTTTGCCGAATTCGAAGGATAACGGGCAGCGTCAACCCCACCTGGTAATATGGAACAGGCAAACCCAAGAAGCGAACATAGAATTCTTCTTACATTCGCTTCTGATATATATCATATTAAACCGTCTTTTTGCAATGAAAATATTAATATTACCTTAACATTACCTTCACAACAACAACAACACTGCCGAGAATAGGATCTCATCTGCAAAAATAAATATTACCTCAACATTACCTTCACAACAACAACTACCCTGCCTAGAACAGGATCTCATCTGAAAAAATAAATATTACCTCAACATTACCTTCACAACAACAACTACACTGTCGAGAACAGGATCTCATCTAAAAAAATTAATATTACCTCAACATTGCACCTCAACTTTACCTTCACAACAACGACACCGCCGAGAACAGGATCTCATCTGCAAAAATAAACATTACCTCAACATTACCTTCACAACAACAACAACAACACTGCCGAGAACAGGATCTCATCTAAAAAGATTACTATTACCTCAACATTATACCTCAACAACAACACCACCTAGAAGAGGATCTCATCTGAAAAAATAAACATTACCTCAACATTACCTTCACAACAACAACTACACCGCCTAGAACAGGATCTCATCTGCAAAAATAAATATTACCTCAACATTACCTTCACAACAACAACGACACCGCCAAGAACAGGATCTCATCTGAAAAAATATATATTACCTCAACATTATACCTTACCATTACCTTCACAACAACTACACCACCAAGAACAGGATCTCATCTGAAAAAAATCAATATTACCTCAACATTACCTTCACAACAACAACTACCCCGCCTAGAACAGGATCTCATCTGAAAAAAATCAATATTACCTCAACATTACCTTCACAACAACAACAACACCGCCTAGAACAGGATCTCATCTGCAAAAATAAATATTACCTCAACATTACCTTCACAACGACAACTACACCACCTAGAACAGGATCTCATCTGCAAAAATAAATATTACCTCAACATTACCTTCACAACAACAACTACACCGCCAAGAACAGGATCTCATCTGAAAAAATAAATATTTCCTCAACATTACCTTCACAACAACAACTACACCACCTAGAAAAAGGATCTCATCTGAAAAATAAATATTACCTCAACATTACCTTCACAACAACAACAACACCGCCTCGAACAGGATCTCATCTGAAAAATTAAATATTACCTCAACATTACCTTCACAACAACAACTACACCGCCGAGAACAGGATCTCATCTGAAAAAATAAATATTACCTTAACATTACCTTCACAACAACAACAACACCGTCTAGAACAGGATCTCATCTGAAAAAATAAATATTACCTTAACATTACCTACACAACAACAACTGCACCGCCTCGAACAGGATCTCATCTGCAAAAATAAATATTACCTCAACATTACCTTCACAACAACTCCACCACCAAAAACAGGATTTCATCTGAAAAAATAAATATTACCTTAACATGACCTTCACAACAACAACTACACCGCCTGGAACATGATCTCATTTGAAAAAATAAATATTACCTCAACGTTACCTTCACAACAACAACTACATCGCCGAGAACAGGATCTCATCTGCAAAAATAAACATTACCTCAACGTTACCTTCACAACAACAACTACACCGCCAAGAACAGGATATCATCTGAAAAAATAAATATTACCTTCACAACGACAACTACACCACGCAGAACAGGATCTCATCTGAAAAAAAATAAATATGACCTTAACATTACCTTCACAACAACAACTACACCGCCTATAACAGGATCTCATCTGAAAAAATAAATATTACCCTAACATTACCTAAACAACAACTGCACCGCCGAGAACAGGATCTCATCTGCAAAAATAAATATTACCTCAACATTACCTTCACAACGACAACTACACCACCTAGAACAGGATCTCATCTGAAAAAATAAATATGACCTCAACATTACCTTCACAACAACAACTACACCGCCAAGAACAGGATCTTATCTGAAAAAATAAACATGACACTAACATTACCTTCACAACAACATCTACACCGCCTGGAACAGGATCTCATTTGAAAAAATAAATATTACCTCAACGTTACCTTCACAACAACAACTACACCGCCAAGAACAGGATATCATCTGAAAAAATAAATATTACCTCAACATTACCTTCACAACGACAACAACACAGCGTAGAACAGGATCTCATCTGAAAAAAATTAATATGACCTCAACATTACCTTCACAACAACAACAACACCGCCGAGAACAGGATCTCATCTGCAAAAATAAATCTTACCTTAACATTACCTTCACAACAACAACAACACTGCCGAGAACAGGATCTCATCTAAAAGATTACTATTACCTCAACATTACCTTCACAACAACAACTACACCGTCGAGAACAGGATCTCATCTGAAAAAATAAACATTACCTCAACATTACCTTCACAACAACTACACCGCCTAGAACAGGATCTCATCTGAAAAAATAAACATTACCTCAACATTACCTTCACAACAAGTACACCGCCTCGAACAGGATCTCATCTGAAAAAATAAATATTACCTCAACATTACCTTCACAATGACAACTACACCGCCGAGAACAGGATCTCATCTGCAAAAATAAATATGACCTCAACATTACCTTCACAACAACAACTACACCGCCAAGAACAGGATCTCATCTGAAAAATAAATATTACCTTCACATTACCTTCACAACAACAACTACACCGCCTCGAACAGGATCTCATCTGAAAAAATAAATATTACCTCAAAATTACCTTCACAACGACAACTACACCGCCTAGAACAGGATCTCGTCTGCAAAAATAAATATTACCTCAACATTACCTTCACAACAACAACAACACCGCCGAGAACAGGATCTCATCTGCAAAAATAAATCTTACCTTAACATTACCTTCACAACAACAACAACACTGCCGAGAACAGGATCTCATCTAAAAAGATTACTATTACCTCAACATTACCTTCACAACAACAACGACACCGTCGAGAACAGGATCTCAACTGAAAAAATAAGCATTACCTCAACATTACCTTCACAACAACTACACCGCCTAGAACAGGATCTCATCTGAAAAAATATATATTACCTCAACATTACCTTCACAACAAGTACACCACCAAGAACAGGATCTCATCTGCAAAAAGAAATATTACCTCAACACTACCTTCACAACAACAACTACACTGCCGAGAACAGGATCTCATCTAAAAAAATTAATATTTCCTCAACATTACCTTCACAACAACAACTACACCGCCAAGAACAGGATCTCATCTAAAAAAATAAATATTATCTCAACATTACCTTCACAACAACAACGACACCCCCAAGAACAGGATCTCATTTGAAAAAATAAATATTACCTCAACATTACCTTCACAACAACAACTACACCGCCTAGAACAGTTCTCATCTGCAAAAATAAATATTACCTCAACATTACCTTCACAACGACAACTACACCGCCTAGAACAGGATCTCATCTGAAAAAAATTAATATGACCTTAACATTACCTTCACAACAACAACGACACCGCCTAGAACACAATCTCATCTGAAAAAATAAATATTACCCTAAGATTACCTTAACAACAACTTCACCGCCTCGAACAGGATCTCATCTGAAAAAATAAATATTACCTCAACATTACCTTCACAATGACAACTACACCGCCTAGAACAGGATCTCATCTGCAAAAATAAATATGACCTCAACATTACCTTCACAACAATAACTACACCACCAAGAACAGGATCACATCTGAAAAAATAAATATTACCTTCACATTACCTTCACAACAACAACTACACCGCCTCGAACAGGATCTCATCTGAAAAAATAAATATTACCCTAACATTACCTTAACAACAACTACACCGCCTAGAACAGGATCTCATCTGAAAAAATAAATATGACCTCAACATTACCTTCACAACAACAACTACACCGTCAAGAACAGGATCTCATCTGAAAAAATAAATATTACCTTCACAACAACAACTACACCACCTAGAACAGGATCTCATCTGAAAAAATAAATATGACCTCAACATTACCTTCACAACAACAACTACACCGCCAAGAACAGGATCTCATCTGAAAAAATAAATATTACCTTAACATTACCTTCACAACAACAACTACACCACTGAGAACAGGATCTCATCTGAAAAAATAAATATTACCTCAACATTACCTTCACAACAACAACTACCCCGCCGAGAACAGGATCTCATCTGCAAAAATAAATATTACCTCAACATTACCTTCACAACAACAACGACACTGCCAAGAACAGGATCTCATCTGAAAAAATAAATATTACCTTAACATTACCTTCACAACAACAACTGCACCGCTGAGAACAGGATCTCATCTGAAAAAATAAATATTACCTCAACATTACCTTCACAACAACAACTACCCCGCCGAGAACAGGATCTCATCTGCAAAAATAAATATTACCTCAACATTACCTTCACAACAACAACGACACTGCCAAGAACAGGATCTCATCTGAAAAAATAAATATTACCTTAACATTACCTTCACAACAACAACTACACCGCCAAGAACAGGATCTCATCTGAAAAAATAAATATTACCTTAACATTACCTTCACAACAACAACTACACCGCTGAGAACAGGATCTCATCTGAAAAAATAAATATTACCTCAACATTACCTTCACAACAACAACTACCCCGCCGAGAACAGGATCTCATCTGAAAAAATAAATATTACCTTAACATTACCTTCACAACAACAACTACACCGCCTAGAACAGGATCTCATCTGAAAAAATAAATATTACCTCAACATTCCCTTCACAACAACAACTACACCGCCTGGAACAGGATCCCATCTAAAAAAATTAATTCTACATTGAACGTAGAATTCTTCTTACATTCGCTTCTGACTTTACCCACAACTTGTTCACAACTATATACGCAATTTCCGGTTACTTCGGCCTGGATTCGGGATCAGCGATCAAATGATGTAAATCACGATTAAAAATTATTTTTGATGATGCGGGAGATATCTTTATTAAAATCAGTGGAGGAAATATACACCATGTCTGATATTATTTGGGTCTTTCATGTCTCCGCTGATGCCTTTATCTCCCAGCATGCATCATTCCCCATGACAAAAACCGGAAACAAAAAAAAACCGGAAGCAAAAAAAAACGGAAGCAAAAGGGTCATAGCCAACGACATGGATTCACAATTGGCAGGGTATTGTGTTGTTGTTGTTTCCTATTCTCTCATGTGCATGTGTTAAGTAATATTCACAAGATAGAAATAAAACCCAATCGTGTTTATACACCGCACAGCGTTTAAAAACAACCGGAAGCAAAAGGTCATAGCAAACGACACGGATTCACAATTGGCAGGGTATTGTGTTGTTGTTGTTTCCTATTCTCTCATCTGCATGTGTTAAGTAATATTCACAAGATAGAAATAAAACCCAATCGTGTTTATACACCGCACATCGTTTCAAAACATCCGGAAGCAAAAGGTCATAGCAAACGACACGGATTCGAAATCGTCAGGGGTATTGTGTTGTTGTTGTTGTTGTTGTTGTTGTTGTTGTTGTTGTTGTTGTTGTTGTTGTTGTTGTTGTTTCCTATTCTCTCATGTGCACGCGTTAAGTATGAAGCTCACTGTGTTCGCTATTAATTCAACAGCCAAGGGAGATTTGAACTCAGGATCTTAGGATCCCAAGCCCACCACCCGAACTATTAAGCCAACACCAGCCGTGCAATTGGATAGAAACAGGGAAAAGGCAAAAAACACACACACGGACATGGACACGGACACGCGCATACACACACACACCCCCCTCAATGTATATACACTTTGTTTTGATTGGCATAGTTCACAATGCGGTTTTTGAAGAGATGGTTTGAAAGGTGATGGAAGGTTGCCATGACCAGGGAGTTCCACCTTTGTTATGTTTTCTTTTTTAATCAACCACATTGCAGGTCACAACGATTTGAGAGCACTATTAGAGTGGAATTGTAATGGGGTTAGCTCTCCTTCTCTCTCTGGTGGTGGTGATGGTGGAGGTGTTTGGGCCCCCATCCTCTTGACGGCTCATCGAGGCATTTAAGAGGAATCGTGAACGTTTATGCTGCTAAGAGCCAATCCTGGACAGGTCGCAACTCTGTCACAGGTGTGAAAATTTCCATCCTGAGCAGCCAAGGGGATTGAACATACATCGGTGAGGACAACGAAGCAAGGCCTCAAATCCTTTGTTCCTCACTCCAGAGACTGTTGTTTCTCACTCTTCCATCCAGGTCTTCAAGCAGACAGTGCACCGCCACCCCATGTCATCCCCCATCCCGACCCTTTGTCTTTATTACCCCCTTTGCAACTCAACACTCTTTCTTGCTGATTTCACCGTTTCCTCCCCTTCTCCATAACTCTCTCCCTTTCCAGTTCCTTTATTTCCTTGATGGTTTCCTTTATTACGCGCATCGTCGAAGCCTGAACCACAATATCTTATCAGAATGCAATTTAATAAGGTTCCTTGAACTCCTTTTCCTAACCCCCAACTCTCCTCCTCCCCCCTCTTCACCATACCATTTGCACCGATCACTCATATGGAGATTCCCCAAATCAAGAACACCAAGAACCTGTGCACCAGGTGCAAGAACACCAACCACCAACCGTGTAGAAGGGTTATTCAAGACAACCGATAGTATTTTTAAAGATCCAAAACGAATTGAGCATTACCTGAGCTGTTCACCACCTGCTTGATGCGAGTTGCATGCAAAGGTATACGAGCAAATTTCCCTTTTTGCTGATCATGACGAGACCCCTCTCAATACAAGGACTATCCAAGGAAATCAGACACAGCTGGAGGCCATTCAGCCCATCATGCCTGCACCACATCAACAACATACGAATTTATCAACACGAGATCCGAAGAAGAAAATGCAAAATGTAAAAAAAAAATAATAATAAAGTATTTTTGTTTTTTGAAGTTTTTGTATTTTTTTTTTCCTTCAGGGGAGGGAGCATGGGCTTGGTTAAAACACACATTGACCACACAACACCCCTTCATAAGACCCCCACCAACAGCACTCCGTACACATGCACACAATCACCGATCAATACTCAAACTACCTAAAAATCCTGTCAACATCCCCATACCCCTCCATCTCCATAACTTCCAGGTACCTATCGAATTCTAATTCAAACTTATCAACTGTTCCTGCTGCCACGACCTTTCCAGGGAGACCATTCCATACATTAACTACTCTCTGAGTGAACGTCCCCTACCTTACTACCGTCTTAACTCTCCTCTTCTTTACTCTCAGGCTATGGCTCCTGGTTCTATCACTGTCTACTTTGTTGAATAATTCATCTTCACTTATTTATGTATACCTTTAATTATCTTAAACATCTCCATCATATCTCCTCGTAACCGCCTCCTTTCTCGTGTATAAATCCATCTCCTTCATCCCTCCTCATAACTGAGTCTAGCTTTGCCCGGAATCAATCTCGTCGCCCTGCGCTGAACCCTCTCCATGATATCTATGTCCTTCCTGGGTTGTGGTGACCAAAACTGCTCACAATATTCTAGATGTGGCCATCACTAAGTCCCTGTACAATGTTAACACCACCTCTTGATTTATACTTGATCCCCCTCCAAATACAATATAAAACCCCATTTGCTTTACCTCGAGTTGCCTGTCACTGTGCTGCCTGCTTACCTCCCATATCTATTCCCACCCCCAGATCCTTCTCCTGTGTGACATGCTCCAAAATTACCCCTTACATCCTGTAATCTCGATTTTCATTGTTCTTTCCCCTCCCCAACACCTTGCACTTGCTCAGGTGAAACTCCATCTGCCAATCTCTTTCCCAATCTATTCAAGTATCAATACTTTCCTGAATATGATCACCACCCCCTCTGCTATCCACTTCCACTCGATAATTTACTTCCAAAATTCCCTTCGGTTATTTTAAATGTCACAATATTTAGTCTCACCTCCCTTTGATCTTAATACATAGGGTATCTGTCAAGTGGCCACAAAACATTGCCTCATCCATTTCCCCATGTGGCCCACAATGAGTGAGGTGTGCCAGGATACCCCTCCCCTCCCCCTTTGGGAGAAGTAGACTGAGTCGTCTTACTTGTTAATTGTTTTGAATGTGATGTTGATTGCATCATCATGTATTAATGCTGTTGATTTGTCATTGATTTCACACAAATCATTTTTTTTTTCTTGCAATAACTTCACGAAACCTTTGATGGCCTCCTCTCCCACATTATGTGGATTTTCCGGTTCTTTATTGAAGGAAATTGAAGCTCGGCTCTGCTGGAGCAACTGGTTGCGCGACTGCCCGCAACAGCTTGCAGAGTACGTTGCATGCAATCAGGTTGCATAACTGATTGCTATATATGGTGTGGTCCCACATCGAGAGGGGTAGTTGTGGGGGCTGTTCGACTGCGGTAGAAAAGATCACATTCGGGGATGAGACGTCATGGACTCATGACTGAAGGGAAGGGTGGGATTCATTGTTTCGACTCTGGGAGGCGATTTTCCGAGCTTTTTCCTCTTTTCCAAGGATTTTTTTCCAAGATTTTCCCTCTTTTCCAAGGAGAAAAGAGATGCAAACGATGAGGTGAAGTGAGCTCAGGTAAGCCTGGATTTTCCTCAAGTTAAACAGGATGTGGTTAGCTGAATAATGTTTTTGTCTTGGAAAGACTCGGGGGGGGGGATAAAGGGAGTAGTGGTGTTAGAAGGGGGGTCACAGGGCTGGGAAAGAGCAGGGGGAGCAAGGTCAAAAGAGGGGTGGTGTATTGATCTTTAACACAAGCATTGACAGTGTTACCAACTCGAGCTTTGTAAACCTGTGTGTGCTCTACAGTACACTCGATGGTTGGTGGTGGTCGTATGGCAGCTTCGTCAGAGTGAAGAGCGGTTGTTGATGGAAATCCCATCTTGTAACATCCTCCCATCCCATTGTGGATTTAATAAAACATGTTCATTGACCACACATTATGTGTATCATGTATGTATCTGCTTGGCAGGGGGTGCAGCCATAGGTATCCAAGTCCAAGCCACAGGTATCCAAGTTACCGTGGATGCAAAAACATCAAATGCTCGTGACGTCATATTGTGGATAAAGTTCAAGTTCAAATCCTTCAACAAAGTACGGTTACTACAGTAATACTAATGGCGTCATGTGTTTCTGATAATTATTTGCAGATGCATGAAGCGCTGTTATGACGTCATGTTGGTAGTCTGCGACTACGGTGGCCGACACACGTCACACTTAAGAGGAAGTGGCCAAAAGAGTAAGTTATTATTTTGATATCAATGAATTGGTAAACAGCACAATATTGTTTTCCATCACCTAGTTGATCAGGTCAATAGCTAAGTGACTGCTGAGGCTATCATACAGGACTAATATTCGGCATGGTGTTGGTTTAACGGTTAAGGTGACTGGCTGAAGATCCGATGGTCTTGAGTTCAAGCCCTTTGTCGTTTCGTTGAATTAACATCAGGTGGGGTTGAATCAGCCTGTCAAACTTGTAAGGTCTGCAAGATGAGTACCAGCTGCCTGGGAACCAGCTTCAGCGGAACAGCCACGTCCCCCAACCAATGATTTCACCCACAGCGGATCGGGGAGGACAAGTATTGTGTCTGAAGTAAGGACAAGACAACTTGTACATATTTCATGAAATAGTCCTGCTCAAAGTCTCCAAACACCAACAGTTTTCCCCTTCATCAAGTCTGGCACCATTCGCTGTCTGGGAAAAACAAAGGAAGGTGGCATCTGATTTTCCCTGTGCATTAAACACTCCACTCATGGTAACAGTCTTGCTTCTTTCAGCCATGACAGCTTGAAGATATCCTCTACCTGCAATAACATGACACCAGTAAATACAACCCATCGCATTACTGGTGGGAATGTGGGGGGGGGGGGGGGGAGAGAAAGAAGGGGGAAAGACAGGACGAGAGAGAAGAGAAAGAGAGAGAAATGATGGACGGGAGAGAGTAAGGGGGGGGGGTGGGGAAAACGACACCAAACCAACCAGCGCAATACACTCCAGGAGGGGGTGTGGGAGCGAGGTGAATGGGGAAGTGGGGTGGAGGTTTAGGAGGAGGTTAAGTGTTGCACCCTCCATTCGGCTCCCTCCGAATCTCATTCGTATAGGTTAAGTTATAGGGAAGCCGTTTTAAATTCAAAACTAAATCGTCAGCCCTTAACAGAGGGGGAAGGATGGGGAGCAGGGGGAGAGAGGGAGATTGGTGGGAGAGAGGTTTGAGAAGGTGAGAGGGAGAGAGGAGATGGTGGATCCCAGCAGATGTGACATACAGTTTAACATCCATCCGAGGGACGGCATATATTCATGAATCACTCTGACTGTGAAACACCGGAATGACACTGGGTCTGGATTTGAACCCAGGCGAGACAGCTTCGAGCAAGCGTGCGTACCTCTCGGCTATCCTGCCGTGATGTGGTGATTCATTGCTTTGTAACAACTGAAAACATTTTTTTTAATGATTCTTCTTCTTCCTCTTTCGGCTGCTCCCGTTAGGGGTCGCCACAGCAGATCATCCGTATGATCCGCATCATGATTTGGCACATGTTTTACGCCGGATGCCCTTCCTGACGCAACCCTGGTCACCTCTTACGACACAGGGATATGGTACACCGATTTTAACCGGGGTATACACCGGCCCAGTATACTGGTACTCATTTTGCCGACCTCGGAAGGATGACAGGCTGAGTCAACCCCCTGGTGTATTAATTCAGTGGCCCAACGGGGCTTGAACTCAGGACCTCTTGGATCCCCAGCCACTGCCCTAACCACTGCGCCAACACCAGGCTTAATGATTTTTTAAAAAGGATTTTCCACATTTTTTTAAATGATTGTAATCATCTAATTTTTTTGCCTTCCAAGCTCCGGAGATGTGCCCATGGAGAACCGTGCCATGTAATCACCCTCGAAGTTTTAAGAGTGCTCGCCAAGTGGCTTAAGCACTCAAGCAAGCACTCCAACGAAACGATGAACGGCTGGCTTGGCAAGCAATTCGTGATCACCGATCGGTCATATAAACACCAGGCACCCGGAGATGCCCAGAATGTGAAGCGATGTCCAAATCAACGCTTTGTTTTGTTGTTGCTTTTTAGCAGTCGGAACTGCTGCTGAAGTCAATAAAGAAGTTAAAATTTTGAAATTTGGCTCAGATTAAGAGATTCTCGTGGTTATGGCACATGTGGAAATGAAATAAACTCACAAACACTGGCATCTCCAGGCGTTTATAAGCATTGCAATGTCTCCAGTGATTCGTCGGTATCAGGATATTTTCATCAGTATGATATTTGATGATATGAGTAAGCAAAGTGGAAAAAACAAAAAAAACTCATTTAGAAACCATTGCGGCCTGTCCCACGTCAAGGCATTTTTGAGCAGGCCAAAAAAAATGGTGAATTAAAACCCCAGTGAGGGAGAGCGAGGTGATTAAGAATAACCGGTCGATAAAGGATATGATTAAATAAGGCCAGAAATTATCTTCAAAATGGGTGTTGTCATGAACTCAAACACCCAATTATCATTCATACACTTCCTTTGAATTTTCTTAGTATGCATGCAAAGTTTCAAGCTGCGAGGTTTTATGGTTTTGGAGTTATGGAAGAGACACACACACACACACACACACACACACACACACACACACACACACACACACACACACACACACACACACACACACACACACACACACACACACACACACACACACACACTAACACAGAATATGAAAAAGAACCCGTTGCTTCACTGACGAGAACTTTAAGGAATAGGGGGGGGGGGGGAAGGGGAGAAAGAGGAAAAGGAGGGGTAGAGGAGGGCAGAAGAGAGAATGAGGAGGGAAGGGGGAGGGAGCTCGGAGGGGTGAGGAAGGGGGGAGCTCGGAAGGGGTTGGGGGTAGGGAGAGCAACGCCTCACCAAACGTCACTATACATTGTGGGAGGGGGTGGGAGCAAGGAGGAAGGGGGAACTGGGGAGGAGTGGGGGTTTTGGAGGAGGTAAATATGAGGGGAGGGGTTTTCGACTTGCATTTGGTAGTGGGCCTTGTGAAGAAAGGGGGGGGAGGGAGGATGGGATTGAATGAAATGGGGTACGTTAAAAGAGCACGTTAAGACAGCATGCGAGACCGCCGTGAGATGTCCTTTGAGGTGGAGAGGGGAGGGAGTAAGTGTGAGGGGATGTGATGGGAAGGAAAGGCAGTGTGATGGGAAAAAAAAATGCGGTGTGAGGGGAAGGGAAGGCAGCGCAAAGGGAGGGGAAGGGAAGGCAGCATGAGGGGAAGGGAATGGAAGGCAGCATGAGGGGAAGGTAATGGAAGGCAGCATGAGGGGAAGGGAATGGAAGGCAGCATGAGGAGAAGAGAATGGAAGGCAGCATGAGGGGAAGGGAATGGAAGGCAGCATGAGGGGAAGGGAATGGAAGGCAGCATGAGGGGAAGAGAAGGCAGCGTGAGGGGAAGAGAAGGCAGCGTGAGGGGAAGATAAGGCAGCGTGAGGGGAAGAGAAGGCAGCGTGAGGGGAAGAGAAGGCAGCGTGAGGAGAAGAGAAGGCAGCGTGAGGGGAAGAGAAGGCAGCGTGAGGGGAAGAGAAGGCAGCGTGAGGGGAAGAGAAGGCAGCGTGAGGGGAAGAGAAGGCAGCGTGAGGGGAAGAGAAGGCAGCGTGAGGGGAAGAGAAGGCAGCGTGAGGGGAAGAGAAGGCAGCGTGAGGGGAAGAGAAGGCAGCGTGAGGGGAAGAGAAGGCAGCGTGAGGGGAAGAGAAGGCAGCGTGAGGGGAAGAGAAGGCAGCGTGAGGGGAAGGGAAGGCAGCGTGAGGGGAAGGGAAGGCAGCATGAGGGGAAGGGAAGGCAGCATGAGGGGAAGGGAAGGCAACATGAGGGGGAGGGAAGGCAGCGTGAGGGGAAGGGAAGGCAGCATGAGGGGAAGAGAAGGCAGCGTGAGGGGAAGGGAAGGCAGCGTGAGGGGAAGGGAAGGCAGCATGAGGGGAAGGGAAGGCAGCAGGAGGGGAGGGAAAGAGAGTGGCAATAAAACATGCCCAAACAGCAACATTTTCTTTTTAACTGCCGGGTTTTGTATAAAACCATGCGGGGGCATTTAAAACCCACACAATCTACCTGGTAAAGGCCTGCCTGCATGTATGCATGCTCACACATGCAGCGACCTTTGCACCCATCCGGCCGGCTCATTCCGAATCTGATTCATGCATGCTATCCTATGGGGAAGCAGTTTTAAATTAAAAGCGAAAGTCAGTCCTTAACAGACCCCTTAACAGAGGGGGAGGGGTGGGAAAGCAGGGAGGGGGAGGGTGGAGAGAGCGAGGGAGTGAAGATCAAAAGGGGGGAGGAGTTGGAGAGGGAGAGTGAGGGGTGGGATAGAGATGTGAGAGCCAGAGGGGTGAGAGAGGGAGGGGAGGTAGGGAAGGAGGGGAGAGATGGGAGGGGAAGGCAAGAGAGTGGGAGAGGAGAGGGTGGGGATTCCAGCAGATGTGACATCCAGTTTAACACATATTGATGAATCACCCTGCCTGTGAAACACCAGGAAAGACAGTTTATAGCTGGGTCGGGATTCAAACCAGAGCGAGGCAGCTACTAGAGTTAGAGTGAGCGTGCGTACCTCTCGGCTATCCTGCCATGATGTGGCTATTCATTGCTTTGTAACAACTGAAAACATTTTTTACTCATTGTAAGCATCTAATTTATTTTGCCTTCCGAACCCCGGTATCGAACTTGGGACGATTTTTCCACATTGTTCTCATAGACTATTATTTTTGGTTCACTTATCTTTTCCTATCCTGTTAAGTTAAAACATTTTGCTCAATGCAGTTTGTTTTTACAAACACCTTTGATACTGGATTCCTGAATTATTACAAAACCGGTGAACATGTTGGGAATGAAGAAAAGGAACGACCATCCAATGGAGTCTTTCACTTTGTTTTCATTTTCGATTATGGGCTGTATTTAACATTTCATTCGTGTGTGTGTGTATGTGTGTGTATGTGTATATATTGTTACGTTTGAGGGGGGGGTATGCATTCAAAGGGTAATTAGGATGTTTAATTAGGTATGCCATGCTGTTCGAGTTTACCAGGATCTCGATGTAATAAGTAGAAATTCAGTGGTGATAAGTTGTCTAGTAAATGTTCATTTCTTCAAGGGGGAAATGATAAATGTCACGTAATTAGATAGGGACACGGGATAGGGTAAGTGTGTCTGCGTAAACCCCTTTTGGTATTCTCTGGAGACTGGCCGTGACGTCACAGTACAGTGCAGCGGATGGCTCCGCCCCGTGATCACGATTGGCAG
This sequence comes from Eptatretus burgeri, assembly GCF_056783735.1. Classification (NCBI taxonomy): domain Eukaryota; kingdom Metazoa; phylum Chordata; class Myxini; order Myxiniformes; family Myxinidae; genus Eptatretus; species Eptatretus burgeri. Next base: position 31,630,930 of record NC_140975.1, on the reverse strand, counting down.
AAGGCGACGGCAGTGGGCCAATGGACGGCTCGATTGGAGGTGACGAGGGCAGGAGGATAAAAAGGTTCTGTTCGGGGTCGAAAAGGAAGAAGAAGAAGATTACAACCAGAACACTCGTGTTTTTTTGATGTGGAACCTGTGCTGGCAGAGAGCGTCCTGGTTGCTGTGCTGAGTTGATCGTGCTCTTGATCGTGTCTGGGAGCCTTGCCGAGCCTCGTGCCTCACCTCGGTTGGCTCTGGGGTTCTGCTGACTCAGAGAGCGGGGTCGGGCGGCGGGTGGACCTGCCTCCTTCTCCTGCTCGCGGCTTGGCGCGGGAGCTGGTTCCCTGGCGGCTGTGGGCGGACTTGGGCCAGGACCAGGAGGTCGACAGCACTGGGTTTCTCCTGCCCCCCTGAGGAGAGCAAGGCCGGCTCGTCCGGCGCCGATCCAGGGACAGTTGCGTCCACACCACGGTCCAGCCTGACCACCAGAGATAGCTACGTTTTGTGTGTGTGTGTGTGTGTGTGTGTGTGTGTGTGTGTGTGTGTGTGTGTGTGTGTGCGTGTGTGTGTGCGTGTGTGTGTGTGTGTGTGTGTGTGTGTGTGTGTGTGTGTGTGTGTGTGCTTGGCGCCTTAGAAGGATTGAGAACTGTATATTCATTGGAATTGTCTGTGTTTTTCCCCATGCCCGATCCCACACCATCCCGTCGAATCGCCCCGGATCCCTCCTCTTGCCGAGTCTTGTTATTTCTGGTCAATAGTAAAAAGAATAAACATCATCAACTCAGTGAAAAGTGACTCGTGCCACCTTCCTCGTCCCGTTTGCGGTAGAGCGATTAAAACCGCCGTCTTTGGGTTATATAAAAATAAATCGCCTCCATCGTTTCGGCTCATTCTACGTTGGCGGGACTGTTCGAGTCCCGTGGACGTCACAATATATATATAAAATTCATATTTCAAATATACCTGAAGTGCTGTCATATCAGTTTTAGTTAGGTCAAGAACCTCAATTCCGTAACCATTCTCTGGCTAGTAAGGTTTGACGATTGATTTGACTTCTACTGACCTTTTATAAAAAAAAACTTAGCTCCCATGTCCCTCCAAAATATCCCGGCATTTTTTTGCCAGAGGCCCAAATCCAAGATGGCTGACGGCGCCATCTTGAAAATTAAGTTTTGAACCAGAGCACCAAGAATCATGGACAAAGACACTTTTTTCGTGCAAGTCGACCACGAGAATTCCGAATCTGACATTAGTTTGACGTTACATCATTTTCACCCAGAAATCTAAGATGACCGCCATCCAGTAGAGCGAAAACATTACTTGTGAATGGGAGCATCAAGGATCATGAATTAACACATTATTTCTGCTAAATCTATAATGGTCACGGAATTGAGGTCCTGCTTAGTGAATTGTTATTACCTTCGCAAACTTCGTTTGACGAAGGTATTGTATTGACCCCTGTGTATTTATTTATTGGTAAATATGTGTGCGGACAACATTGCGCAAAAACTGCTGGACCGATTTGCATGAAATTTTCAGACATGATGTGCAGTTACTCAAGGACGCCAGGCGAAGCTTTTGGGAGCAATCGGATTAAAGGTCACGGTCATGGTCACGAAAAGGTCAGAATCATTTTTTCGTCATAACGCGGTCAATTTTTATCTGAACGAGATAAAACCAAAACCAAAATATTCATTACTCAATTCTACATTCTACGCTATGCCACATGAAAGTGTGGCGTAATTACCCGAGGTAGCGGTTGGGGGTCAAAGGTCAAGGGGGTCACCACAAAGCATTTTTCATTGGGCAGCGTCGTGGACAACATTACGCAAAAAACACTTAGCAGATTGTCATGAAATTTTGTGGACTTGTTTGACATCAGGAGAGGACAAATCGATTAGATTTTGGGAGCGATCGGATCAAAGGTCAAGGTCAAGGTCACAAAAAGGTCAAAATGGTTTTTTTGCGATTAAAGTGTCAATTTTGTTCCGATTTACATCAAATTAAGTCCAAAATGTTCAGTATTCAAATCCCGATCCACTGATATAGTGTATGGTATAGTGTTTGCAACCCTAGTTAGTCTGTGGAAGTCAAAGGTCAAGGGGGTCACCAAAATGGAGTTTTTGATTTGGAAGCGTTGTGGACAACATTACACAAAAACCACTTCGCAGATTGTCATGAAATTTTGTGGATGTGTTTGGCATCACGAGAGGACAAATCGATTAGATTTGGGAACGATCGGATCAAAGGTTAGGGTCAAGGTCACAAAAAGGTCAAAATCGTTTTTTCGCGATTAAATTGTCAATTTTGTTTTGATTTACAGCAAATTAACTCCAAAATGTTCAAAATTAAATTCCCCATCCTCTAATATGACACATGGTATCGTACTTTTGTCACCCAAGGCAGCGGTTGGGGGTCAAAGGTCAAGGGGGTCACACAAATTCACATTTATATCGGAAAGCGTTGTGGACAACTTAACGCAAAAAAAAAAAAAAACGCAGAGAGGCTTTAATTGTTTTGGATTTGTTTGGCATCATGAAAGGACAAATCCATTAGATTTTGGGAGCGATCGGATCAAAGGTCAAGGTCACAAAAAGGTCAACATCGTTTTTTCATGATGAAAACGGTTAATATGTTTCCGATTTACATCAAATTAACTCCAAATTGTTCAGTGTTCAATTCCCCATCTTCTGAAATGACACAAGGTAAAGTACTATTGTCACCCGAGGTAGCGGTTGTGGGTCAAAGGTCATGGGGGTCACGAAATGCATATTTGTATTGAGATGCGTTGTGGACAACTTAATACAAAGGTAATAACTAGAATATATCTCTGTCTCTAAACTGTGTGTCTGTTGATGCAACAAGGGCCATAAGGGCCCTACCAAACTTAGTTACAAAGTAAAATACAACAAATTTTCATTAAGGAGACTTGGTATAGTTTGATATGCACGTAGCTTTGCTCATGCTTTCGTAAAAGGAGTTTTACTTTCTTGTTTAATTAGACGCCAATTAAAATGACGTTTTCGTCCTCGCTCGGATTTGAAAACATGATCTACTTGATCCAGGTCGTGTCTGCGTGGTCAGTGACATTCGACCGAATCCGACCCTACATGCTACAGAGTTCGGTACTCGGGACAACGAATCACCTAAAATTGTCATAATCGTAATAGTTCTAATAACAAAATCCTTTCACAAAATCCGGATCATGGACTTTAAATTTGCGAAATTCCCGAGCAGATTTAGTGGAATTTTAGTTCCTCATTTCACTCTCATGCCATGTTCAAACTAGTGGCTGCGGCGAAGGTATGCACTCTACGAGTGCCCGTTCTAGTTTCTTTTGTAATAGACGGTAGAATAGAGTGTAGAAGGGCTGATACATGTAAAAACAAAATGTGTGTGGTGCTGTAAACTGGAGTCAGCCAGGCACCCTGAATCAAAACTGTCCCCGATATCGTACGATCATGCATGGGCAGCTTTCAAGAGCCACACGGTGGCCCTCGAAGATCAGAAAATGCGAGACGGAATCAACTGTGTGATCGATTCTGCAGCTGATGACCCCCAACGTGATTGAGATCAGATATCACAACAAATGCTGGTTTGAATATGTATGTAGTTACCAGAAAATGAGTGGAGATGACAAATTCCCACACATGCACAATGTCAATCTCCGTGAGGCTCAGACTATCCTCTTTGACCATATCAGAACAGTTATCTTTGATGAACATGAGCTAAGGTCACTGCAGAGCCTCCTCAAAGGCTACAGCTCCATCATATCTCGGTATGGATTCCCAACATCCGGCGTCAAGTCATTCTTTATCAAAGATATCCTGACCCAGGAGTTTGAGGGCAAGATCCGCTTCCACTCCCACCCTAAGAGGAACCAGAGTGACCTAGTCTATGATACGTCTGAGGGTGGTTAATATGTCGAAGCAGTGCTTTCCGCCATTGGTGTCAGCAGTGAGCAACTGGTGCGCAACGTGGCTGAGCGGTTAAGGATGACAACAAGTCAATCAAACTCAACCCGTGGCCGCCGAGAGTCGAGGAGCTAGAAGAGGAGGAAGAGCTCTCTGCTCTCCTGGTCCAGCTGCGATCTGCTTTGCAGAGGAAGAAGGGGATAGATCTGTCTCCCAGCACATTCTCTCGCCTCCCTCATCACACAACACATCACAAAGCGACCCACCACTACCGCCATCAATGCTACCGTCACCCTTCACAGGATGACTCGCAGCATGGAGCTTGTTGACTCGTACTACTGGCTGGGCATGGGGATCAGCTACCAGAACGTGCTTCTCCTGCGTGACCTCTGGGCCGAGCGGTGCTCGATCTCTCCACCACATGCGACCTGCTCTCCCGACACATTTACCCTCACCAGGGCCAGCCGAAGAGAGCGAGGAAGATGATAACAAGGAGGGGGATGAGGAGGGAGATGATGATGTACAGAGGAGAAGGGGGGATTCATCGAAATCTGATGATTCAGAATCTAGTGAGGCTGAATGCTCTGATTCGGACTGATGATATCTCTCAAGGTCATATTGATTCATCAGTTAATGTCATAACAATGTGAAGTATGACATGAAAGCATAATTGGTGACTTCTAAATAGGGTTTTTTTAATATCTTTTCTAAAATGTATTTTATTTGTGTTGTGGTGTCATTTGTCGACAGAAAATGGCTAAAAAGTACCATTTTCAGGGTAAAATGATTGTGTATTGACATGTTTTAAGTAGTTTCATTTGCAAACTGTTCAAGTTACAGATTTTAAAAAGAGCTTATTTTGAAGTGTAATGAGTTTACTTGTCCTGCATTCATCAATTATATATATATTATTCATCAGTTTACTTTACTGCAAGAGATCCTTTATGGAGGTAGTTGCTTTAAGTACAAAAGTTACGTTTTTGCTCGACCGGATGGTGGCCATCTTGAATTTCTGGGTCAAAACGATGTCCTAATGTCAGATTCGGAATCCTCGTGGTCGACTTACCCCAAAAAGTATCTTTGTACACGATTCGAGTTGCTCTGGTTCAAAACTTAATTTTTCAAGATGGCACCGCCAGCCAGGATGCCAGGATTTTTGGGAGGGACAAAACATGGGAGCTAAATTTTTTTATAAAAGGTCAATAGAAGTCAAATCAATCGTCAAACCTTACTAGCCAGAGAATGGTCATGGAATTGAAGTTCTTGACCGTACTATTGATATAATTATTTGTAAATTCCGCAGTTCGTGTAACAATTGCGATACAGTATTAAATATTAGTTAATGCTTAAGGAAGCCATTTATTGGTGCAAATAATAACACTCCAACACTCAAAACATGGATTAGCATGATTATATTTATTTCCAATAACGATACGAAGGTAAAAATGATACTACGGAGGTTAAGGCATTATTAATATTAACGGGTGCAAACCGCTCCAATGCGAAACGAGTTTTACAATTTAAAATAGAAGTTATTGAGAGTTACCTAATGATGCTTAAATAACAGAAATTGTAAACAGTAAAACATAATGATGAGATAAAATAAAGATGCAATATCATTCTACGAGTTACATGGTAATAGCTATTCAAGGTTCACACCAATTTGAGGACAAGTGCAGACTATGGTAAAGACAAGCCATTCACTCTGACACGGAAACATTGAAGAACATTTTGATGCATCATTGCAAAGCATGTAAAATGTTGCATTTTGGACTCACTGGACTAAAGAACCACTATCTCACTCACTCACTCACTCACTCACTCACTCACTCACTCACACACACACAAACACGTTAAATAGAATGTGGATTTCCTCTTTTGCTCGAATTCAAACTTGTGAATGAAATGACAATGAACGACAAAGGAACAAAAGTTGATTTCCCTTTCAGCCAAAATTAAAGAACAGACCAGGATGTGAAACACATCAAAGGAATGAAATTTAAACACCCGGTGTAATCTGCACGTCGTTCCCTGAATCCCAAATTATTGGGTTTTGGCAATCTAGCAAGGTTAATGTTTTCACACGAATACCTACTGTATATACCTAGTCACTTTATCCTTGTATATGTGAATATCAATGTACGTAATACAATTCCGACATAATATTGGCATCGGTCGAGAAAACCGTCAAACGACTTGATAATATCATCGAGGAATAGAAGCAACAAGATTTTCATATCATTTCATGCAAATCGATACTTTGTTAAAAAAACACACATTGTTCAGCAATAGTACAATGTTATCATTAATATTTTATAATAATAATATTTATTATTAAAACGACTGATTACTACCGTATTAGTAACTGTTAACTATATATACTATCGGGAACTATGACTTTGGTATTACTGATGGTGTTTGTCCTTTTATTACGAGGCAGAAAAATACATTGATTTACTCTCTCGATTTTCTTTTTGGTGAAAGTCACTTCTACACCAATCTGACAAATTTTACACTAATAAATGCAAAATGGAGGATACACTGTGAAGGTGTTAGATTATAAAGTTATAATTCATTGTAAACAGTGTGTGTTTGTGTATATGGAAGTTTGTTTTTTTTCCACTCCTCAATAGATTGTGATAGAAAGGGGAGCACTATTCGTGTGACGATGTTAAACCAGATAATCTTTATGAATCAATCAACAGAAATAACAAAGTTAAAATGTATGATAATGATGCTTTGAAGAAATAAATTCACCGCTGTTCTCTTTGATTGGAACAGACACAGCCATCTGGCTGAAAAAAGAACTTGTAAGACGATTGATAAGGAAGCGCAATACAAGTTTCGAAAGCAATGCATGTGAATATTATTACAAATACAATAATAAAAGATTATATCACAGGGGTTGCCTGGTTTAACACACACTGTTTACGAAATCCAAAAATCAAGGACTCGGAGCATTTAAGAAATTCATAATAATTAACTTCAGAATTAAAAAAAAAAAAAACCCCAAAAAACACAAACAAGAATCACATCAAACGTTTTTGCTTTCCACTCTATCAGATCTAATAAAATCATATTGAAGGACCATGGGGTCTTCTGCACCCTCTCCATTCAACCACAAGAATAGTATGGTGTGTGTTGATTACTTAAAACAAATTAATCAACCGCTACAGCGAGTGGGTTCAGGATTGTTGGGACATTATCAAAAGCAGCGATTAAACGAGATGGTGACACAAAGAGACGGACCTACATGAACGCCGAGGCCTACATCGAAGAGTGAAAAGCAAGAGCGAGAGCTCACTGATGTACAAATACCAAGCGACCTGAATGAATGAGATCGGCGATGTATGTGATGAGGTTGACGGCCGTAAGCACAGCGACAACCATCTGCTGATCCCAGTCACACATGCCCACCCTCTGACATTGGCTGGGGCGGTGTGGAGTGCCGTATTTTTTGTGGAAACAGTAGACGGGCCAAATTATCGTGGCCGTGATGTAAGCGAGCACAGAGAAAAGGTTGCACATGCTCAAGTAGCGATCAAAAGGGACGCAGAGCCGGCCGGTGCAAGCTCCGATGGCCAACAAGATGGCGACGGCAGACAGGATGAAGCAGATGGCGTAGACTGCTACGCACCACTGCAGAGCATTGTAGCGCTCATACAAGAAGGGCCGCTCGGCTAGCACAGCAAAGATTATACCAGCCACGAACGTCTCCATAACCTGCAGGAAAAAGAAAAAGAAAATGGAAAGGCTCAACAACCGAGGCAGAAAGACGATGAGGAAGACCTAACACAAAGTTGAAGTGTCACATTCTGTGGCATCAATAAACTGAATAAAAGGAAAGATTGATGCACTGGACCTTGAGAAAACCGGGAATTGTAGTCATGTAGGCCCTGACTTCACCGGGCCGTGGTTTCGTGGCAGCCACCTCTGCCGCGTATGCGATGAATGCCAGGCACGAAGCCACAGTGGAACCAATGCGATAACCCCTTATTTCCTTGCAGGTTCCTGTAAACATCCATTGCGAGCACAAATTGTTTCACAGATAAAACAAGAGGAAAAAAAATGAAAATGTCATAGCCCCCGTTGTTTTAGTAATTTTGCTGTATGGAGTTGAAGGGCTAGCCCATATTTATTAGCCCCCATTGGACTTAGTCCGAAATAGAGGATTATGGATTTGGTCTCAATTTTCGTGTCCGTGCATGTTAGGGTGAGGTTAGGGTTATGTTACAACTAAAATGGCTTCCAGTTTTACCAGCCAGCCATCTTTGATCAGATCGCAAAATAAAGCGAGGTGGACGTGTACGTCATCATGTAATGTGCTTGTGCCAAGTTTGAATAAAATCGGACCATGCATGTGAGAAAAATGGTTGGGGACAAATTTAACTATCAAAATGGCCGCCAGACAGCCATCTTGGACCTGATATCGAAAGAAAAAAAAAACATGAGGTGCAAATGTAAGCCATCATTCATTATCAGTGTGCCAAGTTTGAACAACGTTGGGAAATACATGTTCAAGGAATAGTTGAGGACGTGTTTAATACCGGGTTTTTGTTTTTTTGACAACTAAAATGGCCGCCAGTCTACCAATCAAACATCTTTGATCAGTTTGCAAGATAAAGGGAGTTGCACGTGTACGCCATCATGTACTCCAAGTTTAAACAAATTCGGACCATGCATGTCTGCGAAATGGTTGGGGACACATTTAGGTAACAAAATGGTCGCCAGTCGGTCATCTTTCATCCGATCTCGAAAAAAAAAAGACGTGCTGATATAAGTCATCATTCTTTATCTGTGTGCGAAGTTTGAACAACATTGGGAAATGCATGTCCGAGAATTACTTGAGGATGTGTTCAACATCAGGTTTTTACAACTAAAATGGCCACCAGTCGGCCATCTTGGATTGCATCGCAAAACAAAAGGACGTGCTTATGTAAACCATCATGTGTTGTCTTTTTGCTGAGTACAAATAAAATCGTTCCATACATGTCCGAGATTATGGTTGCGGACGCACGCACACACATACACGAAAATCGAGACCAGATCCGTAAGCCCCTGTTTCGGACTAAGTCCAATGGGGGGCGAATAATGCACTCTATTGAAGAAGGGTCCTTAGACTAATATATAATCAACACCCAACACCCAACATGCTCAGTCCCAGAACTCAGGACCATAGATCCCAAGCCACCACGCTACTCAAACTCAGGATCCTAGATCCCAAGCCACCACCCTAACCACTAAGCCAACACCAGGCTTAGTATATTTTTGCTATATACTATATTTTTTATATAACCCTATAGTATATAGGGTCGGGAGAGCGGAGAAGATTGCTCCTTAAAATGTCACACACTAGATGGTGTCACACACATAGGGAAAAACGACACGCACCATAGATGGTGTCACCAGCACACAGAGTGCACCAATAAGTGAATCTCTCAACATCAAGTCCTGTGTTGTCTGGCTGGAGTCCACTTGCCTGTGTTCAAAGACGAGTAATTTTAGTGATCATTTATTAGCCCGTACTCGGTGCTCGTGAAGCGAAAAGTGATGTTCAGCACCCGGTCCAGTATGTCCGCAAGTAGAACGTGCGGACGTGTCTGCATTTTATTTCCTTTTCTCTGGAACAGCTTTTGACATGGAACCGCTTTGTTAGATTGACATGGAATTTCCATCAGAGGTGCAACTTCTCATGTGGAATGTTTTAATGATAATTATGACGTCATAGCTCTTGTGGCGTGGCAGTCATGTTGGAAAAAAAGGAGAAACGTTGGACCTCTGTATCCCCAAAACCACTCCATGGAAAAAATTGAAACTTGGCACTTATCAAGAAACTTGGCACCATGGGGAATAAGAGTGATTTTATAAAAAAAGTCATAGGTTCCTTCCTTATGACGTCATAATTGCATACGTAGAACGCTACATCTAATCAGTGTGAAAATTAAGGGTCTTCTCGGGATAAATTGGTCAACAGAATTTTTTTTTTGACATCATTGGTCATGCAGGTCAGCAGTCATTAAATAAAAAATAATAATAAAAATAAAAAACCTTCAAAAATCTTCTTCTCCGAAACGGCTGAACAGATCGAGGAGAAACAGAACACACACGTTCCCCAAGCCTTGGGGATACCAGGGTGTTCATGAATAATTGATAGGTCACATGGTCTAGCAGCCATATTGGATTGAAGGAAATTTTTTTTTTAATTCTCTCTTGAACCACTTCATCAATCATTGTGAAACTTCAAAATTATGATCGAGTAGTGATGTGGAATATAGGTTTTAAATTTTAACCTGATGGGACGCATGGTCTGGCAGCCAGAATTATTTAATTTATTGAATCTGCGGTCTTTGTGTTTTTTTGAATAAGACTCACCTGGCTGTGCCTGCGTGGGTTTGAGGGTAGAGGAGTAGCAGCTGAAATGCGAATCCTATCCAGGTTCCCCCTGATGACTTCGTCTTTGCTTTTTGCTTGTTCGGGTTCCTTCTGATTGCTCCAATGCAGTCCCGATTTTATTTGGTCTTCCATTCGATTTTAATGAAAGGTTTTTTAAATTACAAATTTGCTGCCAGAAGATTTGGCTCGCACCAACTGCTTCTCAAGACTGCATGGGGTAAGTGTTCTATGAATACCATGTTGTTTATGATGTAACCAAACATGATACAATTTGTGCTCCTCCCTCCCCCCCCTCCAGAAACTCCATACACACCCCTTCTCTTCCATCCTATATCTGTTCCCAAACTTATTTTCTTTCTGTCCCCACTCCCACTCTCCTCTGGTCATCTTTATCTCTTCATTCACAAAATAAGGTGAATGAAACAGGCATGTTGGAACACAAAACATCGTGATAGTCACCATAATTATACAGATAGCACCATGGACGGTTCAGCTGAAGGTAACACAAGCTCCATTTTTCTGTGCTTGGCAATAAGGCCCACAAAGAATGTTTTTCTCAAGTCATTCAAAGAAAATATGAGTGTGCATGGAGTGTGTAAGTAATTCAAACTGGGGATTGACGGGGTACATTGAAATGGATTCTTCAAACGTGATCTTGCTGTCGGAGTAACTGCAGACAGATCATGAAGGTCTGCAGAAAACTTCAAGAGGGGGAAAAAATGTGGAACGAAAGGATTCCTGGGAAGCCAGGGGATGAGCTGACAAGTCGGAATTATATGCATTTGTTCGTCTTTACCCTCTAATTGTTCGTCTACTTTAAAATACCCAAGTCAAGGCTGACATGAAATGACAAAAAAAAGCCTTCAAGGTCACAATTACTTATTGTAAGCACAAAATGAATTAATAAATAAATAAATTTGCTAAATATCTGGCTCTTTCCCTCCACGCTCCCCATAACTCCTTCCCGAACCTCGATTCCCTTTTCAGCCCCGCCACCTCCTCCTCCTCCTGCCAAACTCCCACACCCTTCCTTTTCTTGCCTTCCTCCAAACTGCCACAATCTGCCTTTTTTCCCCTTTACTTTCTCTCTCCATTCCTTTTCATAAATATTTATTAATTAACCCTTCACCTTACTGCTCCCCACCACATCCTCCAACTCTCCCTCTTGCAGAGCAACATGTAAATGGACAATTTTCCCATTCCCTGTTGGTGTAAAGCATGGTGTGATAATTAATTATTAAACACAGCTGATGAACTTGTACTTTAACTCGATATTCTTTCTGTTCTTGTACAGCAAATTGATATGTTTATTATAGAAGAGCTGAGCAAAAGCAGCGTCGAAGCTAAAGATCTCAATCTACATTTAAGCCGGGTGTGCCATCTGATAGCAGTAGTCGGGGGACGTTAAAGATTTCGAGGTGTCTTCACGAGTGAGCGAGTTATCGCCGGCACCCTGAACAAATTACAAATTCCTGCAATGACTACCACTGGGAAGGGCAAAGGCAGACAACCTAGCGTGATAACTATTTATTTCTAGAGGATGTAGCGAGCTGTTATTATCGATAGGTGGGGTGCTCCACGAATATCACACCCAAAGTCGCATGTCAATGTTTTTTTTAATCTGATAAATTTATCAGAATTTTTATTTATTTTTAATCACAAGTGCAACATGTTCTCTTTCTGGAGTCAAGCTCACATCCTGCTCGGAGAACATCCCAGTTGGTGAAAGAGTGTAAAATCAAGCGACCTTACAGAATTTCATGGCATATTGGAATCAAAGGCCTCTTGAAACCCACATCCGAGACCTTCACCCACGTTCATCCGCACTGGCTCTTCATCAGATTTATAAATATCATGATCACAGTTACTCCAGGAATTGCGCTTTTCAAAACCAATCGTTAGTTATGGAGTCTGGTGCGATGTGAGCTGTCATTTTCAAGTGCTGGGAAGAGAGAGAGACAGAGAGACAGAGAGACAGAGAGACAGAGAGACAGAGAGACAGAGAGACAGAGAGACAGAGAGACAGAGAGACAGAGAGACAGAGAGACAGAGAGACAGAGAGACAGAGAGACAGAGAGACAGAGACACAGAGACACAGAGACACAGAGACACAGAGACACAGAGACACAGAGACACAGAGACACAGAGAGAGAGAGAGAGAGAGAGAGAGAGAGAGAGAGAGAGAGAGAGAGAGAGAGAGAGAGAGAGAGAGAGAGAGAGAGAGAGAGAGAGAGAGAGCACGAAGTCTTGCGGTTGAAAGAAGAAGCTTATCGGAGTTTGTTTGTCAAGCTTCATGGGACACAAGTGGGAAGGCCAGATAAAAATGTCCAAAAAGGGATGTGTATGATATATTACTCATGGAACGAAATTTAATTACATCCATCACCGAAGGTGGATGGCAGGTTATGTTTTAACCCCTGTCTGTCTGTTTGTCAACAAAATATCTCAAAAAGTTGGAGACGGATTTGGCAGAAATTTCGTGGACAGGTTGGGTATGTGACAAGGAAGAATTGTTTCAATTTTGGTGAAGATCCGAATATGGATCCGGATCCGAGACTTAAAAAAAGAAGAAGAGATTCTTCACCATTGAGTGATTGGGCTAAAACGACATATAGCAGGTTATCTCAAAAAGCTGTGGACGGATTCGAACAAAACTTGGGATATAAGTTGGTTAGGTTACAAGGCAATTAAATTTTAGTTGAGGTCCGAATCCAGATCCGGACTATCAGTGTGATACAAAACGTGAACTAATCAGCCTGGCGGAGATATGCGCTCGACCGAGAACCGAGTGTAGAAATGTGGAAATGAACAAATAACCTTCTCCTTATTCGTCAAGCTAAAAAGAACTTCTGCAATCCATCATTGGGTCCAAACAAAGGAAAGAGACGGACATTGTGGCTGCTCTAGCTGATGACACACAACAGCTGATAAAAGTATCAGCGAGATAAGAAAAACATGCGTCAGGAAGAAGAATGCAGAGGGAGGAGTGATTAAATGAAGCGTCAGGTGGATAAAGAAACAGTGCAGTAAATTAAAAAAGTTAAATGAAGAACCAAACTAAATGCAAAGTTCAAGTTGTTGGGAGGATAGTTCAGTTTGTAGGTAGCAGTCTAATCCAGGTGGGATCCCTGCAGTCACTTAACTAAAAAGAAAAAAGAAAAAGAAGAGAACAAAGCCGATATTATGGGGGCACTGCATGTCGAAGGATGCCGTAAAGCCGGCTATCCTGTCCGCATTTACGTTGTGGATGTTTATTATGACCAGGTAGCCTTTCTTCAAGAGTATAGGGCATTGTGTGCCAGAGTTGTGGACAGGCATGGTGAGCCAAATGGCCTTTTATCCGTACATTCAGGACCTTGAGAGAACTGAACAGGACAATTTCATGGAGAAAGCGAAGAGAAAGAGAAAGCAACGTCCACAGAAAAATAAATACAATTATAAGTAAAGCATGCAACGCACGAGAGAACAAAACAAAACCGAAGAGGCATTTTTTTTATTGTTCTACCAGCAAGGATGAGGAGCCAGGAGAAAAGAGGAGGAGGCAGCGTGACCCTTACCATGATGACAAGTCCGTTGCAGGCTGTACACCGGATAGAGGATGGAGGCAGCCAGGGTCATGAGGGTAGCGAGGGCAGCCACGGTGGCTGTAAGGTCTCCCCAGGAGAGGGGAACCCGTCCTGAGATTTGGAACCCTTCGACGAGCAAGATGAGGAGAGTGGCGGCAAAGCATCCACACCATGTGATCATGCAGTAGTCACCGTACTCGAACGTGTAGCCTCCCCGATGAGCGGCGAGGCTGAAGGCAATGCAGGTGAAGAGGATTTGGAAAAGGCGAAGGATGCCCACTCGGGAGGTGAGGACCTCTTGTGCAAAAATAGCCATCTCGAAGGTAAGAACTCCTTAGGAGCTCAAACTAGGTCTTTTAATCCGGGTCAAGGTCTTGTATCCGCCTTGGCACGACCAAAGGGCAGGAGACAATAACTCTACTTCTGCAGAAACCCAGCTTTTCAAGTGTCCAGAATTGCTCAACTTCTTCCTTCCGCTCTTCCACAAAAGTTCCTCAAAGGATCGCGGCGTCCAATCACTCTCACTTTCTTTTCCAAGTCAGGAACTTGCAATCACGTCTGCAATACATGGTGATGGTAAAGTATGAAGAGATTGTAAATAAACTTTCACCAATTCATAAATCACTTATCCTCCATCATGTACACCTGAAACTGCTCACCTTTGTCCAACTTGTCCAACCTGTGAATGCGGAGGAAGAAAGGGGACATCTGCACGTGTCATTCGCTCTCCAACTATGGATCCATCTGCGAAGTCCCGCAGCCCTCCTTCGATCCCAAAATCCTTCCCACTTCCTCCACGCCCAGGCGGCCACCCCACCCTTCCTTGGCCGTGGTATGACCGAACAAGAAAGGCACGTCCGGGGGTTCTGGCGAACAAAAGTCTTGGTGATCTGTTCCAGATGTTTGGGGGCCAAGCTCGTCAGTTTCCACCGTCAGAGGTGGGGTGGGGTACTCTTCACCTTGAGAGGGGTGTTGCATGATGTCAAAACGAGTCCTGTATATAAATAATAGATTTACCCTTTTTGACAAATCGTCTTCAGATACCGACATGGTGTACCTACATAGAGTTCCAGCACTACGGGTGCTCGCTCATTTGGTGGCGAGCAAGCTCGTCTCTTAACATTGTCTGGTTCTGGGTCAGTATCAACACGAAACATCCAAACATTCAAAACGAGGCAACAAGCTGCTCTTGAAATTATCTGCCCGATCTTGACCATTCATGAAATGTGGTCACCAGGCTTAACCAGACCAAGAAAGGTCCGATAAGGTCAACGTGGTGAGAACTGTTCGATGAAATGTGAGTTTAACCACGGCGGAGGCTCAGGTTAACCCCAGGATGTTTAAGGTCCACACTGCAGATGAAAAAAAAAAAAACGAGGTCAACGGTGGCGTGCTCTTCAATGCAGTACCCCCCACCCGTGCGCACCATCACAGTGGAGTGCAATCTTTTAGTCGGATCCGGTTCAGGTGCGAATGGATCGATGTTGACCGGACAGTAAGGCGGTGCTGAGCTATTCTGCCCGTCGTGCAAGTGAACTCAAATTGTGACGCCCAATTACGATGGATGCATGGAGTTGGAATTCCATACGACGTGGTGAGTCCAAATGAAGTGGTGTCGAGGCGGTGACATACGACGTGTTGAAATGTACAATGGCCAGTGGAAATTACTCAGAACGTTTAGCACGTTGCCAGCTCAACAGGAGAAAATTTACGAGGAATGAGTCTTTGTTAATTCGTATCCAGTCCATGGAAACGGTCAGCGGGACCACAGCCAACACCCCTTCCCCCTCCTCCCCCAGACTAAGCCCACTGCCTGCAGAAGGACCACTCCCACCCATCGTCACTCATCACCATTCAGCACACTCAGCACCCACCCCCCCCCCCCCACCTCCTTCCTCTCCAACCAGAAGGACCACACCCATTCTTCTCTCTCATCAGCAGAACCACACCCAGTCTCTTCTCTCTCTCATCAGGACCACTCCCACACTCGTCATTTATCAGGATTCAAGACCACATCCAGTCCATCGGATCTTCTCTCATCAGCACAATCCTTTATATTCGGACCGCACCCAACCCTCTTTCTCAATGCCATCCTGTCCACATCAGGACCACGTCTATCTTCCTCATCAAAAGAACCACACCCAGTCTATTCTCTCTCATCAGCAGGACTACGCCCAGTGTCTCTATATCAGGAGGACATACCCGGACTCCTCCACCCCTTCTCCTCCATCAAGACCACATCCAGGCTCTCTTGTCCTCTCCACATCAGCAGAACCATGTCCAGTCTCCCCTTCCTCCTCCACTCACTTGACAACAGGACCACACCTAGCTTCGATGCTCATGGGAAGGAGGGGTCGGGAGGAACGTGGAAGAGAGGCGACACAGTCAGGCTCTCAGTTGGACCCAACTCGATGAATTGTACAAATCCTCAAAAATAAATAAATAAATAAATAAATAAATAAACCAACCAACCAGGCAAAGCAGCTGTGACCACAATGGAGGTGATCTTTGTAAAATAAATTTTAAAAAGAAATCTTTGTTCATGGAGGAAAACGGAAACATCTGCCGTTTATGGCCTTCACATCCCGTTCGAAAGCCTTCATATGATTAGGAAGAGCATGGGAGTAGAAGCGAAAATTCCTCCCCATTGTGACCTCGAGATGCACTGAAGTCCACCGAGCGTTACAGTGCTCGGCACATTGTGTTCCACAGGCTCGCAGCCAAGCTCAACTTTTCCCTCCGCCATCAAATCCTGAAAAGGTTGTGGGCACCGGCCATGAATAACCACTAAGCACCCCACAAAGAAAAAAAACAAACAAACAACGGAACCAATGGAGCAACGCACCACAAAACCAAAAGCATCAGCGTTTTCTATGAAACCGCAACAACCGCTCACTTAGTCACTTGGTTACTACAAAACAAATGGTCCAGGAGGGATCATCCAAGGTTCATCAACCCATTACTAATTATATAAGGGTGTCCCTCAAAAAAACGACATCATTTCGTAGTCTAATAACAAAGCTAATTCTCGCTCAAATTATCTCAAATTTTAACAAAAGGTGTAAAAACTAACTAAGTTGAATGTTGAATTTTTTTTTATTTTTATTTTTTCAGGGTAAAGAATGACGTTCACTAGAAATGAAAAGGCATTTTGTGTGTTGGAATATGCTCGAGCACAGCCAAACAAGAGTGTGCAGCGTGCATTTTCGAGAAAATTCAATAAAAATGCACCAACTGGAAAACAGATTTAGACAAGGCACAAAAAATTTCAAAGAGGAAGGCTGTCTGTGCAGGGCAAAGGGATCTGGACGACCACCAGTACCGGAGGATATCGTCAATCAGGTTCGGGTAACATTTGTGCGAAGCCCCAGAAAGTCTGTAAGAAGAGCATCTATGGAAACCCAGATTCCTCGTACGACACTTTGGGGTCTGGTAAGGAAACGCTTGCGATTGACGCCCTATAATCTGCAGCTCGTTCAAGCCTTAAACACGGATAACAAGGAAAGGCGCAAGCGATTCTGTGTCGCCATGCAAGAGAAACTTGAAGATGAGGAGTTCGAAAAGCGTCTTGTTTTCAGTGATGAGACTACATTTCACACGAGAGGCAAAGTCAACAAGCAAAATGTTCGCATTTGGGGGAAAGAAAATCCCCATGCCACAGTTGAGCACATGAGGGACTCGCCGAAAGTGAATGTGTTCTGCGCACAATCTCCAAGAATCGTCTTTATGGACCATTTTTCTTTGAGGGAAACGTGACCGGCGATGTTTATCTGCAAATGCTTCGGAACTGGTTATTTGATGAGCTCCTTGCTCATGAGCATGAACACTTCATTTTTCAACAGGATGGGGCTCCACCTCACTGGAAGCTGACTGTGCGGACTTATCTCAATGAGAATCTACCAGGAAGATGGATTGGGCGTGCCAGTGATAATGACAATGTGCTGTTGAAATGGCCGCCACGTTCACCTGACTTGACACCTTGTGGTTTTTTACTATGGGGCGATGTGAAAGGACTGGTCTATATCCCTCCCCCCCTCTTCCTATAAGCCTAGAGGAACTTAAGTAGAGAATCACTGAGACTGGAGAATGTTACGCAAGACATGCTACAGCGTGTTTGGTAGGAGCTGGACCACCGACTTGACGTGTGTCGTGTCACAGGTGGTGCGTATCGTGAACATTTGTGAAGTTTTGAGAAAACGGTTATAACATCTAAATCCCCCTGAATCTCTTGTTCGAATTTTGATAAATAAATCTTTTATTGTTCAACATGAAGCCTATTTACTTTCGTTTGCCTGGGACATGTAGTTACTTCGATATTCACGTTTTAAATGATGTCATTTTTTAGGGACACCCTGTATACTTACAGAAAACAGCTTCCACTGAAACTTTCAACTACATCTTGACATTCATGGAAATCCTTCCTCGAACCTCGAACAATCCAATTAGCATCCATGGAAATGGAAAAGCTGGAGTCAGGGTTGGTGGCTCCAGAAATGGGTCTTTAACTTTCGTTTTATTTAAATAACAGGGTGGATTGATTTATTGAACTTGTTTTCACCTTTTAAAGGCTCAGGGTAGGGGCATCGAGAGGTGAGGTTGGGGGGGTTGCTGCCTTGGAGCCCGGGGTCTGTTGAGCTTCTCCTGTCGCTGGTGGGGGCTCTGAGGTCGTTTTCCTCGGGTCCCGTGCTGGCTCTCGATGCCCCTGGCTCAGGGTAATCCGCCTATTTGATCAAGGATGGTTTAACTCGAAGCAAAATACAAGACCTTGTGACCTCAAAATTATTGGTCGTCATCGATGCTCTTCCTTGTAAACTTCCACCTCGCTCTTCAATCCATTTGAATGGGATTACAGCCAGGAAGAGGAACCATGAGCAGGGAGACCGCTTCCGAGCTGCTCGAATAGATGTGAACATTGCAATCATTGGACAAACGTGACTGTCCAGAAAAAGGGAACGATTGAGGACTCTGGAGGATGAAGCATCAGATGTGGAATGGAAGGTTGGCAGATATTTAATTGATGTTCACACCTTGCTAAATCCCAAATGTCAGGATTCAACCTCCCCCTCCTCTCAACGTACAAGAGTAATACCTACATCAGGGTTGGAGGTGATGGGTGAGCTTGGGTGGGTCTTCCTGGTGACCTTCCAATCCTTTTTTCAGGCTTGTGGATGACTCCATTCTGATATTGAAGTGTGGAATTTGGATGGACCACTGTAAATGACATTCCACGTCGCTTTTTTCCCCGGAGTGTTATAAATGGGAAATCAAACCCAGGACAAGGTCGTGAGCCTCACTCGATGCTACTCAGATCCAGCACCGTCTCCCAGTGGAGGTAGGAGTTCCCCGAGGCAGTGATTGGGGCCCAATCTTGTTCCTCGTCGATTTTAATGATGCTCTCCGTTTCCTCTCGAAAACCCTTTCCACCTTTTTCAGATGATTGCGCATTGTGTTGTACAGTACCCCCATCCCTCTGGTAGGCAGACAACACGTGTGTGCTGATGTTGATAAATGGAGCATGTCCTTCAAACTTCAAAAAATGTCATCCTATTGTTCCAAAAGTATAATATAACTTATTAACCCACGTGTCAACTTCCATAATCATCCGCTGGAGGAGGTTCAGAATCCTGTGGAATCTAAAGCTTAAAATTATTGGATCATCCTGTGATGAGGCTGAAGAACAAGGTCTGTTGCGTTCACATTACAGGCAGGTCGGTGGTCTATTTTCGACCTTATATTCTCCAGTATTGCTCCCAACGGATGAACACATTGTTCCAGTACAACCCTCCTGATTAAGCTTCCAAAATCCAGGCTGACGACACACCTAACTCTTGTTCCTCACTTCTCTATTATATGGAACAGCTTTCTAGAGAGAGACCATTCTTTCCCACTCTTCTCTCCAGGTCTTCAACCAGGCAATGCACCTCTCACCTCATGTCATCCTTTATTCTTAACCCTTCATAACTCAACACTCTTAATGGTTTCAGATCTATCTATCTCTATATATCTATTATATCTCTCTCTCTCTCTCTCTCTCTCTCTCTCTCTTGTTTGTTTATTCCCTTGCTGGCTGTTCCCAGTTGTTGCTCCACTTCCCTGCTTGCTCTTTCATGAGCCTATTGTGCTTGCAGAGAGAGAAAAACTAGAAATTACAATTTCAAATGAATGGGTCAATGGATATGCCTCTGACCGTGTTAGATGTCAATCCATTGTTAGGTTTGATCTCAATTAAAAGTCACATGATAAACTAGACCGTCTGGATCTACTGACCTGAACCAAAATCTAACCGGCTTGTTCTCGTCACCTACCCAACTCATCCACCAAGTTTTGTCATAATCTGTCCACAACGTTTTGAAATATTGTGATATACATTGTTTTTAACCCCGTCTCTCAATGGTGAAGAATTACTCCATGGGACTGACTCGATCAGTGAACTATCCAACCCGGATTTCTCCCAACGGCAAATCCTCCTCTCTGAACTCGGTGATGACACTTTCCCATAAATGTTTTCTGCTCTTCCTCTGATCATGTAATTGTGAAAGTTAACATCTATCTGGCTATTCTCAAAGAGCTGCCTCAATGCCGGCAAGTCTGTGATTTCTCAAGCAGATTGGCAGGGACTGCAAGCAGCCATCTCTCTCCAGGACCGGTCTCCCATATCAACTGCCCCTGATATTAACTCGGTCTTGGAATTCTTCCACAGAAACCTGCTCTCCCTCGTGCATAGATTCATCCCATCTCGTCTTCAATTATCCTACCCTTCTTCTGGTGATTGCCAGATCTGCTCAACAGAAATCTGCTACTTTCAGCTGAAGGTCACATGACCTTTGACCTTCAACTCCAAAATCTAATCAGTTCATCTTTGAAACATAATACACATTTATACTAAGTTTGGTAAAAATACCAAATTATTGCGTCACAAGTTATTGCGAAAACAAAAATTGATCACGGACGGATAGTCAAAAAACAGCCCACGGCATAAAAGACCAGCGCAAGGCTCACGGTGCTTATCGAATCCAGTGTGAGCCAAGGTAACTCTGCCATGGTCATTAACCTGCAGCATCAATGCTATGGTGAATGAGTAAAGCAATTATTCAAATATTATTAATGAATCCATGAACTGAAAATTAATTCCACTGTAAATAACAAACATGACATTTGTAATTCGGCAATGACCTGGAGGTGAGCCTCAGATCTAGCGTTATGACCACGGAGATGTCTTCACATGGGACCATGTCTCTGTGGTCGAAACGCTGCATCTGAGGCTCACCTCCAGGTCATTGCTGTAGTTTCCTAACTGCCTCATTAACCTCTGCCACGAAGGTGGACGGAGGTTATGTTTTCACCCGTGTCGGTTTGTGAGCAGGATATCTCAAGAAGTTATGGATGGATTCGGACAAAATTTGGTTGACAGGTTGGGTGTGTGACAAGGACGAACTCATTAAATTTTGGTGAAGATCTGGCTAATCAGTGGGATACAAAAGGTAAACCGTTCAACCTGGCGAAGGTATGCGCTTCACCGAGTGTCGTTCTAGTTCCAAATGTCACGTGTCGTACTATGCAAGCCACATGTGGCAGTTATTAATCAACTTCTGAATAGGAGGGGGTAAGGGGTAAAAGGATGGGACTGGGGGACATTACATGTCCAGGACAGACTGGTGAGACTCACGTTATAAGCTTACAGGGTATTTGTGACTGAACTCCCCCCACTACAA
>NC_140975.1:31511863-31604363 GCF_056783735.1 Eptatretus burgeri | reverse complement strand
CGATGGTTTTGTACCCACCACACATCCACCAGTTTAAACTTTTTAACAAGCTTTATTTAAAAAGATTTTTTTAAACAAGATTTAAATAAATCACAAACTGGTCCAACACATGGAACATGTCCTTCAATCCGGACAAATCTCACACTCTCACTATGTCTCTCCGAAAGGACCGTTTGGACCCCCCCCCCACCTACTTTCTCACCAATCCTCTGGAAGAAGTCCTTTCTTTCAAGCTTCTGGGTCTCACTATCTGCCATGACCTTTCCTGGGAAAGCCACATTTCCAACCTGGCCTCCAAAGCCAGTTGCTGACTGGGAATCCTCCGTCATGCAAAGTCCTTCCTCGGCCCACCTGAGCTCCTGACTACATACAAAGCTTTCGTCTGCAGCCTGACGGAGTACTGATCTCTCCTCTGGGCTGGTGCTCCTGCCTCTCACCTTTCTCGGCTTCACGCTGTGGAAACCAAGGCATTTAGGATCATTGGCATCTCCCACGGTGAGGCAGAGTCTTTGGGCCTCTCACCGCAGGCAGGTCGGTGGTCTTTCTGTCTTCTACCGTCTCATCTCTGGTCTCGCCCCCCCCCTTGCTCTGTCTGCGATATGTCCCCACCATATTTCCACAGGGCGCTCAAGGTCCACCAACAACCCCTTTCTGGTAAAACTACCAAAATCACAAATCACTGCTCACCTTCACCCTTTCATTCCTCTTTTGTTCCCACCTTTGGAATAAACTCCCACCCTGTTCAATCCCATTATTCCCTCCAGGCCTTCAAAACAGCTGTTCACCACCACCTCTTATCATCCCCCATCCAAATCCTCGATCTTTTCTTCCCCCTTTAATCCACCCCAAACCCACCTCCTTCAAATTCCCTGCTTTCCTTCCTGAAAGTCCCTGTAATGTCCATCTTGTATACCCCATGTTCCCCACCCCATCCCTCTCCCTTCCACAGATCTCCTGTGGAATGTCTATGTTCCACACTGATTTGTCCTTCCCTCTCCCACCCCTCTTGTCTCATGCCTCCTTGCTGTGAGTTGTGTGTTAGCTCTCATACGAGCCTCGACCAAGGTATACAAAAAAAAAAAAAAAAAATAAAAAAAACCTCATCTACTCAACATTTTAGTGCTTTATGTTCTCAAGAGGATGAGGGGGGAAACGACACAACCTTAGTGTCTCAAGAAAATGTAGTTAAATTCCTGGACGATACGTTCAGGTAAAGACATTAACAAAAATTAGATTACTTCCCGAATCTACACGATTTCATTAAAACTGCAAAAAGTATGGTTCGTGAACCTTATCAGGTTAACATGTCAGATCCCCAATTTCAAAGGTTAAGGAAATGTGTTACTCAGGCAGTTAAAGAGCTTCAAGAATAACTAACAGAATGGAGATGAAAGTCGCATCCCTGAACATCAATGGAGGCCGCAGTTGTGTGCGTTGTCTCCAGGTGTTGCAGCTCTTTCAAAATGAAAAAAAATGACGTGCTAATGCTACAGGAGACACATGCAAATCAGTCTTCTGAGGATGAGTGGTGTATAATCTTTAAAGGTTGTCTTTTTTTTCTCCAGTGCGCTTGTTGAGGCCAAGGCTGGTGTGGCAATAGTGTTACATCCTAGACTCCAACCTTCGGAGATAACTTGTAAAGAAATTTGTCAAGGTTACTTACTGTCTGTGCAATTTGTCATTGGTAACCAAAAGATTTGCATGAATAATGTGTACTGTCCTAGTGCTAACTCTGAAAGAGGTGCCTTTCTGTACAAGTTGGCAGTTTGTAAGCACCATTGACTTGACTATGTTGTGTCTTGGGGGTGACTATAACTGCACCCTCAACCCACAACTCGGTCGGAGCACTTGTGAGCCTCATCCACTCAGTGTAAGGCCTTTGGCACAGCTTGGTTTTTGTCGACATTGTCAAGGCTCATATGAGAGCTAACCCACAACTCGCAACAAGGGGAGGAGAGGAGGAGATCGGGACCATACTCTGTGCAGAGCGTTGGTGCTGCCTAAGCAGTCTCCTTGGCTATTGGGCACAATCCTGGATGGGTCGCCACTCCAACACAGTATACCAGCAAGCTGGCACTCATTTTGCCAACCTCGGAAGGATGACAGGCAGAGTCAACCCCACCTGGTATCAATTCAACATCTGAGCACGATTTGAACTCAGGACCCTAGGATCCAAAGCTCACCACCCTAACCATTAAGCCAACACCAGGCATACAGCAAGGGGGGCATGAGACAAGAGGGGCGGGAGTGGAAGGGACAAAACAGTGGGGAACAGACACATTAGGTGAACCGTGGAAGGGAGAGGGATGGGGATGGGACGGGGAACATGGCGAAGAGAAGATGGACATTTCAGGGACTTTCAGGAAGGAAAGTAGGAGAAATGAAGGAAGTGGGCTTGGGTGAGGTTTCATCCGAATCAAGTGCTTCATCTATGCCCTCTCCTATTACGTGTTGAACACAAACTTTTGGCTCAAGAGATCCCATGGGAACAGAAAGTTCTTCCATCTTTACAGACCCCTCCAAATTTTCCTTGTCCATCTCCTTCACCTCCACATCCTGTATATCATCATCTGTGAGGGAAGGGTTAACATTTTCTGCACAGGGACTCTCCCCTTTATCTGTTTCCCCATCACTGCCAGATACAGCTGCTTACTCGTCTGAACAAGCTTGGTTATCAGGACAAACACTCATGACATCCTGAGGTATTTCACTATTTTGTGTCACGCTTAAAATCGGTAGGTGGAACAAGTGAAACTTCCGCACTCGCACACACTTCCGGTACAACTTGCGGGACCACCAAGGAGTTTCCGATGTGGGACGTACCTTGGAGGTACTGCGAGCCTGACATGATCTGAACCTTATTCTGTTCTTTAGCATCAATGGCATCATCGTTTGACCATTTTGGTCTTTTTCCAGGTATCCATTACGGACACCTCCATACTGTCCTGTACAGTGGATGGAAAAGGAAAGCATTCGACCACTTTCATTCCCTCCTTCGGGGGGGGGGGGAGAGGGGGGTTAGGCTCCCGATTCACTTTCTCCCCATTAGTATGTGGTGAGGAGGAATTGCCCCTGGCCAGACCCTCACTTTCTTGCGGTGTAACCGCATTGGGGAAAACACTTCATATGCCCGTAAGCCCCACACCCAAAACAAGTCATGACCTCAGGAGGAGGCATGCATTTTATATTAAAAACCATTGATTTCACATCATTGAAACGACTTTTAAAAGACATGACATGTTTAAACTTATCGCTAACATTTCACATCGGCACCATTGAGATCCTCGACACAAACTTACCGAACATGTTCAACTGGTTACATAAGTCCTGGTTTTTAATGAATGGTGGAATATTGCTAATAGAAACTTCAACTGTTGGGGCTTACAAAGCGAACACAGAAAGGTAAGTGTTCAGTTTGACAAACAGGCCATGCTCAACTACTGTTGCTACCACGTGCTCCTCCGACAGAAACACAACAAACTTCTTATTCATGCGAGAGGCAGCACGAATGTCAAGTGATCCAAATATGTTACCGACAGTGGAAATCCAGCTATGAGCTCAGGTGCATCCAATATCCTTTGATTGTCTTTACAACTTGATTGGAGATTTGAATGGACATTATTTAGAAACATTCAATTGATTGGACATGATTTAGAAAGAAACACACCTTTCTCTATCAGGTCCCACAGTTGACAGTGCATGTCAGAGCAGAAACTCCACCATGAAGTACAAAGGACTGTCCGTAGAACCTCAAGATAGAATCGTGAGGAGGCATAGATCTGGGGAAGGGTATGAAACAATTTTGAGAGAGTTAAAAGTTCCCAAGAGCACAGTGAGCTTCATCATTCGGAAATGGAAAGAATATGGAACTACCGAGACTCTTCCTAGAGCTGGCTGTTTGACCAAACTGAGAAACCTGGCAAGAAGGACCTTGGTCATGGAGGTGACCAAGAACCTAATAACCACTCTGACAGAATTACAGAGTTCCTTGGCTGAGATGGGAGAACCTGCCGGAAGGACAACAATCTCTGCAGCATTTCACAAATCTAGGCTTCATGGGAGAGTTGTCAGATGGAAGCTACTCCTGAGAAAAATGCACATGACAGCACACATGGAGTTTGCATAAAGGTACGTGAAAGACTCTGAAAGCACGAGGCAAAATATTCTGTGGTCTCATGAGACAAAATTGAACTCGTTGGCCTGAATGCAAAGTGCTACGTCTGGCACCAAGCACAGCTCAACACCCATCTAACACCATCCCTACCGTGAAGCATGGTGGTGGCAGCATCATGCTATGGGGACACTTTTCAGCGGCAGGGACTGGGAGACTTGTAAGGATTGAGGGAGCAATGAATGGAGCCAAATACAGGAACATACTTGAGGAGAACCTGCATTAGAGTGCAAAAGACATTGGACTGCGGCGAAGATTTATGTTCCAACAGGACAATGACCCCAAAAATACAACCAAAGCAACACTTGAATGGCTTCAGAACAAGAACGTGAAAGTCCTTGAATGGCCCAGCCAAAGCCCAGACTTGAATCCCATTGAGAATCTGTATTTGAAGGAAAGACTTGAAGATTGCTGTTCACCGACGTTCCCCATCCATCTTGACAGAGTTGAGCAAATCTGCAAGGAAGAATGGGAGAAAATTCCCAAATCCAGATGTGCAAAGCTGATACAGACATACCCAAGAAGACTCGAAGCTATAATCACTGCCAAAGGCACTTCTACAGAGTTTTGACTCAGTGGGCTGAATACTTGCTGAAGCCAGTGTGACCACTCCTCATTTTCATAAACGCCAAGGTGAGCCAATGAAAAAAGCCAAGAATTCACAAGGTTTCGGAAAAGCGATGATAATACAAAACCTATACGCCAAGGTGAACAACGAATAGCCAAGATCTTGTGAAAAAAAAGCCAAGGAGTGGTCACACTGGCTGAAGCAAGACATTTCAGCTTTTCATTCTCAACTAATTAAAAAAAAAAAATTCTAAAAACATGTTTTTATTTTGTCATTATGTGGGATTTTGTGTCAATCAGTGAAAAAAACAGAAATTAATCCATTTTAAATTCAGACTGTAACACAACAAAATGTGAAAAAGTTGAGGGTTGTGAAGTCTTTCTGAAGGCACTGTATAATGTATGTACTGCACTTATAGATTGAAAAATAATAAACAAGTTGCCACTTCTTGCATGATTGTGTCTTTTCCCCACAACACCACACCGCCAACACGTAAAGAGGACTCGATAAACACGATTTCAATTCAAAGTTCGTTTAATCGAGAGGACAAAATGAAACCGCAAATGTGAAACAACGTTATTGTTTGAGGAAATTTGTCGGATCAATCAAAACCATCGCAATCACTCGTCCGATTAGCAAACAAATGAAAAAGAAACAAAAAACAAGTAGATACTGTTCATCATCAGTCTCAATCACCGTCAAAGGACAATATCCTGTGATGCAGACATGTTGCTTTGACAGGTTATTATTCACGGGCACCATTAACTGGCGGACAGCGAGATTGTCCAGTGAACTGGTCCGGGTTGGCCCGCAGTGCAAACACATCGTGCTAGGATGTGGTTCGTTGTATGTGATAAAACAGCTTAGTTGCTTTTGTATCCAGAATCATCGAAATCCCAATGGATTGGGGAGAATGTTCGAAGGGGACTTTAAAATGCAGAAACAAACAAAAAAAAACATATAAAAACGTCCATTGTTTTATATATAGGACAAATTGAAACAGCATTAATAACATTGACAACCACCGAGTTAACCACATTATGGTTGGGTGATTGTGTACATGTGTAGTGATAGTGATGTCTGTGAGAGGGTCTCGTCCATCGGTGAATGGGTTTGTTGGTATTCGTTGATCCTTTACCCAACAAGGCATCTCCACCCTCCCACTCACATTACACTATATAACACCCTGATGTCCCTGTGCCTGCCCCACTGTTCTTCTCCCCACTCCTCTCCATTGAGATGAATTAAATAAAGTGAGATTGAATTAATGCAATGCTGATATGGAGCACGCATGATGGACCAAACTGGTCTCTTCCTGCGCTCCAAGGTCCATGCAAATCCTTGCATATCTGTTTGGCAATGACAAACAATGGCCTGTTTCTAGTTTCAACAACTAAAGGGAAAGCTTATCCATCGATAACCTTCTGCACCTAAACTGAACATTAAAATTTGGGATTATATTACAGCATCGGATTTACACAACAAGAAGGTGCGGAGATGGCAAAGCTGCTCCTCTGTGGAGTATTCAATCGGATACTTCCTACACCCGACCGTCGCCTGGATTCCTTGTGTTGCTATGGCTTCAAAAGATAAACAATAAAATAAATGTTGAAATGACAAAATGGAACATGTCTTTCAATCCTGAGAAATCTATCTATCTATCTCTATCTCTATCTCTATCTCTATCTCTCTCTCTGAAAGGACCGTACCACAAACCCTTCCATCTACTTTCTCAACAACCCTCTCGAAGACGTTCAGTCATTCAAACTCTTGGTTCTCACTCTCAGTCATGATCTCTCTTGGGAAAGCCACATTTCAAAATTGTCCTACAAAGCGAGATGCCAACTGAGCATCCTCTATCATGCAAAGTTCTTCCTTGGCACACCTGAGCTCCTATCCACTGACAAGGCTTTCATCCGCAGCTCGATGGAGTACTGCTCTCCCCTCTGGGCTGGCTCCCCTACCTCACATCTTGTTCAGCTTGATGCCGTGGAAACAAAGGCCTTCAATATCAATGGAATCTCTCATGATGAAGCCGAGTCTATGGACCTATCACTTCGCCATCACAGACAGTTCGGTGGTCTCTCTGTCTTCTTCTGCCTCAATTCTGGACGTGCACCCTCTGCTCTCCCCGTGCTTTGTTCCCCCCAGGTATTTCCAGGATGCACGCTGTCCACCAGCAACCCCCTCCTAGTGAAACTGTCAAAATTCAGAATCACCTCCACTTATTTGTTCCTCTTTTTTTTCCCCCTCCTGTGAAACCACATTCCATACCCTCTTCAATCTCATTCTTCCCTCCAGGTCTTCAAGACAGCTGTTCACCACCATCTCAAGTCATCCCCCATCCAAAATCATGATCTTTTCGACACCCATTAAACCACCCCACACCCTCCCCAAATTTTGCTTGTGTGTCCATATTTCCCAACCGTTGCATTCTTCCTTAACCCTCGTCGTTGCCTACATTCCTTGTTTGTACGTCTCCATCTCCTTTCTGCCTTCACCCTGGTGTTGGCTGATGTTTCCCCTTTCTCTTACGGTTCCCTTTGTTGTGTTGTGGTTTGATTTTGTTCTGTGTCCGAGCTCTTCCACAAGCCTAGAGCATGTATATATATATATATCCTCTTCTTCTTCTTTCGGCTGCTCCCGTTAGGGGTCGCCACAGCGGATCATCTGTTATCATCCGCATAATGATTTGGCACAGGTTTTACGCCGGATGCCCTTTCTGACGTTACCCTGGTCGCCTCTGACGACACAGGGGTATGGTACACCTATTTTAACCGGGGTATACACCGGCCCAGTATACTGGTACTCATTTCGCCGACCTTGGAAGGATGGTAGGCTGAGTCAACCCCCTGGTGTATTAATTCAGTGGCCCAACGGGGCTTGAACTCAGGACCTTTTGGATCCCAAGCCGCTGCCCTAACCACTGCGCCAACACCAGGATATATATATATATATATATATATATATATATATATATATATATATATATATATATATATATATATATATATATATATATATAAACATCTCAAGGAAAGTTTGAAAGGAATTAGAAACGGCGTTCATAGCACGGACCAAAACCACCAAATCAACCGCAATGGAACAATGATCAAGCTTCACCGCATACGCAAAAATGGCACCACATTCATCAAGATTTTATAAATAATAAATTAAACAAAATAAGCCATAATTGCACAAAATAGCATAAACTATTAAAGGAGTGTGATCCCTCTCATAGAATAATACCCACTGGAACCATTGGTAATTCACTCAACGGTCAAAGGTTTTAATGGTGATTTTGATCATCATCATCATCATCATCATCATCATCATTATCATCATCACAGGAATGTGGGCTTTAATCATCAAAGTAATATTGTTTCAGATGGATCTGCATCGCGGGTAAAATGCGACCTCAGTGACGGAGTTGTTGCGGTTCAGATGAAGAATGTGGAAACATCGAGCCGAATGAAAGAAAGGAAATATTTTGAGTCAGAGATTCCATCGAGTCAGAGATTCAACCAACCACCACGCGGCCTCTGTTGTTACACACCCGTTAATCCACGGCGCCAGGCCCACTGAGACGCGTTTATAATAAATAACTAATCAGGCCAAACGTCAGAGTGCAGAAGGCCTATAGTGTCCATTCGGTGCACATTTAAAGAAAGAGCGAGCCCATGGAGGAAATGTTACGTGAAACTTCACCTTCGATGCAGCAAACGCTTAGGACGCGTCATTCGCACAATTGCTGATTTAAGGACGAATTCATTTGGGATTAGTTTTCACAATGCTGCACGAGGTTGTGGATATGAACTGGCATGATTCTGCGTCGAAACGTTATCTCAGCAATGCATTAAATCGCTCTCACTTCAACCAACCATCCACTCCCCTTTCCCTCCAAAAAATTTTCTGAACCATCGAATCTCCAACCGCAATCACCCACCCCACCCAACCAACCTTCCCGCTCCATCTACTCCCACTCACCTGCTCGAATGAACCCTCCGAGCCTCTGTCTAATCATCCTCGTGAGAGTTCTATTGGTGAATCTGATGGGGGGGGGGGGTAATGGATAATGTAAAGCTGCTATTGTACTCATTGAGGCTGGAAACCCTTATTTATAACTCATAATAACCTGCATGGATTATATACAATACCAACGAGAAACACATTGTTTGCACACATTGTGACGGATAGAACAAATGGCAGAAAGGAAATCATGTTGCGTTTTTTCAATGGTCATTCAGACTTGGGGGAGGAGGGGGGGGGAGATATAGATTATGTGCACATGCACTCAATATGAAGGAGAAAGAATCATTTACTTATCGACAATTGTTTGATGGATTAATCTCGCGTTATTGAGATGATTAATGTTGTTAAACAGACTGTAGGTGTTGAACGTGCATTAAAACATGAATTGAAAAGCAAAACGCACATTTCAGTTAAAAAAAAGAAATGATAGACAGAAAGCACAATGCTAGACATTGAAAGGTACGAAGTATGGAAGAATGTATGAGACAAGGGAGACATTTTTATAGCATTTCAAGAAGTAAAGGCCCGGTCACACCTTGACGTTTTAGCCAACGTATGCCGATTTTTGAATTTTTTTTCTAAAACGCTGACACACGTTGAATACGTTATGGGTAAGTTTTGATAACTATGAAAGCACGCTGAAAAACACTGCCATACGTCGTTGTACGCTGGCTTTAAACGTTGTACTTTTTGGTTGTCCTCAAATTTTTTCATGCTTGAAATTTCACGACGTATGCCGGCGTATGACTCACATGTTCCGCTACGCTGGCCACAGGTTGTATGCACGGTCTGCGATCGTTGACAGACGTCAACACATGCTACTTGTAAGTTAATCATAAGTTGAGACACGCCGAGGTAATGTTTAGCGTACCCGAAACTTATTTCTAACCTATGATTAACGTGTTGTCGGCACGTTACGCGATCGTTGCCACACATCGACAGACGTTACTTTTAAGTTACTCATAGGCTGAAAGACGTCGGTATAATGGATCGTCCTTGCGTCAGCGTCCACGGCCACGGCCAGGACACTTATTTGCAGCATTCTTCAAACTTTTCTGCAGCATGACGAGGATGTTCACACTTCGATGTCTAGCTTGGCTATGATTCCAATTGTCCATCGGCAGCGTCTATTTAAAATAGTCGAGTTTGAGCGTTTTAACACGTTCAGAAGAAACGCTTCAAATTTCCAAACCTCAGCGTCAAAAAACAAAGGCGAGTGACAGCAATTTAAATCGTTCATTGCAAACAATGAAAATAGCTGAGTGGTACCGTTTAAAAGTCGTTGAGTGTAAAAAAAATCCAATTGTTGAGCGCAAGCGTCTACTTTCAATAGTGGATATGCAGCCATTTAAATCGTTGAGTGGCAGCCTATGAACCTACCCGTGGACACGCGGACGCAAGGACGATCCATCATAACCCACACCCTCCCCCTCACACTCACCTACTACTGCCAACATGAACAAGCTACGACTAATACTAATACTAATACTGATACTAATACTGATACTGATACTGTTACTGCTGACATGGACATCGACTCAAAAAGGACTCGAAAACACTGTTGGGTTCCCCTTTTATGAACAGCATTTTTATATACCAATTCCCAAAACCGCTGGGAACACGTCTTTATATGGCAGTTGTAACCTAGAAACACGTTCATTTTTTTTTTTGTCGACCGGAAGACGTCATTGGAATACGTCTACATACGTCGATGTGTGTTGGGACTACGTAAAGAATTGGTTCAAAGCACGTCAAACATAAGTTAGAAATAAGTTTCGCGTAAAAAAGACATTACCGTGACGTGTTTCGACTTATGAGTAGCTTATAAGTAGCCTTTGTGGACGTGTGTAAGCGTCCACATATCGTGTGCAAAACTTATCCCCATCGCATGCGGAACGTGTGTCATACGCCGAGTACGTCGTAAAATTTTGAACATGTTTAAAATTTCTTGACGTACTCTACTTACTACGACGTATGATAGCGTACTTTAGCGTTGTACTCACGTATACCAAACTTACTCATACCGTATTTGACGTGCCCCAACGTTTTAGACACATTTTCTTAGGTCGGCATACGTTGGCAAGATCGCCAAGGTGTGACCGCGATGTTGACACTTCCATTTCTACGGCAGTTATGATTCGAATCGTTGTGCGTCAGCCTTTTAATAGGCTACGTCACGACATTGTCGGCGATGCGTGCAACGCGCTATGCCTAAGTTAGACTATCGTTGGGCATCGGGTGTGTAGGCCGACAACAGGTTCAGCATTCGTTGGTATAAGTTATCTATAACACAACGAAACGTTCTGTGTCCATTACTAATATGTTATGCATACGACCAACTCGTTATGAATACGTCCGAATCTTAAAAAAAAACATCAAAAGTTCAACGTAAGCCAGCGTTTTACATACATTTTAATACGTTGCCATCGCTGGCTAAAACGTCAAGGTGTGACCGGGCCTTAAGTTTTGTTTCCTTTGTACTTCAAATACAGCAAAAGTGTTGTGCACTTCTTTAACAGAGGTCACAAGACTCGCGAACTCTGCCATTTAGTGGACTTATCAATGTCTTTTCCGCTTATGGTATAACAACATTAGATTAGATATCTGTGGGCCGGCAGGATATCTTAGAGGTAAGTGTACTCACACGTGAGCTGCTTGGGTCCGAATCCCGACACAGCTATAAAACTGTCACCCTGGTGTTTCACAGGCGGGGTGATTTATCAATGTGTGTGCTGTCCCTCAGATGGACGTTAAACTGGATTTCCAGTCTGCTAGGGATACTTGGTGGACACGAAGGATCCCAGGGCGTCCTTCATGAAGAATAGGTGAATTATCGCTGGCATCCTGCCCAAATCACCTTCAGCCAAATGTCAGGCCTGGCCAGCTGGTTTGTGAACCATATGGGCTAAAAATAAAAGTTCCCTGGCTGAACCAACCAGGTGGGAATAATTGATGTCATTAAAAGAAGTATGTATATGTGATTGTACCATACTCTTTATAGTGCTGGTGCTGCCAAAGCAGTTTCTGGTCAAAATTTGCACTACGTGGTTTTGCTGGTTGCCTTCCCAGTAGTTCATCAGGGAAGGAATTTGTAATTTGTTCAGGGTGCCAGCGATAACTCACCGAATCTTCACAAAACACATCGAGGGATCTTTAATCTTCAGCAACGACCGGATCTGGCAGATGGGTCTTCTGGGTTAACATCCTTCCGAAGGATGGAGCACACATCAATTCCTCGCTCTGCATGCGAAACACCAGTTTGGAGCTGAGCCGGGATTCAAACGCAGGCTTGACAGCACAAAGGAGAGCGTGAATACCCCTAGGCTATCCTGCTAGCCTTTGCATAAATATTAGTATATATATGCATATATATATTTATTTCTGTGATTAGATTTGATGAGGCCTAATGGCAGGAATTATAGTCATTCCACAACTTGTGTTTCTAATGGCCAATAAATAGAACACTCATTGGTGGAGAATAATTTGAAACCGGAAGGAGCAGATGCTATGACTAATAAAATTGACAATAAGTCAGAACAGAACAGCGTGTTGGCTCAAAAGTTCAAGAGTCCCCATTTGACGAATGATCAGGCAAACAATTTTGAAAAATGAAATCCCACAAGTGAAATGCCCATAAATCCTTGGCTGAACTTTAGCTTGCAGGTAAAACCTTGAACTTCTGACATATTTTAAAAAAACACTAGAAGGGCACAACCACATCGCCGGATATGCCTACGCCCACAAAAAATAATAAATGGCGGCCGAACCACATAACCGATGATGTCATCAATTTCCCCCCCCCCCCGCCAAGTTTCAATTTTTTTCCATGGAGTGGTTTCGGAGATACAGAGGCCCAAAGTTTTTTCCTTTTTCCCAACATGGCTGCCACACCAAGTGACCTATGACATCATAATTATCATTCAAACATTCTACGTGAGTAGTCGCACCTATGGTGAAAATTTTGTCAATCGGATAAGTGGTTGCAGAGAAAACAGAAATGTAGCATGGACGGATATACGTACGTACTACATAGGTACAACCCAAAAACATAATGCCTCCGGCGACTTCGTCAGCGGAGGCATAAAAATGCTGTCACATTGCCAATGTGGGTAACTGACTTCCTATGAGATTCGAAAGAATGTGCAAAATATACACTTCTGAGTACACTCGCGAACCCAGTGCAAAACAGTTGCAAGAGGAATAAAAATGATAATTAAAAGGATGGAATCCAAAGGAAAGACAAAAACATCGACTACTCTCATAAATGCAGGATTACCCGCGAGGATCTGCTTACCCTGAGGTCCATAATGCCAGGCATGCTCGACTATCCACGTGGCCACCACTTGATTCAACAACTGGAATGTGTGCCAAGGTTTTCAAATGCAAACAAACCACCATGAGGAGCAGATGGTTAAAATAAAGACTTGGTTGTGTGGCAAAACCTTTTTGGCAACCATCCTAAATATAGTCTTGGAAAATGCAGAGAAAAACAAAAGAGACAGACAGCAATGCAGAAACGTTCCACATGTTAACCCTACCATGCTCTGGCATCGCAAAAAAGGGTGTGCCGGCTACAAATGGAAATGGCTTGCAGATACAGGAATATGGTAAGGATAACTCAGAGCCATGTTTGAACATTAAGGCAGAAGTGGAAATTTCATACTGGGGGGGGGGGGGGGGAGGAATGAGGAGGGTGGGAAGAAAATAATTTTTTGTTCAGCATTGGCAACCTTTGTGACATGAGATAAACCTTCATGATGGTATTCCTGTGATGGTTCTCAAAGTTATACTTCTCACATCTTGAAGTTTATTTGATGAGGAAAAAAAAAAAATCCTACATTTTGAGTTTGGTCTCAGTTTGAGTAAGAATAGCGAACGACTCTTTGTGCAATAACGTATTAGATGAACTTTTAAAAGGCATTGGAAATTTCAAACCGGTCTTGAGTCGATGATGGCTTGAAGATCTCATGGAGGTGCGTGCAGTTCCACCTTGCACACCAAAAGGTGTCGCACTTGATATTTAGTTCACCAGAGGTGCACAAGATTCTGTTCGCCAGACTTGAGGTAAGGATGGTGAAGCGTGGTA
The DNA here is from genome assembly GCF_056783735.1 of Eptatretus burgeri. Classification (NCBI taxonomy): domain Eukaryota; kingdom Metazoa; phylum Chordata; class Myxini; order Myxiniformes; family Myxinidae; genus Eptatretus; species Eptatretus burgeri. The sequence goes on along the minus strand of NC_140975.1, from coordinate 31,590,506 downwards.
GAACACGGCTACGAGCAAGCTTCGTCATGCGTAGCACGTGTGTAGCTCCCTCTGAAGTTGGGCAAAGCCCAGGAACACCTGCTCGAGGCTGATCTGGCTGATGGAGTAGTCCTCCAGGCAGTAGTCCATCTTGGCACGCTCCAAAATGTCAAAAACCTGTGAGAGGGAAACAGGCGATTGTTGTTAATCGCGAGAGAAAAATGAACAATCGTAGCCACCACATACGACAAAAGCTTTCCCAACTTCGGCAGAAAATGTCTTCTGGTCTCTCCCCAGCACGGGAAGAAGGTTTCGCAACCAATGCGGTCACTTCACTCATGTGACCATGTAAACCAGACCCTGCTCCCCATTACCTCGGCCCAACTCAAATGCATGTCGGTCAGGTGGTAGTGGACCATGCTTTGATGTTGGTCCTTCAGAATGCTTCCTGGGGTGGAAAACACACAACGGCAAGGTCAACGTCGTTAAATCTCCAAATAATGTACGAAACGAGCCCATTAAGATTCGAGGAAAAAGCAGAAGTAAATAAATGAAATAAATGAAATAAATATTATTTTGACAACGTCGATGTGCTGCCGGTGGAGACGAGGCGTGAGCACAGCCAACTCAAGGTTCGTTTTACTTTGTTTTCCCACCAATTAGTAATTCCGATCATTAAAATCACAAAGCAAATCAAAAATGTCAAGAATGCTTCGAAACTCACCTGGGAAGGTGCTTTCTACGAAGCATTTGAAGGGTTGGGCATCAGCTGCGTGTGACACCCCGCTCGGAACGCCCACGCGTGCCAACAGGGTGTACCCGCTGCCGTAGCGGCTCTTAAGGTGCTGCGGGCTGCCCAGGCACCGCAGTCGCCCATTCACCATGATTCCCAGGCGTGTGCAGAGTGCTTCACACTCATCCATGCTGCATGTGGCGAGAAAACGACAGGAGGACCCAGACAGGCCATCATTGAAAATAAGGCCACGACAACTACCGTACTACCACAGACATTGCTGTGATGCTGGGAATCGATATAGTTTTCTCTTAAAACGAGATCAAAGCAAACGGCACCGGATGAAAAAAAAAAATCAAGGACCTTGTTCGACAGTCCAAACCTTGTGGACCAATGGGAAGCAGGAAGCTCACATTTTGGGGGTTTACCCTTTCCTCAGAGTAAAAGAGAACGATATAACTTGTTCTCCTTCGCTCCGAGGAAGGGTTAACAACCAAAATGTCAACTTCTCCTTGATCCTCACTGCGGTTAGCAAACCTCGATCAACATCGTGTCGATTTTGAACATTCAAGCTGTGGATTCAATGTCCCCGTCATCCCCCCCCTCCTCCCCCAAATAAGGATTTGATGACAAATGATGCACAAATCAAGGAAACTTGAAGGAAGGAAACTATAACTAACTTGTGCATGAAACATTGGGAATGCCACACATTTGTAAAACTCTTACAGAACCCCCTTTGGCATCCCCAAGGTCAATAGGTCACCACACCAAGTCTAATTTAGTGCATCAGTTGTAAGAGCGCCAACAATATATTCTCTACGAATACCATCACCGGTGTCGCACAACCAAAGGAATTTCTGTTTTCTCTCGCTCAACCCTGCACAGCCGAAGAATGTTAACAGACGTTGTGCTTATCGAGATGGATTGCTAACTTTAATTTGGTCATTGATAAATTACACGAAATATAGTTTAACATTAAAATCGTATTTCACTTACAATTCCATCCATGTCGAAACATTGCAAAACGGATCCGCAAACTTTTATCTGGTCTTTCTTAATGATCTGCTATTTGGTAGCCCCACGGGGGTTCGACACATAAGTCACTCACTGCTTGTTTGTCCCTGTTTTTTTTTTTTTAACTGCTTTAGCAATCGCATCCCAATGGTGTGTCCAATCCTGCTCTTCCCGAAAGTTTACTCGTATAAGGTAACTCCGACGGTCCATTATAGGTCTACTCGCATGCTTGGTCTCAACTTTGTGTACAATGTCGAGGCTCATGAAGGGAGTGAGAACAAAGAACGGATCAGGAGGTAATGGGACAAAAGGAACAGTAGAAAGAGAGAGGTGGGGGGGGGGGAGTGTAGGGAACACCAACAGTGGGGTTGAGGGACAAAATAGAGGGACATTTGGAGGAACTAGAATGGCACTCAGTAGTGCGTACACCTCCACCAGGCTGAACAGCTTACGTGTTGTATCACACTGATAGGCCAGTCTGGATCCACACCTGAACCAAAATCGAATCGGCTTGTTCTTGTCTCCTAATCAATGTACACCTAGTTTTTTCATAACTTGTCCGCAACTTTTTGAAATATCATGCTATACAGTTAAAACACCAACAGTGGGGTTGAGGGACAAAATAGAGGGACACTTGGAGGAACTAGAATGGCACTCAGTAGTGCGTACACCTCCACCAGGCTGAACAGCTTACGTGTTGTATCACACTGATAGGCCAGTCTCCCTTCCACAGTTCACCTGTGTCTGTTCCCCAATGTTTTGTCCCTTCCACTCCCGCCCCTCTTGTCTCATGCCTCCTTGCTGTGAGTTGTGTGTTAGCTCTCATACGAGCCTCGACCAAGGTATACAAAAAAAAAAAAAAAAAAAAAAAAAAAATTAAAAAAAAAAAAAAAAAAAAAAAAAAACCTCCAATATCGCCGGTTCCAATATCACAGGTTTCTTCCGATCGCGGGCAACCTATTGTATTCAAATTTCATTATCACGGTATTTAATTTTGGCAAATCGTGGTTTTTGAGCTGAGATGAGTCATTGTTTCCGTCTGTGTGTATGATGAACTCTCATTATGAGCCTTTTGTTGTTTCTTGTGCACCGTTCATTGTAGTAATCAGACCAGCATACGGGAACAAAGCGAAATATAATAATGAATCGTCATCAAACAGGAAATGACATACAGAGATCGTGTAGTACTGTTGCGAATCTGGAAGCCATGATCACACTCAACATTCAGGTCCTTTAGCTCAGATATCTCGGTAAGTATGTGTTTTATAGCTAGCTTCCTTTCCCTTGTCTAATGGGTAAATCAATGTAAATGCGCTGCGATTTGTTTTGGTAGTAGGATTTCTTGTCATTTCAACTACAACAACAGAGCGGACCACTCCAGCTCAGAAAGAAACAACAAGCAGAAACCCTCAGCTCCCGGCGTCCCCCGAGCGCTACTAGGGGAAAGGTTGAGCCCGCACCCACCGATTCGCTTGGCAAAGCGCCAAGTGGGGGAAGGGTTGAGCCACGCCTAGAAAATGGCGAAACGAATGTCTGCCTGAGCGAGCGTGCCGGGGAGGATATAAAGAAGCAGAGGATCCTCGCACGAGGAGTCTGCCTGGCTGGGCTTGGTCGTCGCCGTCATCTTCTTCCTCCTCCTCCTCCTCCTCCTCCTCCTCCTCCTCCTCCTCCACATGTCGCGTCGCGAGCTTGGACACCACCTTGTCTCACCTCAGCCGGGTTCGGCTGCGCTGGCTCGTCCTTCAGCGACCGGAGCCCTTGGGAAGGGGTGAACGCCCAGCCGCACGCTCGCGGCCAGGTAGCCAGCCAGCAACCCTGATCTTCAGCCGACTGTCCTCCGGGCTGGAGGTCCAAATAAAGACCTTTCGGTCCAATTCTTTGGGTGTGTGTGTGTGTGTGTGTGTGTGTGTGTCCGTGGGCCCGTCTGTAAGTAGTGAACTGTATAAGTGCTTTCTTGCTGTATATTGTTGCGGTTTTCGCGCCCGCCGGCGTGCTGACGGCCACGTAACTCGAATCGCGGCACGTCGCCCACCGGACGGACAATCCAGTCGTGACCCTCTCGGACTAACGCCGGGAACCAGTCACGGGTGGACCTTTCGGTCTCACCGCGATCGAGCCAATCAGCCCCCGCGTGGGATAGGGTTGCTCGCCAAATTCGACCTACCTAAGTACCCACGCGGAGGGTAGACCGGGCGATCGCACCTCGCCGCAGGTCGACTTCGGACACGGGCCACTTAAGCGACCCGTTCCGCACTATCGGGATAACCGAGCGGTGTTATCGTCGACCTCGACGGTTCGATTAATTATCGGGCGTATTCAGCCCACTACCAACCCTTTACGTGAAGCAAGATGAGGATTCAATGGGAGAAATGACGAAGCGAAGCGGGAAACAGTTCAACACAAAAGCACATTTATTCGCGGCACACGGGAAGCACACATATACAATTCCACCAAAAGCACACAGAAAAGACACAATGCAATTTACACAACAAGCAAATGTAAAAGCGAAAACACAATGCAGAGCTAATACCGACTACCGAGCACACGGCAACACTTATACAATTCTACCTCACAGACGGCGCCGACAACACATACCCAAAACCAAGGAAAAGAATACCCCCAAGAATGAGGCGGGCCTGAGGCCGAGACCGGGTCGCGCCTACCCGTCTGGTGATGAGACGCGGAGCGGCGATGGCGCCCCAACCCCGCGGGCCTCGCGAGCAGTGTCTGGTAGGGGGTGGGAAAGGGGCCCCCTTGGTCGCACTATCTCAGCGCGGGGGGAAACAGGAGGGGGTTGCTGATGCTCGGGGTATAGAGGATCTTTATTATCCCTGGTGTGCGTCTCCACCTCGGCCAGGTCGCGCTGTCGGCCTCCCTCGGGTGCAGCTCCCTGCACGACGCGAGCACCCCCTCGTCTGGTGTCGCCGCCTTTCCACAGCTCGTCCCCTCCGTTCCGACTCCAACGCACACGACGAGCAGCTCCACCGCCCGCGAAGTCTTGACCCTCTGCTTCCGACTCTCCTACTCTCCGCCTCTGGACTCTCCGACTCTCCTCTTCTTGACTCTCCGACCCCCCCCTTCTGACTGACGAACACGGTCCTTTTATCCCCCCGTAGCTTCGCCTTTGACCCCCTCCCTTTGACCTTTCACCTCGCTCTCCATTGGCCCGAGAAAAAGTGGGCGTGAAGGCTTTTTGATCCACAAATTTGCATATATCGATCGTCCTGGAGGCGGGGCCAAATCGTCCCTCGCTCACCGATTGGACGGCAAAAAGTGGGCGTGTGTTGTTTTTGATCCGTTTTTGAAGCACAAAATCCGTGATTTTGTACACGCTGTTCGACGCGCGCCCTGCACGAGTCCAACACCGGTACCCACAGCGGGGCAAGAACGGTGGCGATGCTACGGTTGCGAGGTGTGACGTGAAGGTCGTGGCGGTTGTGGTGAAGCGGCGTTGTGGTTGGTGGTTGATGTTGTGGTTGTGGTGGTAATCATGGCGGTTGGTCCAAAATAAAGATAGTAAAAGAAAAACGGCTATCCTGAAGAGTCGCAGCTCGCATAAATGACATGTATTCCCACTAGACAACGGGTTTGGGCCTAACTACACATGTACTTACCGAGATACCTCACCTAAGGGACCTGAATGGTGGTTTGCGAATTTGGTAACCACAACACTACCCCTCCCCTTTTTACAGACTCGTCCCGAGTCGTCAAATTTTCGTGTGCCATCATGTGTAGTTTTCCCCTAGTACATTTTACCTACGGATCCCTGAGTGCGACATTCATGGTATTCGTGTCCCCAAAATAAATAACCTGAGGGCTGCGTAACTACCTAAACAAACTCACTCACACGGACGACTTAAATAAAATTGCCGGCGCTAAGACAAACATGCCGGGGGCGCACTCATATTTACAGTACATCTTAACCTTAACTTACAAATTTTACACTAAACCATGGCCCAGGATCATTGAACTCTGCAAAAGAAAAGCAGTTAGCAGGGAGCCAGGCTGCCCACATGCAGTCTCTGGCTCAAACAATGCAGGTGACAGGGAACGTGGCTGGCTACTCACACGCAGTCCAAGGCCTTCCCTTTTGAACTGAACGCAGTGAACCACAACGGTGCATGGGCTGCACAAACGCAGTCTCCGTGCCAGCTCAAGTGGCACACGCAATGAACACAACGAATGGATGCATGGACACAAACACGGTGCACGGGCCGCCACTGCAGGCCCGTGTTGTCGCTGCCAACAGGGCAGTTCTTGCAGCTTGCAAACTGTTGCTTTGCGGATCCTGGCGCACATGGAAGTGAACAGGGGGGGGGGGGCAAAGCAAAAATTGAACGGGGCTGGTGAACGTGGGCAGTGGGCATGGCATGGCAAAGGTGATCAGGCAAACACAGCCCGCAGAAGAAGGCCGCTGCAGGCAAACACAGCCCGCAGATGAACTGGCCGGCACAGGCCTTGAAGTACCACAGCTGCAGATGATCCGGGCCGGCACAGGCCTTGCAGTAACACAGCCAGCAGATGAAGCTGGTCAGCTTTTGCCGTTCAGTGGAGGTTGGTGGAGGGAGTGCGGTGGTGCTGGCCACTTGGAAGGCGGGCTCGGACCTACCTACCTGTCTCCCTCCCAACCTATCGCCTTTGCCTGTCACTGTACATACCCACTCCCTTAATTTGTGAAAAACCAATTTAGCCCCCACTTATTTTTTTATTTTTATTTTTATGTTTACTTCCCCTCTATAAATCGTCCCCTAACCCCCTTTATCGTCTTTGTTCGGCTAACCTATCCTGTCACCTAGCCTACTCCCAACCCCTACGTTCCCTTCCCGGAGGGGAACAAGGGAGAGCTAACGTCCTGTGTCGAGGCCCAACGAAGCCTCAGAATGGCCTCCCCAGAGTTCGGCGATCTATAACCAAAGTGGGTCCAGCGGCCCACAACGACAGCGAGGGGATGGATGGTGCGGAGGGGTACACTTCCTAATCTACCCTATCCATTTAACTGTTAAACTACCCCGGGGCTTTCAACAAGCGCCTCTCGCTTAAAGTATTGGTTCTAACAACCCAGATTCCCGTCGCCTGTGTTGGTGTCCTCACAATTTCGGGCCTCGCCCCCCAATTTTCTCTCCGTGCCCTCACACGGTCTCATGGCTGGGACACGTGGCTCCCTTTGGCAGGCACGACCCTCTGCCGATTCTCCCGCTATGGCACCCCCGGGCACTACACTGCCTCCGAGCCTACCAGCTCCCTAACACCGGGGAGTGCCCCCCATGGCACCTCCCCTGAAACGCACACGTGGCAGGCCGGCCTCCCGGGCCCCTTTCCGAGGGTCACCCGTGCCCACAACACTGCCCACGCGGCTAATGGCGCCCCGGGCCCCCGCACCAAGCAGGCGCACCCGTGCCCACTACTCTATCCCGGCCCCCCATGGGCCCATGGCCTACCGCGGCCGACTAGCCTGGTGCCCGGGGTACCCACTCAGCGATACTCACCTTTCGCAGCCACGCTCCCAAGCCCGTCAACAGGGCTCCTGCACCCCTCCAAATGGGTCTCGAGCCTACTTTCCCACTAACAGCAAAACGACCTCCATTTTTCAATTTGACTAACCCAGCTAGCTCACTTTACTCTGACCCCGGGGTCCCTTGGGCGGGAGTCACTCCTCCCCCCAATCACTCATCGCACCATGCATTCCCCATTCGCTCCATACACACAGACCCGCTGGCCTCACTCACTCGCCAAGTACTCACCTCACAACTACTCTTCAACACACACACCACTGAACTCTGCCATCCTCCTAACTACATCCCCTAACTAACTCGTGCTCCCACGTCGTCCCTTAAACTACAGCACGTTCCATTTAACCTACGTAGCTAAGCTACGTCCCCTCTACACATTCACTGTCTGTCACTGTCTTCAATGTCCCAAAAATTATTTACCCAACCTAAATCTCGCTGCAATCCCTCTAACTAATCCATTCCACGGACTCCATGAGGACTTACCCCTGCCCCATGAAGTCGGTCTAACTAAGCTAACCCTTCCCCCTAACTAGTTTCCATCCTGTGCCCCGGTCAAGGAGGTCTTCCACCCCTTGCCCAGGAATCCTGTGCACCCGAAAGTGAAGCTTGCTGTTTTTTTTTTTTTATGCGCAGCACCTGCACGGCAACTCGCGCACTTTACACCTGCCTGTGACGTCATGCAGCTGCACGTGTTCCTCGTCCCTCCTTGGACGGTACCATCCGGCAGAGATATCCCTCCTGCCGGATTCCAACCCCACGTGCAGCCATGGCGTCACCGTGCGCATAAAAAAAAAACACAAGCCCCACGTCTCGAGGGGTTCCCCACGCGAACACATGTGCTTTGCCCGTTGGAGCTTAACACACACGATCGCGTGGAGAACCCGTCCGGTCCAAATCCATTTACCTGCCTAAACTTGTCCGTCCGCGGGATCGGCAAATCCACCGCGTGCGTTTCCGGACCGGGACTTCACTCTCGCAAGCGAGCACGTGGTGGTCTCGTGCGTTGCACAGCACGAACCGCGTGCTCACTGCTGGGTGAACCCGGCACGGTCCCCGAAACAACTACAGCCGCTACTCGGCTTTCGTTTCTCCCATGTCGCAGTCTCCGTCTCCATTCAACACACGCACACCTGCGTGTTACGACGCACACAGTCCACTCCATCACATTCACACCGGGAGACGCGTGCGTGCTCCCGCATGCCAACCGACATCTCCCTCACATACCGCTCTCACACACACGGTCTCCCTTGCACACAGCGACCTTGCACACGGCCGTTCACTCACGCGTGCGGGGGCACTCACCCGCGGTGCCTCACTCGCACTCCGTGCCTCATCCACACACGGTTCCTCACCCACACACGCGGGGGCACTAACCCGCGGTGCCTCACTCACACTGGCCGTTTCACTCACACACGCGAGGGCACTCACCCGCGGTGCCTCACTCACACTCCGTGCCTCATCCACACACACGGGGGCACTCACCCGCGGTTCCTCACTCATACACCGTTCCTCACTCACACACGCGAGGGCACTCACCCGCGGTGCCTCATTCACACACACGGCGACACTCACACACGGTGCCTCATCCACACACGGCGTGCTGGGAAGCACACACTCCGGCACCATCGCCACCACACCACTCACACACGGGGTCGCTTCCACACACGGGGACGCACTCACACCTTGCACCACACACACAGGGACAACCACACTGGGGATTTGTGTCCCCGCAAGGGTCTCCGGGGCCTCTATACCCCCCAAGCTTTCCGTGCACCCGTCCACAGCACCCGTCCCCTCAACCTCGCAAAGCACGACCGAACTCACCTGGTCGTGACTCACCTCAAGGGGGCATACTCCCTCCCCTCATTCCTGGAGGAGGCCATCCAGGTGCTCGCACTGGGTCTCTACCCAGTCCGCCAGCTCACCCCCATTGTCCTCCACTACCTCCGTGTGTGTGTGTGCGTCACTTACCTTGTCTTCATCGTGTTGTCTCTCTATCGTTCCCATCTCCCGTGTCTCTGCCAACTCTTCACCCTTTACCTCTCTTGTCTCAACTATTATTTCCGTTGTCGTCATTTCGTGTCTCGTCTCACACGTTTTGGTCTCCCCATTTAATTTTTCCCTTTTGGTCACCGTCGATTCCTCTGTCACGACCCTCGCCCAACACGCCCCCCGAATTATTTTTTTACCCGCCTCCACCGCGGGCCTGTCAGCCGTTGCACCCCCTTCCAGCTCGTTTGCTCCCACACGTGGAGTCGCCATTCCCAGCTCCCTGGTCACGGCCTTCATGCCCGCCTGCAGGCATCGGCCCATGTTCTGCGTCGCACCCCACAGTTCTTTCATTTGCTTGTTCATGTCTTTCATTTCGTTTTTTATTTCATTTGTCATTGCCGCCAGCATGGCGCATAGCTGGGCCACGTCGGGTGCGCTTGAGTGAGCCGTTTCGGCAGGGGTTGGGGAAGGGTCTTGGTGGAGAGGGGGGGGGGAGGTGTCATACACCGCGGCCGCTGCCGCACCCACCTCGGGCCCTGGGTTCAGTTGGGCGAGTCCGTGTTCCTGCACAATCAACATTTCCTGCTCGGGGATTCCATCCTGGACCATGGATTCTACATTACTACACATATACATTTCTAATACCCCCGGCTCCCGCTCGCCTTGAGACGCCATCTTGCTTCTCGTGAAGGGTTAATTTAACTCGCTCGTAATTTGGAGGGAATCGGGGGTCGCTTCTCTCACCCCTGGACCGATTCCCGTGAATTTAGCCGGAGACAGGAGAGCCCGTTTTCCTGTTCTCCGATACCAGTGCCGCGAGGAGGGCGATGAATTTGTATCGCACGACCTGACACCAGTGTTGCGGTTTTCGCGCCCGCCGGCGTGCTGACGGCCACGTAACTCGAATCGCGGCACGTCGCCCACCGGACGGACAATCCAGTCGTGACCCTCTCGGACTAACGCCGGGAACCAGTCACGGGTGGACCTTTCGGTCTCACCGCGATCGAGCCAATCAGCCCCCGCGTGGGATAGGGTTGCTCGCCAAATTCGACCTACCTAAGTACCCACGCGGAGGGTAGACCGGGCGATCGCACCTCGCCGCAGGTCGACTTCGGACACGGGCCACTTAAGCGACCCGTTCCGCACTATCGGGATAACCGAGCGGTGTTATCGTCGACCTCGACGGTTCGATTAATTATCGGGCGTATTCAGCCCACTACCAACCCTTTACGTGAAGCAAGATGAGGATTCAATGGGAGAAATGACGAAGCGAAGCGGGAAACAGTTCAACACAAAAGCACATTTATTCGCGGCACACGGGAAGCACACATATACAATTCCACCAAAAGCACACAGAAAAGACACAATGCAATTTACACAACAAGCAAATGTAAAAGCGAAAACACAATGCAGAGCTAATACCGACTACCGAGCACACGGCAACACTTATACAATTCTACCTCACAGACGGCGCCGACAACACATACCCAAAACCAAGGAAAAGAATACCCCCAAGAATGAGGCGGGCCTGAGGCCGAGACCGGGTCGCGCCTACCCGTCTGGTGATGAGACGCGGAGCGGCGATGGCGCCCCAACCCCGCGGGCCTCGCGGGCAGTGTCTGGTAGGGGGTGGGAAAGGGGCCCCCTTGGTCGCACTATCTCAGCGCGGGGGGAAACAGGAGGGGGTTGCTGATGCTCGGGGTATAGAGGATCTTTATTATCCCTGGTGTGCGTCTCCACCTCGGCCAGGTCGCGCTGTCGGCCTCCCTCGGGTGCAGCTCCCTGCACGACGCGAGCACCCCCTCGTCTGGTGTCGCCGCCTTTCCACAGCTCGTCCCCTCCGTTCCGACTCCAACGCACACGACGAGCAGCTCCACCGCCCGCGAAGTCTTGACCCTCTGCTTCCGACTCTCCTACTCTCCGCCTCTGGACTCTCCGACTCTCCTCTTCTTGACTCTCCGACCCCCCCCTTCTGACTGACGAACACGGTCCTTTTATCCCCCCGTAGCTTCGCCTTTGACCCCCTCCCTTTGACCTTTCACCTCGCTCTCCATTGGCCCGAGAAAAAGTGGGCGTGAAGGCTTTTTGATCCACAAATTTGCATATATCGATCGTCCTGGAGGCGGGGCCAAATCGTCCCTCGCTCACCGATTGGACGGCAAAAAGTGGGCGTGTGTCGTTTTTGATCCGTTTTTGAAGCACAAAATCCGTGATTTTGTACACGCTGTTCGACGCGCGCCCTGCACGAGTCCAACACCGGTACCCACAGCGGGGCAAGAACGGTGGCGATGCTACGGTTGCGAGGTGTGACTTGAAGGTCGTGGCGGTTGTGGTGAAGCGGCGTTGTGGTTGGTGGTTGATGTTGTGGTTGTGGTGGTAATCATGGCGGTTGGTCCAAAATAAAGATAGTAAAAGAAAAACGGCTATCCTGAAGAGTCGCAGCTCGCATAAATGACATGTATTCCCACTAGACAACGGGTTTGGGCCTAACTACACATGTACTTACCGAGATACCTCACCTAAGGGACCTGAATGGTGGTTTGCGAATTTGGTAACCACAACAATATCATTGCCTTGCTTTATTCGGTTTAATTCTGCTTCTTACATGCTTCCCTAATTCCCCCCATTATTGTTGAATAAACCCCGATTGTTAAATGTTTGTTTGTTTGTGTCCCTTCTTTCATTGACTGAGCGTGTCGCGTGCTGGGGAAGATAAGCAAGGCCGTTGTGCCGCCGTAAGGGGACATCTGGACCGACGGTTCTCGGTGATTAAACCGCTTGGAATCGCACACGGAACGAGCGCGCTAAGCGGCTCATTTTCGTACGAGTTCCGTCGAGGGTGTGAAGACTCATTAGATCACCACATGGTCTCTAGGTATTTTGAAGATTTGGCAAATAACCCTGTACCACGTGGTGGAAATATTGACCCTTCATGGTCCGAAAGGGACCCGTACTCTTCGGACTTTTCCGAACAGTACGATCTGAATTCCGGGCGATCGGTCGAGTCGACTCTACTGCTCCGTCTGGTGGTCGAGCTCGCGGCCGACGTCCCGGCCCCGCTACAATATCTAATGGACACGCATCAGTTAATAATAGCACCCAAACTACGTCCCCATGTACGATTACAAACATCTATTACAAACCTTTTGTTGTTTCTCACGCACCGTTATTTGGAGTAATCAGACCAGCATACGGGAACGAAGCTAAATTTCATAATGAATCGTCATCAAACAAGAAATGACATACAGAGATCGGGTAATACTAGATCTACAAGATCTCGTAGACACACAACAGTTCATTATGGCACCTAAATGTAAAATGATGGACAAAATTAATCGTGCCAAAAGGAAGACATTGTGCGAAGAAATGGAGTTGTTAGATACGTCGGCAAGGAGTGAAAGTGTGGCATCTATGGGCTGCTATTACCGGATCAATTAATCAACTGTGTGCAAACGGGAGTCAAATATCAATTCAAGGTTCCTGCCAGCAAAGTGCAAAAGGCTCATTCCAGTCCTTTGATAATCATATTGAAAGGATAGAAAAAGCACTTGTAATGTTTGGATCGAGGACCAAACAGAAACACAATGCCTTTGAGTGGACCGGTGTATGTGAGAAACCATTATTGATTTACTCGGACTTTGAGTGGACCAGTGTGCAGAAGAAATCATTGTGGATTTACCGTTTCCACGAGGCATCCGGCATCGAAGGCTTCAGTTCAACCATGGTTCATGGACCTAATCGAGGTGAAGGGACTTGTGTCAGAGCAGGTTTTTCACGCCAAAGAGACGGGATTATTTTGGAAGAGGATGCCATCTCGTAACTTGCTGTCCAAGCAGGGAAGACCTGCTCTGGATCAAGGTGGCTAAGGATAATTTTACCCTTCTACGTGGCAATGCAGCAGGTGACTGTTTTGCTCCTGATGATCCAACAGTCATCGCAAGTTCTCTACATCCACATCTTTCTAACCACCACCCACCCCCCTCCAACAGCATCATCATCATCCTGAGCTAAGTCTTGTGTTTTATATTTAAGGCAGAGAACAGTATGAACAGTATGTAATATGTTTACCCTCACCCACCACGCTGTTTTGGAATAAATTGAAAAGGTAAAACTCTCGTGATTTTGTTTAATTTATACTGTATTTATGTGTTTCTTTCAATTGTAATATGTTTATTTTTGGCTGCCGTCGATCTTTCTCGATATTATCTCAAAGTCCAGGAACCGAGCCTCCCTCTTCCTGTTGGCCCTTGGTTTCCATGATTGTGGTTTAACTTGCACGGCATTTTCCAGGAACCTCACCCCCGCAATATTGGAGAGTCTACTGTACATCAGTTTTGGCCTCATCGCTCAATGGTGAAGAATCACTTAAAATTAAAACATTATTGTATCCACAGCCGGATCGTCACCAAATTTGAATAAATTATTTCTTGTCACACACCCAACCTATCCACAAAATTTTGTCCCAATCCATCCACAACTTTTTGAGATATCCCATTCACAAAACACAGATAGATAGACGGGTGAAAACAAGGGATGTGGGGAGGATTGAGAGTGAGGGAGGACCCATGGGGTAGACAAGATGGATGTAGAATCAAACTCTCAGGAAGGAAAAACTGAAAACTTGGAAAGAGGTGGGATTGGGTGAGGGTTGTCTGGGGTAGAAAATATTGTTTTGAATGGAATGGAAGATGATCTGAGATGGTGGTAAACAGCTGTGTTGAAGACCTGGAGGGACGAATGAGATTGAAGTGAATGTGGAAGTTGGTTCCACAGGCAGGAAAAAAAGAAGAGGAACAAATGAGTGGAGTTTTGAGCAGTGATTCTGGATTTTGATATTATTCAGCAGGAATAGAATGGAGGAGAAATGGCAGACAACACGAAATGATGGTCCTGACCTTAATGGATGAACTGGAGGGGAAAGCGAGGCTGGAGAGACTTCAGGAACCAGGAAGTAGTTTTAAAGAGAAGGGTTGAAGAAATAAAGGTGAGCACAGTGAGACAAATTTGTGAAGAATAAACAAGGTAAGGGTCGATCACGTGCGACCTGGTGTGAATGAAACGGCAGAAAGGTCAAAACCAGATGTGAGGTGATAAGGAAAAACAAACAGATAAACACAGACGCAGCAAAGATCCCAACAAGTGAGTGGTGGGAGACGAGCAATCCTCTTGCACTACAGCCTCACGTTGAGAGATACCGAGTTCCTAAAGGGTCTTATGTTCCACTGATGCATTATGAGATCCCACTGCAAGAGCAAAAGAAAAAAGAAAAGATAAACACACAGCACAATGTTAGCATCTGAGAGTGGACAAACAAGGAATTAGCTCTGTTAGGAATTCCAAAAAGAAAACGGCTTTCCACAAATAATGGAGTTGACAAAATGAAAAACGAGGATGTGGGAGGGAGTGTTGGGACTTGGGATGGTTAGGGAGATAAGGTTTGGGAACTCGAGCTTTTCCCACAATACACCATTCTGATATTCGCTTTGTCATCAGCTGCGTCCACCATGACTCCATCCCTGATGACTGAAGCATTTCTAGAGGATGCGACCAATAAATTGAGGAAGATAAACAGGTGGAAATACTCTCGGGTGAGCCTGGGTCTGGGTTCCAGAAATTTTGCAACGATGAACACGCCGATTATTATGGGCCTTGCAGAGGGATCTTCAGTTGGGTTCGCTTTAGAAGCTGAGAACACAAGTTGCTTGGGATCCTTTTCCCCAACCCACAAACTTTGAGGCACCAGGGGACTTGGAAGACAATCAGGGAACGAGAAAGGGATGATTATTTTTGAAAAGAGGAGAACATCGTGTGCTTACACCCTGGTAGAATTCCAAGATCTTGTCCAAGGTGCCACTGAGAGAGCAAAAAGAAACCACCCAGAGTATTCCTTGCCACGGAGCTGCTTTGAGAGTAGGTAATCTCATGTCAAGGAGACAATCTCATCAGATCAGATCATTCGCATTTCAGTGCATCTGCCTGTAGTTGTTTTCTTCTGAAATGAGTTTCTTTGTACAGGTTTCCAAAACAGCTCGAGTGAACACTCAACTTAACTTTGCTTTCAAAACCTTTTCCCTTCAGAGCATACTGTACATTTGAGTTCTAACAGACAGGAAACTGAAGATCACTGGATATAATCTACTTAATGCACAGTTAGAGTTTCATGGAATGTCGATGGTAATGGAGTTGAAAATAACAACAGTATAGATGAATGTAATTTGATGGTTTAAGATGGAAACGCGAACCCAGATAGGCCCAACTGCTGCTGATGATGGATGCCTGCCTGCAGACCATAACATATGTTGTGTTGTTGCTTTGGTTCTGATAGACATGTCGCACATGCTGTTCTTTCAAGCTGGGTTTAGAAAAGTGGGTTTTAGAGAGGTCGAACATCATGCTCTGTTGGGTCACATAACCCATTACTGATCAATCCATCCATCCATCCATTGGGACCATACTCTGTGCAGAGCGTTGGTGCTGCTTAAGCAGTCACCTGGGTGATTGAGCACAATCCTGAACGGGTTGCTACTCTGACGCAGGATACCAGCGTAAATCCATGATGACTGCCAGACCATGAGACCGATGATGTCATCGTTATGAAACTTTATTCAGCATGGGTAGTTGATTATTTGTTTTCAGCTTCACTTTGGTCTGTAAAGCGGTTCTGGAGAAGTTTTTTTTTAAATTTATTTGTTTTTTTAAACAATATGGCTGCCAAACCACGTGACGGATGACATCATAATAATTTTTACTGTGTTGAAATATTTCCCTAGATGAACCTCACAAATTTTCATACTGATCGAATGCAGCGTTCTACTTGTCGAATTTTGACCGGGATACCACCTCACTGATGACATTATAGTCAAATTGCACTTATTCCTCATGCAGAGTAGTTGCCAGGTGCCAAGTTTCAATTTTTTTCATCTTGCGGTTTTGGAGATACAGAGGTCCAAAGTTTTTCCATTTTTCCAACATGGCTGCCACCCCACGTGACCTATGATGTCATAAGTATCAGAAATTTCTGCATGATGAGTCGCATCTATAATAAAAAAATTTGTGTCAATCGGATAAGCAGTTGCAGAGAAAACAGAGAAAATCAACATGTACGTACGTACGTACGTACGTACGGACAACCCGAAAACATAATGTCACCGGTGACATTGTCACTGGGGGCATAAAAAGACTTCCCCTCTCACCTGTGTGAGGTGATGAGTAAAGCACTGCCGTCATCACGCTCATTGGTCAAAGCCCCCCAGATGAGCCTGCGGCCCAGTGGATCGATACCCGTAGAGGGTTCATCGAGCAAGATGACGGGTGGAGAACCGAGAAGAGCCACCGCAACGCTCAATCGCCTCTTCGTGCCTCCGCTGGTGCAGGTCGTGGACAAACGCAGCACATTAAAGAAAGCACACCAAGAGAAAGAGGTATGGGATCATAGAAAAAAAGAAAGAAAAAAAAGAGGGAGTGAAAGATAGGTTATAACACACACACACACACACACACACACACACACACACACACACACACACACACACACACACACACACACACACACACACACACACACACACACACACACACACACACACACACACACACACACTGAATTATGTTAATTTCACAACATCCTTCATTCAACTTTATTTAAATTGTAAACTTCAAAACATAGTTCCCTTCCTTAAAGTAAGAACCTCAACCTGTGTCCCTGATGTTGGCTTAATAGTAAGGGTAGCTGGCTTTGGATCCTAGGGTCCTGAGTTCAAATCCCGCTCAGCTGTTGAATTAATACCAGGTGGGGTTAACTCAGCCTGTCATCCTTCCGAGGTCGGCAAAATGAGTGCCAGCTTGCTGGTATCCTGTGTCGGAGAGGCGACCTGTCCAGGATTGTACCCAATAGCCAAGGAGACTGCTTAAGCAGCACCAACAATCTGCACAGAGTATGGTCCCAATCTCCTCCTCCTCTTTAACCTGCAAATAAATCAATGATTTCCTGTCCGCACGGATCATCAGCTGGACACCTTTCTCCCTTGAGGTTTCGATCCTTTTAGCTCAGAACCTCTCCAAATGGCAGATCCACAACCTTGGTCCACATCAGTAGATTACCCACATAAATAGGTCCACAACCACATTTGCGTCCAGGCAGTCGATCAACCGTATAAATGCAACAGCGCTATTCAAACTTTTCTTGCTGGAGGATTTAATGTGCTAGAAACACCTGGTCCCTTTGGGAGCATTGGTAAGTCATTTCCCGCACCCCATCCATGAGTGGGGGGGGAGGGGCCGGGGGGGAGAGGGGGTTGTGTCCATGACCTGACCCTGGGCATGACCAGCACGTATGCAAAATTTGGTGAAGATCGGGCCAGTCCTGTTTTTTCTATAAATTTCAGATATACAGTACATAAGTACCTAAAAGAGAAAAAGAGAATTGCCTTCTTTAATATCGTAGGAATAACACATACAACTTCCATCACATTAAAAACAAGCGCGTGCACGCACACACGCACACACACCTGTAGTCCTGCACAAGGCGGTCAGCGTGGGCCTGAAGGTGCAGACTACACAGCGCTTCATGCAACAAGCCAGGAATGTGGCATTCAGGCGCACCGCGGAGCCTCGCAATGAGTCTGAGGTTCTCACGCCCTGTCAGGTGTTCAAGAAGGCCTCCACTCTGAGGGCAGTATCCAAGCCGCTGTTGTGCCTGCACACAATGTTGCAATGCAGTAAATTGTGACAATTTCACTTATTACTAGTATGAAGAAGGAATTTTAAAAGCTTGTGTGCTGCACACCAAAGCACGAAGAAAACCTTTCAACGTGACATCCCAGTTAACCTTTCAACTTGGTACTACAATTGCATAAGAATATAATTTCCACAAGAACTTGCATAAACTACTCAAATGAAACATCACAGTTTATGTGGACTTAGTAGAATGCTTTATTTTCGAATCCAATTTTTGGATATTCCAAGATGCATAAAAATGCATAAAACAACATGACAACAATGTAATATAAATAGAGAGCAAATGTAAAGAAAGGCTCAGGAGCACGCCTACGACAATGACCAATGACAATAGCTCGGGGTCTGAGAGCCGGTTTGGGTTGGCCCACATTAGCCTGTTTGAGTTGGCACACGATTGGCGTAACTGCTGACGCCGCCTGTGATGACAATTTGTGTCACGTATGAAGTAGGTTTTTCCTTCATGGTCATTAATCTCAGCCAATAAGCATTGAGGATTGCGGTGACATCGTAACTCTAAGTGGAGTGGAAGAAGCGGTGCTGGGGTGGTGCGGAGCACAACAGGTAGTGGGAGGAGTTGAGCAGTTTTGTGAAAACGATTGTTTGAAGACCAACCTTGCGCAGATGACTTGCAAGGCTGTACCCAGCCAGCATAGCATTGCCCGCTGTTGGAGTCTCCTCTCCTGTGAGCATGCGGAATGTCGTCGACTTTCCAGCTCCGTTGAAGCCCAGGAGGCCAAAACACTCCCCCGGTGGGATTGCCAAGCTCAACTCCTCGACAGCAAGGACAGGGTCACGAATACCGTACACCTACAAGTCCAGCAAGATCAACAAGACAATAATTATTGTGAAGCTCACACAATCTGCTGCGATCCATCTAAAAATGACAAGAATGTATATTGTTACGGTTGAGGAAATTCGCAAACCACCATTCAGGTCCCGTAGGTGAGATATCTCTGTAAGTATATGTGCAGTTAGCCCCAAACCCGTTGTTTAGAGGGAATAAATGTCATTATGCGGGCTGCGACCCTTTAAGATAGCCGTTTTTCTGTTCTATCTTTATTTTGAACCAATCACGTCTCAACCGCCATCACACAACAACCACCAACCGCAACGCCGCTTCACAACAACAACAACGCCAACAGCCACGACCTTTACCTTCACAACTCACTCCCGCAAACATCGCATCACCGCCATTCCAAACGTCGCCATGGCCATGGACCAGCGCTTTGGACCCTCCACCACCTTCGCCTCTCCTTCTGCAGCCATTCCCGCACCGCTTGTGGGCACCGAGCGTCAGGCAGTCCTGGCCTCGTGCGGGACGCGCGCCGAGCCGCGGGTGCAAATAGCGGCCTTTCCGAGGAGAAGTCGGATCAGGAATGATACACGCCCACTTCTGATCCGTCCAATCAGCAAGCGTGGGGCGGTTTGGCCCCGCCTCCAGGCGCGTCGGAGTAGAATCGATATATGCAAATTCGAGGATCAGGGAAGACTCACGCCCCTTTTTCTCCGTCCAATGGGTGAGCGTGGCTCCACCCCCGAGCTCGTTCTGATCCAGAAATTTGAATATGGGTTCTCCGGCCGGAATATAAAGCGCCGAGCGCGGGGCGAATTTAGTCAGTTTGGGTCGGAGGGAGTTGGAAGCAGTCAGAGTTGGAGAAAAGGTCGAGGCAGTCAAGTCGGGTCTGGAGAGGAGCAGTCTGTGGAGCCGTGAGTCAAGTCAGTTTTGGAGAGCAGAGTGTGGCAGCGGCAGAGTCGGTCGAGAGAGTCAAGTCGGGTCTGGAGAGGAGAAGTCTGTCGGGGTTCACAGTCTGTGGGGGTTCGGAGTCTGTCGGGGAGCTGCAGAGAGAGGAAGCCTGGAGCGCGGTCGAGGTGGTTTGCTGCAGTCGGCTGAGGAGAATTGCAGAGGAGGCCGAGTGGCTCGGGTCCGAGGCAGGGAAGACGGCGGTCGGCGACGAGCTCGCAGTGGAGTCGCTCGTCGCAGGACCGAAGCAAGCCAGCTATCCTCTTTCCCCAGAGCATCAACAATTCCCCCCTTTTTCCCCCCGCGCTGAGATAGTGCGAAAAGGGGGGCCCCATTCCCACCCCACTCCAAGCAGTGCCAACGAAACCCGCGCAGGAGCGCGGAGTCGGGGCGCCGCCACATTTGCGGCTCATCACAAGACACGGGTAGGATCCACCCGGTCTCGCGGCCCACAGGCCCCGTCTGTTCCCTTGTCTTTGAGGGTGGCCCTTTTCTTTTGCTTTTGAGTAAATGTGTTGTCGGCGCCATCTGTAAAGTAAAACTGTGTAAGTGTTGCCGTGTGCTCGCGTAGTCGGTAGTAGATCTGCATTGTTGTGTTTCTTTTGTTACATCTGCTTTTGGTGCATAATTGTTGTAATTGTATATGTGTGCTCTCCGTGTGCCGCGGAATAAATGTGAATTATGTTGAACTGTTTTTCCCGTTTCGCTTCGTCTTTTCTTTAATTGAATCTCCATCTTGCTTCACGTAAAGGGTTGGTAGTGGGCTTAATACGCCCGATAATTAATCGGAACCGTCGAGGCCGACGATAACACCGCTCGGTTATCCCGATAGTACGGAACGGGTCGCTTAAGTGGCCCGTGTCCGGAGTCGACCTGCGGCGAGGTGCGATCGCCCGGTCTACCCTCCGCGTGGGTACTTAGGTAGGTCGAGTTTGGCGAACAACCCTATCCCACGCGGGGGGCCGATTGGCACGATCGTGGTGAGGCCGAAAGGCCCACCCGTGACTAGCTCCCGGCGTTAGTCCGAGAGGGTCACGACAGAATTGTCCGTCCGGTGGGCGACGTGCCGCGATTCGAGTTACGTGGCCGCTCACACGCCGCGGGCGCGAATTCGCAACAATATATTGGAAGAGAGGACCAAACCGCACAATTCAAACAAGGAGTGGGAGTTGTAACCCAACAAGAGATGCAACACAACATTGAGAGTGGATACCTTCCGCAGGCCTTGGGCGACAATCTGTTCATTCTCAGGCAGAGGATGCAATCTGTGAACGTGCAAACGTTCACGTGCGACATCCTCATCCTCTTTATAGCCTTCATCGTAAACCTCTTGGGGGCGATGCAGGAGGTTCTACACCACACATGACAACTCCATGTAACCACAAACTATTCCTCCTGAGGCCAACACAGTTAACCACAGAATAACATCAGTAATCCTTGCCCAAGGATGAGACGTACAATGTAGCGTCGCCGGCGAATGCAGTTGACTGTGCGGATTAGCAATCTTCCCACTCCCAGTTCCAGCAAGCAGATAAAGATGAGGCAGACAAAACCTTGAATGGCCATTGCAACAAGATATCGACCAATGCCATAAGGCTGCCAAGCCAGGTAGTTCAACTTGTAAGTGATATCTGTGTGTACAAGAGAAGCCATTAAAAGGACAAATGAAGCAATTTTGCTTCCCTCCAATGAATGACGGCTCGACACAGCAAACTCGATTGAAAGAAGAGCAATATTTTGAGCAAGTACCCACATTTGATTGGTACATGTTGATAGCCTAACAATATTATGGAAAATGCCCACACTGCACCCACTTTTTCATGATCGCACAACACCGTAACCCAAACTTACTGTTCCTTTGGCAAGCCCATGCAGCAACAAAACTGCTTGTGCAGATTTTAATAAACTGGTAGTTCTCATAAAAGTAGCTCAAGGATTGACCAAGACAGTAATTTGGAAGGACGAGGAAGACGTCATCCATACGATCGGCCAGACTCTGCAGTTCAAGCTCTGCAAACAGGGAGGGGAATACTCAGCGAGGGGCTTCACAAGCACAACAATCACCTCAAACCTTCACGACCATCACAATCATGATCACCTAAACATTCACAACAAACCTTCGACTCATTGGTATGAGGGTATCTTTTTATACCACAATTGCAAGAAGGCCGGAAAAAGAATGGGGGGCAGAAGTGCTAAGCTACAGCAGGTGACATGGTACGTGTGTCAATTTTATCAAAACCTCCACTGCAAACGCAAAGGGGATAGGTATAAACGGTTGTTTGAAAGCATGAAATGTTCAACTATCACATACGTACAAAAACAGCACAACAAATCCCCATCAACCACAAGTATGATTTTCAGCTTCATGACCAATAATTATCACAACAAGCAGTTGTATAAGGAAGGTCACCGAGTAACTAATTGTTAGGGACAACCCTAAAGCCATACTGTACCAGGAATACGGAGGATGTTGACCGTGAGGAAACTAGCTGTGCCCGACAGGATGTTAAACATGGTGAGGCGAGCGTAGGCCGAGGCGGGTAGAACGAAGCAATGCTGCAGCAGGTACATGAGAGGAATCACTGCCCAGCCATGCAGTAGCAGGATCAGCAATACGTGCAGCAGATGTCCATCCTCCACATAGGCCTTGATTCTGAAGCTAGCAAAGACCCCCTGTGGATTGATCCAGACAATTATTTCAGCCATTTACACCAAGATTTTGGGTCCATCTCAGGGAAGCACAGCATGACCGAGTCAACTGCATTGTTGTGGGATCACAACAGGGCTGTGGCCCTATTGCAAAACATTGTGATGAGCTCGAACCTAATCATCGGGTTTCTTACTGCAGAATTAGCCAATTGTCCATTTATAATGTGAGTAAGGAAGTGCTCAATAGGCAAGACGTTAATGCAAATATCAACATTGTGTTAAATGCACTTCATTTTTCAACCATCAATTGTTACAAATACTGCGGCTGCGATGGCCGAGAGGTACGCACACTCGCCTCTGAGCTGTCTTCCTTGGGTTTGAATCTCAGCTCAGCTACAAATTGTCATGCAAGTATTTCACAGGCAGGGTGATTCATTGATGTGTGTGCAATCCCTTGGATGGACGTTAAACCTGGTGTCCCATCTGCTGGATGCTAAAGATCCTACGTTGTCCTTCGCAAAGTCGGCAAGCTATTGCCATGACCCTGAACAAATTCCAAATTCCTGTTCTCACTTACAGGGAGGCATTGCATCAGCAGCACCGATGCTAACTGGCAGGCACGTGCTGCATACGAACGATTAGGCCGATTCCAAATACAGAACATTTGAATAGGTCCAACAAAGCAAATATTCAATGAAAATAACATTCATGACAAATAGGTCTTTCGTACCAATATAAGACAGCAAGGCACCATGAAATTGAGGAGGTCCCAGAGGAATGTTGGCAACCAGTAGGCCACGGCACGGACACCTGTCACCTGCTGAATATGCCTCGACCCTCCGGACCTCTCGATGACAAGGAGCACGGCAAAGGAGCTGGTGAGTGATGCAAGGCCATACATGATATTGAAAGCCACAGCAAAGCCTACCTCACTCCTGCATTGGGAAAAACCAGACAAGATAACGAAATAGAGCCTTTTCGTGAAGTTTCCCACATACAACACTGTTCATCCTTTTGCCGCACGGTTTTCGGCAAACAATTCATGACCGAGCTTGATAACCATTTTTAAGCAGTGGTGATCAGATTCTATATCCACATTGCAAATGATCACAGACACACAACATATTACATCACTCATACACATAATACATGTACTATGCATCCTATATTGTCGGTCATCTAAATATATAAAGCCCTGTGGATTTATTTCTCTGTCACACAAGAAGTAACCTCACGTTCACAGAAGTGATGGCACGTTCATCACTGAAAGGAAGCACACACAATATCAGTGTTAGCACCATTCACCATTTTGTTTCCACTCAGGAAAGGTGAACTGACGCCGTCCACAACTTTTACAACACGCATATAAGTTTGGGGTGATTGCGTGACCATTCCGGTTGTTTTCACAACTATAATGCTCGAGGTGAGACATTAGTAATTTTTATTTGTAATAAAAATAAATACGGGTGAGTACCTTTACTTGCTCATTTGAAGTTCGGTTATCACTTTGATTAAAAAAAATTCTAAAATAATCATACTTTTCTTTATGAAACGAAAGTACATTCACAAGCTTGTGGGTTACATTCTTTAACAAGTGTGCTGTGATGGTGGTGGTTGGGGGGATGCTTTGGCCCTGTCATTTTTGACAGGCTTTACACAAGTCTCTATATAATGGAGGGAAAGTATTGTTGCAGTTGTGGAAAGACCCCGGGGTGTTGCACTCAACACGAGGGATCCACACTGTGCCATTTCAGTGCTGCCATTGCCGCCCCACAAGCGATTCTACACCGGGTGTGCTGCAGTCAGGGAAACTAGCAGCTGAACAAAGCACCAATTGTGGAACTTTGCGTTGGCTCCAAGGGAAGGTCTGAGTGCACGGGAAGGACTGAGAAAGCTGCACACGAAGGTCAAAGGGTGCTGCAGTGACCTTCGCTCACAGAAGCGATGCCGAGGCCAAGAGGAGTAAAAGCCGATAAATTCCAAGCATCGGAGCTGTTTTGCGTCTGGGGAATGGTACGAGATGAACTGTGCCACAAGATGAACCTCTGCAGAGACAAGGAGGCTGGTGCTAGGAGGCAGAGAGTGGGCAAACAGTGTAGGTGCTTTCATTTATGTCGCTACTTCTAATTTGTTTACTTGAGATGCATAAAAGAGCTCAACGATTGTCTCTTGACCCGTCAGGGCACAAAGAGTGTCAATGATTACCTGTTGACCCATCCGGGCGGGATTACTGACTCGCACCCTCACAGTTTCCTCTGATGCACACAATGCAAACACCTGTAGTCTTGCACTTCTCTTGACACGCTTCACCACACTATCCTCTTTTGCCTCCTTCTCCTCAATTTCCTCCCTCCCCTTCACATTGGGACCCACCAGCTCACATCCATCCATCCATCCATTGGGACCATACTTTGTGCAGAGCTTTGGTGCTAACACAATCCTGGACGGGTCGCCACTCCGACACAGGATACCAGCGAGCTGGCACTCATTTTGCCAACCTCGGAAGGATGACAGGCAGGGTCAACCCCACCTGGAATTATTTCAACAGCCAAGGGGGATTTGAACTCAGGATCCTCGGATCCCAAGCCCACCACCCTAACCATTAAGCCAACACCAGACATTTAAGATCCCCCTTCGTCATCTATAAGAAAAGGTTATTGTGGTGAAATTCCAAGTTCCTGCCCTGAATGCTGTTGGGGACAGCAATAGAAAACCACCCAGTATATTACTCATTTGGAGCATCCTCAACAACTTTTGTGTTGAGGGTGAGACCAAATAAAATGGCAATAAGCTTTTGGAGGTGAGGATTGTTTGCTTGTGCACTCTTATCATTTGTACCTTGTTTATTTATTTTATGTATATCCATCCACTTTTTTTCCTTTTTGCCTTGAAAACTTAAATTAAAAAAACTGTGTTCAATTAGCTTTACCAATTTAATACTGCTTATATCGACAACATAACCATTAACAGGCAGTTTCAATATGCAACAATGTTCAGTGATTACCATACTTGATCTTCAGTGACGTCATGTACCAGCGCCACACTGTGTGGTGCAAAGACCGAATTAACGGAGTGAAATTGTTTTTTAAGCTTTGCTTTGAATAACTGTCCTGTTGGGAACAACCAACCAACACCCTAATATGGTAAAGTGGTTGTCAAATGAGTAGTAGTAATAGTACTGTCATAGTAGTAGTAGTAGTAATAATGGTGCTGTTGCACTACAACACGTACTCGCGTAGCTGGTCCATGGTGCGCTCGGTGGAGTTTCGAGGCAAAGGGAAGTTTCGTGCTTGGATTGTGAAACCCAGACCTGCGGCTGCATGCAGCACCCCATTATGTAGGAGCTGCAGTGCCACTGCTGGGGTGTGTAGGCCTTGATCATTAAAAAGGGCCAAAGCCACGGTGCTCTCATCATTGTGTTCCAAGAAGTAGGCTGCCGTAACACAGTGCTCGTTGAAAGCGCCACCTTCGGCTGTGGCTTGTGCCACCAGGTAATCCTCCATGCTTCCTGTGAGAAATACAAGTGATTTGAAAGGTTTAAAAAAGACAAGGAGCTGATAATCTAGATCCCCCAACTTTTGGGCGGTATGAGGAATATATCGGTATAGTATTAAAGTTCATCTTGAACGATTTTTTCGAAATATCGCGTACACAAGCAGCCAAATTGTCATGGCATGATTGTCATGGCAACATAATTTAGCCTATCAGGTTGAAATGATGTCATGAGGAATAAATATCTGCAAGACGAAAGCGAAATGTTCAATGGTTTTTGAAAGATCACGTACACAAAAGTACATGGACGGATGATCAGTCATTCGGACGGAGCTCATTTTAATGTCCCCGACCTTGTTGAAGGGGCGGGGAACAAAAACACCGAAACCTATTTATGATGGAAGCAAATACAATACAATGTGTAACCACCACCACCACCACTTCCTCCAAACCTTTTCCCTGCTCTTAACTCTTTTACCATACTTTCACTTTCCTACAGGGCATTCATAAAGTCCTTGTGAAACTTTGAACTTGAATAACCTTTTGATGTACACATGATAGAAACAAAGTAGAAATGGTGCATTAAAGCATAATAACTTCTGCCACCGAAGGTGGATCGAGGTTATGTTCTCACCCCTATCTGTTTGTTTGTCTGTCTGTGAGCAGGATATGTCAAAAAGTTATGGACGGATTCAAATGAAACTTGATGGACATGTTGGGTGTGTGACAAGGATGAAGTTATTCGATTTTGGTGAATAGCCAGACCTGGATCTGGATCTGAGAATTTTTTGAAGTGATTTTTCACCATTGAGAGATGGGGCCAAAAGTGGTATATAGTATGATATTTCAAAACTTGGTGGAGGAGTTGAGTCGGTGACAAGAACAAGCCGATTAGATTTCGGTTAAGGTCCAGATGTAAATCCGGCTTATCAGTGGGATACAAAACGTAAACTGTTTAACCTGCTGGAGGTATGTGCTCCACAAAAGTGCCGTTGTAGTTCATCAAGTTTTTACGAGATACAGTTCAAAATTTTAGGATTCAACATAACTGCCATCATCTGTAATACATCGTTCAATTCAATTTTCCAACTTGTTGAAAATATTCTCCAGTTGCTGCTGAGTGATGCCATTAATTGCATTTGTGATCGTCGCCCTAAGTTCATCCAAAGAATGTGGTTTTGATGAGTGAACAACAGTCATACATAGCGCCATAAAATATAGTCCAATGGGAACAGGTGAGGGGAACGAGGTGGTCAAGCAATTGGTCCATGTCTTCCGATTCACTTGGCTGGGTAAACATCATTCAAGGATCCGGCGCACCGTCGAAGCATTGTGGCAGGATACCTAGTCGTGCGAGTACAAAATGAGCTGTGAAAGATTTAATCATCGTAGTTCGGGAACAAATAAATTGTACAACACTGCAAAGTAACGTTCACCACTGACTGTTGCTTCGTCCAAAAATAAATTAAGGATCAATGATGCGTGACCCCCCCTGAGTGAACACCAGACGTTGATTTTTTTTTGGTGAGTCTCTTTAATGTTGCCAGACTTCCTGATGTTTATTTGTCCCCCAAATGTGGTAATAGTGGTGGTTCACTTTACCACTGATGTATAAGTTGCCTCATCAGAAAATCTCAACTCGGCAAGAAACCTAGGGGAATTGTGCATTTAACAACAGCAATGACAACATTAACATAACCAAAACTTGAATTATATGCTTTCATATGCCATTTAGAGTTTGTTTCTGTCATGTGTACATCAAAAATTATAAAAGTTCTAAGTTGTAGAAGGATTTTATGGACACCCTGGATTGACCTTCCTTCTCTTTCCTTTTCCATGTTCTTCAATTTGAACCCTCCACCTCCCCCACTCTTCCTCGAGAGTACATAATAAATAGATAGCCTTGCATCTTAAAGAATAGTGGATTTGAAAAGGAAAAAAAAACATGACAGTTTCAGATAGAATGGGTATAAAATAGCAGGCCATCTACACAGGAGGCAAGCTTGAGAAATCTCACCGTTTGAAAACTTGGTTTTCTGGTTAACAAACACAGGACGGAATGTTGTATTTTTCAGCTGATCTCCGAAGGACTGAGCCAAATAGTAAGCGATGGAGTCTTTGGCAGATTCCAAAACAAAACCATCTGCACGATTTGCCGGCAACATGGGTCCCAACTTGGTCGATGGAGGTTTCACTCTCAATAACGGAGCAGAGAACATGGGCATCGGTGAAGACAACCTTTTTGGCCAATCGTTGAGCCACCAATACAGACGTGAAGCATAGGCCAACCGTGACATTGGAGGTAATGACGTTACAATAGGTGGCCACGATGCTGACCGCTGCACAGAAGGAAATGTCCCATTATGAACGGCATAGGGTACCAGTAGCTGGTGCCCATAAGTGACCAAACCGAGGTCAATGGGAGAGGAGTCGTGAGGCGATGGTAAAGTTCTCGCCGCGATGAGTGCAATGGTGGTGAATACCAATGGCACGAGGAACTGCACGATGATCAACCGCCAATTTCGCCAACAATAAATGGTCCTTTTAACCACCATCGCCCACGACTGTTGGAGCAGAAGCCAAATCTGTGGGACAAGTTCAAGACAAATACAAGGGGACCAGAATATTAAAATCATAATTTTGTATGCAGCCTGTGGCTGCGAGTTACATCCTTGCTGGGAGCATGGCTGGGCCGCTGATGCAGTGCCCCCCTCTTCCCAGTAAGTGGGTACTCATTTTGCCGACTTCGGAAGGATGATGGGCTGAGTCAACCCACCTGGTGTTATTTAACGGAAAACATGGGCTCAAACTCAAAACCCTAAGATCTTAAGTCAGCTACTTTAACCGTTAAGCCAACACCTGTGTTTGAATATTAAAATAAAAACACAAAGTTAAAAGTCCAGATTAGGATTAGAGTAATTGAGACATCTTGCTCTCGAGTTCATCCAATGCTTGGAAACGTCACACCACCTTACAGCCACCAAATTCACAAGACTTTTACTGGTAGATATTGAGGCTAATTGAGCAGCTAATAAGCAAACTGGGACATCTAAAACAATATAAAATAATACGATAAACGGATTCAAAGTTCATGTTATGATTTAGCATCCTATTAAGCTCCCAATGAACAATGGGCAGTCGCACCCTCAAACATTGTGTCGAGAACTGCCATTAACGAAGGTTAACTGACCTAGAATGAATATCTTTATGCACTTAACCCAATTTGGCCCTGGGTGTGGGATAGCCCGGTTTACTTCTCATGGCATCAATTTAGTCCTTCCATCCCTGCAGTCATCCTTGTTTCACCACCATCGAAGCCTGCACTATGTTAACTGATGCTCCCATTGTGTGCTGACAAAAATGGGGATCTCATATTTGGCAACTTAAAAACTGTGGTGATACTTTTGTTGTTCTTCGACTGCAGATGAAACATCCCACCAGTATATGTAGCCACACATGCCAGCCGGCACCTTTCAAGTACAGTCGTACCCCGGTGTTGAGCTTCAGGTTCAAAAGATCTTCAGAAATGAGCGTGCTGCAGTCATCTGTGGCAGTTGTACTCGCAGCATCCATTTCTGCAGTGCAATCCTGCAACCGGTGATCGGACAGGTACTCCAAGCCAGCCAGCGTATCCCTCCCAGCTATGCTGAGCCGTGCCTCTGCCTTCTCGCTCACACTACAAGATAACAAGCAGGCTCAGCCTTCGCCTTACGTCAAGCACTCAGTTTTGCAACCACAGGGGAAATATATATCTACATTAATAAGTGTGTGTGTGTGTGTGTGTGTGTGTGTGTGTGTGTGTGTGTGTGTGTGTGTGTGTGCACTCCATAACTCCAAAACATAAAACCTGGCAGCCTGAAACTTTGCCTGCATCCTCAGGGAACTCCAAGGAAATGCATGAGTGAAATTGGGTATTCAGGTAAATGAAAACATCCCTTTTGAAGATAATTAATGGCCTTATTTAATTATATCCTTTATCAGGTGCATCATCGGCCACCTTACTCCAAATGGGGTCTTAAGGCGCATCCTGGGTTACCTCACTGGGGTTTGAAGCCGCCATGTTTTTTGGCATGCTCAACTAGACCAAGAGCCCGGGGGTACTTGGTTAGCTGGAAAGGTAACCAATTTTATTGCCTACCACAGTGTCCCATGTCCATCCCTGGGTACAGAACTGAACAACTGGCATGCCCCCAGTGGTGGGTGTGGCCAGGGGGGGCATTACTAACTTACCCCAAAGTTGATCTGGTCAGCTTTGTATGGTAACCCATAAAATATCACTTATATTGCCCAAATATCATCCTTAGTACATAACTTGGCTAATGCCAGTCATTTTTTATGGTGGGATACCCCCTCCAGTCATCAATATATGACACTTCAAAGTTGATCTCGATCAGTTCATGAGGTAACCTCTTGGAATCTATTAGAAAATGTTCAGTAGGACCCCAAGTGTTATGAATGCCCATTGCCAGTGGTTTCCATTGGTGGGTTCCCCCTGCCAGTTGCCCCTCCCTGGATTGACCTAGATCAGCTCATAAGGTAACTTCTTGGAATCTATTACAAAATGTTCAGTAGGACCACATGTGTTATGAATGCCCATTGCCAGTGGTTTCCATTGGTGGGTTACCCCTGCTAGTTGCCCTGAAAGTTGCCCCTACCTGGATTGACCTAGATCAGCTCATGAGGTAACCTCTTGGAATCTATTACAAAATGTTCAGTAGGACCCCCATGTGTTATGAATGTCCATTGCCAGTGGTTTTCATTGGTGAGTTACCCCTGCCAGTTGCCCCTCCCTGGATTGACCTAGATCGGCTCATAAGGTAACCTCTTGGAATCTATTACAAAATGTTAAGTCGGATCCCACGTCTCATGAATGCTCATTGCCAGTGGTTTATTGCCAGTGCCAATAATCTCTTGGAATATAACAAAATTAGGCGACCTGATTTACCAGACACTAGGTATCGAAAGGCAGGAGAATATATTTTCTTTGGGGTCTTTCAGAACCATGGACTTCAGACCCATCTGCCAATAGACACCCTATTAAAAAGGAGGTGAAAGTAAGCATTTTTCATTACGAGATAAATTTATGGGATATATTTCCACAAGCAAACTTCAAACATCAAACAATTTAAAGTCTTAAACAACCGTAAATACAAAAATGTAGGATAAGAAAATAATCTAATGATCGAGTGAGTATATGAGTACTGGTACAAATATGTCGCTTAAAATTATAGTTTCTGGATTATCATAGTGATTACCCAATGCTATCAGATTTCAGAGCTTTCTACAGTAGGTGTCCGTTCTGGCAATTTGGTCACGTTGGCAACACCCAGAATTCCATGTGATACTGATTCCAGATGTTAATTGTTCATTACTGGAATTCTTTTTATACTGGGGTTGATACCTTTAAAACCAAGATAAGTCATTTTGAATATGCTTTTCAGTCCTGAACACTTGTTAACCGTCGGAGCCACGGACGACATAATATTTACATTGATTTGTTCTACCCAGTACTGTATTACGTAAATTAAAAATTCAAGCCAAGATGATCCTCTTAAACTGGGTCGATCTTGCATGCCAATGTGCTCCATGGCAACATACAAAAACCATTTTTAGAGTTATTAGTAGTAATCATTTGAAATATAAAGATTTCATTTTGGAAGGAAAGCGTCCACTTTTCGATATTAAGAGCGAAGGTGAAGGGCGAAATCACCCGCACATGTCAATTTCTTCACTGTCAGAATCAGTCTCCACTCCATGCATCGACTTCACTATCACTATCACTTTGTTCTTCATCACAGTCCTGTTGATCTATTCCATCGCCAGCTGATGTCACGTTATCCCCTTACACTGAATCTGTGAATAAACAGTCTGGAAGTTCTGACCCTTCAAACCAGATTGGCTGCAGTATACCCTCGTTGTCTTTTGACCAACCATAATTACATGGTGTCAATCCAGTCATCGGCACAGCCGTTGTAGCGTTCGTCCACAGCATAGAAATGTATTGGGATCTATGGATTTTCATCTCCAGAGTCCTTCGACAAGGTGGCAGCAATGAACAGTCCAGCTTCTTCACATTGGCCAGGGGTTTTCCCTGAAAATTGAATGAAACATTCGTTATGACATGATTGACTGGGCGACCTGAAACCTACAGAACTAAAAATATTTCAAATACATGTACTTCATAAGTTTTACTTTACCTTATCAACTTTTCCAGTCATTTCAATAAGTTTCTTGCGTCTTGCCTCATCCACGTCTCGAGTCTTGGTTTGGGCATACATACGGCAGACAAACTCTGAAGCCACGTCAACATCAACATCATCGAATTGCTCCCCCATACTGGTGAATAGATTGATGAACTGCAACGATTCATCTTTCTCAAGGATTTGGAGTGGCTTGACTTTTCGTTTCCTGAAAGATACCAAAACCTCAGAATCAAGTAAACCCAAGTAAGATTAATGGTAATTTATTCATAATTTGGACCATTTTATTCCTCCCGTATCCTCCAGACTGCGATAGTCTGCATCCTCTGAATCTTCAGTACCCACATGTCCTCGATCCTCCTGTATCTCTGAACGATCCTTATCCATGAAAACACCACAATTACCCTGAAAAGTATATAGTATATATAGAAAAGTATATTACCCTGAAAAAAAAGATAGTGATATATATATATATATATATATATATATATATATATATATATATATATATATATATATATATATATATATATATATATTTCAAAATTTACATTTGAATTGACATAATCCTCAGAGAAAGATATTGTTACTAGTCCATTTCAGTGAGCTACTTCCAGACTGTCTACATGCAGTAATATTTAACTTAAATTATAGGCCTGCTTCATAAAAAAATCGATTCAATACTACATTTATAAGGTTGAGATGCTTCACTGTCAGTGGGGATGTCAACAACCATTTTGGATTGTCTGAAATTGAATGAAACCATTATTTATTAGTTTACCCAGTATCTAAGGGCTATCATAGCTAGAGATGATGGAGTTTAACACACTGGCCTAATACTAGTGTTTTGAGTGGGGGAATTCAACCGTGTTGAACTCAAAATCAGTGGAATTTGGTAGGTCGGCCCCGATCTAATAGTGCCATCCGATATTAAACTAGGCCCTCTCTCACTGATGCAGCTCCAACTGGTGTTGTAGGATACCGGCACATGTTTAAGACTGCACTCCATGTCATTACACATGTTCAAGTGGGTAGGCCATATATGAAAATAATCATGACACCTTGCAACATGTGTGATGCATGCGACATGTACATCATGCACTACATGCTATAGGTAGGCCGGGCCTTGACTCGCCAAGATTTTCTAGGCCTATATTCACTACTTCTCTGAGAGAAACAGACATATTCATAACTTAGCAGTAAGCCCACATTATTGCTTTGTTCCTTTTCCTTTACGCACCTTTTATCTAAAGACAATCTCTAAAACAAAGCTGTTGACTTGACAGACATGTGACAATGACAGTGCAATAAAAACAATGACAGTGCTGATCAATGTGCTGCTGCCACCTTTGTTACACTAACATAACTAAACAACACATGGGTCATTCTTGGGTCTGGTTGGTGGGATGCAGGGGAGAAGAAAAAAAAAGGAAGAAATAAGAGGATATACTTGGCCTTATTTCATAAGATATCACTATGTGATATCACCTTGATTTTATAGGGCCGATAATGCCATTGGCGCTGACCCTTCTGTAATCCTGATGTAAGACCTTGTTGTGAATTCAATAAAGACCCACTTAAACTAAAAAAAAAACTTGATTTTAAATTTTGAGGAAGTAAGACTTTCATTGGAATGTGCATCTGGAAAGTTATATTAATCCAGGGAGGAGCAACATTCCAGGCAACTGGCAGGGGTAATCCACCGCTGGAAACCACCGTTAATGGGCATTCATAATACATGGAGTCCTACTGAACATTTTGTAATAGATTCCAAGAGGTTACCTCATGAGCTAATCTAGGTCAATCCAGGGAGGGGCAACTTTCAGGGCAACTAGCAGGGGTAACCCACCAATGGAAACCACTGGTAATGAGCACTCATAACACATGGGTTCCTACTGAACATTTTGTAATAGATTCCATGAGGTTACCTCATGAGCTGATCTAGATCAACTTTGAAGTGTCATATATTGATGACTGGAGGGGGTACCCCACCATAGAAAATGACTGGCATTAGCCAAGTTATGTACTAAGGATGATATTTGGGCAATATAAGTGATATTTTATGGGTTACCATACAAAGCTGATCCAGATCAACTTTGGGGTAAGTTAGTAATGCTCCCCTGGCCAGACCCACCACTGGGGGCATGCAGTTGTTCAGTTCTGTACATGGGACACTGTGGTAGGAAATAAAATTGGTTACCTTTCCAGCTAACCAAGTACCCCCGGGCTCTTACTCTAAAGTCGAAACCATGCCCCAACTTGGAACAGGCCGCAACGATTTCTTAACGATAAAGTTTTTTTATTTTTTTATTTTTCCACTTTCCTCACTCATATTATCGAATGCCTTCATCATCATACTTTTGAATCGCTGGGTACATTGCAATGCTTATAAACGCCCGAAGACGCCAGTGTCCGTGGCTTCATTTCATTCACGTACATGCCATAACCTTGAGAATCTCTTAAACTAAGCCAGATTACAAAATTTAAGTTCCAGAATTGAATTTAGCAGTTCTGACGGGGCTAAAAATGTTAATTTGTCTAATTCGGACATAGTTTGGGCATTCGGACATCGCTATCGCTTACCAAGCCAGCCGTCCTAATCATCCATTTAATTGGAGTGTTTGCTTGAGTGATTAAGCCACTTGCTGAGCAACCTTCAGTCGATGGCGGGACAGTTCCTTTCTCTCATTGATTTGAGTAGGGTGATTCATCATTGTGTGGGCCGTCTCTCTGTTGGATGTCAAACTGGACGTCACATCTGCCAGAATCCCCCCTCTCCCCCTCCTCACTCTCCCCTTCCCCTCTCCATCTTGCCAACCCCTCTTCTTCTCTCTCGCCAACCCCTCTCCTTCTCTCTCGCCAACCCCTCTCCTTCTCTCTCGCCAACCCCTCTCCTTCTCTCTCGCCAACCCCTCTCCTTCTCTCTCGCCAACCCCTCTCCCTCTCTCTCGCCAACCCCTCTCCTTCTCTCTCGCCAACGCCTCTCCTTCTCTCTCGCCAACCCCTCTCCTTCTCTCTCGCCAACCCCTCTCCTTGTCTCTCGCCAACCCCTCTCCTTCTCTCTCGCCAATCCCTCTCCTTGTCTCTCGCCAGCCCCGCTCCCTCTCCATCGCCAACCCCTCTCCCTCTCCATCGCCAACCCCTCTCCCTCTCCATCGCCAACCCCTCTCCCTCTCCATCGCCAACCCCTCTCCCTCTCCCTCGCCAACCCCTCTCCCTCTCCCTCGCCAACCCCTCTCCCTCTCCCTCGCCAACCCCTCTCCCTCTCCCTCGCCAACCCCTCTCCCTCTCCCTCGCCAACCCCTCTCCCTCTCCCTCGCCAACCCCTCTCCCTCTCCCTCGCCAACCCCTCTCCCTCTCCCTCGCCAACCCCTCTCCCTCTCCCTCGCCAACCCCTCTCCCTCTCCCTCGCCAACCCCTCTCCCTCTCCCTCGCCAACCCCTCTCCCTCTCCCTCGCCAACCCCTCTCCCTCTCCCTCGCCAACCCCTCTCCCTCTCCCTCGCCAACCCCTCTCCCTCTCCCTCGCCAACCCCTCTCCCTCTCTCTCCCCCACCCCTCTCCCTTATTTTAAATGCTCCCGCCCGGTTTTATATCGAACCCGGCAGTTAAAAATAAAATGTTGCTGTCTGGGTGCGTGTTGTTGCCCTTCCATTCCCCAACCCTTACGTTGCCTTCCCTTCCCCACCCCACATGCTGCCTTCATTCCCCTCACGCTGCCTTCCCTAGATGGCATGGGTTTTAAATGCTCCTGCCCGGTTTTATATAGAACCCTTCGGTTAAAAAGAAAAGGTTGCTGTTTGGGAGTGTTTTGTCACCCTTCCCTCCCCCACCCCCCCACCTCACGCTGCCTTCATGTTGCCTTCCCTTCCCCTCACGTTGTCTTCCCTTCCCCCCCCCTCACGCTGCCTTCATTCCCCTCCCTTCATGCTCCATTCCACTCCCCTAACATTGCCTTCCCTCCTGCACCCCTCACACTGCCTTCCCTCCCCCTTGCAAACCCCTCCCCTCTCTAACCCCCATAGACATCTCTGGGTAGTCTCTGTGTGCTGTATTATTGTACTGTTTTAACATACCCCATTTCATTCAATCCTGTACTTAATCCCCCCCCCACCTCCTGCTCCACAAGTGCCACCACCAAACACAAGTCGAGAACCTCTTCCCTCCTAACCAAACACAAATCCATAACCCACTCACCTCATGCTTACCTTCTCCCAAACCCCCTCCCCCTCCCAACTCCCCCCCTCTTCTCTATCCATCCTCCTCATTCCCATCCTGCTCCCAGAGTGTAAAGCAATGCTTAGTGAGGTGTTGCTCTCCCCACCCTTCCTCGCTCTTCCCTTCCTCCTCCCCTCTGAGCTCCCCTACCCCTCCTCCTCTCTCTCTCCTCTCTCTCCACCCCCTTAATACTCCCATCAGTGAAGCAACATTGTATTTGGTAGTCGAGTCATAAAACGCAATGATGTTCTATAATATAATATGACGACACAACAATCAAGTCCATGATTGGACACAATTATTTTGGCAATTGTTGAAAACTCTGAGAAGAAGAAGGTGGCACTTTTTTGTGGGCGGTATTCCAGTGCGCATCCGAAGTTGCCACGAGGGTGTTTAATAAGTTTCCCTGTGAGCACTTTGACAAGTTGCCCTGGATGTATGTGGGGCAGCATTTAAATCACATCTTTTGGCAATCCAACAAAAGTGGCACTTGAATATGACATAAGTTACACAAAAACCTGAGAATTGTAACATCCACCCCATTCCTCCCCCCCCTCACCACTTCCACTTCCGCAAACAATCCATATACTGTAATTCAGTCTAACACCAAGAATGCCTCAATATAATACTTTTTCCAGCAATGCATTCCTTTGAATTAACTGTTCGACAAATTGAAATGGCATCTCATAAGGATGATATCGTTTTGCATGCACTGTTACATTCCCAATCAAAACGAGCGCTAAGTCAATGGCATGCCATCGCAACTCCCCACACTTCCCACCTAGAGCATCCTTACGATAATAATTCACGGACCGGTGTTTGTGGGTTTGTTTGTCAGGCTACTCCTCCTACAGTTCTGGCCCAATTACATCCAGATTTGCTACAGGGGATCAGCATGACCCCAATTAATGTATAGGGGTGTTTTTATTTTTGCCAGTCGTCTTGGGGGGGATGAGGGGCGGGACACAAATTCTCTATGTAAATGTGTATGGTGGAGCGCCGCCTCCAGGTGTGGGAGTGTATTACAAGTCTCCACCATTTATAGCACAGTATTCCTGTCCCCGTTTTCCAGTGCAGTGAGGAGTTTTGAAATATTAGCAGTAGGTATGGTTTTGCTTCATGCACGTAACCCAGGTTATTTATTTTTCCTATACAGAGCTGTCACGTGCCGATACACCGCCCAAATAAAGGTATGCGTCAGAAGAACGTGTTGCGTGCTTGGAACAAGATCGCCCATCAGGCAGGTACTCTGCTAGTAGTTGAAAGATGGCAATAAGTTCCACTCGGAATGACCAAATAACAAATTTTGAGTTGCAATTTTTTCTCCCGTTTTCACCCCCGTGACCCCAAGTCCTCACCCCCTGGGGCATGAACCAAAGGTCAAGTCCCCAAGAATGTGTTACGTATTTCATGCATCCCCTAATGTTGATTGCATCAATGAAGCTTCATTTAAAAATGTTTTAAAATGTGCCCGTAATTGCATTTTTTTGGTATTTGACTTTCTGACCCCAACACATGGTGCAGGGCCAAGAATGATACTGCTCTTGCACCTTCATGCCATGTGGTGATCATCAGTACCACGTTTGGTGAATTTCTAAACAACCATTTCAGAGATAGCATGATGGACAGACGGACACAGACAGACAACCGATTACAATATCCCCTGTTTTTTCGAAAAAAAAATTTAAGTGTGGGCATGAGGTTGGTGACAAGGTCCTATGACAAACTCTTTGTCATTTCATTTGAACAGCTTTCACTTGGTCTTACCTTAGGAACACTTCCTCCATGGGAGTGACAGAAACTCCATAGCTGGTGATACCCAATTCCTCTCGACGGCGTTCAAGTTCCGTGAAAAGCCAAACAAACCTGAGAAACATTAGTGGGTAAGGGTTAGGGATCATGGCGATTTCAAGACGACGACAAAATATGTTCCCTATTTCCTTTCTTATTGCCCTGTGCAGTGTACATGTGTGTGCTGCTTGTCGGTAGGATGAAAGCAAGCTCTGCTCCGGCATTCCTCGCCAGTTCAGCATCAGGAATGTGGCTTTGCACCAGCTTGTTGATCCAAGCCACATCTGCCTCGGCCCGCTTTACCACCACCATGCGGTATCCGGCACCTGATGTCAAAAATATGCACAAAACGCAATACAGAAACTCTCAATCATGATCGGAGGGATACCAGTGAAGGTCATAGTCACTATGCCTCATGTCTGGATGCATCACAACTTAACGAGCAGTTTATTCTGTCACATCGCTAACTATGTACATTCATGTCTCATGACATCACTTCACCAATCATGACGTTAATGCTCACCATATCTGTGTTTGAGGAAGAGTGGTGATCCACAACACTGCAAACGACCGTGTGCTAGGATGGCGAGACGATCCGCCAGTACCTCGGCCTCCTCCATGAAGTGCGTTGTGAGAAGGATGGTGCGGCCCCGGCGTTGCGCCAGCACCACATCCCACACAGCTCGCCGAGCCACAGGGTCCATCCCGGATGTTGGCTCATCTAGGAGGACAACCTGCGGGGAGAATGATGGCCGAAGTGAGGGAAGCATCGGCATTTGCCTTGACAACACTGCTATAGCACAAATAGCAACTATGAGGTCAGCGACATGGCTTGATGGGACACCAAGGTGTGATTTTGAACTTTCCCAACGCCATTTTTGATTAACCTTTTTCAGTTATATCTGATATTATTGCTACTATCTGCCTCATTCTGGAGAATATTCACAATGGACAAAAGCTGGATGATGGGTTTTTCACAAAAACTTGGAGTGCAGCTTCCAAATGTGTGTCGGCTCAAAAAAGGTGAATTATCCCTCCAACACAATTCAGACATGGAATTAAAACACAAACATGCTGTCATTTAAAACTCTATGTTGAACCAGCTTCCCTAAGCGTTTGCATTAATGTTCCCCCATTTCCCCATTTACGATTCCCCTTTGAAAGACAAGGCTGCGACGTGCAGATATGATGAATATGTAAAATCTGCATTGAACGCAGCTTGATCAAAAGTCACCACTTTAGGAGACTCGGTGGTGTAATGGTTAGAGCATCTACTCTGAACCTGGGAGGTCAGTGGTTGGAACCCCAGCTGAATCAGAGCAAATGGTACATGCTGCTTCCTTGCTTGATGCAGGGTCGGATTTAAGGGCAGGCGACCCAGGCACCCATCTGGGGCACTAGGCTCAGGGGATGAGGGTGGGGGGGGGGGGTGGGCACCGGCTGATTTGGGTCAGTTCAGGTATGAGAGCATGTGCCGGAGCAGCGCATCTATGCATCCACACTCGGTACTCCAGGAGCCTCCGTCTGAACATCCCCAAGGCAGATGCCTTGCCTATCCTTATATCTCCTTGAGATGTCGATCAACCAGCTGCAACCACAAGGCACGTGGCCGGCACGTGGCCGGCACGTGGCCAGCCCGTTTGGCCTCCCCCACCCATGAGGCTCCCTTGCTGAGAGAATCTGGTGAGCAGGATCAGTGTCAGGAAAACGAGCCACATGTCCATACAGCCACAGCTGACGCTCACGGACTATATAGGTAACAAATCTCATCTGAGTCTCTCTCAGCAACCGCTCGTTGGACACAAAGTCTGACCTATGATAGCGAAGGATTCTCAGAAGAGACCCGGTACCAAAGGAGTTGTCTCGTCCAAGAAAACCAAACAGAGTCCACAGGCCCAAGGGCAAAACGCAGCCCGATCCGTCAAACCACCTCACTGTATGTTGAGCCGACCTGAGCCCACTCACACAAAGTTGGAATGCAGCCCAAACCACCAAATCGCCTCACAGCGTGCCATTCAAAATCCAATCGTGGAGTGTAGCCCGAACCGACAAACCACCTCACAGCGTACAGAGCAAGGTCCACTCATAGAATGCAGCTCGACCCACTAATCAACAGAATGATCCTAAATTAATTAACTTCTTCGTGATGCATAAATACAACATTAAAATTAAATGATGATAAAACAACATTTAATTCACAATCTCACGAGATTCTGTCATGTCACGATGCTTTACGTGATGGACGTGCCAAATGTATTATTACATAGATTATCATTTGTAGGAAATACCTTCAAAAGCGAATAATGATATTTTAAGTGCAGGGTCGCTACCAAAGGTGGCTGACTACACGACGAGAACCCTTACCTTTGGGTTTCCGATGAATGCAATGCCAATGGAGAGTTTGCGCCGCATGCCGCCCGACAACGTTTTGGCTCGTGCGTATCGCTTGTCTTCCAATTGGAGCGCTCTCAGAGTGACAGCGACAGCACCCTCAACTCCATGCTTATTGCCTTTCAGCTGTCGCACACAAGCAAGAGGAGGAATCTCATCGTTAAACAGATCCATCAATACTAACACCCCTCACTCAAGTACGTTTCCATTCCCACCAGTTGTCAATGCTCAAATCTCCCCTCTTCCAGGTACCTTGGCAAAGAAAATGAGGTGCTCCTCCACGGTGAGGTCCATGAAAAGAACATCATGTTGGGGACACAAACCCAGGCTGCGACGAACCAGGGACATATCATAGCGAATGTCACACCCGTTGACCAGAGCTGTACCATGACTTGGTGAAAAAAGCCCTGAGAGGATGAATGATAATCCAAATTAATGTAATAGTAGCGTGGCTTCTCGGAATGTGAACTACCACAAAATTCTAAATCTATTCACCCGGCACAAAACTTGATAATAGCACCATAAAATGTCCACTTTGGTGGAAGATAAAATAAAATAAGGAGGTAATATTGGATGGACCTCGTTCCAAGACCCTGAAGGTTCAATCGAAGCAAAGATGGACTTTGCCGTCGGCAGCCATAAGATGGGTATGAGAAATTGTGATTAATATCCCATCGATTTGATGTCAATTTAGACAAGTTCAAATTATTGAAGGTAGATATTGTACGAGTTAACCCCGGTGTACCCCGACGTGTTTTACAGTTGGTATTGTAGTTCTGTAAAATCTCAGCAATGCTTCCAAATTTATATTTTATGACTGTGGCCAAGTCTGGTGTGCTTTACAAAATGGCATTTAATGGAGTTAAAAAAAATGTGTGCGGCAGAGTGGGGGGTGGGTGGTGTCAATTCATCAAATCCTATAACTATCTCAGTGACCGAATTATTGAGCAAGAGATGTGATCGAAGAGAGCTCGAGTACAGGTTCATCTTGTGGATGGGGGAAAAAAAAATCCCATCCTCGTCCTCGATATACACGATATGAAAATGGATTTACTTTGTACTATTGTTACGGAAATGGTTGAAAGGATAAATGGGGAATAAATTATAATAGTTATTTCATAGTACACGTCAGAATAATCATGATGCAACTGCTCTGATTAACGAGATAGCGTCGACTTGTTTTCAGAACCTTTTGTCTTCCCACCCAAATGTTTGCTTCTAAGGCCTCATATTCCCGACATACAATCTGTCGACTTGTTTTTTTCCATTCCCCTCCAAGCATGGACAAAACTGTG
Organism: Eptatretus burgeri; assembly: GCF_056783735.1. Classification (NCBI taxonomy): domain Eukaryota; kingdom Metazoa; phylum Chordata; class Myxini; order Myxiniformes; family Myxinidae; genus Eptatretus; species Eptatretus burgeri. The sequence continues at coordinate 31,548,764 of NC_140975.1, read as the reverse complement.
TGAAAGATGGTGGCACGATCGGATAAGGACCTCCGTCACACACCAGTAGCAAACCTGGTGCGTGATCGGAAAATTGCTTGCCTCCTCAGCCAATCAACGCAACCGCACGATCATGGATCGATGCCGTGAGGACCTATGAGCATGCGTCACGGATAATAATTTATGGAGTTTCCGTGGGATATCAAATTAAAGAGCGCCAGAGAAAGGACACAGTGTGGCTATGTAGAGATCGAGCTGTGGAGATCACGAGCTGCGGCTGTGTGGAGATCGGACTGTGCTTCGTGACCCGACACAACTCCGAGGACATCTTCCACTTAGCCTCTCTAATCTGGCTCATCAACTTCCTGCAGTGTCCCGCATTTCCTGTATAAGTGAGAGGCCATTAGGTTAAATAATAAGGTCATCAAGATACCGTGGGCGAAGGAACGATCATTATTTAAACATGGGTACAAACAAACACGACATAATAGTGACCGAAGCTTTTCGTGCTGCACTCTTCAGGGTAAGATCGCAGCAAATGAAGGAGGAAGTGAAGGCGTGTGCTTTATACGCAAGTCTCAATAAGGTAGACGCTGCTTGGTTCAACCATAATGGTGTCACGGTTAATCCGAACGCCCATTTGTCAGCTCATCATCTTCACCTCGAGCTCCCATTGGCTGGAGCAGAGTTCGTCAATGATTGACGTTTGCAGCCGCATCCTGGAGAGAGGGGGGATGGTCCAGCCAATGGTCCGTCAATCATCGACGAGCGCTGCTCCAGCCAATGGGAGCTCGAGGTGAAGATGATGTGCGACCAATGGGAGTTCGGATTAACCGCGACGTCATGATGGTTGAACCAATCAGTGTCTACCTTATTGAGACTTGCATACATAAGCACGCGCCTTCACTTCCTCCTTCACTTGCTGCGATTTTTACCCTGAGGAATGCAGCACGAAAAGCTTCGTTCTCTATTATGTCGTGTTTGTTCGTATCCATATTGAAGTTCTGTAGTCCCAAACATCTGTTTAATTATTTAAACATTCATTTGTTCAGTACTTTCACCGCTTGCGGTCATGTTCTCTTCTCTTCCCCTCTCCTACGCCTTAATTTGGCATGATGAACTCGTCAGACGGGTAAATTGGGTTTGCGCATACAGGGCGCCATTTAGAAGCGAGCCTCAGAAGCAATAAGCGAACTCAGCTTATTCTTGTCAGCAGATTTGCCATGGTCGTGTGATTCTTGAACCAACGACTTGCACATAAATTACGGGCGGGGGTGATGACATCTTGTCCCCGACCCGACTGGCGGGTCGTCGGTGTGGTTAGAATCGCAGGACCACAATAATATTGTTGCGGGAATTATCTTTAGTGATTGATAAAACTGTTTAGTTAGAACGACAGTTATTTCTTCGGATTTGTTTAGATAAGTGTGACGTACTATTCGTGCAATCGATATGCGTTGTTGATGTACAGTGAAATGTATATTTTCCCGATCGTACTGTTGGCCTCCCTTATTTATTTATATTTGTTTAATGCATACTGGTTGTTATGACCCTAGTCAGAGGAGAGGGTATTGCACTTGGGTCTGTGTGTCCACACAAAACGTGAGTATGGTTTTTCTCTGCAACTGCTTGTTGGATTAAAACGAAATTTTCACCATCGGAGCGACTACTCATGTTGAATGTTTTGATGATAACTATGATGTCAAAGGTCACGTGGTGTGGCATCCATGTTGGAAAAAAAAAAGGAAAAACTTTGGACCTCTATCTCCAAAACTGCACCATGGAAACTTAGCACATGGCAAGTACTCCGAATGGGGAATAAGTATGAGTTTTGAATGGTGTCATAGGTGCCATCGTTATGACGTCATAATTGCATACGTAGAATGCTACATCCGATCAATATGAAAAATTTGAGGGTCCTCTTGGGATTAATTGGTCAAAAGAAAAAAAAAATGATGACGTCTTTGGTCACGTGCTTTGGCAGCCATATTGGATTTACCCTAAAATCTTTTCAAATCTTCTTCTCCAGACCGGCTGGACACATTGAGGGGAAACTTCACACACGCTCCCCAAGCCTTAGGGATACCAGGGTGTTAACGAATAATCGATAGGTCACATGGTCTGGCAGCCATATTGGATTGAAAGAAAATCTTAAAAAATATATATTTCTCTTGAATTGCTTCATCAATCGACACGAAACCTCCCAATTATGATGTAGTAGTGATGGGAAATATCTGTTTTAAATTTCAGCCTGATCGGATGCATGGTCTGGCAGCCAGAATTATTTAATTATTTGAATCTGGGTTATTTTTATTTTTGAATAAGGCTCACTTGGCTGTACCTGGGTGGGTTTGAGGGTCAAGTAGCAGATGAAACCCAAATCCTGTCCAGGTTCCTACTGATTACTCGTTCTTTGCATTTTGCTTGTTTGGGTTCCTTCTGATGACTCCCATTCAGTCCTGTTCCTACATTTCACGAACTGGCTCAACCCGGCTCAGATCGCTTGCGATCTACAGATGCTCGTGATCAACTATCGCCGCATCACTTGGTTGATTCAACTAAAGGATATCACCAAAGGATATCATCACCAAATCAACTAAAGGATATCGCCTATTCATCATGAGCATCAAATTCATGTTGTCATGACAGTAACACCGGTAGCAGTGCACAAGTGTACAACGATGGTGCATTCCTCTCACCGGTAAGGATAGACAGTGTTGTGGTTTTCCCAGCACCATTGTGTCCCAATAAGGCTGTGATCTGCCCTTCGTACATGTTCATAGTCAGGCCTTTGACTGCCGCCTTCATCCGCTTCCCTTTCCCAAACACCTGCCAACATGAAACAGTCAGTAGTAATAGTGCAGCGTGAAAGGTATATGGCAGAAATTGTAAAGGCACCAAGAAACTGGAAAGTTGGTCAGAATATACATCGAACAAAGGTTTGAGAGTCTGGTATTTTAGGTAAACTGACCTTAAAAAGACACTTAGTAGGCTATCTGTGCCCAAACTTGCACTGTAGGAGCATTCTCACCTTATACAGGTTCTGAACCCTAATACCAGCCGGGGCCCCGTACGGCTCGTGCTCAAAGAACTTTCCACTCTCCGTCTCCCAATCACAATTGCTGTCCTCTTCAATCAGCTCTAGGGGGCACCACCGTTGATTGCCCAGCCAATAAGATGGCTGCGGAAATGGCGCCAGCATTCATGATTATAATCAGCCATTAAATTTTAACGTATAATGGAATGTAGATGTTTTCAAGGCAAGAAAGCAGAAAAACAGGTTGTTATTCCACTCGGCCAGAAAAAAGAAATCATTGTTAAAAAATAATCTTAAATGGAGAGGCTAAAACTGACAAACCATAGTACTGTCACACACGCCCAGGCGGCAGTTTTCAATGCCCTGAGGGTAGAGTTCTTAATCATTTGAGCTTTGGATGATTGTTGGGTCAAGCAGACACCTGATCTTTATAATCTTCCAAATGATTACATTTGGCATCTATTGCAGCATGAAGTGAACGACTTGCATCGTCTTGTTGGCAAACAAACAACTGCTTTTAGGTATACGAGAACAGACCCCAAATGACACAGAATGATAAAATTAACAATGATAATCACTACTTTTCATGAAATGGGTAAGCAAGGGAAGCTAACAAACAAGAGGGAAAGAAATGAAATCAAATGGGAGTGGAAGAATTAAAAGGAAAGAAATAGCGAGATAAATCAGGCTCGAAGAGAGGGAGGATAAGAGAAACGAGAATCAGAGGAAGAGCACTTTGTGGGAGAGATGATTTGTTGACCACCACTACTTGCAGATCTGTGGTGGCAAATGACAAGCCTTTGATGCTGTGGAAGATCCCTGGGGTGTTATCAGCCTCATACAGAGTTGCACAGTGGCCTCAAGCATGGAAGTCCTGAGCTCAAGGCATAGTTTATCGATATGGGTGAAACAGCCTCGAGATCGCCAACGGCAGACAAGCATCGGAGTGGCAACGGGTAGAAGAGCCACGATTGTGTCAGCAGTGTGTAAACATCGCAGTCAAATCGGAGATTCATGAAGAGAGATGGAAACGTCACAGAACAAAAAACACCACTTGATACCCCATGCAGGACTAAGCGTGCAATGCTCTGCCGCGTCGCTGCAAAATGAACTACCTCGATAAGCTGGGCGTGACTTCTCCCCTCTCGAATGTACTGCCGTAACTCTCCCACTGCTCACCCATATAGTTATCAATCTCACTTGAAGGGACTGGCAGGATAGCCTACCTCGAGGTATGTGCACTGCCTCTAAGCTGTGTTGTCTGGGTTTGAATCTCAAACGAGCTATAAAGTCATCCTGGTGTTTTGCCTGCAGAGCAAGACATCAACGTGTGTGCTGTCCCTCGGATGGGCATTAAATTGGGAATCCTATCTGCCAGAATTAGCTGGTGGACATTAAAGATCCCACTGTATCCTTCGCAAAGAGTCGGTGAGCTCTCACCAGCAAAAAGGACAAACAAAAACCCCCTGAACAAATAAGAAATTCCTACTCTCACCTACAGGGGGGCATTGCATCAGGGGCACAGCCATGCTCCCAGCAATGATGCAAAGCAGCAATTCCGTTCTGCACAAAAAATGATGAACCTCACTAACGGGTCTCTTAAATTGTCTCTCTCTAAGCTCCACCCATGGTTTCTGTTAAAAGCAACACACCATTCAGTGAGTTGCTTCACATAACGATCCGTTAGAACCAACCATGGATCGTAGGCATGGAAACAAATGTTCGAATGTCATAGTCTTCCCTGAAGTTGACAGTTGGCGCAGGTTAAACACCAAAAACAATCAATAGCAGGCTGGAAATAAAATTCCACTTCCTGCTCTTCCAACACTTTCCTGTATTTACATTCTGAAAATAATTGTCATTGCAAAAGTAATACACAATTAATCATATGCAAAGTTATGGCTTTAAAAGGACTCACCAACAGGAAGAAGTACGCGGGCTGTGGGATGCCATACTGCCCTGGAAACACAGCCTCCACATACACAGCAATAAGCGTGTACAATACACAGTCGAGCAGCAGCATAGCAAGCACGTGACCCATACAGAAAGGGTCCATTGCACTCACGCCGTGCCACAATTGACTCCATTGCAGGCCCACACCTGATCGTACATCACAAATTCATCAGCACAACTATCACTCTTTGCATTAACGTCGGTCATGTTAATCCAACTACATGTACCAAGACCTCCTATGGAAGACAATGGTGCACCAAAGGAATAATTACACTAATATTTACAAATACACATATCTTTCAATACTCTGCAAAGGTGGAGGTTTTTAAAATGTAGGATAATGGTGGACAACTTATTTGTCCAACAATATAATGCAAAGCACATCAGGAAATTAACAAGGACCATCACTATTAAAAAAAATATATATCATATCGTATCTGAGGATCACTCAATCCCATATGGTGAGCTTTAGAGCAATAGAGTGACTGAAAAACAAACAAACAAACAAAAGAGCTCCATTGTAGTCTCGAGGAATTGTGTCGAAGTCTTGGACGTCTCACCTTTGCCTTCCCAGACCCCGACCAGCTGCCCCCCCATGGCAATAGCCACATTGGACCCGAGGCAGGCAGTCAATTTCAGTCCCAGTCCTATGGAGTCATACCATGGCACCACGAACAGGTATGGCACGTATGATAAGAGGTACAAGAAACCGCCAGCCGTTGCTGCCACATTAGCTGTGGTGGTGTGGGAGAACGGCTTTTTAGGAATAAAGGACATCAATGCATGAAAATTTTAAACGACCATCAAGCAACGTACCTTTGGAAAACAAAGAACTGATCATGAAACAAAACGTTATGGTGGACAGTGCAAAGATGAGGATGAAGCAGAATACGAGAGAGGGGTCGCTGTAGTGCAAAACAGCACCTTGTTTCCCAACCTGTCAGGAGCAGCAGTTCAATCAGTAAGCAAATAATCTGCCCCACTCGACTATCTTCAATGTCTGTGTAAAACGAGAGACATTCACGGGATATCACCTGGATGCACAAAATAGCAGTGATGCAAGCAGATGATATGGACAGAAGAGCGAAGGACTTGAAGAACCAAGCAGACCAGTGCAGCCAGTTGCTCAATCCCATCATCCTCATGTACTCCTGGAGGAGAATAACGAAGACGGGGGGGGGGGGGGGGGTTGAGAAAATTAATGTGAAAAAAAATAAAATTCCAAAAACATTGGAAAAGTTTTGTTTGAGACGATTTTTCAAATGAAAAGTTTTTAAAATAGAAATAATGTTATTAAGTGAGAATAAGATTAGAGATGGGATTGCTGGGAGCAAGGCATTACCTACCAAGAACACCTTTGAGGGATTAAAAAGAACAACATAATTCTCACCTTCAACTTACTCTCCTTCTCAGTAACAAGGGCACGGACGATGTTCACAGCAGAGTAAACGAAACTTAGAACGATCAGCAGTGGTAGCTGCATTTGAATGGCAAGCACAAAGAGGTCATTGTGGTAAGGAGGGTAGGGGAAACGCATGGCTTCAACCTTCAGTTTTTTGAGCCATTCAGGTATATCATTGTCACTTTCTTTTGTGGCATTTCTGAACCGTTGGGGTCTTGAAATTCCACCCATGAGCTTCTCCGTTGGTCGACTGGCCGCACTCGCTGTGCCTCGGCCCTCAGTCGGCAGTTTGCCACCTACTGCCTTTCCAAACATCTCCGCGATTGCTCCTCCACTGTGGTTTGAGATCTCAGAATTATTAAAGATCCTGAGGTCGAACAAGTTCTTGATGTGTAAATTGAGATCAGGCGTTTGCGACGGGTCCTCCTCCACCCTCCGATAGACTCGAGAGTCAACAGCAGGAACAGATAATAGCTTTGAGTGATTGGTTGACACTCCATTACGCTCATTAGCACTCCGTGCAGCTTGCAAGAGAATTATAGCCGAGTTAATACAATGCTGAACTGCCAAGAAGCCTTCCCGATAATAACCTGCAAAGCATGAAGGGTAATGGAAAAAAATCACTTAAGGCAGGAATGTTTAAAATTAAAATTAAAACATTTTCGTTCTTGGTCACAGCACATCTTCCGGTTTGACAAAAAAGCAATGCAAATGAATGTGCCAGAACAGCGCGTCGCTGCGTCCACTTTCCGCCGGTACTCCAGGGGCCTCCGTCTGGCCATCCCCCAGGCAGATTCCAGGCCCATCCCCATCTACTTGAGATGCTGGTCAACCTGCTGCAACCACAAGGCACTTGGTCGGCCCATTAGCCTCCTCCACTCAGGAGACTCCCTCGCTGAGAGAATCTAGTGAGCAGGATCAGCGTCAGGAAAATGAGCCACATGTCCATACAGCCGCAACTGATGCTCACGGACCATGCAGGTAACAAATCTCATCCGAGTCTCTCTCAGCAACTGCTCGTTGGACACAAAATCCGACCAGCGATAGCCAAGGATTCTCTGAAGAGACCTGGTCCCAAAGGAATTAAGTCAACGTCTCAGATCCCTGGTCAGTCAAAGTCTCGCATCCATAGAGCAAGACTGGAAGTACCAAGGACCTGAAGACTCGGACTTTCGTCCTCCCGCACAAGTACCGGCAGCGCCACACCCCATGATCCAGTGAATCCATGACTCCCCAGGCCCGACCCAGACGTCTATTGACCTCTGACTCGCAGCCAGCAGAGACATGAATATCACTGCCAAGGTACGTGAATCTCTCCACGACCTCAACATCCTCACCACAAACAGACACAGAAAGGACAGCAGCATCCAAGATGTCCTTGAAAGCCTGGATCTTAGTTTTGACCCAAGAAAACCGTAATCCCAGCCGCTCAGACTCCTCATTCAGCACCTTGAGGGTCCCCAAAAGGATGTCTAAAGTCTTCGCAAAGATGACTGCATCATCTGTGAAATCAAGGTCCGAGATCTTGACATTCCCAAACGATGCACCGCAGTTTGATCTCTCCGACATCCTCCCCAGAATCCAGTCCACACAAGCACTGGAAAGTGTGGGGACCAGTACACACCCCTGACGAACTCCATTAACAACTGGAAATAAGTCAGACATGGTATCACCACATCTCACAGCACTCTCAGTACCAAAGTATAGTTCAGACATCAGATTGATCAGTTTTGGTGGCATCCCGCGAAGACCAAGAATCTTCCAGAGGGCATCCCGATTCACTGAATTGAACGCTTTACAGAGATCAACATAGGCTGCAAGCAGCCCCTGCCGAAACTCTCGTCTACGTTCGGTGAGGACACGAAGAGCAAGGATACGGTTAATTGTTGACCTCTTTGGTGTAAAGCCTGACTGCTCTGGACGCTGGTACTCAAGCAGATGGTGGCGAACCCTATCAAGAATTATCCGAGCAAAGACCTTGCCCGGCACTGAGAGCAGCGTCACCCCTCGGTAGTTGTTGCAGTTTTGGCGATCACCCTTCCCTTTCCGGAGAGGGACAACAAGGCCTCTCTTCCAATCAGTTGGGACGATGCCTGTGTTCCAGGCAGAGCACAAAACTGCATGCAACGGCATGAGTGCAGCATTTCCACCAGCCTTGAGAAGTTCAGCATGGATGCCACAGATCCCTGGAGCTTTACCCCGTTTCAACCGGTTCACCGCAGCCCGTGTTTCCACAAGCGAAGGCGGACCACAGTTGATTGGAGGGTCAGCAACAGGGATTTTAACACCCCTGACGCCCAACTCGACAGCTGGTGGATCAGCCTGGTACAACCGCTCAAAGTAACTAGCCCAGCGGGCCTTCACTTCAGACTCCTCTGTCAAGAGCCCACCACCCTCTGCTCTAACTGCAGTGCTCCGAGGGATGGGCTTGGATGAACGCAATGCGCGAATTCCCCTGTAAGCGGGACGAGAATCACCTGTCCACAGGTGATGCTCTACCCCCTCACAGATTCCTCGCACATAGGCCTCCTTGTCCACCCTCAGTGCACGTACAGTTTTACTCCTCAGCTCCGCCATTCAGCCTGGCCCTGCAACTCTGGTCAATGGTATCCAGTGTCCCTTGAGAGACAAAATTCTTCTTTGCCCTGCGGTGAGTTCCAAGACATCCACCGGCAACATCAAGGACGGTGGTCTTGAAGGCGCTCCACAACTCTTCAGGACCCCCCCAAAGCACTCAGACACCCCAAATGTCCACTCAGCCAGTTCGCAAACTCCTCAGCTACTCTCTCATCCTTGAGCTTGCCAACATCCAGCCTCAGCTGGGATGGTACCATTCTCCAGGATTTAAGGTGCAGCTTTAGAGTTGCGACAACAAGCCAGTGGTCAGTATTGAGGAACTGAGCACTCCGGTAGACCCTGCAGTTCTGGATCATGCTCCAGCGACCGTCAATGAGGACATGGTCAATCTCCTTTGCCACACTGCCAGTGTTGGAATACCAAGTCCAGCGATGAGCTTGTGGGCGCTGAAACCATGAACCGGCCACCCTAAGTCCATGACTTCTTGCAAAGTCAAGGAACTTAGTGGTATTCTGGTTCATAGTTCCTGACCCATGGGGACCAACACACACACACATCATAACCGTCCCTATCAGTTCCAGTCGATGCATTGAAATCCCCCAAGACTAGAAGTGCATCTCGTCTGGGGCAATGATCAACATATAACACAGGAAGCAGGAGACAAGATGGGGCCAGAGAGAGAAGCACAACAGCAGTAGGGAACAGGGACATCAGATCTGTGAAAGAGAGAGGGATGGAGTGGGTACACAGGGTAAATGACACCTTAGAAATCAACGGACGGCCTTGATAGATCAGTCAATAATACAATTTTGAGAGATACATTTTTATTTATCACAAGGTTTATCATGGTAATAGAGCTGGTAAGCAGGTGGGTAAATATCAAAGGTATTTTGGGGAGGATGGTGTATGCAAGCAATTTAGCTGTTGTGGCGGAGAGTTATCAGGAGATGCAGGAGACAATGGAGGAGTGGACAGAGGCATTCTGGAAGCATGGAGAGAGGATGGGGAAGACTGAGGTGGTTTGGGTAGGGCAACAGAGAAAATGAATGAATATCAGGTTAGAGGGGAAAGAGATCAGACAAGGAGATAGGTTTGAATACCTGGGAGGAACAGTGACTGGTGATGGTAAGCCAGAAGCAGAGGTACGGAAGAGTATTTGGGTGGGTACGAACGGATGGAGGAGGGTAGGAGTAGTGGCAGACCAAAAATATCAAGGGAATTGAAAGGGAAAGTTTTGTTGTGTCGTGTGACATCGGCCCACATTTACGGTCTCAAAACGATGGCACTAACAGAGAGACAACAACAGAGGTTGCAGGTCTGCGAGAACAACTGGGTCAGGAGAATTGTGGGAATGAAGAGGGTGGGTAGAAAGGAGGATGGATGAACTGAGGGAGGACATTGGTGTGCATAGAAGCTTGACAGGGAGATCGGTGACAAGCCAGCTAAAGTGGGCTGGACACTTGGTGCGGATGGAGGAAGAGAGAATGGCAAAGAGAACGGAGAGGTTGAGGGAGCAAGTTAGGAGGAAAATAGTTAGACCATGGTTGAGATGGAAAGATTGTGTGAAGAGGAATCTCCACAAGGTGGAGATGGTTGGAGAGTAGGGAGAGTTGGCTGACGACAGGGGGGGAGTGGAGGAGTATTGTAGTCGGGGCAGGGAAGAAGCTTGGTACCACTGGACATCACCCCTTATAAAGAGAAGAGCAGGAGAATAAGAAGAAAGTTGTCATGAACATCAAATTCATCTTTAAGGGCTCCAAAAAATTGCCATCTCACCTGGTGTGCCCCCATCATTATGTCTCGACTCTCTGGGTCCTGGCACCGGGAAGGCTGGAAACAGATGGTTTGTCTCCCACTTGTAGTCGTGGTTTAGATTTAATTGACTCTGTTCATCCAGCGAAGGGTTACGGGGACTGAATTTGAAACGCAAATCATAACGTACCTGGAACAAGAAGTGTGGCACCAGGGAAGAACAATTTTATCACATCAAGCTCCCTTTGAGATTATCAACACAATGGATCTCATTGCAAGCTCATAAATAAAACGAAGGGAAGACCTGGATTGTGAGAGCAGACGATTACATTCCTCCAGGTATTTACCAGTCTTGTAAAATGTAAGTGTGAAATATGTTGCACAATGCTAAGTGTTCAACCACCACATGCCATGCGTCTTCGTTGTGCTGCCCGACCCTCACCCCGACTATAATAATCAGCATTATGGTACAAAGGACTTGAATGTATCGTCCCTACCCCAACCTTATAGGGCAAAGGGCAAATTTTAATTGTGATCATAAGAGGCTCACAGGTACCCCTGTTTTCAATTCTAAAAGCTACATCCTGGTAGTCACCAAAAAAAATGGAAACACCAGGGTGAATGAGGGACAACAAGCAACGACTTCCACACAGTTGTGGCCCATGTGCTACTGGGTGTGGCTCAGTAAGCAAATAACATCTCAGCATGCTTCGGGTCATGTATAAAAATGCTGCACAGGCCTGGTTGCCAATATTTATTGTTAGCATGGCTGTAAGAGGAGACCTCCCAATGTCCCCATCCGCAGAGCGCATGTGGTCGACCAATGGTTTGATGATCATCACTGATGTTACCCATATGTCATGGCCTTCTCAGTCACCAGATCTGAACCCAATCGAGCGTTTATGGGATATTGTGGAACGACACCGAAGTCAGCGTTTTGCACCTCAATCAAACAGGTGAGAGTTGATCGACTTTCTTGTGGAAGAATGGTGCTGCATGCATCCCTCCTGCAGAATTCCAGACGCTGGTGGACTCTATGCCACGATGCACACAGGCCGCACATGGTGGCCCAACGCCCTATTAAATGACTTTACATTGGTGTTTCCATTTTTTTTGTTCACTACCTGTACAGACAATGGTGAATTTTAGTATGGCAGGATTAAACGGTCAACACTGACAATTTAGTGAAGAATCAGAAGATGGCATCTGCAGGCAGAACGGAGCAATAGACGGACCTTTTTCGGAAGCGTTTTCGCCGCATCGCCAAAATTGTGGTGGATAACCATTGCAGCGAGAACGTTGTCCGACGATCGATTTTCAGCTTTGATAAAAGCAATCAGGTGCTTCTCCGTCTCAAAGGGAAGTGCTGAAAACAATGAAAGAAAGAAAGAAAGAAAGAAAGAAAGAAAGAAAGAAATAATCCTGCTAAATTCCACCAATTGAGCAATCAACAATCAAACTGAGCTTTCATTCCTGCTTGCCTCTGAATAATAAGTGACCCTTCGACATCGTCATGCTACAGTAAACAGTTACCCTGTGTACCTCTTATAGATAACACAAGTGCAATGAATGCTTGCACAATTGGGGGAAATGAAGCGCATTTACCATCTAATGTCAATTAAAAGTATCCATTGTTTTGTCATCTAATCAATGAGTCACCTGATAAGGCGGTGATGGCATGACCAGTGTTATCAGCCTCTGAAGATGAGTCTAGGATTTTGATATAATTTTTTTTTTCCTCTCATCATGACACTTTCATTAATTAAAAACTATATAAACATTTTCACACAAAAGGATGAAATCACCATGATGAAACGGCGGAAGGCAATGGCAGTGTATATTTAGCTGGTGCAGGAAACGTTTTCCTTAATCAAATACCATATTTCTGTTAAGAGTGCTTTCATTGGATAATGTAAAAGTGACGTCATTAGTGGTGTTGGAACATTGCATAAAAGTTATTTAATTAATACAACGATAACCCCAAGGCTAACCTTGGTGCCGATTCAAATGACAACATTTTATGACTCCACATTTACAAGAGAGGCAATGACATCACTATGGATTGATCAATAGAATCACGTTACGAGTAAAATAACATTTAGGACGAGGCTAAACATGTTTTTAAAAAGTATTACGACAAGGCGTAGGTACACAAGACAAGAGGAACACCAGACAAGAGGTACATGTGTAACAAGACTACCGTTACCATGAGATCAGGAGCACAAGGCGAATCTAAGTACGTACCCTTTACATCATGAGCTAATTTTTTTTCCACATGTGATGCAATCTCACGGACGGGGGTGGCATTGCCCGGAGAGTATGCGAAGAACCAGCCGACGTCCTTGAACTCCGGGTAGTGGAGCATGTGAATCTTCATTAGCTGCTGCGGCAGGCGATCCACAGAGAGTGGCCTGTAGTAGGTGCTGTTAGGGTACTCGGTGAAAGACACGCGTTGCCGAATGGCAATCAAAATGGCCGCAAAGAGTGCAGGCAGAGCCAGCTCAATTATTGTCACCAACACTTGCCGTTTCTGAAAGAGAAAGCAAAATTAAACAGAATGAAAAAGAGGAAATAAACCCGAAGCAAGGAAAACAGTACTGGTAGGCAAAAAGAGGTCATCTACACATTACATACAAAAACTAGAAGGGCACTTGGTAGAGCGCATACCTCCGCCACGCAATGCCTGATCCACAAGAACATATCTGGCCCAATACATTTTTGAAATGCCATGCTATATATTTTTTTTTGGCCCTATCTCTCAATGGTGAAGAATCACTTAAAAAAATAAATAATTCTTGTATCCAGATTCGGATTCAGATATTCACCAAAATCGAATCAATTCGTCCTTACCACACACACAATGTGTCCACCAAGTTATATGTGAATCCGTCCAAACTTTTTTAGATATCGTGTTATATATTGGTTTAGCCATAACTCTCAATGGTGAAGAATCACTTTAAAAATTATCAGATCTGGATCCAGATTCGGATCTTCACCAAAATTGAATAAATTCTTTCTTGTCACACACCCAACATGTCTACCAAGCTTCATCCGAATCCGTCCAAAACTTGAGATATCTTGCTACATATCGTTTTTCACCCTATCTCTCAATGGTGAAGAATCACTTAAAAAATTTGAGTAGTCGGATCCGGATCCGGATCTTCACTAAAATCTAACCAGTTTGTCCTTGTCACACACCAAACCTGTCCACAAAATTTCATCCGGATCCGTCCACAACTTTTTGAGATACCCTACACACAAACAGACAAAGACAGAAAGGGGTGAAAACATAACCTCCTTCACCTTCGGTGGTGGACGTAAAGATAGAATTTCAACAACCCACCACCATGTCCCAAGTACTTCGTCACTCCATCCATACCCTACAATATTTTACCCTTGACCTTCAATCTCTTACCTGCCTTCAGTCCATTCCCAACCTCTCTTCACCTTACACTCAACTCTTCCTTTTCTCTTTCTTACCCCATTCTCTTCTTTTCTCATTTACCTCCACCATCTCCCCCCACCAAGCCCCTGGGGAACATAAGTATATGGTAGGCTACGGCGATATATCAATATACTTGTTATATTGGAATTATGTCGATATTGGAAATGTGAATATTCCGATATCTATCTATAATTCCAGCAATCTGTGTGTGTCTGTGTCTGTGACCGCTGTTTCTCGACAACCACTGGTCCGATCTAATTGAAACTTGCCAGGTATATTGCTGGGGACCTGAGTATGTGCCTTTTCAAGGTTTGATATTAATCGGACAAGTGGTTCCCAAGTTATGGCCATTTATTTACCAACCAATGACAGGACACATTGTTGCGTATGCGTGGCCGATGGGGAAGAGAACCTCAGCCGCGTTCGCCATTACGGGTTACAATGTACGGACTTCCGGATAGTGATGACTTCGTATATTCTAATAATTTCTCGATTTCTTATGCGCATTTCTAAATAAACACAATGCCCCAATCCAGCCGTCGTTTACGAGAGCGAAGGAACGGCCTGTGTGGTTGTTTGAAAGTTTTTGTTTTTTTTGCACGTACGTTTTTTTTCTTTTCTTTTTTTTTCTCTTCTCTTCTCTTTGTGTTTTTCCTTGCGACGACATTGCGAAAAGGCAAAATACGTTGGCGCTAATTGAATAATTGGCCATTAAAACTAAATTGCGAATAATCGCAACTGTGATATGCAAACTTCCGGACAGTGACGATTTACTGTATTTTTTCTCGATTTATCGACTTACTGTATTCTTTCTTTCTCGATTTCTGTACTTTCTCGATCTCTTTCTCGATTTTCTTAAACACAATGCCCCAATCCAGTCGTTTACGACAGCAAAGGAATGGCCGTTCCTTGAAAGGTTGTTTGAAAGTTTATTTTTTTGGTTTGCATGTACGGTCACGCACGTACGAGCATGTGGGAGTGAAGGAACGGCCTGTGTGGTTGTTTCTGGCAAGCGGTTTTAAAGTTTTTTTTTAGTTTTTTTTTTTTTTTGCACATATGGGCATGCACTAGTACTGAAAAAAAATTGGTATGAAAAATAAATTAATTGGTATAACCATAAAAAAAAAATAGCGCCGACAAATCAAAAAAAAAATGTTTACAATCCTTAAATACATGATATCAATTCAATATTAGAAAAAAAGATAACTCAAACTTTTTTTACTCAGAAAAGAAGCTGCAACAGACAACTTCAAATTTTTATATGATCCCATACCACACAGCAAAATCAGTGTTCAGGACTACATTAATGGTAATTCCTGCCTTTGTACCTTGCGTTGCATGCATCCTGCACTCGCTGCCATCATAACTGACAAATCACACACAGGATCCAAGCTTGCGCTATTAGCAATGACCGATGGTAATCCGTCTTCTTACCTGAGCTTAGATGCAAAGTAAATCTGCCCTTACACTTTGAAGTGAGGGAGCTCATTATTTGTTTAAAAAAAAAACACATAAAAATCTCATCATGAACTAAATTCATAACTATTTTACACGCTTGTTCCTAATATAATGTATTGTTATCAACAAATAAGGCTGATATACTGATCTCGATTAAATATTTATCCGACTCCATTGTTGAATCGAGTGACTGCAATAAGTATTGCAACATGAGAACATGTTTTGTTTTTCTTCTTTGGATGAGTGCTCAGTGTGCTTGATGTTGCCCCTGCGTGTTTTATCCCCTCTTATGCAATGGTGTAATGCGCCTAAGTTACAATCTCCTAACCGATGGAATGAGTGGAGCAAAAAACACAAGTGAGGACTGCGATGTGTTCACCAATTATTGCTTCACTCTTCGTTTGTTTAACACTCGTGTACACGTCGTCCGATCTCGCTTTAACCTTTAAAACAAAAATTGCTTACAAGCATAAGTCCCATTGCATGCACTGACTGCTATGCTGTTTGGACCACATGCAGTCCCTTTCGTGATGTCCAGCAATCACAGCTGAGAACAGAATGACGGCTCTGCCAAACAAAGCATGTGCTTTATAGCCTGAACTCACAGGCTGATCCTGCACGATCGCGAGAGTGATATAGTGCGATGGCAATATTTGCTGAGCGAGCTCGACGAGTACTCGCCTGCTCCCTATGATTAACGGTCATCCATTATTGTCTTTAGAAACCACCCTGCAAGAATAAAGCAAGCGAAGCACAAAACTGAACTCCTTTTTATGCTATCAAGCAAATTATTGATCGTACGGGAAATTTGCCTAAATTTGTAACGATCGAATATATGATGTATTCTGAGAATCACCGTGTGTCAATGATGCGTACATCATATGTTGTTGTTCGTATTTCGGCTGCTCCCGTTAGGGGTTGTCACAGCGGATCATCCGTTATGATCCGCATACTGATTTGGCACAGGTTTTACGCCGGATGCCCTTCCTGACTCAACCCTGGTCGCCTCTTACGACACAGGGATTAAGGATTGGGTTTCGCCATGATTCCGGGCTGCCATACACCCTCTCATAGCGCGGCCCAGCGCAGAGCCCCCACCCTCAAGCGATCCTCCAACCCAAGCCTCCAAGTAGCCGGATTACAGGCGCACGCCACTCTGCCCGGTTGATGCATACATCATATATGAATGCGTAATAATTTGGAACCTGTGTTAAAAAAAACAAAAAACTGTTGATATCGATATAACAGTATATACCGGTATGAGCCCACCAATCTATCGATATTGGAAAAAATAAATTTGAAACCGACGGACATTAGTCGATGATTCCAAAGATCCGATTAATCAAACATACCTGTAACACATAATTCTTCCAGAGCAGCAGTCCAAATTGCTGCAGTTTCGCCATCACGGCAGGAGCATTGATGGTTCAATAACACCTGCAAAAAGATAAAACAAAATAAATTAAAAAAATAAAGTGAATGTTGAAATAATTTGTGATCCGATGTACCATACTCTGTGATATAAAGCGTTGAGCTTGTGGAAGTAATTTATTGGCCTGGCGTCATGCTGGGCGGTTTGCCATCCATCTGCCCGTAGTAAAGGGAGGAATTTGATATTTGTTTGGGGTGCCGGTGATGGCCCATCTACTCTTCGTGAAAGACACCATGGGATCTTTAACGTCCACCAACTAATTCTGGCAGGTGGGACGCCCAGTTTAACGTCCATGCAAGGGACGGTAAGCATATTGATGAATCGCCCTGCCTGTGAAACATCAGGATGACAGTTTATAGCTGGATCAGGATTCAAATCCAGGCAAGACTACTTAGAGATGAGTGCACGTACCTCGAGGCCATCCTGGTAGCCCAAAATAATTTACATGCACGTAATAGATGAATATAAAAAAAGCGTAATAATAATAATAATAATAGTAATTATTATTATTAAAAAAAAAAAACATTTTAAAATCTCGTTTAATTGATCATGAATGCAAATCTACCTCTAAAGAGCCCCAGGTGAGATCATGATGATGCTAGCCGAAAAAAATAATCTTATTGTCCAATTCGAATATCGAACAATTTGGAAACAAAAACATGGAAAATGTCAGAAGTTTCGTTAGTATAATGCATTCTCTTTGCTGTCAACCCCTCCGCAAGTTAAAACTTAAATTTCACTGTTCGTCCTAATATTGTGCCCCACACATTCCTCACTCCATCATCTCTCCCTCTGGGATCTCTCTTAGCGTAGGTCATCCTGGATGGTTTGCCGTTCATTTGGCAGCAGTCTCTCTTAGCATCCAGGTTATCCTGGATGGTTTGCCATTTGATAACGATGCCGGAGATAACACCACTCTTCACAAAGGACATTGTAGGATCGTTAGCTTCCACCAACTCATACCGGGCAGATGGAACATTCGGTCCAATGTCCATCTGAGGGACGGCACACACATTCAATCCCTACCTGTGAAACACCAGGGTGTTATTTTATAGCTCGGTCAGGATTCGAACCAAAGAAAGACAGCTCAGAGGCGAGTGTGCATACCTCTTGGCTATCCTGCCATCCTACTCTGTTTGTACCTAGTACTGTAGTCAATTGTTGAAGAAACGCTTTCATAACAAAACCCCAATATCTTGCACTCGATGTCCTCACTTAACGAACCAGATCAAACGTTGGTAAGTGGGTAATCTTCAAAAGGATAATCACGTTGTGGAATGTGATTTTGTTGAACAAAAGAGTTATTTTCGATAAATCATGACATTTGGGCAATGTCATCAGGGACACACACACAACACTGTTTGTTTGCGTTTGACATGCGTGGCCAATGTTGCATGAAGTACACTATCAATCCCAAATGTGAATCCCAAAACATTGAGGCTCTTTCATGAAATTGAGATGTGCACATGCAAGTGGTAGTTCATACAGTGGGGAGAACAAGTATTTGATACACTGCTGATTTTGCAGGTTTTCCCACTTACAAAACACGTAGAGGTCTGTAATTTTTATCATAGGTACACTTCAACTGTGAAAGACGGAATCTAAAATAAAAAACTTGAAAATCACATTGTATGATTTTAAAATAATTAATTTGCATTTTATTGCATGAAATAAGTATTTGAGACATCAGAAAAACAGAATTTAATATTTGGTACAGAAACCTTTGTTTGCAATTACAGAGATCAGACGTTTCCTGTAGTTCTGAACCAGGTTTGCACAGACTGCAGCAGAGATTTTGGCCCACTCCTCCATCCAGATCTTCTCCAGATCCTTCAGGTTTCGGGGCTGTCGCTGGGCAACACAGACTTTCAGCTCCCTCCAAATATTTTCTATTGGGTTCAGGTCTGGAGACTGGCTCGGCCACTCCAGGACCTTGAGATGCTTCTTACGGAGCCACTCCTTAGTTGCCCTGGCGGTGTGTTTCTGGTCGTTGTCATACTGGAAGACCCAGCCACGCCCCATCTTCAATGCTCTTGTTGAGGGAAGGAGGTTGTTGGCCAAGATCTCATGATACATGGCCCCATCCATCCTCCCCTCAATACGGTGCAGTCGTCCTGTCCCCTTTGCAGAAAAGCATCCCCAAATAATGTTGTTTCCACCTCCATGCTTCACGGTTGGGATGGTGTTCTTGGGGTTGTACTCATCCTTCTTCTTCCTCCAAACACGGTGAGTGGAGTTTAAACCAAAAAGCTCTATTTTGGTCTCATCAGACCACATGACCTTCTCCCATTCCTCCTCTGGATCATCCAGATGGTCATTGGCAAACTTCAGACGGGCCTGGACATGCGCTGGCTTGAGCAGAGGGACCTTGCGTGCGCTGCAGGATTTTAATCCATGACGGCGTAGTGTGTTACTGATGGTTTATTTTGATACTGTGGTCCCAGCTCTCTTCAGGTCATTGACCAGGTCCTGCCGTGTAGTTCTGGGCTGATCCCTCACCTTTCTCATGATCATTGAGGCTCCACGAGGTGAGATCTTGCATGGAGCCCCAGACCGAGGGAGATTGACTGTTATCTTGAACTTCTTTCATTTTCTCATAATTGCGCCAACAGTTGTTGCCTTCTCACCAAGCTGCTTGCCTATTGTCCTGTCGCCCATCCCAGCCTTGTGCAAATCTACAATTTTGTCCCTGATGTCCTTCAACAGCTCTCTGGTCTTGCCCATTTTGGTGAGATTGGAGTCTGATTGAGTGCGGACAGCTGTCTTTTATGCAGATAACGAGCTCAAACAGGTACAGTTAATACAGGTAATGAGTGGAGAATGGGAGGGCTTCTTAAAGACAAAACTAACAGGTCTGTGAGAGCTGGAATTCTTACTGGTTGGTCGGTGATCAAATACTTATTTCATGCAATAAAATGCAAATTAATTATTTCAAAATCATACAATGGGATTTTCAGGATTTTTGTTTTAGATTCAGTCTTTCACAGTTGAAGTGTACCGATGATTAAAATTGCAGACCTCTATGTGCTTTGTAAGTGGGAAAATCTGTAAAATCGGCAGTGTATCAAATACTTGTTCTCCCCACTGTATATGTAGAGCAGGATCTGACAGGATGGTGCAGACACTCAGCGGCATTGTGGTTAGAGCAGACCATGCTCTCATTGTGGAAATCGGAGGTTCAAACTCCAGCCGAGTCATACAAAAGACTTCAAAATAGGAATGTACTGCTTCCTCACTTGACACTCAGCATTTAGAGGATAGAGCAGGGATAAACACCGTGAGCTGGGAGATTTCTCCCCTAAAATGCTCTGCCGACTGCAGAGAGAAAAGCGGCGGCAATGGATGGCATTTCTGGCATCCAGAATGCACCGGGAAGATACTTCACCCAAGCAACATGTGTGTGTGTGTGTGTGTGTGTGTGTGTGTGTGTGTGTGTGTGTGTGTGTGTGTGTGTGTGTGTGTGTGTGTGTGTGTGTGTGTGTGTGTGTGTGTGTCTTTTTTCAAGTTCACCAGTAAACAAAGGTTGATAGGATTTTGCTTTGGTGCATGACAGCAAAAAACAATCGTACATCATTTTACAGTAAAGCAAACGTAAAACAAAGCAGAGGCAGATTACACATACAGTATACAGAAGACAGTAAATGCACACTGTTGGACCCCGCTAATCGCGGATTCGCTATTCACGGGTCATAGAGTGTGACCTGCTTCTACATTCAGATTTAAAAATATGTCTATATAATTCAGGACTGGTCAGCTATATCAACCTGCGAAATTGGAAATCAGCCAACATCACAGCATTACATTAAATATACCATCAGAGATGGGGAATCCCCCGCCATTGAATGAAAAAGGTCGTACATATTCCAGATAATGAGGGAGGTGAATTGGAAACAAGACACCATTTGGTCATCATCTCGAAAAAGTTCCCCTTGGGTGAGGAACGTAGTAACCAAAAATAATTGAAATCAGATAAGTGGTTTTCCATTTATTACAAAAAACATTTTTTTGAAGATGGCCGCCCCAGTCGGCTAGCTTGGATCCGGCCACGCCCAAAATCAATAGGGTTCTTCCTTTTCAGGTGGTACATGTGACCCAAATTTCAAATCGATATGGCGAACAGTTTATGAGTTATCGCACTCACAGCTATAAATGTTGACGGACGGACGGACGGACGGACAGCTGGACGACCTGGGTGACAACAATATCCCCCTTCTGCCATGTGGTGGGGGATAAAAATGTGCAAAAACAGATCCCCTTAACTACAGCCCAATTAAATTACCATACAGTACTTCCATTCATCAGTAAGGTTATGGAATCCATCATGGCTTCAGACATTAAATCCTTCCTCTTCTCCAGATGGCTTGATTTCCGATCATCAATTTGGATTCAGACCAGGTCACTCTACTCTGGATATGCTGCTTCTGCTCTCCCAACAATGGATGGAGATGCTCAATGCCAGACATGAAATCAGGACCATCTCCCGAGACATCATGTGCCTTCAATACGGTCTGGTACCCTGCCCTGCTCACCAAACTTTCTTCCTCTGATGTCCAAGGCAATCTCCACTCATGGCTCACACACTTCCTCTCCTGTCGCAACCAACGTGTGGCCCTGAATGGAGTTCTCTCATCCCCTCTTCCTGTCCAGGCTGGAGTTCTTCAAGGCAGTGTTCTGGGCCCTGTTCATTTTCTGTTTTTTTAATCAATGATCTCTCCGACTCTCTGGAAAATCCTCTTTATCTCTTTGCTGACGACTCCACCCTCTGCTGCACCATCTGTCATCCCTCAGATCGGCAAGCAGCAGCCTCTTCACTCTCTGCAGATCTGGATAAAATTACAAGCCGGTCCAACACGTGGAACATGCCTTTCAATCCTGACAAATCCTCACACTCTCACTATGTCTCTCTCCGAAAGTACCGTCTGGAACACCCCCCCCCCCCCATTTTCTGTCTTACCAATCCTCTTGAAGAAGACCTTTCATTCAAGCTTGTGGGTTTCACTATCTGCCATGATCTTTCCTGGGAAAACCACATTTCCAAACTGGCCTCCAAAGCCAGTAGCCGTCTGGGAATCCTCCGTCATGCAAAGTCCTTCCTTGGCACACCTGAGCTCCTGACCACATGCAAAGCTTTCGTTCGCAGCCTGATGGAGTACTGCTCTCCCCTTTGGGCTAGTGCTCCCGCCTCTCACCTTTCTCGGCTTTACACTGTGGAAACCAAGGCATTTAGGATCATTGGTATCTCCTGCGATGACTCTGAGTCTTTGGGTCTCACTCTCTCACCGTAGGCAGGTCGGTGGTCTTTCTGTCTTCCACCGCCTCCTCTCCGGCCTCACCCCCCCTGCTCTGTCTGAGATATGCCCCCCCTTCATCACCCCATATTTCCGCAGGGCGCTCAAGGTCCGCCAGTAACCTCCTTCTGGTAAAACTACCAAAATCTAGAATCACTGCTCACCTTCACTCTTTCATTCCTTTTTTTCCCCACCTTTGGAACAAACTCCCTCACTCTTTTCAATCCCACTCTTCCCCCCAGGTCTTCAAAACAGCTGCTCACCACCATCGCATATCTTTCCCCATCCAAAACCACAATCTTTTCTACCCCCGTGAATCCACCCCAAACCCACCTCCAAATTCCCTGCTTTCCTTCCTGAAAGTCCCTGTCATGTAAGGACCTGAAAGCCCCTGTAATGTCTATCTTGTTTACCCTATGTACCCTGCCTCATCCCTCTCCCTTCCACAGATCTCATGCTTCTGTTCCACACCGTTTTTCCTTCCCTCTCCCACCCATCTTGTCTCCTGCTCCCGTTGTTGTGCGTTTCTGTGTGTTAGCTCTCACATGAGCCTCGACAGTGTATACAAAAAAACCCCACAAAATAATTAATAGAGAAGAAAGTACGGTGCCTTCAGGAAGTATTCACACCCCTCGATTTTTTGGCACATTTTCAGGTCAGGTCAGGTATGGGAGCATGTGCCAGAACAGCGCGTCGCTGCGTCCACTTTCCGCCGGTACTCCAGGGGCCTCCGTCTGGCCATCCCCCAGGCAGATGCCAGGCCCATCCCCATCTCCTTGAGATGATGGTCAACCTGCTGCAACCATGAGGCACGTGGTCGGCCCACTGGCCTCCTCCACTCATGAGACTCCCTCGCTGAGAGAATCTGGTGAGCAGGATCAGCGTCAGGAAAACGAGCCACATGTCCATACAGCCGCAGCTGACGCTCACGGACTATGCAGGTAACAAATCTCATCAGAGTCTCTCTCAGCAACCGCTCGTTGGACACAAAATCCGACCAGCGATAGCCAAGGATTCTCCGAAGAGACCCGGTACCAAAGGAATTAAGTCTCCGTCTCAGATCCTTGGTCAAAGTCCAAGTCTCGCACCCATAGAGCAAGACTGGAAGTACCAAGGACCTGAAGACTCGGACTTTCGTCCTTCCGCACAGGTACCGGCAGCGCCACACCCCATGATCCAGTGAATCCATGACTCCGCAGGCCCGACCCAGACGTCTGTTGACCTCCGGCTCACAACCTGCGGAGACATGAATATCACTGCCAAGGTAAGTGAATCTATCCACAACCTCAACATCCTCACCACAAACAGACACAGACAGGACAGCAGCATCCAAGATGTCACCGAAAGCCTGGATCTTAGTTTTGACCCAAGAAATCCGTAATCCCAACGGCTCCGACTCCTCATTCAGCACCTCCAGGGCCCCCAAGAGGATGTCTAAAGTCTCCGCAAAGATGACTGCATCATCTGCAAAATCAAGGTCCGAGATCTTGACATTGCCAAACGATGCACCGCAACTTGATCTCTCCGACATCCTCCCAAAAATCCAGTCCATACAAGTGCTGAAAAGTGTGGGGGCAAGTACACATCCCTGACGAACTCCAGTAACAACTGGAAATAAGTCAGAAATGGTACCACCACACTTCACAGCACTCTCAGTACCAGAGTAGAGTTCAGACATCAGATCGATCAGTTTCGGTGGCACCCCACGAAGACCAAGAATCCTCCAGAGGACATCCCGATTCACTGAATCGAACGCTTTACAGAGATCAACATAGGCTGCAAGCAGCCCCTGCCGAAACTCTCGTCTGCGTTCGGTGAGGACACGAAGTGCAAGGATACGGTCAATCGTTGACCTCTTTGGTGTAAAGCCTGACTGCTCTGGACGCTGGTGCTCAAGCAGATGGTGGCGAACCCTATCGAGAATTATCCGAGCAAAGACCTTGCCCGGCACTGAGAGCAGCGTCACCCCTCGGTAGTTGTTGCAGTCTTGGCGATCACCCTTCCCTTTCCAGAGAGGGACAACAAGACCCCTCTTCCAGTCAGTTGGGATGATGCCTGTGTTCCAGGCAGAGCACAAAACTGCATGCAACGACACGAGTGCAGCATTTCCACCAGCCTTGAGAAGTTCAGCATGGATGCCACAGATCCCTGGAGCTTTGCCCCGTTTCAACTGGTTCACCGCAGCCCGTGTTTCCACAAGCGATGGTGGACCACAGTTGATTCGAGGGTCAGCAACAGGGATTGTAACACCCTTGACGTCCAACTCGACAGCTGGGGGATCAGCCTGGTACAACCGCTCAAAGTAACCGGCCCAGCGGGCCTTCACTTCAGACTCCTCTGTCAAGAGCCTACCACTCTCTGCTCGAACTGCAGTGCTCCGAGGGATGGGCTTGGATGAACGTAATGCGCGAATTCCCCTGTAAGCGGGACGAGAATCACCTGTCCACAGGTGATGCTCTACCCCCTCACAGATTCCTCGCACATAGGCCTCCTTGTCCACCCTCAGTGCACGTACAGTTTTACGCCTCAGCTCCCTGAACAGCTCAGCTCTGCCATTCAGCCTGGCCCTGCGACTCTGGTCAATGGTATCCAGTGTCCCTTGAGAGACAAAATTCTTCTTTGCCCTGCGGTGAACTCCAAGGCATCCACCGGCAACATCAAGGACGGTGGTCTTGAAGGTGCTCCACAACTCTTCAGGACCCCCCAAAGCACCCAGACCCCCCAAGTGTCCACTCAGCCTGTTCGCAAACTCCTCAGTTACTCTCTCATCCCTGAGCTTGGCAACATCCAGCCTAGGCTGGGATGGTACCATTCTCCAGGATTTAAGGTGCAGCTTTAGAGTTGCTACAACAAGCCGGTGGTCAGTATTGAGGAACTGAGCACTCCGGTAGACCCTGCAGTTCTGGATCATCCTCCAACGACCGTCAATGAGGACATGGTCAATCTCCTTTGCCACACCGCCAGCGTTGGAATACCAAGTCCAGCGATGAGCTTGCGGGCGCTGAAACCATGAACCAGCCACCCTAAGTCCATGACTTCTTGCAAAGTCAAGGAACTTAGTGCTATTCTGGTTCATAGTTCCTGACCCATGGGGACCAACACACACCTCATAACCATCCCTATCAGTTCCAGTCGATGCATTGAAATCCCCCAAGACTAGAAGTGTATCTCGTCTGGGGCACTGATCAACCACAGACTCGAGTGTGGCGTAGAATGTGTCCTTCACGGTGAGATCACTCGCCTCAGTCGGAGCATAAATAGAGACCAGGGAAATGACACCTAAGGAGCGGCGAATCCTTAATCTCATAATACGCTCGTTGACCGGTGTTACCTCAATTATCATTGGGGTCAGCTTATTGGACACAGCTACAGCAACTCCTTGGGTATGGTAACCATCAGAGCGACCAGACCAATAGTAGGTGTAACCACCCACCATTATCTCGCCGCAATCCGGTCTCCGAACCTCAGAGAGAGCTGCAATCCCGATGTCCAAACGCTTGAGCTCAGATGATAACAGAGACAGGTGATCATCCTCTCTTAGGGATAGGACATTCCAGGCACCCACCCGAAGGGACCGCCTCAGGTTAACCCAAGGAGACCGCCGTCTGGTGGACGACACCTCAGCACCACTCCGACACACTCTCCCGCAATCTGCCCCAGGGATGTTACCCCGTGGTTTCCCTCCTATCAAAGATTGGGGGTCCCGAAGGCTTTGCCCCAATCCTGTCATCCGGTGAGCTGCCCTGCGAAGGGAAGCTGCACAGGAGGTACTCCCACGGAGTGGGTTTTCAGATTTTTTTGCGTTTTGCGGAATGAAGCGTTTTACGGTGGCTGGAGTGCAAATCCTGCCACCAACCTCCTAATAAGAAGTAACCCAACTGCAGGAGGACGTCCGCAGACACAGTTGGGCACTAGATATGGATGGCCGTTGGCACACAAGGAGCTCCTCCGCCCTTTGACAGGTTTTGTTTTTAATCCTGCTGGGTGTCCATATCCAAACACCCTCCTCACCAGAAAACTTGGTGGGGGAGACGGTTTAGTCGCCGACAACCCGACCATGGAACAGGTTAGTACAGGTTTACATGGTACCTGTAGCAGGTCACAGATCGAACCTGACCTGACATTAAGTTTGTTTGGCACATTTTGTTTGGCGATTTTCTCCCATTCTTCCTTGCAGATGTGCTCAAGCTCTGTCAAGTTGGATGGGGAGCATCGGTGAACAGCAATGTTCAAGTCTTTTCACAGATTCTCAATGAGATTCAACTCTGGGCTTTGGCTGGGCCACTCGAGGACTTTCACATTCTTGTTCTGAAACAATTCCAGCGTTGCTTTGGCTGTATGCTTGGGGGTCATTGTCCTATTGGAACGTAAATATTTGACGCAGTCCAAGGTCTTTTGCACTCTGAAGCAAGTTCTCCTCAAGGATTTTCCTGTATTTAGCTCCATTCATTGTTCCCTCCATCCTTACAAGTCTCCCAGTGCCTGCTGCTGAAAAGCATCCCCATAGCATGATGCTGCCTCCATCATGCTTCACGGTCGTGATGGTGTTTGATGGGTGATGAGTGTTACATTCACATACTTCCTCCATCGATCTATCTACTTATATCATTGTATGTTAACAGAAGCAAGTCAACTGATCTCCCTTTTCGGAAGCCATACTGTGCCTTAATTAAAATAGAATGTTCATCCAGATATGATTGTTAGTTTTCAACAAGCAACCTCCTCATGCCTTTACAACAGGCAGATGTCAGACTAATTGTATGGTAATTAAGAGGGTCACATTTGTTACCTGTATTAAATATTGGTAGAATATAGGATTTCTTCCACATATCAGGGAGCTGACCGGATTTAAATACATTATTAAAATTCTATACAAGGGGCAAGCTCGACTCTGAGAACAATGTCAACTCGGGATGGATCAACTCAGAATGCACACTTGAAGATGATTTAATTGAACCACTAAGCACTCGATCAACATCTCCCAAAGTAATAACTACATCATGAAATAGACCATCAAAAGATTTATATTATGACACTGTGAAGATTTTGTAGCTGTACCTACTGTGTAAATGGAAGTGAATGCTAAGGAAATACCTCTGCCATAAATATGTGCAGGATCAGATACTAATAAGCCATTATTGTTTTGAAGTGGATCTACTGAAGGAAAATCAATTATCTTACACCTAAGGCCTTAGTTATTTTATAACTTGGTTTACGGATCCGCCGAGGGTATATTTGCCGAAATGAAATATAAATATGAAACACATTTTTAGCCTTTTATATTTATACATTTTCCGCCGAAGGTGCAAAAGTTTCAAAACCTGAAATGTAAACGTCGGCATTTATTTTCAAAATATAATTTCGTGCGCGTGCGCCAAAATGCCGAGTCACCTTTAACCAAACTGTGCAGTAGTCTTCGGTCATGGCGTCTGAGCAGTGGCCAGCGTGGTTCAGATTGACTGTGGTTTCTGGGGCGAAAGTGATTGTTGAGAAGTGTCAGCGGTATAAATTCGAGTGACTGTATTGGTGATTTAATCATGCAACATCTTGACGACGAATATTCTGGCCGAAAGATTGCATCAATTCAGTGCAGCAGCAGGGATGATTCGCAGGCTACTCTCGATCGTGCCGATTTTGTTTCCATCGAAAGTTGCACACCGCTGTTCGTATTGAAAGATTTCGGTGCCAAGTACGTCAAAGTTTCCCTGCGAGATGCTGATATTCAGCCTTCAACGGACCAGAAATCAGCCTTTGATGTGCCCATGGGGATGGGGAGATGGTACGATCAGATACCCACTGAAAAGTAAAAGCTGGTTATGGCTCTGATTGACCGTTTTGAGCGTGTTGACTCCTCGTAGGCACCTTCTTAGGTCATCTCTTCGAGCATGACCTAATAATATGGGTGTCGATGTCCTTCGATCCGTCCGTTCGTCCGTCCGTCCGTTCACAATGAAGTTAAAGCGGGAGATCTGGTGGTTAGTGATCCTGATAGAGGTCGATGAGACAAACACGATGGTATGACTTTCAAGGTCACTGAAGGTCAAGGTCAAGGTCACGAGGCCTTTGAAGTTGCGAAAATGACGATTTTCAAATTCTATCTCCTCCGCCATTTCTCAAGCGATCTTGAATTTGATTGTGGCATATGAATCTATGGGACAATATCTAAATTTGGTCAGGCCGGATTTTCGATATTCGCTTTAGTTTTCGTGTCACGTGACTTCAAAGTTGGCAAAAAAAAAATGCGAAAATGACGATTTTCAAAATCTATCTCCTCCTACATTTCTCAAGCGATCTTGAATTTGATTGTGGCATATGAATGTATGGGACAATATCTAAATTTTGGTCGGGACAGATTTTCGAATTTCGCTTTCGTTTTCGCGTCACGTGACTTCAAAGTTTGCAAAAACTGCCCTACCTTTAGGAGGCTATATATTCTCTAATGGGCATGGTAAAAGTTAGTGAATGGTGTCATTGCATAGCAGCTGACCTTGTATATTTATACATTTTCCACCGAAGGTGCAAAAGTTTCAAAACCCGAAATGTAAACGTCGGCATTTATTTTCAAAATATAATTCCGTGCGCGTGCGCCAAAATGCCGAGTCATCTTTAACCAAACTGCGCAGTCAAGATGCGCAGTAGTCTTCGGTCATAACTGAACATTGAGAACTTGTGGTATTATAGAGATGACCTTCACCCCCACACGGGGGTAATTTTTTTTAATCATATCCAGCACTATGCACTGGATAGTAATTATATAGACAGCACGCACACATCTACGACTTGGATAGTAATTTTCTCAGCTTTGTTTCCATTTGTTTGATGATCTAACAGGTTTCTATAAGAAAAACATGCCAGACTATATTGTAAAAACAAGTTTTAATCCTTCTTTGTTTTTCACATCAGATGATACAGTGAACATGGGCATCCTGCATTTGAATGGTCTTCCATCTTCATTGTTTTCGTAGATCCTCCTGGTCCGGGATTTATATTTATTTCCCCCCCCCCACCAACCCTTGTCTTTTCCATGGAACATCCGGAAAAAAAACAGAAAAATTTATAATTTCTAAAAATGTAAATTATATTTATATTGATATTATGACCACCGACCCTACATTTTAGCTGAAGAACTGCGTAAACCAAGTTATAAAATAACTAAGGCCGAATGGAAGAATGAAACAATTTAGCTTTTGTGGCAAAATTGCGAATAATATTTTCTTTATAAGATTATCGACGATCTCTTGAGAAATTCCTCTACTGGTGATATATTTCAAGATATAAAGAAAGAGTATTTATAGCCTGAGTAAAATTCCTCCCATATGTTGATGTGTGATCCACGCTTGGTGTCACTGTCTCAGAGAGATTTTGGTGGCATCATGTTATAAGCTATGATAAAACTATATGGATGAGTTGGTTCGGTGACAAGAACAAGCCGATTAAAGTTGGGTTCAGGTCCGAATCCAGATCTGGCCTATCATTGGGATATAAAACATAAACCGTTCATCTTGGCGGAGGTATATGCTCCACCGAGTGCCGTTCTACTTATACAGTAGAGTATATGCAATTATAACAGAGCCTGGTGTTGGCTTCAATGGTTAGGTTGGTGGGCTTGGGATCCTCGGGTCCTGAGTGTAAATCCTGCTTGGCTGTTGAATTAATAGCAGGTGGGGTTGACTCAGCCTGTCATCCTTCCGAGGTCGGCAAAATGAGTACCAGCTTACTGGGATGTCCCAGTGTGTGCCCCGGTTTAGAATAGGTACACCATATCCCTGCGTGTCGTAAGAGGCGACTAAAGGGTTGGTGTCAGGAAGGGGTATCCAGCCATAAAAAAGAAAAAGACTCAAAAAGCGAACCGTGATAGAAGATCGTCATGGGACCCACAAAGCTAACCCCTGCTCCAGCAAGGAAAATGACCTTGGTGTGTGTGTGTGTGTGTGTGTGTGTGTGTGTGTGTGTGTGTGTGTGTGTGTGTGTGTGTGTGTATGTATATATATGTATGTATAAATATTGTTGCGGATCCGGGGTGGCGGGATTCTCACCCGACTCTTGGCGCCACCCTCACCACCGCAGTCTCCAGGGTTTATAACGCCGGCTGGCTCAGCACAGGCCTCGGGTCACGCATCTTCAATCGCGATACCAACGCAATCCAAAACTTTACCAGTTGGGGAAATAGAACCCCGGTTACAGAATGGTTTGGTCAGATGCCGAGCGTTTTCTGCCAGTCTGTAACCATTTTGGTTTTATATGCCAATCGAACGGATCGTTCCTCGACGCGACACGAATTAATCCATAGCGGCAACTTCATACAAACCAACCAGATTTATTGGGGAACTTCGGGGAACACAACACAAGCAAAACATTCACGACAATGTTTTTATTAACAATCTTTAACCCGTTCTTAACGAGGGAACTACGGATTACAGGTTTTGAGGGGGTCCCTACCGAGATATGCTTTAAACAACGTGCAGACAAGACAGACAGACAGCATGCATGCAAGACAGAGTACTTGGTGATGTTTCATGGACGAGAGGAAAGTGTCAAAAGCACGAATGTCGCTCGTAACAAGAGGATGTCCACGGATTCGAGCCCCCAGCTCGAACACGCCGCGTGGCAAGATGGCGGCGCCGTACTCTTTCTTCTCAAGGCACCGCGTGCGCACGCCCTCCTCAGCGCGTTCTGGCCCCGTGCAATGTCGACGGCACAAGACTGTTAGATCGACGATGGGTTTCAGCTGATTTCTCTCAAGGTCCAGCATACAAATCCAGGCCTGGCCTGTTCACCAGACAAGTCTGCTCGAGGTGCCGGGCTCGATGCCCGACTTCTAAACTCCGTCCGCAGTTTCTTTCTCTGCAGAATCACCTTTCCCTTTCCTTCTCGCCTCGAAGCCCCAGCGCGCCTCGAAAACCGACTGTTCCCCCAAACTGAACCATTCCACCAGGTCCTCGTTCGCTCGCTTCCCAAGCCACTGCTCATCCAGCAGATCGCGAATCGACACTCGTTGTTTCTCTGTTGCCTTCCCTGCCTCTCTTTCGGCTGGTTCCTCACGAAAAACAGACACAGCCGTCCCGTGTACAGCCGATCGGTGCCACCTCGGCGCTCAGTTTCACCACAGATTTCCTTTCCTTCTCGCCTCGAAACCAGAGCATGCCTCGAAACCGACTTCGCTCCAACTGAACCACTCCACCAGGTCTTCATTCGCTGCCGCGAAGCCACTCGCTCCTCCCCCTTTACGAAGCCGACAAACTCCTCCCCTTAGCTCCACCTCCCTCTCCAGGCCACTCCCCCTCAGCCGACTGGGCGGGGCCTATCATCCGGAGAGGGGAAGGAAGAAGAGGGAACCCTCGGCACACCACAACTGTACGAACAATACAACATGCATCCTACACCTCCCGACACACATGTAAAGTCCATTTTACCGAACAACCTAGCTAAACATGCATTTAATGGGGCTCTGAGCTAATCCTATACTTAGTAGCCAAAGGGCCATTTCCGTAACAATATATATCGATATTAATATTTCGGCACGCCCTTTACTTTGTTCCACCATCAGATTTTTGTGACTGCATGAAATTAAACAAGATTTGGCACATATACTAATGATATTATTGTCTTCCTTAAGAGGCCCCTCAAAATTCGTTTTGATGTATTTTCACAAACTCCAACGGATTCCATTCAAATTCGGTACGATTATGGCTTTTGGTCCAACTTAGGTCATTGACGATAAATTTTTTCCATAACACTTCCGATATTCGAAAAAAAAAATCGATAAATCGATATCCCCAAGCTGTTAGGGTTTGAGTTAGGGTTTGGGTTAGCTCCCCTAACACTAACCCTAACCCTAACCCTAACCGCTAACAGCTATTCAGGAAATTTGCAAGAAAGCCCGGGCAACACCGGGCTTTATTGCTAGCCCGAGCAACGCCGGGCATTACTACGAGTATATATATATATATATATATATATATATATATATATATATATATATATATATATATATATATATATATATATATATATATAGATTGTTATGAAAAATGGCCCTTAGTAGGCTACTAAATATAGGATTAGCTCAGATCCCCCAATAAATGCATGTTTAGCTTGGCTGTTCGGTAAATGGACGTTAAATGCGTGTCGGGAGGTGTAGGATGCATGTTTATTGTTCGTACAGTGCTGGTGTGCCGAGGGCTTCTTCTTCCTCCCATCTCCGGAAGATAGGCCCCGCCCAGTCGACTGAGGGGGAGTGGCCTGGAGATGGAGGTGGAGCTGGGGGGAGGAGTTTGTCGGCTTCGTAAAAAGGGGAAGAACCAGTGGCTTGGGAAGCGAGCGAACGAAGGAGGGACAGTGTTGAATCTGCCGGGAGAGAAGCTGCACCTGAGCGTGCCGATTTCTGCCATTTTTGGCAGTAAGAGAGGCTGCCTGCTTGGCAGTGGGAGAGGCGGCCTGCACGTCGAGTCGGCGACCGACTCTTATGAGGAGGTGATTGACAGGTCCAACCTGCGTCTGGCCGCGGAGCCTCCATCCTTACTCACCTCACAGCTCGACACGTTTGTCGATCCGCCTTAGGAGCCCAGCACCTCAATTTGGCTTCGTCTGGTGAACAGGCCAGGCCTGGATTTGTATGCTGGACCAAGAGAGAAATCAGCTGAAACCCATCGTCGATCTAACGGTCTTGAGCCGTCGACATTGCGCGGGGCCAGAACGCGCTGAGGAGGGCGTGCGCACGCGGTGCCTAGAGAACAAAGAGTACAGCGCCGCCATCTTACCACGTGGCGTGTTCGAGCTTGAGTTTGAATCAGTGGACATCGGCTTGTTACGAGCGACATTCGTGCTTTTGACACTTTCCTCTCGTCCATGAAACATCACCAAGTACTCTGTCTTGTCTGCATGCTGTCTGTCTGTGTTGTCTGCACGTTGTTAAGGCACATCTCGGTAGGGACCCCCTCAAAACCTGTAATCCGTAGTTCCCTAGTTAAGAACGGGTTAAAGATTGTTAATAAAAACATTGTCGTGAATGTTTTGCTCGTGTTGTGTTCCACGATGTTCCCAAATAAATCTGGTTGGTTTGTATGAAGTTGCCACTATGGATAAATTTGTGTCAGGTCGAGGAACGATCCGTTCGATTGGCATATAAAACCAAAATGGTTACAGACTGGCAGAAAACGCCCGGCATCTGACAAAACCAGTTTGTAACAGGGGTTTTATTTCCCCAACTGGTAAGGTCCAGGATTACGTTGGTATCGCGATTGAAGACACGTGACCCGAGGCCTGTGCCGAGCCAGCCGGCGTAATAAACTCCGGAGACAGCCGGAGTGGGATGAAAATCCCTCCGTCGCTGAATCCTTTACAATATCATATATATATATATATATATATATATATATATATATATATATATATATATATATATATATATATACATATATATGTTGTGGTTCATCTTTCGGCTGCTCCAGTTAAGGGTCGCAACAGCGGATCATCCATTATGATCCGCATACTGATTTGGCATAGGTTTTACACCGGATGCCCTTCCTGACGCAACCCTGGTCGCCTCTTTCGACACAGAGACAAGGATTGGGTTTCGCCATGATTCCGGGCTGCCCTACACCCTCTCATAGCACAGCCCAGTGCAGAGCTCCCGTCCTCAAGCGATCCTCCAACCCAAGCCTCCGAGTCACCGGATTACAGGCGCACGCCACTATGCCCGGTGTGTGTGTGTGTGTGTGTGTGTGTGTGTGTGTGTGTGTGTGTGTGTGTGTGTGTGTGTGTGTGTGTGTGTGTGTGTGTGTGTGTGTGTATGTATGTATATATATATATATATATATATATATATATATATATATATATATATATATATATATATATATAGTTACGGTTGTGGAAATTCACAGATCACCATTCAGGTTCCCCGGAGATCAGTTATGTCGATAAGTGTGTGTCCAGGTTAGATTTCCCCACTGATGTACAACAGGAAATATTCGTGTACCGGGCTGTGAATCTTGAGTTAGCGGTTATTCTTTCTCTATCTTTTATTTTAAACAAACACACCACTCAACAACATCTCTACAAACACGCCATCTCCACCAAAACGCCAACAAACTCCACAACCATGCCACCTTCACCACAACGCCACAACATTTACAACCATGGCATCTCTTCAAACAAAAAGAACAACTCAACAACTCCCGCCCCGATATTCTGGAAAGCCAACCGAAGAAAACAGATATGACGGTTGGGGCGGGCCCCTCAAAAAGGCGTAAGCACGTCCCCATCGGAGATCCCAAGGATTTTGCCCTGCGTGCCGGGAGGAAAGGGGGAAGGGCGAATGCCCCGGAGCGATAAAAAGCCGCGTTCGCTGGCCGGAGTAGAGTCGAGTTGGTGAGGCCCGTTCGTCCTTTGGAGAGGATAGAATCCATGGCTCAGGACGAAATAACCGTGCAGGACATTCCCAATATGCAGGTTGAAAATCCCCCACAAACAAACCCAGAGTCCGAAATGGGCGCAGCGGCGGAGGCCGCGGTGCATGACACCCCCCCTCCCCTCCTCCGTCAAATTCCCTCCCCAATCCCCGGCGGATCCACGCCCGATAATGGCGAGTCAACTGCCACAGGGCCACTTGACACGAGCCAGCTATTAGAAATTTTGCTGGCAGAAATGAAAAAAAATGCGTGCGAAATAAAAGAAATGGCAAAGAAAATGGATGCAAACCTGCAGAAATGGAGGGAAAACATACAGGCATGGGGAAACAAAACACTGATGATGGATTGCAAGATGGTGGCACCACGTGGCAGTACGACCGAACCGACAAGGGGGAGTGTGGATTGTGTCTGGCCCGCGATAGAAACGAGCGAGGTCAAAGTAATTCGGGAGACGTATTTGACGAGACTCGTAACGGCAGAGAGAGTGACGGTGACACAGAGGGAAAATTAAATGGGGTGACTGAGACGTGTACAAGACACATAAAGATGACAAAGGAAATAGAATTAACAGAGACACAAAGGGAGACACAGGAATTAAAAGAAATAACAGAGACACAGGAGATAGAGGGTGAATTGGATGGAAGTAAAGATGAAGTCACACACATGGAGGTAATAGAGGGAAATGGGGGCAAGCTGGCAGAATGTGTCGTGACCCGGTGCGAGCAGCAGGATGGCCTTCATCAGGAACGAGGGGAGGGAATATGCCCCCTTGAAGTAGATCGCGACCAGGTGAGTCCGGTCAAGCTTTGTGAGTTAGAGGGGGCGAGTGCTGTGAATGGGTACACACGGAGCTTGGGGGGGGGGGTGTGAAGGCCCAGGGACCCCTTGTGGTGGCACAAATTCCCAGGGTGGTTTCGAAATGTGTGTTCACGATTGTGGCAAAATGCGTGCTGAAACGCGCGCATAGCGTGGGTGAAAGGCGGTGTGTGAAAGAGACAGCGTGTGTGAGTGAAAAGGTGTGTGTGTGAGGGAAACACCGTGTGTGGAAGAAGGACGATGTGTGAGGGAAACAGCGCGTGTGGTTTCGAAATGTGTGAGTGAAAGGCCTTATGTAAGAGGAACCGCGTATGTAAGGTCGCTGTATGTAAGAGAGATGACGATCGGTATGGTAGAACACGCAACTGCGTGCCCGAGTGGAAGTGTCATGTCGAGGTGTGTAAGCGTCATGGCACATGGGAGTGCGTGCGTGGAATTGCGACAACGGGACCAGACGAGGGACAAAGGCTGAGTAGCGACCGTAGTTATTTCGAGGACCGTGCCGGATTCGCACTGCAGCGCACGCGGGGTCCGTGCTGTGCTTCGCACGAGGCCGCTGCGTGCGCGCCTGCGCAACTGAAATCCGGTCCGGAAACGCAAGCGGTGGATGTTCGCCGATCCCGCGGACGGGCAGAAGGTAGGCTGGGATTGTGAATTTGGAACAGTTGGGTTCTCCAGGCGAGCGTGTGTGTAAAGCTCCGACGAGCAGAGCACATGTGCTCGCGTGGGGAACCCCTCGAAACGCGAGGCTTGCTTGGGATGCGCAGGGTGACGTTGTGGCTGCACGAGGGTTTGAAACCGGCAGAGGGGAAATCCCTGCCGGATGTTACCGTTCAAAAGGGACGATGTGCGCGAAGCGCGAACAGCTGCCATGACGTCACGGGGAAAGAGCGCAGGTTGCGAGTTTCCGCACTGGTGCACGCAGGGGGAAAAAATTAGAAAAGCAAGCCTTCTCGTTTCGGGTAAACAGGATTCCTAGGCAAAGGGGGGGGGGAACCCCCTTGTCTGGGGCACAGGAAGAAACTAGTGAGGGGGATGGATTAGTGATAGTTAGACCGGCTTCATGGGGCAGGGACAAGTCCTCATGGAGCCCGTGGAATGGATTAGGTAGAGGGATTTTAGGATAGATTTAGAATGGGAAAAGGGATTTTTGGATTTGAGGACAGAGACAGAACTTGAATGTGTAGAGGGGACGTAGCTTAGCTACGTAGAGCTAAAAGGATGTGCTATATTGTGAGGGACGACGAGGGAGCACGAG
The DNA here is from genome assembly GCF_056783735.1 of Eptatretus burgeri. Classification (NCBI taxonomy): domain Eukaryota; kingdom Metazoa; phylum Chordata; class Myxini; order Myxiniformes; family Myxinidae; genus Eptatretus; species Eptatretus burgeri. The sequence continues at coordinate 31,511,954 of NC_140975.1, read as the reverse complement.
TTAGATGAGGGATTTAGTGAGAAGAATGGCAGATTTCAGCGATGGAATGAAATGTGAGGAAACATGTTGAGCGAGTAAGGGCTAGCGGGCC
>NC_140975.1:31491863-31501863 GCF_056783735.1 Eptatretus burgeri | reverse complement strand
ATTTTTAAAACATAAAGAATCCTTAGAAATGCCTTCACTCTCTCCTCCATTTATTTAAGAAAAAACTTGAATTAAAATCCATATCTTGTCGATGCTAATAGTCTTGTCGAAAGTATTGCAAATAGACTTGTCAATTCTTTGTTTTCCTCCTCGGTGGGTTGAGTTATTTTCTGTAATACCACCAATCTTTTTTGAATCTCACTGGTTTCCATATTTTGATATTTATTCATTCTCTCTCTTTCCTCCCTCTCTCTCTTCTCTCTTTCCTCCCTCTCTCTATTCTCTCTTTCCTCCTTCTCTCTCTTCTCCTTTTCCTCCTTCTCCTTTTCCTCCTCTTCCCTCTCTTCTTCAACTCCTTCCTCATCCCTTACTATACTTGAATCGTTTACACCCCATAGAATATTATACATATATTCATCAGGATTTCTTGTTATTCCTGTATCCAAAATAATTTTTTTTACAACAGGATACCAATAAAATTTCTTTTGAATTTCTAAAAGAGCCTTACCTTTTCTTAACCTTATAATTTTTTCATTATTTAACATTCTAATTAAATCTAAAGTTGTCGGTTTATCAACATCAGCATAATGCCAATCTTTTATTGAAAATACCTCATTCTTATGTTGTAGAACATATTTATTAAAATACCGAATACCCTTTTCTTGAAGGTATGCTTGAACACAGAAATGATAATTTTCTTGAAGCCTTCTTGCTGTCATTTATGTATTAGAAATATATGTTAGAATAATATTATGGCACGAAACACCTCCCCATCTTCCCATAGTTAAATCATTTTGTATTTCCTTACTTATTATATATAATCCTGTTTTTTCTGTTTTCATGAGATAAACAAGGGCAAAACCATTATTATATTTACCCTTATTAAATTCTTTTATTTGTTGTTTACTAATCGTGGCTCCACAAAACTCATTCTCGATACCAAGTGGATAATATTCTTCCTTACGAGACTGATTTAATTGTTCCAGGTCTTCGAGGTTAATTTTAAATGACCAATTATACCCTAAATCATTCATATCATACCCCCATTGTTCTATTCTCATACAAACGATACGCCCTTCTTTATAAAAATTTATTTTAATTCGAACTGTGAATTCTGTATGACCTGGAGATAATATCAACACTTCTGTATCTTTAGAATACACAGCCGTTTTATTTAAGTATATATATTGTGATAAATCGCTTAATCTCACCAAGTCATTCGCGTCAGTCGGGCTTGGATAATTTTTTAATTTATAAGCATTTTTCATGTTAATATTTTTGTTTATATTATATTTATATCGTTCAGCCTGTGCCTTTGTGTAATAATTTGATAAATCAATATCCAGTTCTTGAGATACACCAAAGATAGAACCATCTTTACCAACATAAGTCATTTATATTAGATTAAAAATAATATCATAAAATTTTTTATTTTTGTTGAGTTGAAATAACACATATAGACATAATTGACCACAACACTTGGAATTTAATTCTTGGACTTGAAATGTTTGATAAACACCATTCTGTAAGAATTTTATGACTTCAACAGGTGGTGGAAGACCAAAACTATCAAAATAATATTTGTCTTGACTATTAAAAATACAAACCCAATGAGAACCGTTCCCATCATTATCTTCTAAGTTCATAATAATATTCTTTGTATGTTTCGACACATTTGTTAATTCATCTCTCATACAAATAACCACATTATGAATTTTTAATTTCTTACAATATTTGGCAAGTTGTAAATTTGATGTTGTATTATTTCCAAATTCTTTCAACCACTCATCAATGCTCATTTATTTATTAGAAAGATATAATCCATTACCTCTTTTCGTTAATTTTACACCTGCTTGTGCTATAGAAGAAAGCATATCTCCAACTAACAATCTCGCTTTATCAGGCAGACCTTCAAGTTTTTCAGCAAAATCTACAATTACACCACTTCCACTAATTTGTTTCTCCAACTCTTTGTTATGTCTTTCCAATTCTTTTTGAGCCTGGAGTTGAGCCTTCCTTTCGTTGGCAGTTTTGACCGCTGTTGAAATACCACCCGTCAATGCTCCAACCGCACTTAAACCAGCAAATAAAGGAATTAGAAATGGGAGAAATCCTCCACTCGTCTCTCTTATTGAATATTTTTTCAACATTGGTTTTGTCATTTTAATTTTAAGTGAGCCAGTGTCATTCAAGATTTTAACCTGTTCTCTTGTGAGCAAAACATCAATTCTTACTGCTCCTTTTCTCTGAATTGTATTAACGTTAATCGTACAAGGCTTTTGATTTTGAACACAAGATGATAGTTTATGAAGATTGATTTGATTAACATATACCCCAGTTGGTACTTTGCCACTCATTTATTTAACAAAAAATTATGTGAGACTAATCATCACACCATTATCTGTATTAATCTGCAATTCTGTTTCTTCCAAAAGCAAACAATATGTATCAACTTCTTCACTCTCTCCTCTTTCAATGTATAGGGAAGTATCCACTCGATTAGACTTTATAGTTTCTTTTTGAGCGCTCAGGTCAAACGTATAGATTGTATACAAACTTTTAAATGCTGTCATATCCAAAATAGGTTCTTTATTTCCATTACTTTCACACACCTTTTGGTAAGACTTGTATGCTTCAGCAAAATCATTTTTTCCCAATTAATTTCCAATCTATCTCGTGGATAAAATGTTCCATCTAGAGAAACGCGAAGTTGTTTCACCTTAGCATTATCACTCAATGCATTATTCTTATCAGTCGCAGTATCACCATCTGGCTTTTTAAAAATCATCCACAGATATCGTGGCTTTCCTTCCAGAACACCCAAATTCCACGTGTAAGTAGTTTGATTGAGTTTAACGTGTTGACATCTTCTTTTGAGGTATGATACACTGAGTGGTTTTTTGAGTTAAGTCTTCGATTCAACATCTCTTCTGTTTTAAGATTAGGAGTATATTCACTGATATACCAACTCATCTCCTCAATTACAAATTTATTCTGATCACCAAAAGCATTACCAACACCAAAAAGCAATCTATTTTCATTATCATTCCTTTGTAGTTGAAATCTAATTTTAAGACCATACAGAACTTTATCATAATCACAAAATCCAAATATACCTTTAAGAGGAACTGCCACAGTAAAACTATTTTCTGCTTTTGTATCATCATTATACATTCCTTTCCTTTGAATATATCCAGGGTCTGTGTTTGTTCCTGACATATCAGGAATAAAACCTTCGACAGACCCCTTTCCCATTCTATCACTGAATGTATAGAGTGTAAATTTCATCATTTCAGATACAGCAGAGACATAATCAACCGCTTCAACTTCTTGTGTTCCAATATACAATCGCACACTATCAAACATTTTCCAGAAGAAATCATTTACAAGTGTAGCGTTTGTGTTATTCCCAGCCTTAGTGAATTTAAATTTACACAACAAGAAACTTTCGGAGAGATTCAAATAGGTTTGTTGATTATTTATTTCAAAACTTTTTGTCCCATTTGTATTCCAGTCTGTTCCAGTTATTGCATTTACCTTGAAGTAATCTTCTTTTTTAGTGGAGTTTGAGATAATAATAGTATCATCCAAATCATAGATACTATCAATTGCTTCCATACTTGTATTTATTTAGGAAAAAAGATGTTAAAACTTTTGAAACCCTGATCCAAGTATTTGAATTATTTTCTGTCGTTCTTGGGGGACAACTGAGTTTTACCTTTCTTAATTTCTTTTATTGCTTGTAATTTATGAGATTCTTTCTGAGCATCTTTTATACTCTTTACAGCACCTGCTACATTTCCCACAGCAGAAGCAGTTGAACCAATTAGGTCTTTATGTTTAAGAATAGTTGAACCAATACCCATGAGAGTATCAATTATCCCATCTCCTCTAAATTGATGTCCGACACCCCTTTGTCTCTTAGGTTTATAGTATCCTCTACCAAGATACATACCTTCACCCTTGTAGTACGGGAAAGGAACATCCCATCCCCTGTAATTATTTTATATTTTCCCAACTCGTGCTTCCTCACAATAACCATCGTATTTATTTATTGAAAAACTTCACGTAGGTGAATTCTGATGGATATAACTTCTCCATTAAAAGAGATCACACGATTATCTTGGTCGGTTATCCTAAAATTTACTCTGTGTATGGTTTTTCCTGACACAGGTAGATAAACCAAATTTTTAGGCTCCATATTGAATTTATAACCAATTGGGGTTGAGTATGCGCTGAATGAAAATATTGTATTTGTTTTTAATCCATCATTATAAGCACCATCAATCAAATCACAGTGAATTAACACCGAATTTATTCCTGAGGATATTTGAATGACATTATCACTGTAAAACGTCCCATTAGTTTCAATCTTTTTGAGGAGAAACCTAATAACTCTCTAAATGAATTATCAATTGTGAAATCAACCTTGTAGTTATTTTTAACTTTAATCGTTGATTTTGAAGTATGTTTTTGAATGTTTATAACAATATTTTTTGGTTCATCACCCTGTTCTTTCATAAGACGAGCAATTTCGGAAGATATTTGAGAAATCTCGTATGCTCCGGTGAGACTGTTATCGTTTTGTATCCACTTCCCGGATTATAACTAAACTTGTCATTTTTCTCGGTTATATTAAATAAGGTATTATAAGTCTCCATGGACAATAAAGATGCCTCATATTCTTTTGTTGTGTCAAGTTGTAGTGGGTATGGGAATGAAGATGTGTGGTCGCTTGTTGTGAAATTAAAACTCAGGATTGTGCTTCTCATCTTATTTAATATGAGATAAAATGTCTTTATATTGAGATTTATTAATTATTTTCATGTTCATCAACTGATCTAAAATGGATGATGCTTCATTAAAACAATTGTTATTTCCAGCCTTCTTACTGCCGAACAACAATAACAGTCTATTAACTAATTGCGATGGGTCATTTGGAAGAAAACTAATACCTGAACCAAGGATACTTAAAGCCTGAATAATGTGTTTCTCCTTCTCATTCTTCCTACTTTTACCAGAAAGAATAACCTTATAATTTAGAGTGTTCAGCAAATCAATATATACTCTATCATCATTATTTTCCATATCCAATGGTTTATCAATATACTTTGATTCATCCCTCACAGTTGAACCTTGTCTTCCATCTTTTGTGAGAAGAAACATTAATCTCGGAGTTAGTTTAACAGGGGTTGAGCAGAACTTAAGAACCTTAATTCATCATTAAATATCAATACCTTTTCTTTAACAAGATGAAATATTGCTGGTTGTTCTGTTGGAATGAGTCCTGCTTTGGTTTTTGAATCCGCTGAATATTCATTGTTTTGAACAGCATTCACAATATAATCAGGGGGTTGATTAATCTCTTCCAGTTGTTGAAATAAACCTTCATCATCATATTCTAATTCTCCTAAATGCTCTAATTCTTCCTCCGTCATTTGACTGAAATCTTTTAACATTTGAAGCTTTCTCGGAGTATATTCTACTGTGGGAACTGTGGAAACATCTTTCATTTTTTCTTGGGAAGTTTTTAAAAGTGGTTTAAAAAATTTCTCTTGTTTTCTTTCAAATGCTTCTTCGCCCGTTAGTTTCTGTCTGCGTTTCTTCTTTATGTCTTCCTGTTGTTTTACAACTTTTGAAACCAACTCTTGATGTTCCTTAAATCTTCTTGCTCTTTCTTTTACATCCATTTATTTATTGTAAAATATCATTTAATGAATTGTAAAGATCAACAGGGAAATTTTCCTTTTCTTCATCATTCAAGTAGATGTGTTCAAATAAATCCTTTTCTTTAAATATTTCATCAAATTCTTTATTAACATTAATGCGAGTTGTAATTTCTTCTTCACTAATACTTGCATCTCTGCTTTTCATACGTTTGCGTTGAGTTTCTTCATCAACATCAAAACCGAATGATAAAATCTTCACTCCACTCAGATGTTTAATAATTTGTCTCGTTCCTTCTGGATTAGTTTCTAATATCCCAACACCACCAGATTTTAGTTTCCTTAACTCACTCTTACAATGTGAATATTTTGTTGTACCAAGAGAAACCTCCTCAAACATTTGACCTTCATTCCTCAATCGCATATGTTCCTCCACTGAAATATAGTGATAATCTTCACCTTTTACTTCTCCAGGTCTTATTGCTCTAGTTGTTGTTGATACAATGCGTATCACGGGGTGTTTTTAAGTAAATTTACAATATTCTCATTTGTACTACACAAGAACCTTGATTTATGAAAGTTTTTTCCAGAAGCAGATTTACCCACAAGATTTATAATAATAGTTGTCATTTATATATGTAATTGTTTATAAAACAAAAAATATATCCCTTAATATCTCATCTTGTTTCACAACAATATATTTATATTTTTCAGTCGTGTGCTTCATATAATCCTCAAATTTCTTTTTACTACATAATGTAGAACAATTATCTCTCCAAAAATTATTGATATCTATTGAATTTAACTTGAATAAAATAAAAGTATTAGCATTGTTTCTGATGGAACGACGAGGAAGTTGAAAGTACGATTGACTAAGATAAATACAATTACAAGAAGAATGTCTCCCTCTTGTGTAGTAGCTGTCCATTACCGTTTGGTTTCTCTCATTAACACAATCATCAAAGATAACGAGGTTCTTTTTTGATTTATCCAAATCTTGGGGAGACGGTATATCATCCGTATTATCACTAAGAATACAAGTTATAAGATTTGATTTCTTTTTACATCTCTGTGTATCACAAAATAGTTGAATTATATCTTCAATGTTATAATCATTTAGGTTTTTTTGACGTTTAAATAAACCTATTATATCTTCTTTTTGAAGACCAGCATTAAAACCTTGTGAGAGTAGTTGATACTCTGGTTGAAAACTCGACTTTGTGAAAATTATTAAATTATCATAATCTAAAAAGTTGGGAGTGAGGAGCATTTTTAAAAGTAAGCAGGTTTTTCCACATCCACTTGAACCAACTATGAGACATCTTAATGAATTTGGGAGATTTTTATGGTTGTTAAATTTTATCTTATTTTCCCAAATAGGTAAAAAATCATTCATTTATATATTTGAAAAACAGGTTATTTAATTTATTATTGGCTTTTTTAGAAACTCTATATTTTATCCTAAGTTCAGGTTTAATTTCAAGATAATCCATTATTTTATTTATACAATATCTTGTGTTGATATTTCCCTGAAAATTACATCCATGAATAATATACAACAACAATCCTTTGAACATTTCTCTTATACGTTCAGTTTCTTCCCTTGTAAGGAAAGGTGTGTTATCATCCTCATACTTTACATTCATTTCTCTAATCAATCTTGTAAAGTAATTCATTTTTGGTGTAAATCTAAAAGAATTATTTTCCTTTTTATATTTTTTATTATCATTAATTAGAAGATAATCACAGAATATACATTGTTTATAGGCTTTTGACTCTGTGTTTAATCCCTGTCTTTCACACGCAGGACAATTCTCAAATTTGTCATATGGAGAATCAGGAAAGTCTAGCATATTTATAAAGTAAAACTTTACTTAAACTGAAATTCATCTATACTTTCAGTTGTATATTACCATCGATATCGATATACTTTTTTCATTATCAGATTCAACGACAACATTTTTTATATTAAAGGTAATTTTAAAATTATCGTTAACTACTATTGAACGAAATGTCATTTCACCTGATATATTAACATCCTTTATTTCATCAAGATTTACATCTTTAGGGTTGTTGAAAAAAATACAAATTTCTCCTTGCATATTACAGATGGTCTTATCTTTTCTTTCTAAAGCTTCATCCATAAGGTTTTTGTTCTTTGATACTTTTTCTTGTTTCATTGCTTTTTCTAGTTTTGAATATATTACTAGAAGGAGAGGAGAAACTTTTGTTAGAGATACTTTAATTGATGTTCTACCAGGTATACTAAAAGCCCTTCCACTGAAGGAAATTGAAGAACTCATATTATTTACCATAATAGTTTTTATCCAATAGTTGTTATATTTATCTTTGTTCAATTTTACATCCTTGACATATTTCTCAGTATCTTTAACAGATGAAGAGATTGATTGAAACTTGTCTTTTGTGTCTTGAAACATTGTATTTATTAAGTGAAAAAGTTGGAGGATAAAATGTTTTTAAGCACAGATTCACCTATAAATTAAACGAAATTTTCATCAAGAAAATTTTAGTTGAAGCAAAGTTTTATTCTATAAATATGGTGAATACAACGTACTGCGATGTTTGTAATCACGAATATAAACATTATAGAAAACACCTCCGAACCAACAAACACACATTTAATCTATTTCATCAAATATCTCCTCTTGAGTTGGAAAGAAAACATTGTGATATCTGTTCAAAGGATGTTTTGAAGAGTAGTTATAATCAACATCTTCAATCACAAAAACACAAGAAAAATGAGTTTAAAGTAAAGGGAGACTATTATATTAAAAACACTGATGAGGCATTTAAAGGGCATATAAAAATAAGGATTTTTCAATTTGGAGAACCCAGTCCATCATCAATAGCTGAATCAATTGAAATAGTGAAACCCGATGTTGAAAAATTTATTAAAAAGACATTAAAAGAAATAAAAACTTTAAAGTTTTATATGGGAGTGAAAATGAATATGAAAAGACAAGATGAAGAACAAACTCCTTATATGAGAACAGATCTTCATTTTATAACATCATTTCAAGATTTTTTGAATAGTGGGGTTTATGAAGAACTATCAAGACAAGAGGAGGATGTTGATAATACAGTGGTAGGAAGTGGATTCAATATTAAAAAAATCATCTTTTTAGATATACACATTCTAAAATCAAACCCTCTTAAAGCTTCTTCTTATATTGAATTACCAAAAGAAATAAAACTAAAGAAGGCAGTTGTTAATATTAAGAACAATGATAATAAATGTTTTCTCTGGTCTGTTCTTGCTCACTTACATCCACCAAAATGTAATTCAGAAAGAGTAAAACATTATATGAAATATGAGAATACCTTGGACATTAAAGATTTTAAATTCCCAATGCCACTAACAGATATTCCTAAATTTGAGAAAAAGAATAATCTTTCTATTAATGTATATGGATTAACGGATACAAACAAAGTTCAAATATTAAAAATTTCAAACAACTATAAAAATGAAGAAACACACATTGACCTTTTATATTTTAGTGTTGGAAAGAATTCACATTACACATACATCAATAATTTATCAAGATTAATCTCTTCTCAGGTATTCAGAACAGCAAACAAAATATATCCTTGTAAGCGATGTCTTAATTCATTTCATACAAAAGAACGATTAGAACAACATTCAAAATATTGTAGTAATCATAAATCAGCTGTAATTACAATGCCTAAACCTGGTGAAAAGATTTATTTTGAAGATTATAATAAATCTATCATGCACCCATTTGTGATATACGCTGATTTTGAATGTATCCTTAAAAAGATAAATACTGCTTCTCCTAATCCAAAAGAACCATATACAAATAAATATCAAAAACATATTCCTTGTGGTTTTTGTTATTATATCAAATCATCTGTTGGAGAAAAGTATAACAAACTTGAACATTATCGTGGAAAAAATGCTTCACAAGAGTTTGTAAAACGATTAGAAAAGGATTGTATAAGACTCACTAAATTAATGAAAGAAACAAATGAACCGATGAAATTAACCAAAGAAGAAAAATTAGAATTTAGAATGAACAATATCTGTCATATTTGTGAGGGGGAAATTAAGGAGTTTAAAGTTAGAGACCATTGTCATCTTACTGGTAAATATAGAGGTCCCGCTCATTCCTGTTGTAATCTTAATTATAAATTACCTTCTTTTATTCCAGTCTTTCTTCACAACAGCGCCAACTATGATACACATCTATTTATAAATGAACTTTCAAAAACACCAGGGAATATTTCTGCTATAACAAACACAAGTCAAAAGTATATTTCATTTTCAAAAATGATATTCACAAAACCTATAACTC
>NC_140975.1:31466863-31486863 GCF_056783735.1 Eptatretus burgeri | reverse complement strand
CCGGCTTGATTCCCACAAACAAAATTCAAACAGCTTGCCTAGTTTCGGAGATGATGGTATCGGCGATTTCCATTCGTGGCGATATTATGACATCAACTTTTTTTCTAGGAAGAATTTCCAAAATCAGAGATGGTTACTGCCTGCGCGTGGGCTTTCTGCATATACATGGCAAGTTTCATGAAGATCCGATGAAAACTCTGGGTTGTGAAACAAAAAAGTCAAAAAATAGGAATGATGTCATAAAAATTGATATGACGTCATAGTGATGCATCATATGTGCGGTAATTCATCTCTGCTAATGCCCTGTTCGATTCCCGCACACAGAATTCAAAAAGTTTGCCTAGTTTCGGAGATAATTTTTTTTGGCGATTCCCATTAGTGGAGATATTTTGACGTCATAACTTTTTTTTCTCGGAGGAATTTTCAAAATCGGAGATGGTTCCTGTCTGCGCAGGGTATGTTTACATGTACATGCCAAGTTTCAAGAAGTTTCGATGAAAACTGTAGGCTATGAAACAAAAAAGTCCACAAGAAGAAGATGAAGAACAACAACGTGAGTAAAACTTGGAGATCCTCCACGAGGATCTACAAACATCTGTTGTAATCTCATCAAAAGTACGACAAATGGCAAAAAGCACTCCGAGTCCGACTTGCGGCCATGGCGCATTGCTTTGTCAGTGACTGTCACCTGCGAGGAAACTCCAAGGGCAGTCAGTACCTCGCTCCATCACAACCGGCAGAGCAACGGGATTGAGTCGATACATCTGTGGTGAACTTTGGCGCCCTTTGTGCATAACATTGCAATTTCGGGGGTTCAGTTGCATCAGACACTGGTCTGCCCTGCTCTCCGGACGAAGCAGGTCATCTTGCAACACTGATCGCTTGCCACTCTTCGGGGCATCACACCATATTTGAACATCATCAGTAAACAGTAGGCCTGAGAATGGAGACTATCTGCCAAATCGTCGATGTACACTATAAATAAGACACGACCGAGTTTGGAACTCTGCGGTACGCTGCTCAGGACTTCTTTCCACGGTAAAAAGGACCGTTTATGGAGACCCGCTCCTTACGGCCTGTAAGAAGATCTCAGATCCAGGAGAGTAATGGCTGTGGTTGTCCAATTCCTCGCCCTTCGAATTTCAGCAGAAGTCGCCCATATGGATCTGTATAAAAAGCCTTAGTGAAAAGCCCACATAGACTACATCAACTGCATGACACTGGTCTATTGCGAGTGTCTAACTATCTTGCACTGATAAGTTCAAGAGGCACGAGTGTTTCTCCCGGAAGCCATGTTGTACTGGCAATAATAGCCTGTGTTCTTCCAAGGAGGCCATAATATTACGTTTCAGCAGTCGTTGCCGAACTTTGCAGACCACTGATGTTAGGCTAACGGGTCTAGTTTCCAGGCTACTGCTTGTCACTTGTTTTTTTTTTTAAATAGGAAATATATGCGACATTTTCCAATGCTGAGGCAAGGTCCCAGTGGATGCTGGACAAGTGAAAGGCTCTCCATAATGGCATGGCTAACTCGGTAGCAAGCTCAAACAGAACTTTGGGGTGAATACCATCAGGTCCTGGCGCTTTATTTGGATCTATCGCCGAAGTTGTCTCTTCACATCGACAACTGAGAAAAGAAACTTCAGAGAGATGTGTCAGCGGTGGATTTTGGCACGTGAACTCTGGAAGGGGTCCTGGTTGCTCGCATGTGAACGCATTAGAAGAGTGGTCAGAGAGGCATTGTACTGTCTCCATATCCTCTGTCCAGATTACATCTTCAACTCAAAGTGTGCTCACTCGTTCTCGGGTCACCTGCGTTCCTCATTTGACAAACTTGCCCTGTCGGTCTTGCCCTGCAGGTAGGCATACAGATGTTTCGATGCTGCCCTTGCCTAACTTGCAAGCGCTGTTTCGTAGAACCGTCTCGCTTCTTTGAAGCTCTGCTTGCATTGGCGACTGATGACTTCAACAACATAGTCCGCCTCCAATCGTGCCTCCAGCGTTTACGCTTCATCGCTAAAAGCTTCAGGATATCCCTATTCACCAAGGAATTCTGCCGTTTTTGTATTCTTCACACTCCGAGGAATGCTTCTGCACAAGGTTGTGGATAGATGATCGAACATGCTGCCATACTAGCTCAGTTGAATCTTGTTTGTCTAGCTCCCAATGGATATTAGTGGCAGCACATATTGTCCCTGTAAAGTCAGCTTTCCAGATGTTTAGGTTCTACCCCGTCATATGCCGTGGTGCATCCATGAAAAGAAGAAACTGCCTCCAATGGAGCACGACGTGGTCACTATTTTCTAGTGCTGGCAGTGATGGTCTCATTTGCACATCTGCATCATCCTTGGTAAAGACAATGTCAAGGCATGACGGTTCTTGTCCTGCAGAGTAGCGTGTGGACTTCATTAGCTCATCACGAGCAAAATCCAGCAATCGACTGCTGAATGAGCTCGGTACTCCGGTAAATATCGTGCTATCCCAGTTAACATGGAATGCATTTAGGTCACCCATGATGAGCAGATCCCTCGTCATAGTGCAGTGGGTTGCCAGTTCTGTAAGCATGCTCTCGTCCATTTCCTCCATCAAGCCAGAGATTTCCTAAGCTTTATTGTCTTTGCTTGACAAAATTATCACAATGGAAAATGCCAAAGTAATATGTGCAACCACATCTCCCATTAATTTATCCCATCATGAATGTGCAGGCTCTCAATCACCTAAGAATGTCAGGCCTTACAAACGTCAATGCCCACAAATATCATACCCTTTGTGTATTCAGGCAGGGAGACCGGATCACCACTTTCTTAACGAATGTAAATACCTCCCAGACCTGGGCCGGAAATATTTAGCCAAGGCTCGGCAGATTGTGAACGTCTTGGAACAGTCGGACGATGATACAGATGACCCTACTCCAGATTTGCTGTGTCCTTCCTGAAGAAGACCTTCCTCCTAACGTGGTTGGGTTTGGCACACAGAACACAGGTCTGCCAATCGCCTTACATAGATACCTTTTCCAGCTATCACACCACTCATATCACCATTGACAGCAACATCACAAGAAACATCATCCGCCTCGCCTTTAAGCCGAGACATGAATAAGAGCTTCCAGTAAACTCAGCAGGCAAATGACTCATCATCACTTAAAGTCGTTCATGAAGTTTATTGTAACCTGGCATGCAACAAAAAAAAAAAATCAGGTTCCAAGGCCTTGCAGTAGATAATTTAGACATCGGTATAGTCGGTGGGACACCTTTCACGGAACACAATGATGTCTTTTTCTGCCCAGCATAGCGCCAAGTTTTACTCCATGATGGAACCAACTATACATGTGGGTTTGCTGAGATATCTTCCACCAACCATAATATTCACTGTGCCGTGTTACTCAGATACTCCAGTCTCCTGTCCTCTCTGGATGCTGTTGTCACTGGTCATGGACAAGGTCATTTGGTTGGATGAACTAACCCATACCTTTTGTACAGCCCAAAAAACCCGATCTTCACACTGCACAATCCTACTCCCGTGGCCAGAGATTCAATTATGGATCATCACCGATGGATGAGCCTGGTGTTGGCTTCGTGATTAGGGTGGCGGCTTGAGTTCCTCGGGTCCTGAGTTCAAGCCCCGTTGGCTGCTGAATTAAAATACACCAGGTTGACTCAGCCTGTCATCCTTCTGTGGTCGGCAAAATGAGTACCAGTGTACTGGTAAGGGGGACACTGCATCAGCGGCATAGCCACGTCCCAACCAATGATGCAACCAGCAGCCATAGGCTGCACTGAATAGAGACCGATGGATCTGTGAAGAGTGGTATCAGTACTACTCTGGACATTACCCAGGATGGAAAGCCACAGCTTGCTGGTTGTTTCATTGCAAAACTACGTGGTCATCAGATAACCTGGCTGCCCTGTGATGTTTAAGCACTGTCTATCGTTGTCCTAACCAAGCATTTTCATCCCTTTGTCATTCAGTTCCAGCACAAGGCTTGTATCTTCACAGACAACAAACCCTGTGTTCAAGAATTTGAAATTTGTCAGGGTGAATTTTCAGCTCGTCCAAGAGAATCTACGTTCTTGTAGACAGTAAGTCGCTATCAGGATTCCGTCCACAACATAGCAGACTGCAAATATGCGATCTGACTTCGCTAGTCGAAATGCCCCCGACAGTGACAATCCTGATTGCGAAGTTTGCTTGTTCATGCATCGAACAGAAACCTGTGTGGTTCATCTATCCTCAACTAAAGACATCACAGGTGTGTCAAAACTGCCCTTCATGAACCATTCAGCATGGTACACTCTTCAGTCCGAGAGTTCTGATTTATGGTGCACTCATTTCCACTAAAACAAGGGACAGATCCATCAAAAAGGCATACTGATATCAAGGATGTGAAGAGGTACCTGAACTTGGCAACCATCGCGGAAGATGGTTTGTTGGTCGATTGCCGATATGACCCATTTGTTCCTTCATGGGAGTGTATCATTGTTCTACGGCAGGTTCTGGACGGACTCATCTCTGCCACTCACATTAGTCTAGATCACCCCTCCTGCCATCAGCTGAAGCTTGTAATGCACCACCACTTCTACACTCTTGACATGAACAAGTCCATCAAACACGTCTCATAAAGCTGTCATTATTGTTCCTCTTTGAAGAAGGTGCTCCACAATTGGATTCCACAATCCACTGCAGACCCCCCCCCCCCAGAGAAGGTTGGTCTTTCCTCCGTTGCTGATGTCTGAAAACAGGAACACCAAATTATCCTTGTCCTAAAGGGAATGTGTGACTTCCCTCACCTTTACCATGTTACTGGAAAACAAACGTCAGGTGATTTTACTGTGTTTATGCATCGAGCTCCGACCGTTGGATGGTCCACCTGCAGTCATTCACACTGACAATGCTCCAGGCTCTGGTCAAGAATGAACTCCTCCACAAGTATAGGCTTTCAATACAAATGGGTAGTCAAAAACTCCAACACTCATTCAGAGACATGGTGTCAATCCCTCCAGCTGTCATTTGTAACCACTCTTTTAAACTCTCACATTAGATACATTTTCAAGATCATACCTGGTCAGAGTTTTTATTTTCATTTTTTAACCTTTTTCAATTGGACTTGCAGTTTTCCCACAAATTTATGATCAGTCCCACAGTCTGTACCTGGCAGATTGAAGAGCACGTCATCTTCTATTGATTAGAATGTAGTCAATCTGATTTCTATGTTGTCTCTCAGGTGAAGTCCATGACTTGTGTACAATCTACGCTTGGGTTGTATGACCCATGTATTTGCAATTACAAGCTCATTCTTCAGACAACTCCAGAATTCACTCCCGGATCAGATCTTATTTCGGATCCCAAGTCCATGCTTTGTTGCAATCCTTGGTGCTGCTGCTTCTCCAATAATAATTAAAACATCTCCTTTAGTTAGGTACCTGTTCTATCATTTCCTGCAAGTTTCTGTAAAACCCCTCCAAATTTTATTCATCTGATATTTTGAGTGCTTGAACCAAAAATGATGTCATAACAGATTTTAGAACCAATTTTCTTTGCATTTTCTAAAAAGAGAGAGACACAAAAGCATTTTGGCAAAGAAGTCTTCACAACCATTACCCTCACCATGAACTACAAGGGTAACGAAGGGGCAGTGTGTAAAGCATTACCAGGGGACAAACCCCTCAAGGGGAGGAGCACGGTGTGGAGTATCACCGTGGACCATGACCCATTAAGGGGACAGGCACTTTGCACGGCCTTACTATGAACCAAGGCCTATTGGGGAAGGTGCAGTATATAGGGCATTACCAACATTGGGGAAAGGCAATGCGTACCATGTAAGGAATTAACACAGACTATGACCTAATTGTGTGGGGGGTAGTGCAAGGCATTACCACTGACCACAACCAACAAGAGACACAGGCAGTGTGTAGGGCATTACCATGGGCCCCAACCCAAAAGGAGGAGGGGCAGTCTGTAAGACATCATCATCGACCATACCAAACAAGGGGGGCATTCCATGCATAATAATAATCATTCAGGGGTTCAGATAGAAAAGCAAACAGACCTTAACCAGAATTGTAAAAGTTGCGCTACCTTTATTCATAGAAAATGGATGTACAAAGTTGCATACGTTATCAACACCACAATGAAAATTTGATTTACAAGAATGATGGGAATGTGGATGGAAACAGGTTTCAACTTATCTGTCAACAAGAGTTAACGATGAGACTTACTGGGATGCATTTCAGGTAGACAAAGACTTCCCATTCCAGGAACGAAATGTGAAGTGAACAAAGTAATGAGTGAAACATCTTTTGAATGGAGGTGAAATCATAAATGTTTCAAGGTCTGACGTGGACATGTCCAAATGCTATGTGTAAGATATACAAGATACAATGTGTGAGCCTTAAAGAATTGTATTCACCAAAAAATAAAATAAAACGAGATGCGAACCTCGGCCATAGGCTGAAGGTTATCTTGCCAAAAACAAAAATATTTATATCATCAATGACGTCAGCAAAAGATTCTGTCGTCAAATTATAGCTATATCTGAAAAGCACTCTTCTTGGGGTTCAATTTGAGGTACTACTCGATATTGTTAGTCAAAGATTTAAAAATGACCTTCATGATCGTCAACTTCGACCTTAGGCGCAAACCATGAAGGTCAAGGCCGATCGCCACCAAAAACTAATCAGCTGAGCGCCTATCGATATACTATATATCCACCAAGTTTGGAGATTATTTGATAAAAATTACTCAAAAGTTAAGGGTTTCGTTGATTTTGATGTTTGACCTTCTAGTGACCTTGACCTTTGACCTCGACCTTCAACATTTTGTGTGTTGAAAGCTATTGCGCTCACGAGTATACATATCAAGTTTGAGAGCGATTGCACGAAAACTGTGATCTACAGAGCTCGTTGAAACTTGAAAATCAATTGTAACAAAAAAATAAATACACAAACAAACCGACGAAAAAACAGATCTTGCAAAACGCTCTGCGTTTGGCAAGATAATAAGAGCAATCATCTTTACATCAGTGGGACGTAAAAGTGGCAACCATCTTATCTAAACTCATCTTGATGAGAGGACACTATATGTCAACCCAAAGTATAAAAGCTCACAGAGCGGTGTTCATCTTGAGGAATCTACCATGAGCGAAGGAAAGTGACGACTGTTCTCGCACAGTAAAGAATAGGCCACACGGAAGACTGAGGCAAAGTCCACAGAGTCGGTTTCCATGGATTCGACCAATGGAAGCACCTCTTTAGCTATGGCCTGTGAAGGAACAAAAACATGAGGCATATAAAAGCAAACAATTCGTAAGAGACAGAAATACATCCCTGATTTACGCAATTTCTTCACATCATAAAACGAATAATAAAACACTTGGTAACCACATGGTATTTGAAAGCAAAGCTTTGTGCTGTAAACAAACTACATGGGCCACATGAATGCACGCACCTTCTGTAGATACAACTGCTGTTGCAACTCTTGGACCTCATGGCGAAGTTTCTCCCAGGTCAGCAACTCCTCCAGGGTTTTATACGACAGTACAAGAGGTCTAAGCCCGTGCACACAATCTGATTGGTCAGGCAAACCAAGTGGGTCTGGAACACCCAAGAGTTGTCTATCCTGCTGCCACTGCTGTAGAGCTGAACCACAGGAAAGAACTTTTGTCAACATGGTGAAGGTTGTTTGGAGGAAAAGTTGCAATGGCATTACATTGGCTATATGGACAATATTAATGACAAATAAAATAAAAGTCTGTGATACGTGGCCATACATGAACTTCGAAAGCAACCACCCACCCTGTGTGTCCATGATCCAATGCTAAATATACAAAGTGCTTTGTAATGCATAATGGCCTTCATCTTACCCCTTTCCGTATCAGGCAAACTTTGGCAGAAAAGGTGTTTTGGTGGAACGGTGGGTTTGACGAAGATTGCTTTCAAATCATCCCCCATCCAAAACTATGATCTTTTCTACCCCTATTAAACCCCACCTCCACCCCCTTTCCAACTTTCCTGTTTTTTCTTCCTGGGAGTTTGCTTCTGAGTACATCTTGTCCACCCCATGAATCATCCCCTACCCCTCATTCATCCAAGTCCCCCTCTATTTTATCCTTCAATGCTGCTGTTGGTGTTTCCCCTCCCTCTCTCTACTGTTCCTTTTGTTCGGTTGTGCCTTGATTTGTTCAGTGTTCTAGCTCTTCCACGAGCCTTGACTTGATAAATAAAAATAAATAAGTGAATTGAAAACAAGGCAGAGAAATTGGTCAATCAAGAGGAATGTTCCAGTAACAAAAAAAAAAATAATAATAATAAATTTAAAAACTGTCAGTTTATTTCCATTTACCCAGTCAACTCGCTCTTCCAGGAGCCTCGATGTTGTGGAGAAAATAAATAAATAACAAGCGAAAATTGAAGAAGAACTCGTCTTATTGGTGAAGGTCTAATGTCAATCTGCATCGGCGGAGAGGTAGGACAATGGATGAAATTGACAGGACGTTGATCGAGGTATACTAACCGCCATAGGTGGTGAGGATAAGGTGACACTTCGGGCGTTAACTTGGAGCAAAAAAGGGTCAACACCCGAAAAGTCAGCTTCTCCTTATTTCCCACAGTTGTACAACAAACCACATCTACATGTATGTGGAATCTAAAGTGACAGATAAAAAAGTCCAAGCTGAACGAGCGCACTGAGGAATTCCATGAGGACCTCGAGCCATCTCGTCGAACGCACCATGTGCAATGCACATGGCAACCAAACTGTCTCGACGTTCCAAGGGAACACACAGGAGGAACTGAACACAAAACATTATTGCAAACTCGGATACAAATACAATCCAGAAAGAATCCCAAATTGCAAATAAAAACGTTACAGCCTGGACACACGCACAAGTGATTGCAAAACCCCATCACCCACTGCACGGGTGTGCGGGCAAATCATACGCAAAAACATCTTGGGATAAACTGCTCTCGGTCAAAGAAACGGCCAACCAATCATGGCAGGTCATACTTCTGGCCCAGACACAAGTTAAACAAATTTCATAATGACATCACATTAAAATAAATGTCCTACACAGCTTTTGTACTCTGCAGCAATGACATGTTGAGATCATTGCTCATCACTGTACCGCTGTATTTTGATGCAAATAACCCGTGGGCAACACATTAAATTGGTTCCAAAAATTGAAACTGCGGGGTATACGTGTGTGTGTGTGTGTGTGTGTGTGTGTGCGTGTGTGTGTGTGCGTGTGTGTGTGTGCGTGTGTGTGTGTGTGTGTGTTGCACGATATTTCACCATGTGTGGAGGCCAAGTTAAATTATCAATGAGATTAAAAAAAAGAGGCAGTTTATGTATTTATTTTTGCAAGTTTAATTGCAACATCTTTAATTACAGTAGTTTCACATATTTTACCGACACACACACGCACACATATCTTAATTCCAAAGCCATTTTAAGGTACCGGTGAGTCATCTTCTGCAAAGTCCAAAAACTCCTCGTCTTCTGTGTCATTGTGAAACAGTTGAAGCAGCTCTGAATCGGCAAGTGTGAGTGAGGGTGGTGTTCAGTTACCAAGTTTCTGGTGGAGTGCTTGCCACGTGGCTTAAGCATTCAAGCCAGCTGTCCATTCAACACAGTTGATAAGGAATGTCTGGCTTGGCAAGCGCGAGCTAGCTGCTTGATAACTGAACACACCCTAGGTCTGTCACAATCCATGTCATCATCACTCGAGTCGTCGTCTTCTCCAGAAATCATGACACTTTTTTTTTTGTCAACCTTCAGTTTGAATTTGGCCATGAAACCTTTACGTTTTCTTTTACTTTCACCGACAACAAATTGTACGGCAGAGACTTGTAATGGTATGGATGATTTCGTGGAATGATATAAAATTCAACAGCCTGCAGGTACTGCAGGGTATACATTTATAATGGATCAACAGCATAGTTTTCGGTCACATCGGTTCTGGAAACCACGCTGGTTTTTAACATATAGGTTGAATAAACTTTAATTATTACAATAACCCTTTCTCAAGATATTCATTTTCATGTCAATTGGTTATTTACCACAGTTGTATTTGAAAGGAGCTGTTCGTTGGCCCTTGACAACAAAGCTGTGTCGGCTGCTGGAAATATGGAGATCGTGCATCTCCCCGTCATGTGGAGAGGAAACCCAGGGTGGGTTCAGTTAACAAGCAGCTACTAGCAATTGCCAAGCCAGCCATTCCTTATCGACGGTCTAAATAGAGTGCTTGCTTGAATGATTAAGCCAATTCGCACTCTACAAGAAACGTGGTAATGGAACACACCCCTAACTTGTGGGGTATACCTGCCTGAAATTTTTCAAGTGCACGTTTTTTTTTTCCAGGTATGGGGGAATACCAGGGGGCAGGTTATTTGCATGAAAATATGGTCGTCATAATTATGAAGTATGAGATGCATGTATGAGATTACAATGATCATTTACCAGCGGCGATAAGAGATGCTTCTTCCTGCAGTTCCGAAATAAGGTCAAGGAGAAGCTCCATTGTTTTCAGGCTGCGGTAAGATTCCTGCCACCCAACACTTTCTGCATGAACAAATGATCAGGTGCGCGGCAATTTCAAGAAAGGCAACGCTTCCGACAAAAGCGAGCAAATGAGTGCAAGTTGTACGGAGCAAAACCGGAATGGCGAAACACCTCTCACCAAAACATTGCTCACCGGCACATTCAGCCTCGTAATCCTCAACAACAGCAGAGATTTCCAAAGCCATTTGTCGTATTTCAGCCACGAAGGTCTCCGCTTCGGCAGGACCGGTGGGACTAACACCACCCCGTGCGAACTAGGATTGCATGTTGGCAGTTAGCTTTTAAAAGCATTGAGACAGCATGCTGTGTAAGTTGCTTGCTTTTACCATTGCCCAGAAATCCTGCTCCCACACCTTCAATACTGTGCATGCATAACTTCCCCAATTTAGACATGGTTGCTGCTCAAAAAATATCCCCAAAGTTATCAATGAAGTCGATTTAGGGAACAAGCGAGTCGGCCACACTTGGTGTGACAACAATCCCAACCCTCATCAACTCAGTATCTGAAAGTGACCGTTTTTACAGCCATTTTTCCCTGCTGTGCAGGGGTTGGGCTTTTTCTTGAGGCAATGTTTTATGGCCGGATGCCATCCTGACGCCAACCCTGGTCGCCTCTTACGACACACAGGGATATGGTACACCTATTCTAACCGGGGCATACACCGGGACCAGTACACTGGTACTCATTTTGCCGACCTCGGAAGGATGACAGGCTGAGTCAACCCCCTGGTGTTAATTCAGCAGCCAACGGGGCTTGAACTCAGGACCCTGGGATCCCAAGCCACCACCCTAACCACTAAGTCAACACCAGGCTATCTGAAAGTGAACACAAATCATAAATACAAACAAAAAAAATCTGTCCAAGTCTAACTTTCATGAAAAGGTTAAATTACAAAGGATTAATTGGCTTTTGAAAAATATTAAAAAGTATAAAAATTTACCACCAATTTAAGTTTCTTGACAAAAATCTCCTCCTCAGGCAAACAGCGGGACTCGAGTCGAAAAGCCTTCTCACGAAGCCTAAAGTCAAGCGAACATTACATTCTTGGTGAGGTCAGACTTTTACATCATCACAATAAGTTAGGTAAACTTGCATTAGGGCAATCTATTTGTAAACACCATGGAAATCAGGACCCCTCCCCCCCACCCCCCACATTAATGCATCTGCAACACAAGAACGGCACTCGGAGCGCAAACCTCCGCAGCAAGGCTGAACATTTTACGTTTTGTATCACACCGAAAGGCTGAATTCGCATCCGGACCTGAATCAAAATCGAATCAGCTTGTTCTTGTCACCTACCCAAGGCATCACCAACTTTCATCCGATTCAGTTTTGAAGTATCTTGCTAAATAACGTTTTTGACCACATCTCTCAATGGTGAAGCATCACTTAAAGAATTCTCGTATCTAGATCCGAACCTTCACTAAAATCGAATTAGTTCATCCTCGTGACACACCCAACCTGTCCACCAAGTTTTCTCGAAATCCATCCATAATTTTTTGAGTTATCCTGCTCACCTAACAGACAAACAGACATGGGTGAAAACATAACCTCCATCCACCTTCGGTGCAGAGGTAACAATGCAGAACCTTGTAAGGGCATCTCGATTACGGTAGATCTGAGAATTAATGAGCGATATAAAAATAGATCTCCACACGGACAAATTATAGCTCCTTGCATTCATTCCAGAACGGACAAGCTTAAATGTTCGGCCACTTTAGTCAAATAGACCATGCTCTGAAGAAACCAAAATACTGCATTTACTATGACATAAAAGACAACAAAACTCACCTTTGATTGGTCATGTAAAGCTTTCTCCATCGCTCAGGTAAAACCAAGTTCTTTCTGGGAACATAATGACAAGAAAACATCAAAAAGGACCACATTCATTTCTGAAACAAGGAAAATACACACTGGCAGACAGTGGCTAAAACTTTGACAGTAAATACTACAGAAAGGTATCAACATCCACGTTCTCAAATCACAAATGAGGTTCATGTCTGTCCAATGACTCAGAAATTGAGCACTACAGCACTGAAGATGGTGGACAATGGAATCAAGTAACATCAGGAGTGAATGAATAATTATCTGAGATACTTGGGCTCAAAAACTCGATCAGCTAGAAAATATAATTTGATGTGAGGAGTCGATGGATATGCCTCCGCCCGCATTAGGTGTCAACCCACTGTTGTGTTTGATCTCTATTAAAGGTCACATGAAAATTTAAAGGTCATGTGAGCAGAGGGGGAGAGAGAGAGGGGGGTGGGGGGGAGAGAGGAGAGAGAGAGCGGGGAGGAGAGAGAGAGAGAGAGAGAGAGAGAGAGAGAGAGAGAGGAGAGGAGAGAAAACATCAGATGACTAACTTTAGTTATGATGTGCAAAATTATTTTCACAGGGCACATGACCTTTGACCTGTTCATCCCAAAATTGAATCGGATCATCTTTGTGACGCAGTCCACACTTCTGACAAGTTAGGTAGAAATCCCTTCTGTGGTTCACAAGTTATTGTGGTGACAAAGATTTTCAATTAAAGGTCACATGATCATAAACCTTTGACTCTTTGAACCCAAAATCCAATCAGAGAGAATCTATGCATATTACATACTTGTACCAAGTTTGGTCAAAATCCCTTGAATATTTCACAAGTCATTTCGGTCATGAAAATCTGCTATGCATGCACACATGGAGGGACAACCTGAAAACATGCCTCCGACGATTTCGGCTGCAGAGGCATAAAAATGGTACAAATCATTAAAGTTTTTATCCTCAATGCCATAGCTCTGTATTTTTGAAAATGATATAATGACAAACAAAAAACAACAACAACAACAAATGCTGGTTATTTTATTACATCCATCATTAAAACAAGTACAATCACTACAGTAGCCCTTCAAGAAAATGGACATCAAATTACCCATCTCTTTCAAGAAGAAACGAATTTGTATCGTCAGTCATCTTTTTCACACTCGTCACTCCTTGAGCATCATCTTCACATTCTTGTTCTGAGAACACTTGCATAGCCCCCTCCATCACGCAGGAACTTGATGCAGGTACGCGATTCCTCACTGATGCATCAACTCCAATGAGTGGCACACTGGAAGGCCTCACATTGGCTTTTGTGGAACCAATGTCTCTGGAAACCCGTCCTTCAGGAGTCCTTCCTGATGGTTTAGATGCGTTTGAGGTGCTCAACCCCACTGCACGCGTAGAGCTCTTTCCAGTTGCCAAATTTTTCTTGCCAAATTTGAATGGAGCTTTTCTTGTGTATTTGCCTTCGAGAAAAAACAGAAAGAAAGAAAAATAAACAAAAAAAAGGATTATAAACTGTTGTAAAGCACATATACAATCTCAAACGAAATTACACATGAACATTCCCAATTCCTTGATAATTATAATGCCAAAAAGTAAAACGATATTTTGACAAGTAAGCTTAGCGCATGCCCAGATCCAGATTTTCATCAAAGTCAAAGCTTTACCTTTATTAGCAGTCAAATCATGCCCAGGCAGCCTGCCCCGTGATGTGTCCCGATGAGGTTTTGATGAATCTCCATCCTTGGTCTCTGATCCAACAAACACTTTGTTTTTAGGATCGAAACCTTCATGTGTTCTTACCCTGAGGGCACGGGCTAAAGCCTCAGTGAGGACTTCGAGATCCTTGGTTTCCGTGGACAAACCACCTGGACACAAAGGGCACTTGGTTAGACCTTCCAATATGAAAAACAGACGAGTACAGTAAACCCAAATACTGCGGGGATTACGTTGCTGAAAAGTGCCACAAACTCCAAAACTACAAAAGTTAATACTTAAACCCAATGGGAAAAATGGGGATAGGTTCCTGGACTAAGAGAAGATGTAGAGGAAGGAAGGCAGCAGCTAAAAATAAACATATGACAATAGAAACTAGAAGGGCAATCGGTAGAGTGCATGCCTCCGCCTGGATATAGATTTTCACCAAAATCAAATCAATTCGGCCTTGGCATACACTCAAACTGTCCACAAAGTTTCGTCCGAATCTGTCCAAAACCGTTTGTGATATCGTGCTATACACTGATGAGCCAAAACATTATGACCACTGACAAGTAAAGTAAATAACATTGATTATCTTGTTACAATAGCACCTGTCAAGGGGTGGGATATATTAGGCAGCAAGTGAACAGTCAGTTCTTGAAGTTGATGTGTTGGATGCAGGAGAAATGGGCAGGAGTAAAGATTTGAGTGACTTTGACAAGGGTCAAATTGTAATGGCCAGACGACTGGGTCAGAGCATCTCTGAAATGGCAAGGCTTGTGGGGTGCTCCCGGTCAGCAGTGGCGAGAACCTACCGACAGTGGTCTGAGGAGGGACAAACCACAAACTGGGTGTTTGTGTTGGGCAACAGGGTGTTGGGCGCCCAAGGCTCATCGATGCGCAAGGGCAACGAAGGCTATCCCGTCTGGTCTGAACCGACAGAAGGTCTACTGTGGCACAAGTCACAGAAAATTTAATGGTGGTCACGGGAGGAATGTGTCACAATCCACAGTGCATCGCACCCTGCTGCGTATGGGGCTGCGTAGCCGCAGACCGGTCAGAGTGCCCATGATGACCCCTGTCCACCATCGAAAGCACCTACAATGGGCACGCGTCAGAACTGTACCCTGGAGCGGTGGAAGAAGGTCGCCTGATCCGATGAGTCCCGTTTTCTTTTAGATCAAGTGGATAGCCGTGTACATGTGCACCGTTTACCTGGGGAAGTGATGGCACCAGGATGCACTGTGGGAAGACTACAAGCCGGTGGAGGGAGTGTAATGTTCTGGGAAATGTTCTGCTGGGAATTCCTGGGTCTGGCCATTCATGTGGACGTCAATTTGACACGTGTCACCTACCTAAACATCGTTGCAGACCAGGTACACCCCTTCATGGCAATGGTATTCCCCGATGGCAGTGGCCTCTTTCAGCAGGATAATGCGCCCTGCCACACTGCACACATTGTTCGGGAATGGTTTGAGGAACATGATGAAGTGTTCACGGTGTTGCCCTGGCCTCCAAATTCTCCAGATCTCAATCCGATTGAGCATCTGTGGGATGTGCTGGACCGACAAGTCCGATCCACGGCGGCTCCATCTCACAACTTACAGGATCTGCTGCTAATGTTTTGGTGTCAGATACCACAGGACACCTTCAGGGGTCTTGTAGAGTCCATGCCTCGGCGGGTCAATGCTGTTTTAGTGGCACATGGAGGACCAACAGCATATTCGGCAGGTGGTCATAATGTTTTGGCTCATCGGTGTATATCATTTTTGGCCCTATCTCTTGATGATGAAGAATCACTTCAAAAATTATAGAATGCAGATCCGGATCAGAATCAGGATCTTCATCAAAATATAATCAGTTCGTCCTTGTCATTCACCCAACCTGCCCACCAAATTTCATCCAAGTCCATCCATATCTTTTTGTGATATCCTGCACCCAAACAAACACAAAAAGACAGACAGACAGACAGGGTAAAAACATAACCTTTGTCCACCATTGGTGGGGAGAGGAAACTATAAAGAACAATCAGATTGCAGACCCTCACCAGGACTTGTTTTGTGTGGTAATATTTTGTGTGGCAAATAAATGGCAGGATGTACTAAATGAAAGGTCTAAATGGCGTAGTTGTAAATGTGTAAAGGTCAAAGGTCTGAAAAGTTGTAAAGGTAAAAGGGTCTGAAGGTTAAAAAAGGTCGAAATGGGTCTAAAGTAGGGGTCGGGAACGTTTTTGACTCAGAGAGCCATTAAAGCAAAATATTTGGAAATCTATTTCAGTGAGAGCCATATAATATATTTTAAGACTGAATTCAACTAAATGTGAGTATAATAAGCCTCTGAATTTATTCTTTTAAATAATGTTATAATACTCACCATTAATGGGACTTCTGGTGCTGCATGGATTTGCTGATGGCTTTGTAGTCTGGTTGGTACTTGGTGAGGTTAAGCTTCATGCAAGCGTTGAGGCTTTCATCCGTTAGACGTGATCGTAGGTTGGACTTGATGTTTTTAAGATGTGAGAATGACTGCTCACATGCATACGTAGATCCAAACAAGGTCAATACAGCAATACTCACACGCTGCAGTGTGAGGTATGTGACAGGAAGCGCGTTCCAAGTTTTGATAATCAGCTGGTCTTCGGGTTGAAGTTTTTTCATTTCTGTCCACATGTGCTTGCTCGCCAACTCTGCTTTCTGTCATGCGATTCTTTCCAAATCTTCATTCAGTGACTTGAACTTATTCACCCACATGTCTGAGGTCTTCAGGTCAGCCACTTCTGCTTCAAAATCTCTGACGGAGACACCAGGAATGTAACTCAGGTCGGCTGTGTTCAGTGAACACTCGTTTGGATGGGTGATGAACTTAAAAAGACGAGTGTGCTCACGAAATTCTCCAAAGCGTGCTTTGAATGACTGTAGGAGACTGGATGTGAAGCCAGCTAACTGGTGGAGATCAAAGTTTTGAGTGGGCTCACTTGCTGTGCATGCATCTTTAAATTGTCTCAGTTTTTCAAAATGTAGTAAACGACCTGTTTCAAGATCCATGATAAAGAGCTCAAGCTTGTTTTCAAAAGCAAACACAGCTTGTTGAAGGGATAACACTGTATTTCCAATGCCTTGCATTTTCACGTTGAGCTGGTTCAGATGTTCAGTCATATCCACGAGATAGTAAAACTTGAGGAGCCACTCAGTTTCGGCTAGCTCAGGATGCTCAATCCCTTTCATTTCAAGGAAAGTCCGGATTTCGTTCAGGCAAGCCGCAAAACGGCTAAGCACCTTCCCTCTTGACAACCAACGCACATTGCTGTGCAAAAGCAGACCGTGATAGTTATTTCCAACTTCATCCAGCAGTGTTTTAAGCTGACGACCATTTAAGGCTCGGGCAACAATAAAGTTGATCACACGAATGACCAGCGACATCACTTCGCCAAGCTGCCCATCACACATCTGAGCACAAGGTTCCTCCTGGTGTAGTATGCAATGGAAACTTAGGATGGGTCTATTTTCATGTTCATGGAGAAGCGCCACAAATCCTTTGTTTTTCCCCACCATACACGGAGCACCATCAGTACACACCGAGATAAGTTTATCCATTCGTAGATTTTTTTCTTGAGCAAACTCCATGAAAGACTTGAATAAATACTCACCTCTTGTGGACCCTTTTATTGGCAGAACAGCAAGACTTTCTTCGCGCAGTGTATCACCAGCAGCATATCTTGCAATCACACTGAACTGCGACAAATGGCTTACGTCTGTTGACTCATACAAAGCCAGGGAAAAGAACGGCGCTGTATTTATGTCCTTCACTTGCGTTTCCTCCACTTGGTTTGCCATCATGATGGTACAATCATGAACAGTTCTTGCCGACAGAGGCATGTCTTGTATTCGTTTGATTATCTTGTCTTTGTTCGGAAGATCATCAAAAAGTTCATTGGCGACATCCAGCATGAACGTTTTAGCATACTCGCCATCTGTGAATGGTTTTCCGTTCCTCACTATTGCTGAAGATCCAGCAAAGCTGGCGGAATTATAGTCACCTTGCCGGGTCCATACGCGGAGTTGCTGCTGGCTGGCTTGCACCCTGCTCAGTAGCTCTTGGCACGCTTTCTTTCTGCTGTCTCCCACAGGGTACTTTGATGCAAAGGTAGCATTGCGCGTGTCGAAGTGCCGCTTTATATTCGACCGTTTCATCGATGCAATTTTGTCATTGCAAATTAGACACACCACAGAACCTGCTCTCTCCACAAAGGCGAATTCTTCGGCCCATTCATCCTGAAATGTACGATACTCCTCATCTTTTTTTCTTTTTGCCATCTTCTTCGTCGAAGGGTTAGCTTTGAGCAAATGAGAGAGAGGGAGATGTTGACCCAAGTGAGTCTGGCTGGCCTGCGCACGGGCTGACATACTCGAGAGGTGCGGGGCGGCCGGCCGACTCTGGGATGCTGTCGCCTCAGCGGTGGCGCGTGATTGGTCGAGATGAATTCCGTGACGAGTCTCGGCGGCGGCACGTCATTGGAGGAACCGAAATCACTACTCGCGTCGGCCGCATGACTGGACGAAACAAAAACCGCTTCAGACAATTCGGAGGTGTTTTTTCTTCTCTCCTTCTGCCAAGTTCAGCCCTGCACGTGAATGAAGCACGACACCATTCAAACTATAGGTAAAGCTTCTGCGAGAAATATTGGGCTTTCCAAGTTTCAAACTCCAATTTTATCTGCGAGCCAGATGCAATCATCAAAAGAGCCATACCTGGCTCGCGAGCCACACGTTCCCAACCCCTGGTCTAAAGGGTGCAATTTAAGATCTACAGGCTCGGAATTGTCTGAAGGTGTCCAAAGGGTCTTAAAACGTATAAAAAGGGTCCAAAGGTCAAAGGGGTCTCCAGGTTATGTAGAGAAAAAAGTTTTAAAGGGTAGAAAGGAGTCTCAGGGCGTTCAGGGTTCTTAAGGGTCTTTGGAGTCTTAAAGGGTGTGTGGGTTCGAAAAGTTATTCAGGGCTTTAGGGATCTTGAGGAGGTAGATGGTTTTAGGAGTCTGATAGGGGCTTAGGGTTATCGAATTAATACACATACTCATGCTCTGTGCTGACAAAAGGACAAACAAAGAAATAAAAAAGAAGACATCAGGTGGTAGCCTGACAGGTATGAAAAAAATCATGCCAATGACGTCACTGCCCCCTGACGTGTGTGTGTGTGTGTGTGTGTGTGTGTGTGTGTGTGTGTGAATCGAACCCTCCAACTTGATGAGACAGCAGGACACAGATCGAGTCCCATCACAGTGCTTGCTGCATGACCTTGTCAGCAACAAGTGTTGCCTGCCACATGAGTACATTGTCTCTGCCCTGTTGATCACAGTCAGGTTTGTGGCCAGCAACATTAAACTCAACTCAAGAAGCACGCTGACTCCATGACAAGATGATGATGTCACGTGCATAAATTACACCAACACATCACCTCTAAACTAGGAGGCATAAGTTATTGTGTTTTATGCAATAGTAAATGCAGTATTTTGGTTTCTCCAGAGCATCGTCTATGTGACTAAAGTGGCCATATATTTAGCCTTGTCTGTTACCGAAGGAATGCAAGGGGCTATAGTTTGTTCGGGGGCTCCTCCTCAATCGGTCTCTTGAGCTGCGGTGGGTAGTTCTCTAAAGCAACATGGTTTGCTGACGCCACTTCCCCGGCTACCCTGACGCTATGGAGGCCGCATCTTCTTCTTCCCCGAAAGAAAATGTTCATAGATGCGCAATGCTTCCTCCCGTATCACCGGTCCCCTTCAAAGGACTTTTTTTCTGCGTTTGGTCCTCGATCCAAACATCAAGAGCTTTTTCCATACTTTCAACATTAGGATCACCGAACTGGAATACGACACTCAAGCACTTCTGGAGCACTTTAACCAGCCGTGTTGATGCCAACAATGACTCACAACTCGGCTCAAAAC
>NC_140975.1:31451863-31461863 GCF_056783735.1 Eptatretus burgeri | reverse complement strand
TTCAAGGTCCCGAGCATTATTCGATACAAACAAGGAGACAACCGTGCCGAGTGTAGATGCTAGCAGCTACGGCGTCAGAGCTGTCTCACTACACAAGCAGTCCAATGTGGAGTCGAGACCTGTCCCATTTGCATCACGCACGCTACGTCCTGCAGAAACCAGGTACGCACAGATCCAAAAGGAATACCTTGCTTCGGTCTGGGCATGTGAAAAATTTTTATCAACACCTGTTGGGGCTACAGACCACTAGGTTGGTCACTGACCACAAGCCTTTAGTGCCATGAACCAACAACAAGGACCTGGATCAAGTGACTTTGAGATGCCAACGCCTTCTCATGTAGTTTAATGTGGAAGCAGTGCTGTCGCCGTGCCAGGCAAATCCATGGTTGTTGCCGATGAATTGTCCTGTAGTCCACTCGCAGCACGTGCCTCGGACCAGGAGTTGTCAGAGGAGGTGAACGCGTACGTTCATGGAGCTGACGCAGGTTTTCCAACATCCAAGGGAAAGTTAGATGTCATCAGAGATGTATCAAGGCTGGATCATGTTTTGCAGCATGTGATTGACTACACTTTCCATGGTTCACCTAAGTATATGGATGACCGTCTTGGTATTCTGTACTCGATCAGTACTGGGAAAATTGTGGGCATTCGTCTGTCTACGAAGGACTGTTATTGTATAACTCGAGAATTGTCTATACCAACCAAAATGAAAGCGGAGATGCTTTCAAAGAATTCATGACGATGGACATCAGGGAGTGACGAAGTGTCGACACCGAGCCAATGATTGTGTCGTCAAGGACTATGTCAGTAAATGTGATCATTGTATCAAGTACCGACCTGCTCAAAAGCGAGAGCCATCAATCCCTATCCCCCTTCCACGTTGAGCTCGGGATCGTTTAAATGACCCTCTAATGAGACCAACTGAACTGGAGTAAGAGACCATGCTCTTGCAACAGCCAATGTATGAGGCTTCCCAGGTGGGATTCTTCTGCATGGGACAATCCCAAATCTTTGGGAGGTTTTCAAGAGCAAAAGGTCATCATTGTAGAGTTCTGTTATGATTCCAATTCATGTGACATTTTCCATTCAAGGATGTGTGTGTGTGTTTTTTTTTTTAACATATTCCACCTTCCAAGAGATTATATATCCATCTGGGAATGGAATGTGAATGTTTACATCATGTCCTCATAAGTTGGAGCTTGATGGTGTCTGCAGCCGGTGTTGGTCAAACGTTGTTTGTTTGTTTGTTTGTTTTTAGTTCCATCCAAGTCAATGACACAAAATTCTGGTCAGGGAATCAGGACGGGGGAACTACGAATTAACTCGTCGGAGACACCGGTACACAATGTCTATCTCTTTTCGAAAAGTACTGTGAGAATCCTGCCACCCAGAAGGAAGTATTAGAGAGATGGAACAGCTGGTTTAACGATAACATTCCCTGTTAAGATGGTGTATTACATGAGGCACAGAAGTTGCATAATCAGCCTCAAGCATGAAGAACACAGTAATTCTCAGGTTTAACGGATCAACCAAGAAGCGGCCCAAACGGAGGATGCAGAATTTCTCACGATGGTCTTCACATCAACATCTTGTGCGGATCATGCGCAGGATATTTAACGTATACATAGCAGACGATTTTCAGGAAATAGTGGTGCTGGTTTTGGCAGGGACCTTGAAGGCACTGACTCCATGATGCTTATCCGAAGCATGGGACTGAAAATGAAGAATGGCTTCTTGGTTTGTTCGGATGCAGCACTTGCCTGTATGTGGCAGAGTGCTGGGTGGAAGCGGCTATGCCGCTGATGGAGGTTAGAGCAGGGATTTATAATTTGTTCAAGTCTGCTGGCAATAACACATCCACTCTCCATGAGTCACCATGTGATCTTTAACGTACACCAACTATAGTGTTAGCAGAGGGGACACCCAGTTTAACGTCCGTCTGAGGGATGGCACAAACATTGATGCCTGTGAAACACCAGGATGACAGTTTATAACTGGGCCAAGCATCGAACCCACGCTGGACAGCTCAGAGGTGAGTGCACATATCTCTAGGCTATCCTACCAGTCCTGCAGAATGATTGAATATCAAGGTGAAAGATAGGATTCATTAAAAACAAAATAACCATGTGTGAATAAGTCTGGCGTTGGCTTAGCAGTTTGGGTGGTGGCTTGGGATCCTTGGGGTCCTGAGTTCGAGCATCGTTTTCTGCTGAATTAATACCAGGTGGGGTTGACTCAGCCTATCATCCTTCTGAGGTTGGCGAAATGAGCACCAGTATACTGGTAATGGAGGCACTGCATCAGCGGCATAGCTGCGCCTCCAATCAATGATGCAACCAGCAGCCAAAAAAAAAGGCAGCACACGATCGGCACCATGTGTGGGAAGATACTCCGCTCAATGCGCACAAAAGCTCCCCAAGAAATTTGTCAAACAGAGCAGCACGGCCCGTCTTCGTACACACCTGCACCGACACCTAGCCACCACTTCTTGATCATTTCAGCAAAGGACAATTTCCAGTGAGTGACCTGAAGTAGCTTGAACTTTCTTATTGTTCTGTGTAAAATCAATGTCCAATGATTTACAAATATAGAATCGATATGGGATGATTGTACAAGGGGCAGTCAATAAGTAATCTTGAAATGGCGGTATAAATGTGAGAATGTCATGTGTGTAGTTGTAGACGTCATGTGTTATATGACATATCTATGGGTGAGAGTCATGTTTTGCCTGTTTTAGATCTGGAGACATTGAGAGAATGATGTCAGGAGAGCAGTTCCAAGATGGCGGCTCTCTTAGAAACATGTACCAAGGAGGAGCAACGTTCTGTCATCCGTTTATTGGGAAGTGAGGGTGTGAATCCCAATGAAATCCATCGCAGAATGAAGATGCAATATGGTGATGCATGTTTATCGCTGCAGCAGGTGTACGACTGGGACAGGAAGTTTAAAAGTGGAGTGTCCAGTGTGGCAGACGCTGCTCGCTCGGGCCGGCCTCACACAGCCGACACACAGAAACGTTTTTTTTTATTTTTTGCATGTACAGGCACGCGAGAGCGAAGGAACGGCCTGTGTGGTTGTTTCTGGCTCGCGGTTTGAAAGTTTTTTTTATTTTTATTTTTGCATGTACAGGCACGTGAGAGCGAAGGAACGGCCTGTGTGTTTGTTTCTGGCACGCGGTTTGAAAGTTTTTTTATTTTTATTTTTGCATGTACAGGCACGTGAGAGCGAAGGAATGGCCTGTGTGGTTGTTTCTGGCACGCGGTTTGAAAGTTTTTTTTATTTAATTTTTTGCATGTACAGGCACGCGAGAGCGAAGGAACGGCCTGTGTGGTTGTTTCTGGCACGCGTTTGAAATTTTTTAATTTTTTTATTTTTGCATGTACAGGCACGTGAGAGCGAAGGAATGGCCTGTGTGGTTGTTTCTGGCACGCGGTTTGAAAGTTTTTTTTATCTTACCAAAACGAAGTTTTTGCAAGATATGTTAGTCAGCTTGTATGTTTTTTTTTTTGTTTGTCTGTAATTACGTATAAAAAATTCTGCAGAGCACAGTTATCATTGGAAATTTTTGTAACTTCGCATATCAGAGGCCTATAGAGGTCCCTTTCAGCGCATAAAATTTTGAAGGTCAAGGTCAAAGGTCAAGGTCACTTTGTCGCAAATCAGGGGAGTCGACGAAACCCTTATTTTTGGAGTAATTTTGATCGGATCGTCTTCAAACTTCATGGGAATATAGTTCATGGTCTGGCGCTCAGCTGATTAATTTTTGGTGGCGATTGGCCTTGACCTTTATGTTTCGCGCCTCAGGTCAAACATATTTGACCCCAAGGTCAAATTTTCAAGTTTTAGGAACCATATCGTGTAGTACCTCAAATTGAACACCTCGATGAGTGCTTTCTAGATATGTCAAGCTTGAGCCATTATGACGTCATTTGGTGATGTTATGAGGCAAAAGCATATTTTCATGGTTGCTCTGTAGAACGATTCTCATCGGAATCTCTCGTAGGCAGATATTCCTCAAGGAGTCGCTCCTGGTGGATAGCAGCTCTGTTCACCTCAGTGTGACCTTAAAGAAGTCACATGTGGTCACCTTTTGGCAAGATACGGGTCACCCTGCGGGTGACATTGGTTTTTTTTTTTTGCACGTACAGGCACGTACCAGTATAAATGAATGAACATAGGATGATTGTACTGATATATAATGAATAAAGAGTAATTGTTACCCCTTACCCCATCCATCAAGTGTATACAAGGTCTGACTCTTCAGCTCTTCCTCTTTTTTCCCCCAACCATATCCAGCAAGGTTGACTTCTCAAGACTATCATGTTCTGCATACATGACACGTCCAAAGTATGAGTTTCCGTTTTAGCATCAGCATTTCTAATGTACACGGTGGTCTCAGTTATTCAAGGATTGATTTGTTTATTACCTTTGCCGAAGGAGAGGGTCTTGCGTTTGGGTTTGTTACTTGGCAAAAAAATTTAAAAATGATTTGACAAGTATGTTGATCACCTCCGCTGTATGTTTGTTTGTTTGTCTGTCTGCTCGCCTCCAGCCCAAACAGCTCAACCTAACGTTCTGAAATTTTCAGAGATTAATGTAACCGACCCCGCATTGAGGTTTCGTAAAATTCGTTCAACTGGAAAGGTCTACGTGGGCCAAAAGGCCAATTTTGAGCCAAATTTTCTAAAATCCTCAAATCTCATCCGATTGACTTGAAATTTGAAGACCATTTGCAAATGAGGTCGCTAAACTCAAGCACCCATTAATTTTGAGGTCAACATGGATCAAAAGGTCAACATAGGCCAGATTTCGAAAATCCTCAATTTTCATCCGATTGACTTGAAATTTGAAGAGCATTTGCACATCAGGTCACTGAATTCAACCACTTCTTAATTTTGAGGTAAACATAGACCAAAAGGTCAAAATAGGCCAAAAGGCCAATTTGGGTAAAATCTTCTAAATCCTCAATTTTCATCCGATTGAGTTGAAATTTGAAAAGGATTTACATATCAGGTCAATTAATTCAACCACCTATTGTTTTTGTGGTTACCAATCGGCAAAAAGGTCAACATAGGCCAAAAGGTTAAGAAAGGCCAAATTTCTAAAATCCTCAACTTTAATCAAGTTAACTTGAAATTTGAAGAGCATTTGCATTTCAGGTCACTGAATTCAACCACCTATTAATTTTGAGGTAAACATAGGCCAAAAGGCCAATTCGGGTCAAATTTTTCTAAAATCCTCAATTTTCATCCGATTGACTTGAAATTTGAAGAGCATTTTCATATCAGGTGACTGAATTCAACTACCAATTAATTTTAAGGTCAAAAGGTCAACACAGGCCTAGTTTCTAAAATTGATAGATACGGCCAAAAACTAAATATATCACGATATCTTAAAAAGTTGTGGACAAGTTATGACAAAACAAGGTGGATGAGTTGAATATGTGACAAGAACAAGTGGATTGGATTTTGTTTCAGATCCAGCCCATCAGTTTGATACAAAACATGAACTGTTCCACATGGCAGAGGTATGGCAGGTATGTACTCTACCAAGTGCCATTCTACTTTATGCTGTTTTGCCAAGTTGTCACTCTATGAGTGATTTTTCATTTGTGTGTTTGTCTGTCTGTCTGTCAGTTTGTTTGTATGCACAGAACTTTTGTGTTTTTCTCCACAACCGCTTGTCAGATTGAGATGAAATTTTCACCATCGATGCAACGACTCATGCGGAATGTTTTCGTGACAATTCTGACCTCATATGTCACGTGGTGTGGCAGCCACATTGGAAAAACGGAAAAAAAAACTTTGGACCTCGGTATCTCTAAAACTGCACCAAGGAAAAAATTGAAACTTGGTACATAGGAAGTACTCCTCATGTGGAATGAATGATTTTTTTATGACATCATAGGTGCCTTTGTTATGACGTCATAAATGCATATGTATAACGCTACATCTGATCAGTATGAAAGTTTTTGAGGACTATCTATGGATAAAATGATCCACAGAAAAAATTTGATGATGTCATCTGTAACGTGATTCGACAGCCATATTGTTTAATAAAAAAACACAAAACCTTCAAAAATCTTCTTTGAAGTGGCTGAACAGATCGAAGTGAAACTTTACATGTATAACCGCCAATCCATGAGGAACCAAAGGTTCACACATATGTCATCATAGGTCACATGGTTTGGCAACCATATTGGATTTACTCTAAAACCTATAAAAATATTCTCCAGAACGGCTAGACAAATCAAGGGGAAACTTCACACAAATGTTCCCCAAGCCATGGATGTACAAGTTT
Source organism: Eptatretus burgeri (assembly GCF_056783735.1). Lineage (NCBI taxonomy): Eukaryota > Metazoa > Chordata > Myxini > Myxiniformes > Myxinidae > Eptatretus > Eptatretus burgeri. Next base: position 31,455,563 of record NC_140975.1, on the reverse strand, counting down.
GTTCAGAAATAATTGATAGGTCCCATGGTTTGGCAGCCATATTGAAGAAAAATATTAATGTTTTCTCTGGAACCGCTTAATCAATCAAAGTGAAACTTCACATTTATGATCTAGTCTTAGTCGTGATGTGGAATGCATGTTTTAAATTTCAACTTGATCGGACACATAGTCTGGCAGCCAGAATTATTTGATTTTTTTGATGTGGGGTTTTTTTTTGAATAAGACTCACTTGGCTGTGCTTGGATGGGTTTGAAGGTAGAGGAGTCGCAGCTGAAATGCGAATCCTATCCAGGTTCCTTCATCTTTGCTTTTTACTTGTTCTGGTTCCTTTTGATTCCTCCAATTCAGGACTGTACCTATTTGGTCTTCCATTTGACCTGAATTGAATTTATTTTAATCCCATTCTAAATTCAATTGAATAATAATAAAAAAAACGTCATGGGTCAGGGTCAAGTGTCCGATCAAAACGGGGTTCCATCAAAGCGGGGCGTCTTGGTACCCGGTCATCACTGCCAGTGGTTATAAAGTGGCAGTTGTAGTTATGTTTCTTATTATTTAAAAGTCGATTACTCGTCCCATGGATGGGTGGCAGAGGTGGTGGTGGTGGTCTGTCCGTGATAGCACTGGACCAGACATGTTCGGTGATGTACCTCGGCCTGCATAGCTAATACTCGGTGGCCTCGGCTTCACTTTTTAACCCCGCTAATTTTTTCTCATTCGCTCATGATAGCGAGCCCGAAAGTACAGTGATCCAGAGTCATCTATACTAAGTACATATAGCTGAGTTTCGTGGACCATTGATGCTTCGTCCAGGAGGAGATAATAAGCACTTTGCTTCATTATAGTATAGATGTAACACACCAGTACACAAATACCACACGAAAGCAGTCCTGGCGAGGGTTTGCAATCTCTGCTTAGTCGTTTTCTTGTTCTTCTTGCATTCCATTAAATTTTTATCAATTGCCTTTCACACCAGATTTCAAAACTATCGATCTTCTTCCTTTCTTATTTCTTCACAAGCCATGACTCACATCCGTACGTTGCAAAAGGAAATATCAGAGTACTCACCAGCCTCCTCTTGGTTTGTTTTGTCACATCTTTGTCTTTCCAGATCTTTGTTAATCATGACACTGCTATTCGCTCCAACACTAACCATCGATTAAATTTTCCTCCACATCCTACACTCACTTCAATATTAGAACCCAGGAAGATGAAACTTTCCACGATTTCCACATGATCTCCAAATTTGAACACCTTGATCTTCTCAGTTGACAATATTTTAGTCTTTTTGGTTTCTTCTTTACTTTCTACCAACAGAGTGGTCTCATCGGCGTTTGGCAGCTATGATTTTTTGAAGAATAAAGCTTTAAAAATCCTCTTCTCCAGAACAACTTGACAGATCGAGGGGTAACTTCACCCACAAGTTTCCCAAGCCTTGGGGATGCCAGGGTGTTCACGAATAATTAATAGGTCACATGGTCTGGCAGCCATATTGGATTCAACAAAAAATCTTTAAAAATGTATTTCTTTTGAATCGCTTCATCAATCGAAGTGAAACGTCACAATTGTGATCTCGTAGTAATGGGGAACAAGTCTGGAGACGGCGATGGTTCACGAGCAATGTACACGGTTCGCCTTTTTTATTTTCTGACCTTCGAGGGGATGCCACGGGCAAACTGGCGGGAATCGGGAAAAACGTAAATGATGAAAGTTGAAGTACTCGAAGAGCACTACTTGCATACCAACTTTCATTCGAAACAGTTGAAAACCCAAGGAGCTCGATGCCCAATTTATTGATTTTTTTGACATTTTCTAAGTTCGTGACCTTGTGACCTTGACCTTGGGACGAAAATGAAAAATCTAGCTCCGTGGGGCTATGCAGGTGCCATTGGGCTAACCAAATATCGAAACCCCTGCCAGATTCGACAAACCCCCTCGGAGAAGATGTAACTTGAAATCGGCTACTCCTAAAAACACATATTTTTTGGGCATGGCTCCGCCAATAATGGGAGCAGCACGCCCATTCTCAGGAAAACACAACTAGATCATGATATAAACCTCACACCCAAATTTTATCAGGATCGGATCAAAACCCACGGAGCTATGCTCGGGACAGACAGACAGACAAGCCGGTAGGCGGCGATGGGTCGCCGAGCATGGAAACTATAAGATATAGAGCAAAATGGATGTCATATAGCGGATAGGGAATCACCTTAAGATTATGCATATCAAATGTCATCCAGTTCCTTCTACTGATAACTACTCGGTATCAATTTGAATGAAAAGTACCGAAAATGCGGTTTGAAATCGGAAATCCCCAAAGTTCGAGGGGGTGCTGTGGGTGAACAAAGAACTAAATCGAAAATCCGGTGCAATTGTTTGTGCACAATGTATTCCAGACGATTAGTGTGAATTTTCATGACCATCCGACCATAACCCTAGGAGTAGCATTTGGCGTGAAGGCACCTCCAGCTCTCGCATATTCTCGAATTTTGCACTAATTGACCTTTGACACCCTGACCTAAGCGAAATCGGTCAATATGTCCTGAGGCAAAGTTGTAGTACTCATTGAGTACCATGAACCTGCAAAGTTTCATTCGTATCGATGCACTCACCTGGTTGCAAGGGGGCCTTCGATTTTCGCCAATTTTCACGCATACCCTAATTGTCGGGGGCACTGCGGGTAAAGTATTCCATATATCACAAAAACCGGAATATATTTGATAGCGTATCACCTGTAGATCATTCGTGCCAAATTTCATAACCCTACGTGGGATAATGGCTTTCAGAATTGATTTCACGTGAACGGTACCGATTTTGAAGGTTTTTCTGTTGTTGCTGGGGAACCAAAGCGTCCCTAGCAACCATCACAATTTCCAAAGCACTAGGTCATAAGATGTACTACCACCCGAGTTTGGTCAAAATGCGCCCACGTTTACTACCAATTATGCTGATGACAAACGAACAAACATCCAAACAAACAGACAGAATTACTGACAATAAGGGTCACCTATTTCGGCGACCCAACAGACACACACCCATAACGAATATAGTGGTGACTTAGTGACTCGTGAACCAATATATGTTTTAAATTTCAGCCTGATCGGGTGCATGATCTGGCAGCCAGAATTATTCAATATTTTGAATCTGGGTTCAGGGATTTAAATGAAACTTGGTGCATATAGGCATATAGAAACGTATATGTATATATAGGTGTATATATCTATTTATGTGCGAAACAAAACCTTTTGCAATTCACCAGTAGCCATTTTGGTGTTTTCAAACCTGCGAAAGGATGGGCTCATCATCCAGTACCATAGCTTTATGTCTTCGATTTCTGATCATTATTATTTTATTGGCAAAAATGGAAGTGCTCTTCTATTGCCTTCTTCTGGGCAGTGTCTATGCTGGACGGGTCATCCTCGCCATTGTTCTCCATAAGAGAATCCTCTGCCTAACATCAAGGCAATGCAGCCACTACCATTGCTGGCAATATGTGCAAGCTGTCTGCATGGCGATCCACTACCTGCTCCCATGGCTTCACATAACCTTGATCGGGAAGCAAAATGGGGCCACGAGAAGGCCGGTGCGAGGCCAGACTGTCAGAGGCTGTTTCAGACGTTGAGCCATTAGAGGATTTCACACACATTGAGAGGTTATCCTCAATGTCACTCCATTGGGATGGAGTATGGGGGGGTGG
>NC_140975.1:31424363-31444363 GCF_056783735.1 Eptatretus burgeri | reverse complement strand
AGAGTTTGTACATACATCAGATACAGGACATAACGAGGCACTTGGATTATAAGAACATTACTAGTTCAATATGGATTACAAGGACATTACTAGTTTAATATGGATTGTAAGGATATTAGTGGTTTCATTTGGATTGTAATGACATTAATGGTTTAATATGGATTGTAAGGATATGAGTGGTTTCATTTGGATTGTAATGACATTAATGGTTTAATATGGATTGCAAGGATATTAGTGGTTTCATCTGGATTGTAAGGACATTAATGGTTTAATATGGATTGTAAGGACATTAATGGTTTAATATGGATTATAAGGACATTAATGGTTTCATATGGATTATGTGGACATGAGTGCTTTAACATGGATTATAAGGACATTAATGGTTTCATATGGATTATGTGGACATTAAAGGTTTCATATGGATTATGTAGACATTAGTGCTTTAATATGGATTATAAGGACATTAATGGTTTCATATGGATTATGTGGACATTAGTGGTTTAATATGGATTATGTGGATATTAGTGGTTTAATATAGATTATAAGGATATTAATGGTTTCATATGGATTATGTGGACATTAGTGAATTAATATGGATTATGTGGATATTAGTGGTTTAATATAGATTATAAGGATATTAGTGGATTAATATGGATTATAAGGTTATTAATGGTTTCATATGGATTATGTGGACATTAGTGGATTAATATGGATTATAAGGATATTAATGGTTTCAAATGGATTATGTGGACATTAGTGCTTTAACATGGATTACAAGGACATTAGTGGTTTAATATGGATTATGTGGACATTAGTAGTTTAATATGGATTATGTGGACATTAGTGTATTAATATTGATTATAAGGATATTAATCGTTTAATATGGATGATGTGGACATTAGTGGATTAATATGGATTATAAGGATATTAATGGTTTCATATAGATTATGTGGACAGTCGTGCTTTAACCTGGATTATAAGGACATTAGTGGTTTAATATGGATTATGTGGACATTATTGGATTATAAGGATATTAATGGTTTCATATGGATTATGTGGACATTAGTGCTTTAACATGGATCATAAGGACATTAGTGGTTTAATATGGATTATGTGGACATTAGTGAATTAATATGGATTATGTGGATATTAGTGGTTTAATATAGATTATAAGGATATTAGTGGATTAATATGGATTATAAGGTTATTAATGGTTTCATATGGATTATGTGGACATTAGTGGATTAATATGGATTATAAGGATATTAATGGTTTCAAATGGATTATGTGGACATTAGTGCTTTAACATGGATTACAAGGACATTAGTGGTTTAATATGGATTATGTGGACATTAGTAGTTTAATATGGATTATGTGGACATTAGTGTATTAATATTGATTATAAGGATATTAATCGTTTAATATGGATGATGTGGACATTAGTGGATTAATATGGATTATAAGGATATTAATGGTTTCATATAGATTATGTGGACAGTCGTGCTTTAACCTGGATTATAAGGACATTAGTGGTTTAATATGGATTATGTGGACATTATTGGATTATAAGGATATTAATGGTTTCATATGGATTATGTGGACATTAGTGCTTTAACATGGATCATAAGGACATTAGTGGTTTAATATGGATTATGTGGACATTAGTGGATTAATATGGATTATAAGGATATTCATGGTTTCATATGGATTGTGTGGACATAAGTGATTTAATATGGATGTTAGGACATTAATGGTTTCATATGGATTATGTGGACATTAGTGCTTTAACATGGATCATAAGGACATTAGTGGTTTAATATGGATTATGTGGACATTAGTGGTTTCATATGGATTATGTGGACATTAGTGGTTTAATATGGATCATAAGGTTATTAGTGGTTTAATATGGATAATAAGGATATAAGTGGTTTAATATGGATCATGAGGATATTAGTGGTTTCATATGGATTATGTGGACATTAGTGGTTTCATATGGATTATAAGGACATTAATGGTTTAATATGGATTATGTGGACATAAGTGCTTTAATATGGATTATAAGGACATTAATGGTTTCATATGGACTATGTGGACATAAGTGCTTTAATATGGATTATAAGGACATTAATGGTTTCATATGGATTATGTGGACATTCAGGCTTTAATATGGATGATTAGAACATTAATGGTTTCATATGGATTATGTGGAAATTATTGTTTTAATATGGATTATGTGGACATTTGTGGTTTAATGTGGATTATCTGGACATTAGTGCTTAAATATGGATTGTCAGGACATTAATGGTTTCATATGGATTATCAAGATATTAGTGGTTTAATATAGATTATAAGGATATTAGTGGTTTAATATGGATCATAAGGATATTAGTGGTTTAATATGGATTATAAGGATATCAGTGGTTTAATACGGATGATAAGGATATTAGTGGTTTAATATGGATTATAAGGATATTAGTGGTTTAATATGGATTATGTGGATATTTGTGCTTTAATATGGATCATAAGGATATTTGTGGTTTAATGTGGATTATGTGGACATTAGTGGATATTAGTGGTTTAATATAGATTATAAGGATATTAGTGGATTAATATGGATTATAAGGTTATTAATGGTTTCATATGGATTATGTGGACATTAGTGGATTAATATGGATTATAAGGATATTAATGGTTTCAAATGGATTATGTGGACATTAGTGCTTTAACATGGATTACAAGGACATTAGTGGTTTAATATGGATTATGTGGACATTAGTGGTTTAATATGGATTATGTGGACATTAGTGGATTCATATTGATTATAAGGATATTAATCGTTTAATATGGATGATGTGGACATTAGTGGATTAATATGGATTATAAGGATATTAATGGTTTCATATGGATGATGTGGACAATCGTGCTTTAACCTGGATTATGTGGTCATTAGTGGATTATAAGGATATTAATGGTTTCATATGGATTATGTGGACATAAGTGATTTAATATGGATGTTAGGACATTAATGGTTTCATATGGATTATGTGGACATTAGTGCTTTAACATGGATTATAAGGACATTAGTGGTTTCATATGGATTATAAGGACATTAATGGTTTAATATGGATTATGTGGACATAAGTGCTTTAATATGGATGTTAGGACATTAATGGTTTCATATGGACTATGTGGACATAAGTGCTTTAATATGGATTATAAGGACATTAATGGTTTCATATGGATTATGTGGACATTCAGGCTTTAATATGGATGATTAGGACATGAATGGTTTCATATGGATTATGTGGAAATTATTGTTTTAATATGGATTATGTGGACATTTGTGGTTTAATGTGGATTATCTGGACATTAGTGCTTAAATATGGATTGTCAGGACATTAATGGTTTCATATGGATTATCAAGACCTTAGTGGTTTAATATAGATTATAAGGATATTAGTGGTTTAATATGGATCATAAGGATATTAGTGGTTTAATATGGATTATCAGGATATAAGTGGCTTAATATGGATTATGTGGATATTAGTGCTTTAATATGGATTATAAGGATATTAGTGGTTTAATATGGACTATAAGGATATTCGTGGTTTAATATGGATTATAAGGATATTAGTGGTTTAATATGTATCATAAGGATATTAGTGGTTTAATATGGATTATAAGGATATTAGTGGTTTAATATGGATTATAAGGATATTAGTGGTTTAATATGGATTATAAGGATATTAGTGGTTTAATATGGATTATAAGGATATTAGTGGTTTAATATGGATTATAAGGATATTAGTGGTTTAATATGGATTATAAGGATATTAGTGGTTTAATATGGATTATAAGGATATTAGTGGTTTAATATGGATTATAAGGATATTAGTGGTTTAATATGGATCATAAGGATATTAGTGGTTTAATATGGATTAATAGGATATTAGTGGTTTAATATGGATTATAAGGATATTAGTGGTTTAATATGGATTATAAGGATATAAGTGGTATAATATGGATTATAAGGATATTAGTGGTTTCATATGGATTATGTGGACATTAGTGGTTTAATATGGATCATAAGGTTATTAGTGGTTTAATTTGGATAATAAGGATATAAGTGGTTTAATATGGACCATGAGGATATTAGTGGTTTCATATGGATTATGTGGACATTAGTGGTTTAATATGGATCATAAGGTTATTAGTGGTTTAATGTGGATCATAAGAATATAAGTGGTTTAATATGGATCAGAAGGATATTAGTGGTTTCATATGGATTATGTGGACATTAGTGGTTTAATATGGATTATAAGGATATTAATGGTTTAATATGGATTATGTGGACATTAGTGGTTTAATATGGATTTAATATGGAGAGAGAGAGAGAGAGAGAGAGAGAGAGAGAGAGAGAGAGAGAGAGAGAGAGAGAGAGAGAGAGAGAGAGAGAGAGAGAGAGAGAGAGAGAGAGAGAGAGAGAGAGAGAGAGAGAGAGAGAGAGAGAGAGAGAGAGAGAGAGAGAGAGAGAGAGAGAGAGAGAGAGAGAGAGAGAGAGAGAGAGAGAGAGAGAGAGAGAGAGAGAGAGAGAGAGAGAGAGAGAGAGAGAGAGAGAGAGAGAGAGAGAGAGAGAGAGAGAGAGAGAGAGAGAGAGAGAGAGAGAGAGAGAGAGAGAGAGAGAGAGAGAGAGAGAGAGAGAGAGAGAGAGAGAGAGAGAGAGAGAGAGAGAGAGAGAGAGAGAGAGAGAGAGAGAGAGAGAGAGAGAGAGAGAGAGAGAGAGAGAGAGAGAGAGAGAGAGAGAGAGAGAGAGAGAGAGAGAGAGAGAGAGAGAGAGAGAGAGAGAGAGAGAGAGAGAGAGAGAGAGAGAGAGAGAAAGAGAGAAAGAGAGAAAGAGAGAAAGAGAGAGAGAGAGAGAGAGAAAGAAAGAGAGAGAGAAAGAAAGAGAGAGAGAGAGAAAGAGAGAAAGAGAGAAAGAGAAAGAGAGAGAAAGAAAGAGAAAGAAAGAGAGAGAAAGAGAGAGAAAGAGAGAGAAAGAGAGAAGAGAGAAAGAGAGAGAGAAGAGAGAAAGAGAGAGAAAGAGAGAAAGAGAGAGAAAGAGAGAAAGAGAGAAAGAGAGAAAGAGAGAAAGAGAGAAAGAGAGAGAAAGAGAGAAAGAGAGAGAAAGAGAGAAAGAGAGAGAAAGAGAGAAAGAGAGAAAGAGAGAGAGAAAGAGAGAGAGAAAGAGAGAAAGAGAGAGAGAAAGAGAGAAAGAGAGAGGAGAGAGAAAGAGAGAGAAAGAGAGAAAGAGAGAGAAAGAGAGAAAGAGAGAGAAAGAGAGAAAGAGAGAGAAAGAGAGAAAGAGAGAGAAAGAGAGAAAGAGAGAGAAAGAGAGAAAAGAGAGAGAAAGAGAAAAGAGAGAGAAAGAGAGAGAAAGAGAGAAAAAGAGAGAAAGAGAGAGAAAGAGAGAAAGAGAGAGAAAGAGAGAAAGAGAGAAAGAGAGAAAGAGAGAAAGAGAGAAAGAGAGAAAGAGAGAAAGAGAGAAAGAGAGAAAGAGAGAAAGAGAGAAAGAGAGAAAGAGAGAAAGAGAGAAAGAGAGAAAGAGAGAAAGAGAGAAAGAGAGAAAGAGAGAAAGAGAGAGAGAATTCCATTTATATACAGTATGTATATATAATTAGAAATGAGCAGGATATAACATCATAAATATATGTGGAAAATTCCAGGCCCAGACGAGGAATCAAACCCAAGTCCTCGAGCAAACCATACCAGTGCTCTGCCATCTGAGCTATCTGGGTGATGCGATCCACCGGCCGAGCAACGCAATTCCTCCACATATACAGGTGCCACTCTTTTTCCTCCACAGCTTCCGGGGCACTCACTGCCAACCATAGGAGCAGCTAGGGCCTGCTCTCGAGTGGGACTTCCCCCTGTGGGGGAATATAAAACATCCATGTCCTCTATTAAACACCATATGGGGTGTAGTAATATAATTGGAAATGAACAGGAAAGAACATCATAAGTATGTGGGGGAAAAAAAAGTAAGAAAGAAAGACTGGCACCTGTATATATGGAGGAATTGCGTTACTCAGTTGGTAGGTTTCCCAGTTAGCTCATATTGCAGAGCAGTGGCATGGTTTGATGGATTCCTGGTTTGGGCCTGTAATTTTTTTATTTTTCTACATATATAGGTATAAATATATATATCCACATTTTTGATTGTTGGACGATGGAGAAATCCACACAGCATATGGGATTCATACCTGGGATCATCGTGAATGAAATCCTCAAGTGTCAACGCTAAGGAAATAATGATTTCCTGAACTTTCTTCACTTGGCCATTGAAATTTTAGGTACTTTTACTTTGATTGTTGTTATTACTGCAATTTTAACATTTGAAATCTCTCAACCTGATAAAAAAAATCAGAGTAAAGACAATACCGTGCAATGTGCACCAAAGTATGCAGAAACCGATTTCAACACCACCGAGCTGTGATGGTGTGAACGAACGTGGCTTGTACAAACAAGCATCACACATTTCACCCACGGAATTGCCCACTTTCCGGCCAGTTACTGATGGCGAATAACAATGATTATGGCACATTTCGTAATCGTTATTGAATTGTAACAGTGCCATGTAACCGAATTACTTAACATTAACAAGGCTCAGGAATACAATTACCTCCTTCTTGGAAACCTGTACAATGATGTCACGTGATCTGTTCTCGTCCAGGCGCTGCATGAGCCACTACCAGGGGTGATTTAATATGTCAGTTGGATTCAGGACACTGCCTGTAAGCACACACACACACACACACACACACACACACACACACACACACACACACACACACACACACACACACACACACACACACACACACACACACACACACACACGGACACGTGTATACAAATACACAATTCCTGCAATAACAGAGATAACTATAATGGCACTCAGTCGAGCTAACACCTCCGCCAGGCTGAACAATCTACCTTTTGTATCCCACTGATAGGCCAGATCTGAATCGGATCTGAACCAAAATCAAATCACCTTGTTCGTGTTACCTAACCAACTCATACACTAATTTTCATCTGAATCCGTCCATAACTTTTTAAGATATCATGCGATATACTCTATCGTTTTTGGCACTCTCTCTCAATGATGAAGAATCACATAAAAAAATATCAGATCCCGATCCGGATCTTCACCAAAATCGAATCAATTCGTCCTTGCCACACACCCAACCTGTCCACCAAGTTTTGTCCGAATCCGTACACAACTTTGTGTGATATCGTATTACATATCGTTTTTTGGCCCGATCTCTCAATGATGAACAATCACTTTAAAAGATTCCAGCAGTCGGATTCGGATCCGGATCTTCACCAAAATCGAATCAGTTCATCCTTGTCACACACCGAACTCATCCACCACGTTTCGTTTCGAATCCATCCATAACTTTTTTAAGATAACTTGCTGAAAGACAAACAGATGGACTAACCAGGGTGGAAACATGTAACCTCTCTCCACCTTCAGTAACGGAGGTAAGAACAGTCATTCATTAAATGCGCATATTAAAATGTTTTCGTTAATTCACACGATAAATTTTCATATCTCGCTGTGTGTTTTTTATATATATATATATATATATATATATATATATATATATATATATATATATCCATATACAGCACAGCGTTTCACATATGCTGGCATTGTGAGATGCCTATGTAGAGGAACAATGGCCATTCTTATTCAAACCATGATTTCATAATCAAGGTAACCACTATAATCCGAATGGATTTCGAGATAATTTGGGACTTTATCAACCAACAAGACATTTTTAAATTAGCCTTTTGTCCTTCACATCACATTGGGTTGAACATCTCTTTTGCTATGAATGTCCTTTGGTAATGAGTGTTCGTGATATGGACTGTGTCTATATGGTACGTACTCTGTGATGTTTGGTGATAATTAATTGAAAACAAAAATGAACATCAACATCCTCGATGTGGATTCTGCTGTAGTCCTAAACATACGAGATGTTCAACAGGTTCTCAGAACGAGATCATGCTAACAAAAGTTAGACATGGCAACGTTGGCCTTTCTTGGTTGCTTTATGCAGCTTCTTTGGCGAGAAGAGCATGGAAGAAGTCAATTTATTTATATAATCCTAGCCACCTGGGTTTAAGCAATGAGGTGAGAGCTGATTGGTTATTCCCTCCATTCACAAGTGAGAGATGAGAGTCTAATTTTTCATCAAAATAGTATATAAATAAATACATACATATCAAAACATGTGGAGTGTGAGAAGTACCATTCCCCATTGGACACAGTCCCACACCAAAGCATCACCTCCACCATAGATACCTCGCCCCAGTGACGATCAAACAGCCAAAGATTATCCAGTCAACTGCAATTCAACATCAAACGGAACCACCAATACAGATTTTGAACTTATTTACTCTCATCAGGACGGCACCCCAATAAACATCTAACAAATGTTTCCACATTTGTCGTTTATTCATTAGATGCACCTCCTGATTGTTATGGTGAGCATTGCCACAGATTATGTCTCACACGGTAAAACTGCATAATCCGCACAGAACAACCATCCGTCTGCCACCCAGACAATTGTTTCTGCTTTTGCAAACCATTCAACCAGAAGGCACGTGATGTGATCGGCAGGAAAATCGAAACATGTGGTGTTCTCCACCAAACTGTGTCCAATTGGGATCTGCGGAGTGCTTGTCACACACACACACACACACACACACACACACACACACACACACACACACACACACACACACACACACACACACACACACACACACACACACACACATTTCAATCCATCCATCCATTGGGACCATACTCTGTGCAGAGGATTGGTGTTGCCTCAGCAGTCTCCTTGGCTCTTGGGCAAAATCCTGGATGGGTCAACACTCTGACACAGGATAGCAGCAAGCTGGTACTCATTTTGCTGACCTTGGAAGGATGACAGGCAGAGTCAACCCCACCTGGTATGAATTCAACAGCCAAGCAGGATTTGAACTCAGGATCCTACGATCCCAAGCCCACCACTCTAAACACACATATATATATACACACATCTACATGTACATATACATTATACATACATACATACACACCAGGACCCCGACATTAAAGGGGGATAAATTCCAGGAAAACCCCGCGAATGTTGTAACCGCAAATGTGGGGGCATTGTTTCAATGGGAAATGGGGGGATTGGTTCCGGGGATTTTCTGACCCGCGAAAAATCCATGATTGTCAGGGGTAAAATCCACAAATGTTGGGGTAAAATGTGCCAGTGTTTTGTCATTCTTCCAATGGAGACAAGGGGGATAATTTTATCGGCTCACAGCGGTTCCTGGTTCATGAAAAAAGCCGCAAATGGCGACACCATCAAAGTCGGGGAATTGGTACAATGGGGACAAGGGGGATAATGTTATCGGTTCCTGGTTCAAAGGAGAAAGTTTTTAAAGTTTAAAATGTTTTCGATCACAAATGCATGATTACAGTTTCATTAATAAAGATGCTTACAAATAAAATAAAAATAGCTCCGCAAAGCAGGCGTAACCCCTCAGCCCATGCATTGTAAAAGGAAGCAGTGATATCACGACGATGCAGTCAGTTAGAGCACGTTGGACGTCATATCGAAAATCAGACTTCAAGATGGCTACTGTGTACAGACTTCAAGATGGCTACCGTGTACAGACTTCAAGATGGCTACCGTGGCGGCTCGTGAAAATCGCAGCGCGCCCATTTTCGAAAGGAACCTTCCTCTACTCAACCCCAACACACCCTGCTAAAATGGATTTCATCGGACAAGGCGTTCTCCTCGAAATTGACGGAAACCAAAAGTTGACAGACGGACGGACGGACGGACGTCCGGACAATGCCTGTGACGACAATACCCCTTTTTCAGCCCAATTCGGGCTGAGGGGTAAAAAGTTCAGACGTCACTCATGCCATCCTTTTCACCCTGCAGGACACAGGTAGTGCCAAGTAGAGCATCATGGGCTTTACCATGAAGTCCACTTCGGCTTTTGCATAGAGGAGAAGGGATACCTGGTCCTTTGCGGCCTTGAAGCCAGCTGCTTTGCTCTCACGCTGTGAGATGAACGTTTTGGTCAGCATCTTTTTCCAAAACAAGCCGGTCTCATCAGCGTTAAAGACCTGCTCCGGCAGGGACCCCTTCTCCTCATCGAGGAGAAGGGGTACCTGTTTGTCTCCGGACATCCATATACGCTGTGTCAGTGTGTCACATTGTATGTTGATGAGGCTCACGAGTTCTGCAGGGAATGCCTTGGTTGTGTCGTGATCCGTGGAGGCACACTCCCCGAAAAATTATATCACGCCTTGAAGTGGTGGAACTACCCCCTGCTCGCTGTAAACAAGCTGGAGGTGCCGCTTCTACCCACTGCGCTCGTGCTTGCAGCACCCTCGCCAGAGAGATGGTCCTGCAGGAGCTTCGCCTTCTCTCGTTTCAGTGGTTTGCTCAGAGGCATACCCTCCTGAGTGTTATCGTCGATCCTTGGGAGCCATTTTTGAAGAATGAACGGAGCGAGAGGATTCGTTTTTGCTTGTGGATTGCAGCTGATCGAGGTTTTCAGTGCGAGATATACCTTTCCTCACGAAACATTGAATGAGCTTCTTTCCCTGTTGTCAAAAACTGGAGTAAATTTTTGGCATTTGATCGTGGCACACATTCATTGGTTAATATGCTGTCGAGCCTGACCTCACCTCCGCTGAGATATGGGTTTGCTCTGCTTTTGACATACTGCAGCATTTGTTGGATGTTCCATTTTAATTCTGAGCCTTCCTCTTGGCTGATGGTGCATTCTCAGCTCATAATCAACTTGGGAAATGTTCAGTAGTCCTTGAAATGCTTTTCTAATAAGGACCTCATGATAGGCAAGCTCCCCATTCAGCAATATCGTCTTTTCGTTTTGTTTGGCCAATGAACCCTCCACTTGACTTCTGAGATCTGTTTATTGTCTGTTCGAGAGCCATGTCGACACCAAATGCATTAAAGTTTCCATTTGTTCTTCGAACAACAAAATGGCCTTTCATGAACTTAACATAAACCTCAGCATAGCATCGCTCAAGATTCAGCATTTGCTCTAGGAACAGTGAGTGAACCCCATCTTAAGTCATTAACTCTATCAAATGTATGAAAAACAGGAAGGGCCTCCTTTACTGTGTGTCGGTAGAGGATCCAGTTTCCCTCCCCGTCAGCTCTAATGAGGCACTTCAGAAAACCTACGACATGTAAGAATCCTTCCAGATACTTGCACTGTTCAGAACGCTCAACATTTTTCGGAGTGAAATCATCGAATGAATCTTCTGATGTTGTATTCAGCTCTTGAAACATGAGTTGTGCATCTTCCATCTTCCTGTTTTGCATTGCATGGACTAAATCACACTTCCTTGTGTAGTTAATGAAGCCTCATCTTCCATGGTGCTTAAAATGCTTTCCATTTCAGTCTCTCTACAACTTCTGCTTGCGTGAACATTCCTTTCACTGACCTTACATAGTTGCTACCTTTCAGTCACTTTAGGACCAAACACATGGTTTTCAATAAGGGCATTTTCTAACCCACTACCTACAATATACTTTCCAATGCATGCAAGGCCTATTTTAGTTAAATGGAAGGATCCCATAAGAAGGATCCCATTGTCTTCTAATCTGATTATTGTATGGCATATGATACACTTTGAGGTGTCCGTCTCTAGCGAAGTTGCAGGCTAACAAGTAGTTTCTTTTCTGCCATTTACACAAACCACTCAACCTGAAACACACGTATTAAATATATATATATATTAGGCATAAAAAAGTACTAATTCAGACCCTGGCCAGAAGATATGTCAGGATTTTGAGGTGGATGACTTTTGGGCATATGCGTATGATACCTTATCTCGGTTTTCATCATTAGATCCTCGTGGAGGATCTCTAAGTCTTACTCATGTTGTTGTTCTTAATCTTCTTCTTGTGGACTTTGTTGTTTCACAGCCAACAGTTTTCATCGAAACTTCCTGAAACTCCGCATGTACATGTAAAAATACCCTGCACAGACAGTAACCATCTCGGATTTAGAAAATTCCTCCGAGAAAAAAAGTTATGACATCAAATATCTCCGCTAATGGAAATCGCCGAAAAAATTATCTCCGAAACTAGGCAAGCTTTTTGAATTCTGTTTGCGGGAATCGAACAGGGCATTAGCAGAGATGAATTACCGCACATACGATACATAACTATGACGTCATATCAATTTTTATGACGTCATTCCTATTTTTTTTGACATTTTTTGTTTCACAACCCAGAGTTTTCATCGGATCTTCGTGAAACTTGCCATGTATATGTAGAAAGCCCACGTGCAGACAGTAACCATCTCCGATTTTGGAAATTCTTCCTAGAAAAAAAAGTTGACGTCATAATATCACCGCTAATTGAAATCACCTATACCATTATCTCCGAAACTAGGTAAGCCGTTTGAATATTGTTTGTGGGAATCAAGCCGGGCATTAGCACAGATAATTATTTATCGCAAACCTGGTACATCACAATTTTTTTTTTTTTTGTATACCTTGGTCGAGGCTCGTATGAGAGCAAACACACAACTCACAGCAAGGAGGCATGAGACAAGAGGGGCGGGAGTGGAAGGGACAAAACAGTGGGGAACAGACACATTAGGTGAACTGTGGAAGGGAGAGGGATGGGGATGGGACGGGGAACATGGCGAAGAGAAGATGGACATTTCAGGTACTTTCAGGAAGGAAAGCAGGAGAAATGAAGGAAGTGGGCTTGGGTGGATTATCGGGGGTAGAAAAGATCGAGGATTTGGATGGGGGAAGATAAGAGGTGGTGGTGAACAGCTGTTTTGAAAGCCTGGAGGGAAGAATGGGAAAGAATAGAGTGAGGAAGTTTATTCCAAAGGCGGGAAAAAAGAGGAATGAAAGAGTGAAGATGAGCAGTGATTCGTGATTTTGGTAGTTTTACCAGAAGGGGGTTGTTGGCGGACCTTGAGCGCCCTGTGGAAATGTGGTGGGGACAAATCGCAGAGAGAGCAGGGGGGCAAGGCTGGAGAGGAGTCGGTAGAAGACAGAAAGACCACCGACCAACCTGCGGTGATTGAGTGAGAGGCCCAAAGACTCAGCTTCATTGCGGGAGATGCCGATGATCTTAAATGCCCTGGTTTCGACAGCGTTAAGCCGCGAAAGGTGGGAGGCAGAAGCACCAGCCCAGAGGGGAGAGCAGTACTCCATCAGGCTACGGACAAAAGCTTTGTAAGTGGTCAGGAGCTCAAGAGGGCCGAGGAAGGACTTAGCACGACGGAGGATTCCCAGTCGGCGACTGGCTTTTGAGGCGAGGTTGGAAATGTGACTTTCCCAGGAAAGGTCATAGCAGATAGTGAGACCTAGAAGCTTGAAAGAAAAGACTTCTTCCAGAGGATTGTTGAGAAAGTGGATGGGGGGGTTTTGTAAACGGTCCTTTCGAAGAGACATAGTGAGAGTGTGAGATTTGTCTGGATTGAAAGACATGTTCCATGTGTTGGACCAGTTTGTGATTTTATCCAGATCTGCAGTGAGCGAAGAAGCTGCTGCTTGCCGGTCTGAGGGATGACAGATGGTGGAGTCGTCGGCAAAGAGAAATAGAGGATTTTCCAGAGAGTCCGAGAGATCATTGATGAAAACCAGAAAAAGAACAGGGCCCAGAACGCTACCTTGAGGAACTCCAGCCTGCACAGGAAGAGGGGATGAAGGAACTCCATTTAGGGCCACACGGTGACTGCGACAGGAGAGGAAGTCTGCGAGCCATGAGTGGAGATGGCCTTGAATACCATGGGAAGAGAGTTTGGTGAGTAGGGCAGGGTGCCAGACTGTGTCAAAAGCACGTGATATGTCCAGGGATACGGCTCGGATTTCCTGTCTGGCATTGAGGACCTCCATCCATTGATGGGAGAGCAGAAGCAGCATATCCAGGGTAGAGTGACCTGGTCTGAAACCAAATTGATGATTGGAAATCAAGCTATTGGAGAAGAGGAAGGATTTCATATCTGAAGCGATGATGGATTCCATCACCTTGCTGATGATTGGGAGAAGGCTGATTGGTCTGTAGTTATAGGGATCTGTTTTTGCACCTTTTTTATGCAGGGCAGTGGTGTTAGCAGATTTCCAAGCAGATGGCAGATGACCTTGGGCAAATGAGAGGGTGAATAGAGCAGAGAGAGGGTGAGCAAGAGCAGAAGAGCAGGCTTTGAGGACACGTGGGCTGATGCCGTCTGGACCGGTTGCAGAATCTGACTCGAGGTTTGAAAGCAAGCTCTCCACCTTGTCAGGAGAAAAGGATACAGAGTCCAGGGACAGTTGGGTGCGACTGGGTAAAGTGGGTAGAGATAGTGATGGGTTTAGGACACAAGATTTAGCTGCAAACACCGAGTTTAGACATTCAGCTTTATCACGTGTGGAATCAGCAGTGCGGCCATTTGAGGTAAGGGAGGGGATGGAGGGGGAACATACACCAGAAACAGATTTGATTAAACGCCACCAGGATTTTGAGGAGGGAGAGAGGTTTGAGAGTTCAGACTTGAGATGAGAAAGATGTTGTTTTCTGGCTCTCCTGAGGGTAGATGCACACTTGTTCCGAGCTTTGTGGAAAGAACTGAGATTGCCCTCAGTTGGGTTTGCTTTCCATGAGGCAAAGGCAAGTTGTTTCAGGACAACTGCCTCGCCACAAGCTTCAGTAAACCAGGGGTGGGAGGAAGGGTAAGACAACTGAACACGAGAGGGGATAAATCTGTGCATGAGGGAGAGCAAGTTTCTTTGAAAGAATTCCCAGGATGAGTTGATGTTTGAGAAAGTAGTGATAGGAGACCAGTCTGTAAGTTTGATGGCTGCTCGGAGACCCTGCCAGTCGGCTTGAGTGAAATGCCAGACTCGACGGCGGTGAGGTGGTTCTCTGATAACAGCCAGAGAGATGTCCACTTTGACAAGGACGTGGTCAGAAGAACCAATTGGAGCGAAGGAAGAGCAGCAGATATTGTCAGGGAAATTTGTCAAAACCAGATCCAGAAGAGATGGAGTACCATTGGTTGAGATCCGGGTCGGGAAGTTGACCGATTGAGTCAGTCCCAATGAGTCGCAGAAAGCTTTTGCTGAGGTGCCATAACAGGTGAGAGAGGTACCCACACCTAGCCAACTGGCATGATGACAATTGAAGTCACCACATAAGAGGAAGAGAGAGTTTGGATGAGAAGATAGAAGATGGTCCATGTTTTCGGATAGTGAGGTGTAGATGGAGTCATCACTGTTCGGTGGACGGTACAGTACACATATAAACATGAGGTGGGAGTGGAGGGGAAGCCGAAGCCAGAGGTATTCCTGGGGGTGTGGGGGAGTGAGAGCAGTGCATGGAGAGTGAGGAATAGAGTCTTTGATGAAGAGAGCAACACCTCCACCAGGACGAGGCTCAGGTCTATCATACCGTAAGAGGGAGTAGCCAGGGAGAGATACTTGGGAGTCAGACACGTCTTGGGAGAGGAAAGTTTCTGTTAGGCAGATAATGTCTGGTTTGTCAGTGGCAACCTGTATGGAAAGATCTGAAAGGTTTGAGCGAAGGCCCCGGATATTTGAGGTCCACACTTTTAATGAAGAGGAAGGGGAGGAGGCTTTGGGTGCAGGAGGTGGAGGGGGAGGGGGAGGGTAGGACAAGGGACGAGGGGGGCAGGTAAGGAGGGTTGCTGAAGGAGTGTGGGGTATTGCAGAATAACGAGGGGAGGGGGCCGAATGAGGAGGAGAAAAGGCTCTGTGGTGCTGGGGGAGAGGGGGGACAAGAGACAAGGAAGAAGGCAGTTGAGGATTTGAGGAGGTGGAGTGAAGAGATGGAGGTGAGAGGGCAGTGGAGGGAGGCAGGTTGGTGGATGAGAGAGGGGGCAACTTTGAGAAGGAAGAGTGAGGGGGATGAAAGGTGGGAGAAAGGTGAGGGGGGAATTTTTGAGAGAGGTGGGAGGGAGGCTTGGAGGGAGAAGAGTGGGATGGTTGCTTTGAGAGTGAGAGTGAGGGGTGAGGGGGGTGAGTTGGCACTGAAGTTGGAAAAAAAGAATGGTTGATGGAAAGCGAACATCCATGGCAAACTGTGGTTTTTAAAAGTTTTAGGTCAGAGATGCGATTTAACACAATTCTTGATGGATGCAATGAAGGCGAATTCAGAGCATGGAGAGAAGAAGCGCTGTAATAGTTGGATTTTTTAGGCAAGGAATGAAGGAGAGGTCGAAATGAGAGCAGTCTGTTAAAATAGCAGAAGAGTAGTGCAGTATTCGTTTTTATGACGTCATTATTAAGAGGATGAGGATCTTAGCTCATTTGAGCTTGTTTTTCTCTACTGGTTACAGCTATGCCAAATGCCGATGGCCCCAGGAGGGTAAAACTAGTTTCATTATGCAGGAAATTCCATGAGGAATCCAAAGAACATGTCACATTTCGCACATCTGTAACCAGAAGTAGAGAAAGTGATGAAACCCGAAAGTGGGTACTTGCACATCTGCCCCAAACAAGATGGCATCGTAAAAAACAGGCACAGGATGCCAAATGTCTAGCCAAGATTTTTCCCCCTTCCTTTAAGCATGCCCTCACAGGATCCAGTGAGAAAACTCGTCCACCTCAAAATTCCTTCAGCTCTTATGGCCACGGACTGGAGTAAGATCAGATTATGAGAATTTTAAATTTTTTTAAAGTGTTTCTTCACCATTGAGAGATGGGGCCAAAAACGATATATGGCATGATATTTAAAAAGTTGTGGACACATTATGACAAAACTTGGTGGATGAGTTGGGTAGGTGACACAAACAAGTCGATTAGGTTTTGGTGTGTGATGAGGACGAATGGTCCAGATGCAGACCCGTCCTATCAGTGCGATACAAAATATAAACTGTTCAGCCTGGTGGATGTATGCGCTCTACTGAATGCTGTTCTAGTTTTATATGCAACAACGGAAAAAGTTATAAAATAAGAGGTGGGAGAGGCTTGTGTTAGCATTGCCTGGAAACCAGTTTGAGTGTAAGCTCCATTGTCTTGGTTCACGTGACCTGCAGTGAGCAGACCGAGTCTGCATCAGCCAACTTTTATTGAAGGATATTTTCGTTTATGGAAATTTTCCATTGGTTTTGTGACGTTTCCTGGGATATTGGGTTTGAGTCGTATCACTATACCAAATTGCAGCTTTCTAACCCACCTAGAAGGTACGAAACATTTGTCAGTGAGTGAGTGTGTCAGTGGTTAAGGCCCTGTCACACCTTGATGATTTCGCCAGCGTATGCCTGACATGTGCAAAATTTGGCGAAAAACGCCGGCACATGTCGAATACGTTATGGGTAAGTTTTGTATACGTTAAGAGCACGCTGGCATACGTCGTAGTACGCTGGCATACGTCGTAGTACGCTGAGCTGTTAGACAAATTTTCCATGGTTGAAATTTTTCGACGTATGCCAGCGTATGACTCACACGTTCCGCATAATGCTGGCCATAAGTTGTAGGCACGTTACGCGATCATTGACACACGTCGACACATGTTACTTGTAAGTTAATCATAAGTCGAAACACGTCGAGGTGATGGTTAGCGTAGCCGAAACTTATTTCTAACCTATGAGTAACGTGTTGTGGGCACGTTACGTGATCGTTGACACACGTTGACACACGTTACTTGTAAGTTACTCATAAGTCGAAACACATCGACGTAATGCTTAGTGTCAGTGTTCTAGACTCCCTGGTTTTTTTTTTTCTTCGGTATGACGGTCATGTTGACACTTCGATTTCTAGTGCGGTTATGATATAATATAATTAATAGGCTGCCGCTCAACGATTTAAATCATAACCGCACTAGAAATCGAAGTGTCAACATGACCGTCATACCGAAGAAAAAAAAAAAACCAGGGAGTCTAGAACACTGACACTAACCATTACCTTGACGTGTTTCGACTTATGAGTAACGTACAAGTAACGTGTGTCGACGTGTGTCAACGATCGTGTAGCGTGCCTACAAAACTTATGCCAGCGTATGCGGAATGTGTGAGTCATACGTTGAGTACGTTGATAAATTTTCAACATGCTGAAAATTTCTCGACGTACTTGGCGTATGACAGAAAAGTACAACGTATGCCAGCATGCTCTTAACGTATACAAAACTTACCCATCACGTATTCGACGTGTGCCAGCTTGGTTCGGCAAATTTTTCATACGTCGGCATACGCTGGCTAAAACGTCAAGGTGTGACAGCGGCTTCACACTTCGATGTCTAGTGCGGTTATGATTTGAATCGTCGAGCCGCAGCCTATTATTAGCCTATGCCACGTGATCATCGGCGATAGGCTGCCGCGCTATGCATAAGTTAGACTATCGTTGGGCATAGGTTGTGAACGCCGACAACACGCTCAGCATTCGTTGGTATAAGTTATCTATATGTGATTGAAACGTTCTGTGTACGTTACCAATACGTTATGCATACATCCAACACGTTATTATATGCCCAAAACTTAAAAAAAAACATCAATAGTTCAGCGTATGCCAGCGTTTTACATACATTTTGAGACCTTGCCATACGCTGGCTAAAACGTCAAGGTGTGACAGCCCCTTTAGAAAGAGCATTATATAATGTATTAGATATACACTGCACAGCCTTCTCTGCCAGCTGCTTCAAACGAAATGAAAAGCTTGGCATGCACAGATGAATATATATATATATATATATATATATATATATATATATATATTTTTTTTTGTTACCATAGCAATATTCTGCGAAGATTTTCGTTTCTTTTTTCATTGTCTTGGGTTAAGTGACCCCTAGTAAGCAGACGGAGGCTGCACTGGCTGACTTTTATTTGTGCTTATTTTCGTTTACGGAAATTTTCCGACTATTTTGTGGTTTTTCTTGGGATATTGGCTTCGGGTTGCAGTGGTATGCGAAGTTTCAGCTTTCTCGACCACCCAGAAGTTATTAAACATTTATATCAGTGAGTGAGTCAGTGGTGAGAAAGAGCTTTATAGACTAGATTAAATATATAATAAGTTAGTTTAACACAACCATGTAGATTGTAGAGTATCCATTTAAATAATGGTGCATGATTCTTTCAAGAGTAAATACCAGTGCTGAGTGACATTAAGTGCAGGGTGAATAAAAACATTACAGTTAAACTTCAGTTATGAGGGACTTGGCTGGAAGGGACATTTGAATGTATTTTACATGTTTTATGAGGAAACATCACCCACAAGGAACATTTTTCATGTCAACAGGGCTGGTCTCTCTTCACCGAAGTTGACAGTAGTTCAATTTAAAATAATGTAATACTCATCAAGAGTAACCCGACTTGGTGGTGTAATAGTTAGAGTTTCTGTTCCGAGTCTGGGAGGTCGATGGATCAAACCCTGGTCGAGTCTTCAAACCCTGATCGAGTCATACCAAAAATTATTTTTTTAAAAATGGTACATGCTGCTTCCTTGTTTGAGGGTCAGCATTTAAGAGCATAGAGCATGGGGAAGCTATCCTGGTAAGACAATAGAAAACCACCTGGTATAAACCTTGTCAAGAAACTGCTTTGGGGGCATTGTTTTTTGGGGGGGAGGGTGGGGGGGTTATTTTTCTTGAGATGTTGGCTTCGAGTTGCATCAGTATGTAAATTTCAGCTTTTTACCCAACCAAGAAGGTACTAAACATTTATATCAGTGAGTGAATGAGTCAGTCTGCTTGGTATTGGCTTAATGGTTAGGGTGGTGGGCTTGGGATCCCAGCCAACATCCTTGGATCCTGAGTTCAAATCCCACTAGGCTGTTGAATTAATACCAGGTGGGGTTGACTCTGCCTGTCATCCTTCTGAAGCTGGCAAAATGAGTGCCAGCTTGCTGGTATCCTGCGTCGGAGTGGTGACCCATCCAGGTTGTGTCCAATTGCCAAGGAGACTGCTTCGGTAGCACCAATGCTCTGCACAGAGTATGGTCCCAATGG
>NC_140975.1:31396863-31414363 GCF_056783735.1 Eptatretus burgeri | reverse complement strand
AAATCCAATTATGGCCGCCATCCGGGTTTGAGGTCAATCGTAGTTAAAAAACCAAAAAGGGCTAGAAGCATGAATAATACCACTTTTTAGGGGTTTTCGGGGTCGGGGAATCTGATTCTGATTTTATTTCAACGATTTGAGGTCAAGGTCACCCCTCAAGGTCACCCTAAGGGTCATTTTGGGGTCAAACCCAGCGTTTTTGGGGTGTCATTTCAAAAATGGCCTGCCTACGGCCTCTATGGCTTACCTGGGTTATCAATCAAAATAACCCATTAATCATTTAGAAAATAAGACTTGAATGTTTTTAATTTCGACTCAAAATGTCATAAACCTTTTGTTTCATTTTTAAGATCATTCCAAGTCTGTGAGCGTCGACGTGTCCAGCAGCGGCGGTGGTGCATGATGTCATTCGGAGCTGTGACATCTACCCTATCTCACGAGACTATCCTATCCCTGTTCTTGCGTGTTCAGGAGTGGATCTGGAACCTGCGACTCAGCCTGCTATCGTGTCGCCGTGATGACGAGACAAAAGTTCATCGCGATGACGAGCCTACGTAATATGAGTGTCGAACTATGTCCTCTACCGAAATTATGAATTTGGGACTCTGTTGTCTTTGTCAATTGGACAAAACTGGAGAAGCCTTGCAAACTCCTGAGGAGGGACTTGTATCACTTGAGAGAAATCTCAAAGACTTCAATGGTATCAATGCCAATAATTTTCCTTCTGGTGTCAATGTCACGATTAGTCAGTTGAATGATGGCTCAGGTATTGCAGCAACTCTTAAATCGCATAAGGCTAGGTATCACAAAACTTGCAGGAGTTATTGTAGTCGTTCTAGTGTCAAACGGGCAAGAGAGAAGCCAGACAAAGAAGCCGGCTGTCCCCAAAAGCCGGCTGTCCCTAAAGAATAGTCCCCAAAAAATCAGGTCATCTGGGGAATTTCAGCCTCCAGCCAATGTCAATTGTTGTGTAATCTGTGAGGGGGAGGACCAAGCCAACCTCCACAAGGTAGTAACCGATTTCGTAGATGCCAATCTAAAGAGTTGGGCAAAGATGAACAAAAACTTTCATTTACTTGGCAGACTGGTTGCCGTAGCGTCTGATGCACATGTGGCTGATTCCTATTACCACAATCAGTGTTATGTACGTTTGCGAGATTCCGCTCGCGCTGCCGAGCGACTAGAATAGGTGGGTCCCGCACCTCCGCCCTTGGATCCCATCATCTGTGCTCAAATTGTAGCCCTGATCGAACATTCGGACACCACCGTATTTAAGCTCTCAGAGCTATGCGAGATGTATCAAAAGCTTATGAGTGATCAAGGTCGCCCATGCTGAGACAAAAAAAGAGCCAGACTCAACTCGATACAAGGATCACCTTCTCGACCTCCTACCTGAATGGGATGAGTTTTCCAAGGGGAATGAAGGCAGGAAGGATATTTACATATCTCACAAACTGAAGGTGGTTGATGAGCTGGCCAAGACATATAGGTCTCAGATTGGTCAAGAGGACGCACTTACGTTCATGCGGGCTGCGGTGATGATGCACAAGTTTTGTCTACAGAGTCAGGAGCCTTTTGATGGCTCCTTCCCCCTTAACTGCCTCACGGCTCCAGTCAACGAGGAGATGAGGGGTTTCTTCAACGTAGTTCTCCGGGGCCCGTCAGCTCTTCGTGAACGTGAGAAGATCGGTGGAGATGCCAATCTGGATGCGCGGGAGAAGATCGCATGCAACATCTCACAACTGCTCATCTACAATACTAGTAAGTATTATAGATACTTACTGCACCATGCAGTCAAGATTGTAGATACTTACTGCACCATTCCCCCTGCACCACGCAGTCAAGACGTCTGCAGTACGGCACAACAAGGAGCCAGGAACCCCCTTCCCCCTGTATCGTGGCCTCAAGCTGCACAGGACACACATGGGACAAAAAAACAGATTGGGATTGACAAAGAACAGGGTATCTCGGTATCGTACAATCGCGTCATGGAAGTGAAGCGAGATGTTGTGCGTGCGGTGTGTGCTTGCCATGCTGAGGATGGGGTGGTGGTACCCACCAACAGCCGTCTCAAGGTCTTCACCACCCACGATGTGGATAATATAGATAGTAAAGCTCAGGGCAACTTCTCACTGGATGAGTTCCACGGATATGTCCTGAGCGTACATAGCGGCATTTTGTCAGCAGATGTTATTTGTTAGTATTTTAATAAAAATTGTTCCTGAATAATTTTTGTTGAATCTTTAGTAGTACAACTTTTGATCTTTGACCTTTGAACCAAAAATGGGGTGACCATGACCTGCAATTATCAAAATGAGATCAGTATCAGATTCCCTGACCCCGAAAACCCCTAAAAAGTGGCATCATTCATGATTCTAGCCCTTTTGATTTTTTTAACTACGATTGACTTCTAACCCGGATGGCGGCCATAATTGGATTTCGCCAATATGGCGGCCCCGGGGGGCGCCCGTATAAAATCGAAAAAGTATGGTATGGGCAACATATGGACCAAATTTGTTGCTTTTGGAAGAATCTGAACCAAAAAATCCCTAACATCCTTGACGATACTGTACATAAAAATAAACTCCATTCGCCGGGATGTTATTCCCCAATGATCTCTTTCCTAGCCGGTACGTGCTTGGCAGTTCCGCTTGGATGCATCTGATTTGAGCAAGTGCGTACCGAGGGCATGTCCCACGGTAATTAGATCACGTGATCTTTAGGTAAACGGTATTAGGCGGAGGACCCTAAGTCACGTGGTCGAGTTAATGGCATTCACGGTCGATTAGCGACCCGCCGCATCACAAAGTTATTCATGTGCGACGGCCTGCGATTCTGGAGAGTCTGGTGGGAACCTGAAGTAGTTCATCCCTTGTGGTCTTCGCCCCCGACCCTGGGTCTGCAACAATATATATATATATATATATATATATATATATATATATATATATATATATATATATATATATATATATATATATATATATATTGTTGCGGTTCTTGGAACCGCATGCATACAACAGAGAGGTGTCCCAAGACAGTTATGCCATTAATATACATGTAGATAGACCCCTTCCTCTTGTTTAGTGAGACAGCGGGGAGTGTGTTGCGATGGTCTAATGGTTAGGGTTAATAAATCATTTTCCCTTTCATTTCATTCCCACTCTTCTCTTCTTTTCTTTCCTGGGATAAATCAGTCACGAACGCTTTAGCAGCAAGGTGGGCGAGCTGCACCAACGTCTACCCGAAACCCGACCCAAGCTGGTGGACCACGTGAGGGGTCAGTGCCAATCAAAGCGCCCGATTCGGGTGATGACGTCAAATTCTGCATGATCTCCTCCCCCGAGCTTCGGGCTCTATAAAAGATGGAGAAGCTCCTCCATCTTGGGTGTGTGATTCGGAGTGGTGTTTTAACGCGGTGTGTTCCTGCTTCTTGACTCCGCCCATGTCTCGCCTTGACGAACCGCCTCCTGCTTCTAGTCTCCGCCCACTACTCCACCCTCGCATTCTGGACTCCGCCCTTCTCCACTCAAGCTCCTCCTTCAGAACACAGGCTCCACACGTGCGACTTGGGCCAGAGACAACGCGACTACTATCGGGTACCTTCCCATTGGGGTTTCTTTTTCTGTGTGTGTCTGAGTGTGCTGGTGCCTGTCTGTTAAGTAAGTCTGTAGAAATGCATTATTGTTGTAACTGTTATTAGTCTCGCGTCAAGTCTGCACTGTGTTTGCTTTCGTAAGTTGCTTGTATTATTGTCGCACCACACCTCTCTCCTCTTTCCCTGCATTACATACCCAATAAATCTTTGTCGTACCACATACTTTTCCTCGCCTGCTTGTTAATAAATAATTATCATTAGGAATGTTCCCTGCTCGATTTTGTCTTTTCTCTCATTGGTCCAGCATGGTCTGAATCCTACTCGAGCCAGGACTTTATTCCCAACAATCCGTTCCTTTTAGCCGGTACATCCTTGGCAGTGTCGCTCGGCTGCATCCGATCCAGAAAAGTGATCCGATCCGGAAGAGTGATCTGGTTCGGACAAGGCGTACCGAGGGCGTGGTTCCCCGGTAATTAAACCATGTGATTAATTAGGTAACCCGATTAACCCATAGACGGGAGGACCTGAGGTCACGCGGTTGAGTTATTGGCGTCCACGGTCGGTTAAGCGACCCGCGCATCACGGAATTATCTGTGTGCGACGGCCTACAATTCCAGGGAGTCTGGTGGGAATCGAATAACTTCCCCCACCGAGTGGTCTTCTCACGCGA
Organism: Eptatretus burgeri; assembly: GCF_056783735.1. Taxonomy (NCBI): domain Eukaryota; kingdom Metazoa; phylum Chordata; class Myxini; order Myxiniformes; family Myxinidae; genus Eptatretus; species Eptatretus burgeri. The sequence continues at coordinate 31,410,095 of NC_140975.1, read as the reverse complement.
CCCCGCCGGCCCACAACAATATATATATATTTTTTTTACATATACATATACATATACATATACATATACATACACAAGCGGCAAAAAATCGTGCTTCCCCATTGTCTCAGGTTGCTCACTGACATTGTTTTTTTCATTGATTTTTTTTTTTCATTTTGTTATATTTTCATTTATGGATGTTGTCCGACGATTCTGTGAATTTTTCCGGTGCACTGGCTTCAATGTCCGCCAGCACGGAAAATTTCATTTTTCTACGTCACCTGGAAGGTACCGATCTTTTATATCAGTTCTTTTATATCTTTTTTAAGATTCGGACGTATTCATAACGAGTTGGTCGTATGCATAACATATTAGTAATGGACACAGAACGTTTCGTTGTGTTATAGATAACTTATACCAACGAATGCTGAACCTGTTGTCGGCCTTCACAACCTATGCCCAACGATAGTCTAACTTAAGCATAGCGCGCTGCACGCATCGCCGACGATGTCGTGACGTAGCCTATTAAAAGGCTGACGCACAACGATTCGAATCATAACTGCCGTAGAAATGGAAGTGTCAACATCGCGGTCACACCTTGGCGATCTTGCCAGCGTATGCCGACCTAAGAAAAATGTGTCTAAAACGTTGGGGCACGTCAAATACGGTATGAGTAAGTTTGGTATACGTGAGTACAACGCTAAAGTACGCTATCATACGTCGTAGTAAGTAGAGTACGTCAAGAAATTTTAAACATGTTCAAAATTTTACGACGTACTCGGCGTATGACACACGTTCTGCATGCGATGGGGATAAGTTTTACACACGATATGCGGACGCTTACACCCGTCCACAAAGGCTACTTATCAGCTACTCATAAGTCGAAACACGTCGCGGTAATGTCTTTTTTTACGCGAAACTTATTTCTAACTTATGTTTGACGTGCTTTGAACCAATTCTTTACGTAGTCCCAACACACATCGACGTATGTAGACGTATTCCAATGACGTCTTCCGGTCGACAAAAAAAAAAAATGAACGTGTTTCTAGGTTACAACTGCCATATAAAGACGTGTTCCCAGCGGTTTTGGGAATTGGTATATAAAAATGCTGCTCATAAAAGGGGAACCCAACAGTGTTTTCGAGTTCCTTTTTGAGTCGATGTCCATGTCAGCAGTATCAGTATCAGTATCAGTATCAGTATTAGTATTAGTTCGTTCATGTTGGCAGTAGTAGGTGAGTGTGAGGGGGAGGGTGTGGGTTATGATGGATCGTCCTTGCGTCCGCGTGTCCACGGGTAGGTTCATAGGCTGCCACTCAACGATTTAAATGGCTGCATCTCCACTATTGAAAGTAGACGCTTGCGCTCAACAATTGGATTTTTTTTACACTCAACGACTTTTAAACGGTACCACTCAGCCATTTTCATTGTTTACAATGAACGATTTAAATTGCTGTCACTCGCCTTTGTTTTTTGACGCTGGGATTTGAAATTTGAAGCGTTTCTTCTGAACGTGTTAAAACGCTCAAACTCGACTATTTTAAATAGACGCTGCCGATGGACAATTGGAATCATATCCAAGCTAGACATCGAAGTGTGAACATCCTCGTCAGCCGAAGAAAAGTTTGAAGAATGCTGCAAATAAGTGTCCTGGCCGTGGCCGGGGACGCTGACGCAAGGACGATCCATTATACCGTCGTCTTTCAGCCTATGAGTAACTTAAAAGTAACGTCTGTCGACGTGTGGCAACGATCGCGTAACGTGCCAACAACACGTTAATCATAGGTTAGAAATAAGTTTCGGGTACGCTAAACATTACCTCGGCGTGTCTCAACTTATGATTAACTTACAAGTAGCATGTGTTGACGTCTGTCAACGATCGCAGACTGTGCATACAACTTGTGGCCAGCGTAGCGGAACGTGTGAGTCATACGCCGGCATACGTCGTGAAATTTCAAGCATGAAAAAATTTGAGGACAACCAAAAAGTACAACGTTTAAAGCCAGCGTACAACGACGTATGGCAGTGTTTTTCAGCGTGCTCTCAATGTTATCAAAACTTACCCATAACGTATTCAACGTGTGCCAGCGTTTTAGAAAAAAAATTCAAAAATCGGCATACGTTGGCTAAAACGTCAAGGTGTGACTGGGCCTTTAGAAAGAGCTTTATATATTAGATATATCCCACTTAACCAGGACCATCAGAAAAGTCCAGAATCATATTTTTCAACAGAATCTCCCTTGTTTTTGAGATACCTTGTTCAATGTCTCTCTCGCATCACTAATACCATCATGAAACCAATGTCATACTGCTCCCCACCAAAACCCTCCACAACTCGTAATTCACCTTTCCATTTGTAAATTTGATAGCCTGGTGTTGGCTTAGTGGTTAGGGTGGTGGCTTGGGATCCCAGGGTCCTGAGTTCAAGCCCCGTTGGCTGCTGAATTAACACCAGGGGGTTGACTCAGCCTGTCATCCTTCAGAGGTCGTCGAAATGAGTACCAGTGTATGCCCCGGTTAGAATAGGTGTACCATATCCCTGTGTGTCGTAAGAGGCGACCAGGGTTGGCGTCAGGAAGGGCATCCGGCCATAAAACATTTCCTCAAGAAAAAAGCCCAACCCCTGCACAGCAGGGAAAAATGGCTGTAAAAACGGTCATTTTTATTTTTTTATTTGTAAATTTGATATACATTATCCCCTTCATATTTGGTATTGGCAAGTTTACTGCTCCCATTTGATCACTTATGTCACAATGCGATGAACAAAAACATCCCTCCAGGCTCAAATCCCATTATGTAATGTTCTATTTTTTGTCTGCCATCTACTGATGACCTGTGCTCTTCGTTTACAAGCAGTGAGCTTTGGACGCAGTAAAATGATTTAACCTTCTTTTGTTTTGCACCTTTTGCAACTTTGGTACAGGAGTTTATGATGAAAGTCATTCTCGATGAAGCCAAATTAATTATTTTCATTTACAGTGATGATAATGTTTCCATTGGTGACATCTCGAAGAACCATATAATATAACAAAGGGAGTAGGAGACAAGAGGGGTGGGAGAGGGAAGCACAAAAGAGTAGGAAATAGAGACATTAGGAGATCTGTGGAAGGGAGAGGGATAGGAAGGGGTACATGGGGTAAACAAGATGGACACTACAGGGACTTTCAGGAAGGATGTGATTAAACATGATGTGACTTTCAGGAAGGATGTTTCAGGAAGGATGTGATAAAATGATTATACAAACCTATAAATTGATGTAAAGGTGAAACACATCACTGAAGTGAGGGGTGTCATCATATTATCCAACTAGAAGAGCACTCGGTAGAGCACATATAATACCTTTGCTAGGCAAAAAATTTTACGTTTTGTATCTTTGTATCCCACTGATAGATCCGCATCTGGACCTCAACCAAAATCTAATTGGCTTGTTGTTGTTGCATTTTTGTCATAACCCGTCCACAACTTTTTGAGATATCATGATATATATATATATATATATATATATATATATATATATATATATATATATATATATATATATATATATATATATATATATCATTTTTAGCCCTATCTCTCAATGGTGAAGAATCACTTAAAGAATCTAATATCCGAATCCGGATCTTCACCAAAATCGAATCAATTCCTCAACCTGTACACCAAGTTTCATCGGAATCAGTCCACAACTTTTTGAGATATCCTGCTCACAGACAGAGAACCAGACAGACAGATGGACAAATAGACAGGGGTGAAAACATAACCTCTGTCCACCTTTGGTGGTGGAGGTAATGAACACATACTATCATTCGATTGTGATACAAACACATGTACTATCATACAATTGTGAGTTAAGCATATGTACCATTGTGCGATTGTGATGCAGGACACCTGTACCTTGAATACAAGTACATGGGGACATCATATGATTGTCATCTCAGCACATATACCACCATGTGATTGATGTACGCACACCTGCCATCATATGATTGTCATCTCAGCACATATACCATCATGTGATTGATGTACACACACCTGCCGTCATATGATTGTCATCTCAGCACATATACCATCATGTGATTGATGTACACACATCTGCCATCATATGATTGTCATCTCAGCACATATACCATCATGTGATTGATGTACACACACCTGCCATCATATGATTGTCATCTCAGCACATATACCACCATGTGATTGATGTACGCACACCTGCCATCATATGATTGCGATTTGAGCACAGGTATCATAATATGATTGTGATGCAGGCCTCATGTACAATCATCTGATTATGATGTATGCACACCTGCTATCATATGATTGTAGTGTAAGCCACATGTCCAATCATATGATTGTGATGTAAGCAAGACCATATAGAATGACACGGCTGAAGGTAAAGCAAATTTCATTCATTTTGTTCTCCCGACGTAATGTCTGCTCTCTTGTTTCAGGTTTAGATTTTGCCATTTTCTCGCACCTTGCATTGAAATTGAGCCGCCTGCCCATTATTAATCTCCTACCGGTTTCATCGGAGGGGACTATAGTTTTGGTGTTCGTCCGCTCGCCCCACCTGTGGGTTTTCACACTTTTTCCCAATACCCTTCAACATATTCAACTGAAACTTGGTGCATGGATTTATTAAGATAAGTTACAGAGCAAGTTTGAGTTTCACGGCGTTTCGTCAACTTTTCAGAGTTATGCCCTTTTTGGATTTAGAAAATACCACATCGGTAGGGGACGTGTATTGCAAAGCAATTAACGCTCTTGTTAATGAATGTCTTGTCGTGAGTGGCAATCCTATTGCAAGTGGTGTGCTTGTACCCGAGGGCAGGTTCAGTGTCGCTGAAGCACTCATGGCAAGGATTATACTGGGTGGTTTGCAATTGCCTTTCCAGGGGTATTCAGTGAAGAAATTTGGAATCTGGCCAGAGGGCTGGTGCAGAATGGCCTACCCTTTGTGAAAGTCACCCTGGGATATGTGACGTCCACCAGCTCACCATCCGAAGGAGGACATACTCGTCGATGCAACGCCCCTGCCAGCGAAACGCCAGGGTGACATTTTAGAGTCGGCTCCTGAATCAAGGCCAGCTTTAACGGCTCAAAGGTGAGTTAGCTACCTTTGAGCTACTCTGGCAGCCTATAGAGTGACAATATAATCAAATAAAACGTTCACTATAATTTATCTCCTGAGCTGCTTTTAAATCCACGTGACTGAAACACAGAGATGTTTAAAGTGTGAAGGAAACTTTACGAGCACTTTGATCCCAAGCGTTCACCAGGTTGTAGCACTTGTTGATGGAAATTATTCGAATATGAGCATTCGATTGCTATTTCTTTTTTGCTCAGAGTTGGGCCAATGTGTGCCGGGCCAAAGTTTTATCCCTGCCTCCTGATCTAGAAGAGGTGTAAATTGGTTAATTGCTGTGTACCAATAGGAAAAAAAAACCAAAAAAGGACAAAACTTTGAACCAGATGTTCTAAAAACTCCATGTAGATCGAAATAATAATGGATGTAGTTTCATCAAAGTCGAGCATGTTATTTGCTTAGCTGTAAGCGTGTTGTCATATCAGATAATGTTGCAGCATGGCCGTGGGACCTCAGCGGCCCATAGGGGTTGCCTTTGTGCGGTGAGATGCAGCAAAGCTTTCTGAGGGTTGAACTATCATCCATCATGCTAAGCCATGCTGACTACCTCCCATTAACTCCTTGGGAACAAGCCAGAGGGAGTGGCCTTGTGATTTTTATCACTCGAACCTCAAGAGGTCTGTACCGTTTGTTTTCCCAAGATGAACGCTCACACAAACTGGTTGGTGGAGATCTCTCCAGGGCATTGCTATGGACCACCACCCAAGTGGTCATCGATCTTTCACGCATGCAAACCTTGTGGAATTTTTAAAATCCTAATCCCATATACATGATGATGTATATGATGATGATGTCTCTTCCTTGCCTTTAATCCTCCCCTCCTCCCATCCCCAAAATTGAAATCTCTTATTTCCAACTCCTTATGTGCATCCCTGTACCCTCCTTTCTATATCCTACAATCCTTCATTCTCTTTCTTTTAAAAAGGGGTAATTTCTTTTTCTCAATTAATCTCCCCCCCCCCACCCCTCCTCAACCCCACCCTCCCCCGGTACAAACATAATACATACATGGCTCCCAAGGAAAATTACTGGAGAAGCCAACAAAAGGCTAAAGAGGTGAAAAGTCCAATGATCGGTAAAAGACCAAGTCTTATATGTTACATCTCGTTCTTACCAGGGTGGAATTTGTAAGGAAGTGAAAGAGGAAACTCAAGTGCTCTACACATCATTGAAAGTATTTTTCTTATCCATCACATTCAGCCTTGCTCCTTTATCACCTCCTCTCTCAACTGGGTTCATTGTCGCTTTGCAGATGCCAGAACTCCATCCATCCGCAGGCCTTGTATCCCCCGAACAACCTTGGGCAGCTCGAGAGTCTAACTCCAGGGCCGCAAAGCGGTTTTACCGCAGTCTGTCCGACAAGTTCCTGGGATCGGCTTCAGCTGCTGAAACGGACAAGGGAGATACAGCAACTGATGTACGCAAGCTGGTATGTCGAAACGCGTAAACCCACTATTGGAGCTTTTGGTGTGATGTCAGAGAGAGCATAATCCACCATCATACTCAAATACGCAATTTGGTGACTGTCTGTCTGTCTGTCTGTCTTAATCGCGATACATTCGATCGTTACTTATCCAATCTCAACCAAACTTGACAGGAGGACTATGGGTCACTTTAGAGAGGTGGTAGTGACTTCATTTGCCCCCCCCTCCCCAGGGGGTTTTCCTCCTTGAACAAACGCCGTGTTAAAGTGTTATGGTAGCTTGTCATGGCATTTCGTGGGGCATCCCTACCAGAGGTTAAAAAAAAGATAAAACACAAACAGGTATGACCACCTTTCTAAACAGTCGCTACTGCTGTTTAATACTGAACTGCAAGCGAGGAAACCCGACGTTGTTGAGCATTTTATGCTTGTTGCGTATCCCGGAGACTAATGGACTCAAGCCTAGATCTACTGTAATGTATATACCCCAGAGAGGAGAACAACATTACCCTTCCTTCCGCTCCCGTAGGGGGTGGGTGGACTGGATAGGGTATTGCATTTGGGTCCGTTTGTTTGTTTGTCCGCACTGAACTTTCGTGTTTTTCTCTGCAAACATTTGGCGGATTGAGACACAATTTTCACCATTGGTGCGACTACTCATGTAGAATGTTTTAATGATAATTATGACGTCATAGGTCACGTGGTGTGGCAGCCTATCCAGGCAGCCGCTTTGGAAAAACGGAAAAACTTTGGACCTCTGTATCTCTGAAACTGCACCAAGGAAACAATTGAAACTTGGCACATGGCAAGTACTCCTCATGGGGAATGAATGCGATTTTTTTTTTAAGGACGTCCGAGGTGCCTTTGTTATGACGTCATAATGCATATGAGGCCCGGTGAGGAGGAGTGATGCAAGCAACATTTTTTAATGACATGACGATGATCGGCTCGGATGATAGGGGAAGGGTTAAAATAGTGCTATATGGCATTAAGTCCAAAATGGCCAACCTGGCCCTTACATCACTCCTCCTCGTGGTGCCTCATATGTAGAACGCTACATCTGATCAGTACGAAAGATTTTGAGGGTCATTTCAGGATAAAATGGTCCACCGAAAATTTTTTGATGACATCATCGGTCACATGATTCAGCAGCCATATTGTTAAAAAAAAAAACCTTCGAAAATCTTCTTCTCTGAAATGGCTGAACAGATCGAGGCAAAACTTTACATGTATGACCGCCTATCGATGAGAAACAAAAGATTCGCACATAGGATGCCAATGGGTCACATGGTTTGGCAGCCATATTGGATTTACCCTAAAACATATAAAAATCTTCTCCATAACAGCTGGACAGATCGAGGGGAAACTTCACATAAATGTTCCCCAAGGCATGCGTGGACAAGGTTGTGAAGGAATAATTGATGTCACATGTTTTGGCAGCCGTATTGGAATTTAGAAAAAAATATTATATGTTTTCTCTGGAACCGCTTGATCAATCGACGTGAAACTTCACAATTGTGATCTGGTATTGATGTGGAATAAATGTTTTGAAATTTCAACATGATCGGACACATGGTCTGGCAGCTAGAATTATTTGATTTTTGTGATGTGGGGTTTGAGGGTTCGAGGAGTAGCAGGTGAAATGTGAATCCTATCCAAGTTCCTCCTGATAACTTAATCTTTTATTTTTGCTTGTTTGGGTTCCTTCTGAATACTCCATTGCAGTACTGTACCTATTTTGGTCTTCCATTTGATTTGAACTGAATTTATTTTAATCACTTTCTAAATTAAATTGAATAATAATACAAAAAAACATCATGGGTCAGGGTCAGGTGTCCGATCAAAGCGGGATTGCATCAAAGCGGGACGTCTTGGTACCCGGCAATCACTGCCAGCAGTTACAAAGTGGCAGTTCTAATTGTGTCTTTTATTAATTACGTAACACAACAGTACACAAAACAAGTCATGGTGAGGGTCTGCAATCTGATTACTCTTTTTCTTGTTATATAAATGTGGTGAATGGTAAGTACTATGGTAATCAATGGTAGATATATGGTATTGAATCATATAATCGATGGTATAAATGGTATGGCAGATCCAAAACAAATGATGTCATTGGTATACTCTCTTTTAGGGGAAAAAAACAAGTCTCTCTGCAGTGTTGCATAGTTTACCATGGTAATCATTTATGCTAGGATTGTAAATGATGTCACATGAATGGTACTTTTTTGGAAAGGTCATGGCTTGGAAATTCAGTTTATATTGGTCACCACAGAAGCATGGTTGTTGAGTACTCTCTTGTTGACTGCTTCAATGCAAACGTCGATGGAACACCTGGGAAAATCTGTGTGGTCATAGCAAATGTCCCATTATGGGTGGTGGAACACAGTATCGTCCCGTTAAATCCTTACCCCAAAAATACCATTCACCATGAGTTTGCTTTATCTCTGGGTTGTTTCATTTCTAGACTGCAACGCTGTTTTCAGCTGTGGAACATCAAGACAACGAGACTCTGAAATCACTCCTCCTCCACACGTCCTCATCGGTGCTCTCGGTCAATGTGGCCAACAATGAAGGCTTCCGCCCCCTCGACATAGCCCTCATGACCAACGATCGTGCTACTGCCAGACTCCTGTTACGTCATGGTGCCCGGGAAAGTCCTCAATGTAAATCTGCATTTAATTTGCCACCTAATGACGTACGAGGGGCGTTCGACAATTTCACACAACGGGATACTCACAATATTCACACAATTATATTTCATCAAATAATACCTCGTTACTAAGTGTACTTCTTGATGCCATGGAAAGGAAGGCCCTCAAAATCATTGGGATCTCCTCTGATGAAGCCGCGTGTCTAGTCCTTTTATGTTGACATTGCAGACAGGTTGGGGGCCTCTAATGCTTGGTGTTGGCTTAATGGTTAGGGTGGTGGGTTTGGGATCCGAGGGTCCCGAGTTCAAATTCCACTCGTCTGTTGAATTAATACCAGGTGGGGTTGACTCTGCCTGTCATCCTTCTGAGGTTGCAAAAATGAGTGTCAGCTTGCTGGTATCCTGTGTCAGAGTGGTGACTCGTCCAGGATTGCGTCCAATAGCCAAGGAGACTGTTTAGGCAGCATCAACGATCTGCACAGAGTATGGTCCTGATGGATGGATGGTGGCCTCTCTATTCTCCCGTCTACTTTTTGGTCTTGCACCCTCTTCTCTCTCTTTGGTGTGTCCCTCCGAGGTTTCCGCAGGGCGCACACGGTCTGCCAGTAATCATCAGCTTGATAAACTCTCAAAATCCAGGCTCACTGCTCACCTTCACTCCCCTTTCCTCTCACCTGCGGAACCAACTTCCCCAGTCTGTTCAGTCCCATTCTTCCCTCCCGAGCTTCAAGACAGCTGTTCACCACTATCTCAGGTCGTCCACCATTTACATTCATGATATATTCTGACCCAAAGTGACTCCATTTCCAAGCACTCCTTTCCCCCCAGTTATTGTGACCCCCTTCTCCTCTTGTTGGTTGTTTTGTTCCTTTTCTGTTTCATTCCCACTTTCTCCTTCCTCTTCTTGCTGTGTTTCATTCAGCTTGTGTGCAGCTTGTTAACCCCCATGTGTCATCCACCCCCCCCCCCCCGCGCTCCAGCTCCCATGATCTCAGTCTCACTTCTTCTTTTCTTTGTTTTCCCCTTCTATTCTGCTCTCGCTCTTCCATGAGCCTCGATCATGCATACAAAAAAAACCTTAAAAAAAACACACACTTCCACTTCTTTCATGGCTCCAATTATTCCCGTCTTATTGTGGGGTCAGCTGGGAAATGTTGCTGTCCCAAGCATTTCACAAACAGGATGGCCAGGCCTTACTTTCGACCGAAGGCAATTTGGGCAGGATTTCCTGGCGTTTCATTTGTTCAGGGTGCCGGCGATAGCTTGCCCACTCTTCAGGAAGGACACCGTGGTATCTTTTACCACCACTAACTAATACAAGCAGACAAGACGTCCAGTTTAACGTCCATCCGAGGGACGGCACACGCATTGACAAATCACCTTTGGTGTGAATCACCAGGATGGCATTTTACAGCTGGGCCGGGATTCAAACCCAGGGTAGACAGCACAGAGTTGAGTGTGCATACCTCGAGGAAATTCCACCACCCCAATAAAATAATATACTAATATCTTAACAAAAAAAACCAGAAGAGTTTCCGTTTGATGGACTGGTCGTGAGTGCCTCGTTCTGAGAACATCTTGAACGGCCCCTTCTGGGATTGCATCTTGCAGTTAACTTCATGGTCACTTGATTTAAAGAACGCTCTACCATAATGAGGACTGTTTATCGAAATAATGCAAGGAGGAAATATATTCCAATTTACCTTTTGCGGAGTTCACACGACGTTGATCAATGTCTAAAGAAACATTAACCAGCCGGTAGGTGACATGGGTGGTCGCTACATAATTGCATACTTGTCATACAGTTTTTGACGGATCGGGCTGAAATTTTTTTTGACAAAGAGGTTAATTATAGTGCGCATAAAAGCCTGGAAGCCGATTTTTGATTTTCGAAAAAACAAATTTTTGGGGGATTTTTCAAAAATTTCAAAGTCCCGTTGCTAGACAACGGTGGCGTCCATAGCAACGGTGCTCAAAAGCATAGAACTAGATCCTGGTATGAACCTACCTGTCAAGTTTCATCAAAATCGGTTGACTCCTCTGGCCTCCAGAGCTGTCCATTACATACAAACAAACATACAAACATACAGACAAACATACAGACAGACGGAAAAACTGAGAATAAGGGTAGTCTAGCAGCGACCACCCAATTGCGTCACAAAACTAAAGGCGACTTGTGCAGCAACACCGGCAGAAGTGTTGCATCACCATCGATCAGATAACACAATGATTGGATCATATTGCCTATTGCCGCTCGATTCAACATTGCCATCACTTACACAACAAGCTTAAAGCAATGCGTTTTTCATCCTGTCTTTTAGTTGCATCCCAGGAATTACGATTCCGACACCTGGCCACAATGGTACAAGAGGCTCAGATCAGGATCTCTGCACTTGGGGGACAACCCCTGAGAAGGTCAGCTGGAGATGAATTTCCTCGTGACATCAGTACCATGTACGACGAAATGACTCAACTACGACTGACCTGGGAACAGCGGCTTCAGTTGTACCGGCGAATGCAAACGAGCTTCTGGCAACTGAGTAAGTGTCCTGTATTTGTTGCTCGACAGAATTGTCTGTTGAAGGATTTTCAATTATTTTAATCAGCATCGAGTAAAAGTAGGGCTGGCAGGATGGCTTTACAGGTATGCTCGCTTGCCTCGAAGATGTCTTGCCTGGGTTCGAATCCCGACCCAGCTATAAACTGCCATCCCGGTGTTTACCGGGCAGGGTCATTCATCAATGTGTGTGCCGTCCCTCGGATGGACGTTAAACCGGGTGTCCCATCTGCCGGCACTAGTTTGTGGATGTTAAACATCCCGCGGCATCCTTCATGAAGAGTAGGCGAGCCATCGCCGGCACCATGAACATATTACTAATTCCTGCCCTGACTTAACCTGAGTCAAAGTGGCGACCCGAGGATTTTAGCCGCATTACAGCTTCAGTAGTTCCAGTGCTCTGCATGGAGCATGGTTGATGATGATGATGATGATGATGATGATGATGATGAAAGTAAAAGTTAATGGAAAATCAAAGCATTCCTCTCCTGAGAGCTTCAACATCTCAAGGGCATTCCCACTTTACTGAGTTAGCTCGGTGAACTATACAGACCTCCTACAACCAGGAGCCAAGTATGCTCAGGGAAGCTATTAATCAGCTCTGTGTAATGCAAACGAGAAATATACAACAGCAAAACGATCTGGCGAAGAGTAAGAACAGCATGGAGTGCTCAAATCTAATTCCTCACCCATATGGCAGGTCCTCCAGGTCTTCCCACCCATGTTCACCTGACCGTGGTCGCAGTGGACGCGCTCCGTGTCACTTTCAAAGAAGCAGTCAGTTCACACGTGGCCGTAGTGACCAAGTTTCGAGGTTTGTTTTGCTTGGGAAGGAGTAGTTTTTCAGTGCAATATGTAAGGTTCACATTCACCTCGCTTTTGGTGTCGGTGATCGAAGTGCTGTCCCACTTGTCACGTACGCAGTTCAATGGAGCACGGAGCCGGCGTTTAAGACCTTAAGTGGCGAGGCCATTATTGAGGACCCGTTCTGCCTGCAGTACACCATCAGGAATCTTGCAAAGGTTTGCTACTGTAAAAAAAAAAAAACCCAAAAAACAGCATTATGCACCTCACTCAATCATCACAGATTAATATCAGTTGTGGAACTTAGGCATTTGTAAAATAATGCAATCAAAGAGACAACCTGCTTAAAACCATGTGATTCAAGATGCTTGGAGGGGGACACAAAACACTGCTCATGTAAACCTTCTGTCGCAATAAAATTATTTTCTCCATATTATTAACTCAGGACGTCGTCGTCTTCTTCCACATCGACATGAGCACCATTGTTGAGGTCATCATGACTTTCAGTTTCCTGAGTTTAAAATCTTGGATGGGGAAAGGATGGGGGGGGGTTGTAAGGGGGAATGAACCCATTTCATCCAGATAATTATCATGTCAACGTTGAGTGTTAGTGATAAAACCCAAGAGACTCACTAATGGTTTTCAGGGAGGGAATATTTTATCTCTATTA
>NC_140975.1:31204363-31394363 GCF_056783735.1 Eptatretus burgeri | reverse complement strand
ATTAACCTGCTGCAACCACGACGCACATGGTCGGCCCATTAGCCTCCTCCACTCATGAGACTCCCTCGCTGAGAGAATCTGGTGAGCAGGATCAGCGTCAGGAAAATGAGCCACATGTCCATACAGCCACAACTGACGCTCACAGACTACGCAGGTAACAAATCTCATCCGAGTCTCTCTCAGCAACCGCTTGTTGGACAAAATATGACCAGCGATAGCCAAGGATTCTCCGAAGAGACCTGGTACCAAAGGAATTAAGTCTCCGTCTCAGATCCTTGGTCAGAGTTCAAGTCTCGCATCCATAGAGCAAGACTGGAAGCACCAAGGATCTGAAGACTCGGACTTTTGTCCTCCCGCACAGGTACCGGCAGCGCCACACCCCATGATCCAGTGAATCCATGACTCCCCAGGCCCGACCCAGACGTCTATTGACTTTTGACTCACAGCCAGCAGAGACATGAATATCACTGCCAAGGTAAGTGAATCTCTCCACGACCTCAACATCCTCACCACAAACAGGCACAGAAAGGACAGCCGCATCCAAGATGTCATTGAAAGCCTGGATCTTAGTTTTGACCTAGTAAACCCATAATCCCAGCAGCTAAGACTCCTCATTCAGCACCTCGAGGGCCCCGAAAGGATATCTAAAGTCTCTGCAAAGATGACTGCATCATCTGCGAAATCAAGGTCAGAGATCTTGACATTCCCAAACGATGCGCCGCAGCTTGATCTCTCTGACATCCTCCCTAGAATCCAGTCCATACAAGTGCTGAAAAGTGTGGGGGCCAGTACACACCCCTGATGAACTCCAGTAACAACTGGAAATAAGCCAGAGATGGTACCACCACATCTCACAGCACTCTCAGTACCAGAGTAGAGTTCAGACATCAGATCGATCAGTTTTGGTGGCACCACACGAAGACCAAGAATCCTCCAGAGGGCATCCCGATTCACTGAATCGAACGCTTTACAGAGATCAACATAGGCTGCAAGCAGCCCCTGCTGAAACTCTCGTCTGTGTTCGGTGAGGACCCGAAGAGCAAGGATATGGTCAATCGTTGACCTCTTTGGTGTAAAGCCTGACTGCTCTGGACGCTGGTGCTGAAGCAGATGGTGGCGAACCCTATCAAGAATTATCTGAGCAAAGACCTTGCCCGGCACTGAGAACAGCGTCACCCCTCGGTAGTTGTTGCAGTCTTGGCGATCACCCTTCCCTTTCCAGCGAGGGACAACAAGGCCCCTCTTCCAGTCAGTTGGGATGATGTCTGTGTTCCAGGCAGAGCACAAAACTGCATGCAACGACACGAGTGCAGCATTTCCACCAGCCTTGAGAAGTTCAGCATGGATGCCACAGATCCCTGGAGCTTTACCCCGTTTCAACCGGTTCACCGCAGCCAGTGTTTCCACAAGCGAAGGCGGACCACAGTTGATTGGAGGGTCAGTATTGTAACACCCTTGACGTCCAACTCAACAGCTGGGGGATCAGCCTGGTACAACCGCTCAAAGTAACCGGCCCAGCGGGTCTTCACTTCAGACTCCTCTGTCAAGAGCCTACCACTCTCTGCTCTAACTGCAGTGCTCCGAGGGATGGGCTTGGATGAACGCAATGTGCGAATTCCCCTGTAAGCAGGACGAGAATCACCTGTCCACAGGTGATGCTCTACCCCCTCACAGATTCCACACACATAGGCCTCCTTGTCCACCCTCAGTGCACATACAGTTTTATGCCTCAGCTCCCTGAACAGCTCAGCTCTGCCATTCAGCCTGGCCCTGCGACTCTGGTGAATGGTATCCAGTGTCCCTTGAGAGACAAAATTCTTCTTTGCCCTGGGTTGAGTTCCAAGACATCCACCTGCAACATCAAGGATGGTGGTCTTGAAGGCACTCCACAACTCTTCAGGACCCCCCAAAGCACCCAGACCCCCAAAATCTCCACTCAGCATGTTCGCAAACTCCTCAGCTACCCTCTCATCCTTGAGCTTGCCAACATCCAGCCGAGGCTCGGATGGTACCATTCTCCAGGATTTAAGGTGCAACTTCAGAGTTGCTACAACAAGCCGGTGGTCAGTATTGAGGAACTGAGCACTCCGGTAAACCCTGCAGTTCTGGATCATCCTCCAACGACCATCAACGAGGACATGGTCAATCTCTATTCCGTACGCATAATGGACATGTTGATAATGATGGCTGTACATGGTGTGTACAAATTGGAGGAATATCAATATTTCCATAGCACATTTTTGTATGGAATAAATATCTGATGCATCATGGAAATCAGTACCTGATGTAGGACTTCAAATATGCATTTGTTTTCTCGTTCAGCCTGGAGTGACCAGGATAACATCACACCTCGACCATTCAGAGAGACTTCGGACTTGGAAGATCTGCTACAGCAAGCGAGGGCGGTGTGCAAGTGGACAGACGGAGCAGGTGACGCCGTGCACCTCCGATCATCATAAAACAAATCTCATATTTAAGGAAATCATAACTCATATTGTTACTTAAATAGACGTTCTGATTTTTCCAGCACCTTCTTAACGGCTTCAAATAGAAACATAACAAAGGGAAGTTTTCGTGACATTTCATCAATCAATCCCTTCCTGCAGTTCTTGCATTCCTGTTACATATGATATTCATAACGAGCCACCAAAATCTTGAACGGATCTAATGTGTTCACAATGATGGCAGTTTGCACTTTGTTCACAATAACCAGCTGGTGACGCCTCTCCTGACCTTTGTCAATCATTTCTGTGCTATTGTCTTGCTTCACGGATACTATAAACCTAGTTTTTCAAACATTTTATTCCCTTATTTAATATGAATGGAACTGTTATAAAGGTCGCTGAGATAATGAGTGGCTGTAAAAAAAGGGGGGGGGGGAAACCTAGAATGGCACTTGGTACAGCTGTGTTTGGGTTAACCACCGGGTTGAATGGTTTACGTTTTGTGTCCCACTGATAAGCCAGATATGGATCGGACCTGAACCAAAATCGAATCGGCTTGTCCTCGTCACCTAACCGACCCATCCAGCAATTTTTTTCTCATAATCCGTCCAAAAAATTTTGAAATTTCATCTTATACATCATTTTTGGCCCCATCTCTCAATGGTGAAGAATCACTTAAAAAAAAAAAATCGTTTCCACATCCAGATCTTCACCAGAATCAAACCAATTCGTCCTTTTGTCACACACGTAACCTGTCTACGAAGTTTTGTCCGAATCTGTCCACAACCTTTGAGATATCCTGCTCATAGAGAGACAGACAAACAGGGGTGAAATCATTCAAACTCCATCCATCTTCGGTGGTGGAGGTAATTAAATAAATGAACTAGAGGGTCCATTCATAGAATACTTGGCCCACGCAGTCGTGAGAAGGACTTGGTGCGAGACAACTCTTCTGGCGGCAAATTTGTAATTACATCTGTATCTATGCTTCTGAGATGAATGTGCACAAGTTATACTTTGAACATTTTCGATGTACGCTCAGTATGCATGAAATAAAAAGGGTCATGTTACGTATGGTAAAGTTTAAATTTCCTCCGTTGAACGGTTTTTGATGGATGCTCCAAAACAAAATGCAGACACACACGTATGTACGTGACTGATTTATTAACCCCTCTTTCCGCTTCGCGAACGCAGGCCAATGACATGACCGATACCATACGATACAACTACATCCTATGGTATCAGTCAAAACATATGGTTCCAAAATACGGCCTTTCACAGCAAATATCACTCAGAAGCCAGGAGCGGCCCAGCGTGACGTGGACAGACATATTCTCAGCATCACAGTAAGGACAGAAAAAGGAACAAATGGGGAAGAGGACAGACAAAGGTACGAGTTAAGAACAATAAATGGCAGTGCAAGCAGGGGACACCTCACTGACGACACTGACACAGACCTGAGGACACCTCACTGACACAGGACGAAAAGGCGTTAACTGGATGGAGGTCCACGGAGGCAAGACCATATCAAAATATGGAGATAAGAACAGACAGATATGGTTGTGGAAGATGGCAGTGGGCATCTACAAGCTGATGATGGTGATTACGATGATGTTAATTTTATCCTCATTTCCAGATAACCGGCCTGGTGACATCAGGAAGAGCTCCATCTCTAAAAGTCTAAAGCATCTGTTTCAGTCGAGCCACAAGTTTGTGAAAAGGCTGAAAAGGTATGGCGGCTGTACTCGGTTTGAGCAAATTAATAAATAAAAGTATTACCGCTTTCCAAGCCAACAGTAGAAAGCTGTACATTATTTTGCATTGCAGGGGTACATATCTTGGAGTACTATGTTACCATGGCAACAGCATTTTGGTGACTATGGATGAGCAAGTCCCATTGGTTGAGATTGATGAGACGTGCAGTCCGACTGCAGTACAAGACTTCCTCTGGCTTTCTAAGGTAAGGAAAAGTGTAGGAAAAGGGCGGAGCATCACACCGGGTAACCAAAGCTTGTTGATGGTTCGATGCAAAACACATGATTCAAACAAACATGTTACCCAAACGGACACCACTCAGAACATAGCATGTTATACCTGGTCGAGCCCACGTGTCATTGTCGTGCCACTTCATGTTGTCCACTCCAAATGGCACACAAAATATGATGTCAAAAGTGTTCGGTTAGCACACCCAAACCTGATTCGAATCTTCTCAACATGCTTGTGCATATTCCTCCCTCCACCGCAAAGCAGCATGACCATAGTAAAGGTGTGCAACAGGTTTTTACACTGCGTCGAAATCACGAGGTAAAGAGCTCACCGACCTTCAGAGTGAAATGGTTGTATCGGGTGCCGGTGGTCCAGGAGATTTGGATCACTTTGGACCCTCCCAAGCAAGCTGTGGTTAATGTCCTGAGACCGCAATGGCAGTTGAAATGGAAGGGAACACGCGTCGTGCCATTGTTAAAAACAAACATGATTGGCAGGTTTAAATATTGATAGACCTTGACAGAGTCACGTTGAAATGTGCAACGACACAAATTAGATCTTCATATTTAACAAAACTTGGTCGTGTGATACAAATAATTATCAGTCAGATGGGGAGGATTTATAATTGGTGGATTTATTTATTTATTTATTATCTCGAAATTGGTTGAGATTTTCATCAAAAAAATTTTCTCTTTACCCCCCTCCCCCCCACCCTCCCTTCCTTTCCCCCATTTTTGACGTCATGATATGAACTGAGGTTGGTTTTGGTGATTTAATGTTGATGGAAAAATTAATAAAAGTAAGAAAAGTAAATATAAATTTTTTCACCTGCATAATTATTTAACAATAACCCACCGTCATCGTCAGTCCTGATCAGCATATGTTTGGAGCAAGTCTGGGGTTAGGAGAAGAAGAGAAGAGAAGATCTACATTGGATCTTTGTCATTTTATTCACCAATAAAAATTGTCTTTCATAAGTCTTGACTCCTCCCCCAACACAAATCCATTGTCCTGCCCCACCCCCCAAACTCCTCAACTTTTCTCCCACCTGTGTCTGATATCTGATGCGAAATCCTCCGGAGGTGAAATTAACAGACCAATCTCTCGCATTGTGCAGGTGTCCTGCGCATGGGACGATGTGGAATGGATGAAAAACCGGGTCTTTTCCACCACATCATCAACACCATCACAACAATCCAGGCAAAAACTTCTGACCGCTGTAGCGGCTTTACAGGTGCGAGCTTTATATGCAGGTGCATTGAGAAGTGTGATGTGATGTCAAGTGCATTCTTCCCGACAAGTTTTCCTTGAACCGTTATACGACTTGTCCCAGACTGGGTTCAAAAGTACAATTAATGTTTAGGCAGCTCTACAATTTGATTCGAGTCCCAAATCATGAATCGACCATTTTGCTCTCAAACATCTCAATCTCAGGGAGGAGCTTGTAATGTGTATGGAATGTAGGGTAAGGACATTAGTAGATATCAATGTACTCTTCCAAGAATAACAAGGGCGTTAGGAGATAGCAATGCAATTGACACAAATAATATGGACATTACGAGATATCGATTCATGATCTTTAACGTGAATAAAAAGGCGACTATGCACGGAACAATATCGATAAGCCTTGAACCTTAGGGTTTCAGCATCACAAAGAAGAGGATTGGATCTGAATGCCAAAAAAAAAAGACTTAAAATTGTCTCAAGGATGAAGTCTCCAGTAACAAAGGAATTATTTTTCAGAACAGAATAATTTCATGTTACCTGATAGAGCTGAGGAAGAACATAGAGCGCTATGAAAGGTTGTAGATGGTACGAGGCCATCAATCTGTCGTTGGGTAGAGAGAGAGAGAGAGAGAGAGAGAGAGAGAGAGAGAGAGAGAGAGAGAGAGAGCGAGAGAGAGAGAGAGAGAGAGAGAGAGAGAGAGAGAGAGAGAGAGAGAGAGAGAGAGAGAGAGAGAGACAGAGAGAGAGAGACAGACAGAGAGAGACAGAGAGAGAGAGAGAGACAGAGAGAGAGACAGAGAGAGAGAGAGAGAGAGAGAGAGACAGGTAGACAGAGAGACAGAGAGACAGAGAGACAGAGAGACAGAGAGACAGAGAGACAGAGAGACAGAGAGACAGAGAGACAGAGAGACAGAGAGAGAGACAGAGAGACAGAGAGACAGAGAGAGAGACAGAGAGACAGAGAGACAGAGAGGTCTCTCCAGACTCCAGAGTTCAGAATAACAACTCCTTGGGCACAATGTTCAATCTAGGGAGAGGTGGAAGATATCCTAAAGAACAACAACCATTAAGAAGTCTGCATGCTCAGTACTTTAAGCAAAGGTCTTCAGCATATGTTTCTGCCTTTCAGGTTTCTTGAACAATGATAACATGCTAGACAACATGAGCTTAAAATGTGCAGAGTTTAAATGCAAGCTGTGTACTATTTGATATAATATAACATGTGGGGGTACAAGGAAGAAAAGTCAGATGAGACATCTCATTTGCATAACCCAATTACAGTGGCAGAGACATCATTTCAGATCAAATTGGAATGAGCAATCAATAGAAAGATGAACTAGATAGTAAAACTCGTTATTCACACAATGGTCACTAAACCTGATGAAAGGTCTTTCCATAGACAACAAGTTCGAAGAGAAAGTGTGCAGCTTCAGCATTTCAAGCAGCAGTCCTGGACAAGTCTTGAGAAATATGGAGAATTATTTCAGCCTCCAATGTACCGCAAAACAACAATAGTCTCAAAATGAAATCCTACTGTTTACAAAATAATTACCACCACCACCTACTACTACTACTACTAGCCCCAATTAATCCGATCTTCTTGTGGGGTTGACAAGGAAAGTCTTTAAACCAAGTCTGTCGTGAATAGACTGGGCAGGCCTGATGTTCGATCTAAGGACTATGAACTTGTAATTTGTCGAGGGTACCGGGGATACCTTGCTTACTCTGCCTGAGACACCATGGGGGTGTTGAACGTCCACCAACAACTGCGAGCAGATGGGACAACCATAATAACTGATTAAGCTTGTTTAGTTTATAATGATGATACACAGATAACCATTGAGTGGAGGATAATATGGTGCATGTTCATGGCAGGATTCCTTGGGATTCCAGGACCTGGGATGGCCATACTGTGAATTACTGCAGGACCATCATGGGAACACACTGTTCTTGATGCTTAGAAACCTAGTCCAACCCATGACGACCTGCCCTACTCCTGCTGATCACCAAAAATCATCCACCGGAGACCTTCCATCTGCACCCCAGGGCCTGCGCTGGAAAGCGCTAAAGGACTACCGCAGTCGGAGAAAGTCCTTCATTGAAGAACCATCGGTTCTGGAGCACTTGAATACCACGATACAAGTACAAATTACGTGTCACATATTCCAAGGTTTCTCAACTTGTTTAATTGGCCGTCCTTCACTGGTTATTTCCTTCTTAGCTTTCACCATTATGTATCCTTTGTGTCCACCAAGTGGGGTTCTTGAGAATTGACACTCGTGAGTCATTGATAACTCCATTCATTTTCTTGCTTTTGAGTGAATTTAGATCATGGTATTATATTTGTTGAGCAGTGTCCAAAACTGAAGATAATCTTCAGTAGAGACCATTGATTGGTACCCCTGCCACCGAAGGTGGATGGAGGTTATGTTTTCACCTCTGTCTGTCTGTTTGTTTGTTTGTTCAAAAATGATCCTTCAAAAAGCTGTGGACAGATTATGACAAAACTTGATGGATGAGTTGGGTAGGTCACAAGAACAAGCTGATTAGAATTTGGTTAAGTTCCGGATGCAGATCCGGCCTATCATTGGGATACATAATGTAAACTGTTCAGCCTGGCAGAGTTATGCACTCTACTGGGTGTCGTTCTCGTGTTGTACATAATATTTAAACAATCTTCAGAGAATCTTTCAAGTTTTTGGGTCGAACATTTTAAATTGGTTCCTTATTGTCATTTCTGATTAATGATTACTTCAAAAACAGATTGTAGTTCAATGTCTGTGTTTGGGAAGAAATGGATGGAGGGTGATGCGGGGAGAGGGGGTTGTGGAGGGACATAAGTGATAGTTTGACCGAAATCATTTTTGTTTAAACTGAAATGGTAATATTAGATTGACCAATCAAAAACATTTCTCCAGAACGTAATAGGAGGGGTGTTCTAGTGAAAGTCAATTTTTTTTATTTACAGCTGTAGGCATTGGTAGTTTATCATCTTTGAACTTGGTACAAACATGATGGATGCTACTTGTGCACTAGATAACCGTGATACAGAGACGCCTTGAGCTGTGCTGGTGTGTACAAGGACCAACATGGTGGCCGATGGTGTCAGCACCCAAACAGTCTAAGAAAACAGTGAATCATGTCTCATTGCTCGACGAAGAAGGGGGTTAAACATCCTGAAATTAATGGCGGACTTGCAGCACAGAGTGATGATGAAATCCAATATCTGCATACCTGCAATTAACATCCTGGTGTGGGCCCTCTGAAGGTAACACCTACAAACAGAGGATCATCACACACTGATGAAAGATCTTGCTAAATAGCTTATAGTTAACACTGTCAAGAGCTCGGTTCTTGGCTCGGTTCCAGAGGTCCAATTCACTTCCTTGTAGGTCTTTGTTCCATTTGTACCTGTGTACAACCTGTGTACAAAATGCACTTAGCTCCAGACAAATTTTGCCAACTCTCCACAGATGCAGCAAAATTCCTGAATCAAGCTCTCCAACGAAAACTCTGCACGCAGCCGTATTGGATTTTATTTTTTAACAAGGAAAAACTGTTAGCTTGAGCCAACCTGAAGTTCCAACTTGACCACAAGGGTTTGGTTTCCCTTGATCGGTCCCCAGAACCTTCTGGACTAGACCATCACGTCACTTTTGCTTCAGACCTGTCTTGTGACTCTGACATCATTGGAATCTCCGGTGCTTTCAAGTGCTCACCAGCCCATCTCACTTTTTCGTTTCCGCCGTAACAAATATTTGCCCGGTAGCTTCAGATCTATAAAATTAGCCACCTCAAACATCGTTTTCTAGCAAAACTTCTCGAGAAATTGCACACAACTTCCAGGAAATGAAGAACGTAATTACATTCGTGTTTCAGATCGAATTACCTTTTCAGTCATTGGATGGTAAGATCCAGACAAATGGCAAAACAGGGCGAGACAAGAGTCTGTCATAATCATAGTCACCAAACACAGAAAGCAAAATATATATGTTGACATAGCACCTATAAAACGAGAACGGCACTCGCCGTATGGTGTATACCTCTGCCAGGCTGAACATTTTTTATTTGTTTTTGTCTTTTAATACATAGTCGAGGCTCGTGGAAGAGATAGTACACTGAACTGATTACTTGGTAGACAGTAAGATAAGTAACAAGCCGGTAGGCGACATGGGTGGTCGCTACATAATTGCATACTAGTCATACAGTTTTTGACGGATCGGGCTGAACATTTTTTGACAAAGACGTTGATTATAGTGCGCATAAAAGCCTGGAAGCCGATTGTTGATTTTCGAAAAAATTAATTTTTTATACTTTTTCAAGAATTTCAAAGTCCCGTTGCTAGGCAACGGTGGTGTCCATAGCAACAGTGCTCAAAAGCATACAACTTGATACTGGTATGAACCTACCCGTCAAGTTTCATCAAAATCGGTTGACTCCTCTGGCCTCCAGAGCTGTCCATTACATACAGACATACAGACAGATGGAAAAAGTGAAAATAAGGGTACTCTAGCGACCACCTAACAAACATACAAACATACAGACAAACGGAACAAGTGAAAATAAGGGTACTCTAGCGACCACCTAATAAGGGTATTCTAGCGACCACCCAACAAGGGTACTCTAGCGACCACCCAACAAATATACAAACATACAGACAAACGGAACAAGTGAAAATAAGGGTACTCTAGCGACCACCCAACATACATACAAACATACAGACAGAGGGAAAAAGTGAAAATAAGGGTACTCTAGCGACCACCTAATAAGGGTACTCTCGCGACCACCCAACAAGGTACTCTAGCGACCACCCAACAAACATACAAACATACAGACAAACGGAACAAGTGAAAATAAGGGTACTCTACCGACCACCTAATAAGGGTACTCTCGCGACCACCCAACAAGGGTACTCTAGCGACCACCCAACAAACATACAAACATACAGACAAATGGAACAAGTGAAAATAAGGGTACTCTAGCGACCACCCAACAAGGTACTCTCGCGACCACCCAACAAACATACAAACAAATGGAACAAGTGAAAATAAGGGTACTCTAGCGACCACCCAACAAGGGTACTTTAGCGACCACCCAACAAACATACAGACAGACGGAACAAGTGAAAATAAGGGTACTCTAGCGACCACCTAATAAGGGTACTCTAGCGACCACCCAATAAGGGTACTCTAGCGACCACCTAATAAGGGTACTCTCACGACCACCCAACAAGGTACTCTAGCGACCACCCAACAAACATACAAACATACAGACAAACGGAACAAGTGAAAATAAGGGTACTCTACCGACCACCTAATAAGGGTACTCTCGTGACCACCCAACAAACATACAAACATACAGACAAATGGAACAAGTGAAAATAAGGGTACTCTAACGACCACCCAACAAGGGTACTCGAGTGACCACCCAACAAGGGTACTCTAGCGACCACCCAACAAGGGTACTCTAGCGACCACCCAATTACATGCCCACAGGCAGATGTTTTGCTCTTTTGCTATTTTGTCTGGTCGCAGGACAAAGTTACCTTTGTGGAGAACAGTAGACGCCCGCTACCTCCTGGGCTCTATGTGGGTTCAGTTCAGCTGAGGAGTTCATTACATCAGCTGCATGTAGTAACATCTACAACGGCACCCAACATGCTCCACCATGCACGTGTCCGTCTGAACCACAATGTTTCGCGGTGAGGCTGGCATTGCCGAAAGAATTTGTCATTATAACACGACAATGCAATCAGTGGACATACATGAGCAATCGTGTGCGGTGGCGGTGGTGTCTGGCAGGGAGGAGTGGCAGTGGTTGCAGGGATTAAGCTGTGGGAGTTGTTACTGGGCTCAGCAGCAGGACCGTGGGATGGAGTTCAGGTCACAGCTGGGAGTGGCAATTTGCGAGTTACTACACAGCCTGCAGGTGCCATCATCCCAGGTGACGTATGAGGGTGACCACTAACCCTAACAGCTCGGTGGACGAGTGTAAAACGAACCAACGGTATACTATTGGTAATTGTCGGAAGGAAGACTATAATTATAAAAATTGTAATGCAGTATATATCCCCATTGTACTTCCAAGAAGTTTCTGGTTACAGTGCATCATGTCCTCAACAAGCTACTGTGACAGATTGTTCGCACATTTGCCATTTTAAGGTTGTATACGAGTATTTAACAAGTACTGCCACAGAAGAAAGAATGTAATTAAAATCCTGATGGAAGATTTTGAACTCTAATAATTCAGACGCTGCTTTTTGCCTCAACGTGCTGGCACTTGATTTTGTAGGCCATGGTGTCTCTTGCTCTTGTACACCGTTTCCCTAAGGACATTTAAAAAGGAACTACGGAGCATTACAGAAGAGACCATTTTTGGGAGAGTGCATAATTCCTCTTTTCTTTAAAATTTATGTCATTGTCTAAATTTGAAAGAACGATAGTAAATTACGAGACAAATTTACATAGGTCTGGATTAGCCTGTTTAATGTTCCAATCAGAATCCAATACTCCTCATGTTGGGAACCCAGGTCCAGATCACATGTGCTCAATGTATATATCTATTGTGTCCTATAATACTTGTAGATCATGGAAAGCATGCTGTCACCTAATGCCGTTACCCTACATGTGATATTTTTTGTTGTTTATGGAAGGTCCAGGCTCATGGAAGAGGAAAGAGATAAAAACACAACAGACTGACAATGCGGCAACAGTTCTACCCAATAAGCAAGTGAACGAATGAACAAGAAAAAAAATGAGAGAAAGAGAGACGGAGGGTGTAGGAGGATGAGGAAAGGGAGGGAGGAGGTAAGAGGAAAAACAGTAACCTGCAAATAAGAGGCTGGTGCACCAGCATGTAGGTGAGAGCAGTAATCCATTGAGCTATGGACATTGGACACAGGCCTTGTAAGCTGTGAATAGTTATGGTTTTTCAAGGAATATCTTGCAACAATGGGAAATACCCAGTCTGTGGTTGGCTTTGAAGGCCACCTTTGTAACGTGGTCAGTCCAGTCAAGGTAATAGCTGAGGGCTTGAGGTTCAAGAGAGCGAACCTCTTTCAGTGGCTCATCATGGAAATAGATAGGCGAGTTCATTTGTCCATCCATCTGGAGCAACAGAGTAAGACTGTAATTTTCCAGGATTGAAAGACGTGTTCCATTTATCAGACGAGCATCTAATCAAGTTACCATCAGCAGAGTGATACAAGTGTTGTTTGCCTGTCAGTGGGATGAGTGGACTGTACGACAATGAGGGTTCCATCTATGACAGCAACACGACACAAGTGGATGAATGTGAAGAGCCAGCTATGAAAGCGAAGTCTTGTATGCTGTAGACAGTGAGCTTGGCAAATCCGTGAGATATGTCCAGGGACATTGTCCTAGTCTATTGATTGAGATTAAGAGCCTCCAACTGTTCCCTAGAGAGGAACAGCAGCTTGTCCAAAGTTGAGAGACTAGGAAAAATCCAAACTGATAGCCAATGATCAGGCTTTTAGAAAAGAGAAAAGACTATGTTAGCAACAATGATGGATTCCATGAGTTTGCTGAAAAGAATGGAATTAAGCTTAGTGGTCTGTGGTTGGGAGGATCTGCTTTCGTACCATCATTATGTATAGTAGTAATGTTTGTGGACTTCTCGGCAGATGAGAGGTGGCCAAAGGATGACAGACTGAAGAGCACAGATGGAGAAGCAAGAGCAGCAGGGCAAGATTTGAGAACATTGGCACTGATGCCACCTGGGCCCATCAACAAAACGTGGTAGAGGCTCGACAAGACTTTCTCCATCTTCTCATTTGAGAAGAACACAAAGTCTAGTTGTCTGTGAGAATGAGAAGGTAAGATGGGGAAGAACGGAATCGCTCGGGAAGACAAGGTTTGGAGGCAAACACCAAGTCGAGAAATTGTGCTTTAGTCATAGCAGAGTCTGCAATGATGCCGTTTGATTTGAGGGAGAGGTGAAAGAGGAGCACACACGAGAGATGGACTTGACAACATGCCACCGTGACTTTGTGGGAGTAGATCGGTTGGACAGTTCAGCCTTTACATTTTCAAAATGATGTTTTCCGGGTTTCCAAGAGATGGACACGCACTTGTTGCGACACTTATGGAGTGACTCAAAGTTGCCTTCAGTCAGATTAGTCTTCCATGTTGAGGAAGCAAGCCGTTTAACTACAACAGCCTCACCATGTGATTCAGCGTACCAGGGCTGAATGTACGGAAAGGATAACCGCAGACGGGTTGGATAAACTTGTGCATGACAGAAAGCAGGCGTTTGTGAAAGTATTCCCAGGCAGAATTAAAATCAGATGTTCTGGAGATGGCAGCCCAATCCTTTTGTGAGAGAGAGAGAGAGAGAGAGAGAGAGAGAGAGAGAGAGAGAGAGAGAGAGAGAGAGAGAGAGAGAGAGAGAGAGAGAGATAGAGAGAGAGAGAGAGAGATAGAGATAGAGATAGAGATAGAGATAGAGATAGAGATAGAGATATATATATATATATATATATATATATATATATATATATATATATATATATATATATATATATATATATATATATATATACGGGATTGCCATCCCTGCCAGTTGGCCTGGGCAAGCAGCCATATTCTGCGGCATTGAGGTTGCTCCATCACAATAGCCAAAGACATTTGGGCTTTGACAAGGACAAGGCCAATAGAGGCAGAGGAAGAACAGAATAGGCTGGATAGAAAGTTAGCCATTGCAAGGTCCAGGAGTGAGGACGTACCAGTTGTAGAGATCTGGGTTGGGACATTTACACATTGGGTGAGACCACAGAGAAGAGTAGCAAAAAGCCTTTGCTGCAATGACGTGGCTCTTTGTTGCAGAACAGCCAGATAGATGGCATGATGGCAGTTAAATTGATATGAGGAACAGAGAGGATGGGTATTTATGAAATGATCAATTCTAGAAGAAATAGAGTCAGATGTACGTAGAGAAGAAATAGATGTATATATTTATGGACAAGCTGGCAGGATGGCCTAGCCCCTCGAGGTATGTGCACTCACCTCTAATCTCTCTAGCCAGGGTTTGAATTTTGGCCCAACTATAAACTGTCATTCCCATGTTTCACAGGTTGGGTGATTCAGCAATGTGTGTGCCGTCCCACGGACGGACATTAAAATTGGCGTCTCATCAACTGGCATTGGTTGGCGGACATTAAACATCTCACCCTATCCTTCATGAAGGATAGGCGAGTTATCGCCGGCAACATGAACAAATTACAAATTCCTGTCATAACTACTGCTAGGAAGGCAAAATGGCAAATCACACAGTATCCATCCATCCATCGGGACCATAATCTGTGCAGAGCGTTGGTGCTGCCTAAGCAGTCTCCTTGGCTATTGGGTACAATCTAGACGGGTAGCCACTCCGACACAGGATACCAGAAAGCTGACACTCATTCTGCCAACCTCGGAAGGATGACAGGCAGAGTCAACCCCACCTGGTATTAATTCAACAGCCGAGTGGGATTTGAACTCAGGCTCCTCAGATCCCAAGCCCACCAACACAGTATAGCCCTTGGTAACAAACTGCTCCGGCAGCACCGACGCTCTCTAACAGCTTATGGTACATCGGATCGGAATTTATGGACAAGCACCACGATGAGGTGAAGATGGATCTTCGAAAAAGATTATAAAACACACGATAGTAACATCATGGTGATAATGCTCCTCAAACACAATCCTGTCTTAAATTCGTTGTCTCTAACAGAAATAGGAATATAAGTGGGAAGAATGCCAACCCAGAGCATTTTGTTTGTAAATAATTGTACATTCTTTCATATTGGTACTGCGTTCACTCCCTTCCTGTCTTCATTCCTTTGCTAAATCTGATTGCACCGAACACATCTGCTCTAAAATGAAGGACTGGTGTTGTCTGTCATTAGATAAGACTGGTGCTGTGACTCCTAAACCCTGACCCTCCTTTTAGAGAGGTGTAAAATCAGTTATTCCAACCTTACCGGATTCCTGACCCCACTATGATACGCCACACACCTCCGACTCACGCCCACCCTATAACAACCTTTGCCGCTACCCCAATCTCCCTCTTTTGCCCCGATGAAGGGTTAACAGCCAAAACATCAGCTTCTCCTCATTAGCATGGAGGCAGTGTGACCACTCCTTGGCTTTTTTCACAAGATCTTGGCTATTCGTTGTTCACCTTGGTGTCTTGGTTTTCGATAGGTTTTCTATTATCGTCGCTTTTCTGAAACCTTGTGAATTCTTGGCTTTTTTCATTGGCTCACCTTGGCATTTATGAAAATGAGGAGTGGTCACACTGCTTGGAGGTCAGCATAATCCGATCAACGTTCTGTCAATTCCATCGATTGTTCTACCCGTCTGTCGATGAAGAACCACACAAGCCTTCACAATACAAGAATAGTTTCCCATTTATATATTGTGAGACTTCCTGATTTATTTCTAAGCTCACTGCATGAACTTTAGTCTCCTCCAGAAGCCATCGGGTAGCAGCAAGTGAAAATTCTGAAACGAATGGAGGTTATTTTACTCTGCGTTATGAGCATTCTAAACCAATTGATTGATAAAACAAAGCACGAGTGTCTGTCTGACTGTCCGTCCATCCCCAAACTACTCCCTCAGTTTTGAGGATAACCCCGCCAAACTTTCTGTGGAACCTTTTGGGATGCCAGCAGGTGTCCTAAGGTAGGTGGAAGGTTTCATAAATTTCTAAATTCAACTATGATTTTGAGATTCCACCCATATGAAGCCTTTCTCTTTCTCCTCCTCCTTCTCTTCTCTCCTCCACACCCACATGTAAACTCATTCATGGGTTCGGCATGAGCAGCTTCATCGTTTACTGCATGTGGAAACATTCGCCGGTTCCGCAATATCTCAATACAATTGTAATTTTGAGTTTCCACCAGAATGACGCCGCTTTTTCTCCATCCTAAGGTGGGTGGGAGGTTTCATAAAGTTCTCAATGCAATTATTTGCTCACCTGGACTTTAGTCAGGTGAGCTTATGCAATCGAGCGGTGTCCATAAGTGATGAGTGAGTGAGTCAGTTCATTAACACTTCAGTAATTATCGCTTGAACCAAATACACGATTTCGATGAAACTTGACCACAACCTTCACCACCTGTGATGTACCAAAGTTTGTTCACGGCATTAAAAAAAAAAAAAAAAAAAAAAAATCAGCGTCTAATGGGATTGTGGAGGAACTTGAGAGACTGTCGCTCTTGATCCAGGTGAGCTTCAGGACGCATGGTCCTATCTCTCTCTCTCTCTCTCTCTCTCTCTCTCTCTCTCTCTCTCTCTCTCTCTCTCTCTCTCTCTCTGTCTCTGTCTCTTTCTCTCTCTCTCTGTCTCTGTCTCTTTCTCTCTCTCCACATGTAAACTCATTCACAGGTATGGCATTTGCAGTTGAAACATTTACAGCATGTGGAAACATCCGCTGGTTCAAAACATTTTTTTTTTTTGAGATGTTGGCCTCCCATCAGCGTGAAGCACAGGTACCAAGCTATTGTTTAACAACACTGATATCTTACTATCATTGCTCTTCAAAGTTTCATCCATATCTGTCAGAAAGTTGTGCCACTCTCAACTTTCATCTTGTCCGACAGGGTGCCGCAGAGGTAGCGCAGTTGACCCTGAGCTTTCTATGCTGAGTTTGATTTGCAACTTCATTATGATAAATTGTTTGACTGATGCTTCGTACAGTCTCTCGGATGGATGTTAAGCTGGGGGCCGTCAACTAGCATTGATTGCTGGTGTGTGTGAAAGATCCCTCGATGTCTTTTAACAAAGAGTTTGCGGGTTATCGCTGACATTCAAAATTCAAATGGTTCAAAACATTTGCAGTTGAAACATCTAGTGCCCAACTGTGTCTGCGGACGCCCTCCTGCATTTGGGTTACTTCTTTTTAGGAGGTTGGTGGCAGGATTTGCACTCCGGCCACCGTAAAACCCTTCATTCCGCAAAACGCAAAAAAAAATCTGAAAACCCACTCCGTGGGAGTACCTCCTGTGCAGCTTCCCTTCGCAGGGCAGCTCACCGGATGACGGGATTGGGGCAAAGCCTTCGGGACCCCCAATCTTTGATGATAGGAGGGAAACCACGGGGTAACATCTCTGGATCAGATTGCGGGAGAGTGTGTCGGAGTGGTGCTGAGGTGTCGTCCACCAAACGGCGGTCTCCTTGGGTTAACCTGAGGCGGTCCCTTCGGGTGGGTGCCTGGAATGTCCTATCCCTAAGAGAGGATGATCACCTGTCTCTGTTATCATCTGAGCTCAGGCGTTTGGACATCGGGATTGCAGCTCTCTCTGAGGTTCGGAGACCGGATAGCGGCGAGATAATGGTGGGTGGTTACACCTACTATTGGTCTGGTCGCTCTGATGGTTACCATACCCAAGGAGTTGCTGTAGCTGTGTCCAATAAGCTGACCCCAATGATAATTGAGGTAACACCGGTCAACGAGCGTATTATGAGATTAAGGATTCGTCACTCCTTAGGTGTCATTTCCCTGGTCTCTGTTTATGCTCCGACTGAGGCGAGTGATCTCACCGTGAAAGACACATTCTACGCCACACTCGAGTCTGTGGTTGATCAGTGCCCCAGACGAGATACACTTCTAGTCTTGGGGGATTTCATTGCATCGACTGGAACTGATCGGGACGGTTATGAGGTGTGTGTTGGTCCCCATGGGTCAGGAACTATGAACCAGAATAGCACTAGGTTCCTTGACTTTGCAAGAAGTCATGGACTTAGGGTGGCTGGTTCATGGTTTCAGCGCCCGCAAGCTCATCGCTGGACTTGGTATTCCAATGCTGGCGGTGTGGCAAAGGAGATTGACCATGTCCTCATTGACGGTCATTGGAGGATGATCCAGAACTGCAGGGTCTACGAGAGTGCTCAGTTCCTCAATACTGACCACAGGCTTGTTGTAGCAACTCTAAAGCTGCAACTTAAGTCCTGGAGAATGGTACCATCCCAGCCTAGGCTGGATGTTGCCAAGCTCAGGGATGAGAGAGTAGCTGAGGAGTTTGCGAACAGGCTGAGTGGACACTTGGGGGGTCTGGGTGCTTTGGGGGGTCCTGAAGAGTTGTGGAACGCCTTCAAGACCACCGTCCTTGATGTTGCCGGTGGATGCCTTGGAGCTCACCGCAGGGCAAAGAAGAATTTTGTCTCTCAAGGGACACTGGATACCATTGACCAGAGTCGCAGGGCCAGGCTGAATGGCAGAGCTGAGCTGTTCAGGGAGCTGAGGCGTAAAACTGTACGTGCACTGAGGGTGGACAAGGAGGCCTATGTGCGAGGAATCTGTGAGGGGGTAGAGCATCACCTGTGGACAGGTGATTCTCGTCCCGCTTACAGGGGAATTCGCGCATTACGTTCATCCAAGCCCATCCCTCGGAGCACTGCAGTTCGAGCAGAGAGTGGTAGGCTCTTGACAGAGGAGTCTGAAGTGAAGGCCCGCTGGGCTGGTTACTTTGAGCGGTTGTACCGGGCTGATCCCCCAGCTGTCGAGTTGGACGTCAAGGGTGTTACAATCCCTGTTGCTGACCCTCGAATCAACTGTGGTCCACCATCGCTTGTGGAAACACGGGCTGCGGTGAACCAGTTGAAACGGGGTAAAGCTCCAGGGATCTGTGGCATCCATGCCGAACTTCTCAAGGCTGGTGGAAATGCTGCACTCGTGTCGTTGCATGCAGTTTTGTGCTCTGCCTGGAACACAGGCATCATCCCAACTGACTGGAAGAGGGGCCTTGTTGTCCCTCTCTGGAAAGGGAAGGGTGATCGCCAAGACTGCAACAACTACCGAGGGGTGACGCTGCTCTCAGTGCCGGGCAAGGTCTTTGCTCGGATAATTCTTGATAAGGTTCGCCACCATCTGCTTGAGCACCAGCGTCCAGAGCAGTCAGGATTTACACCAAAGAGGTCAACGATTGACCGTATCCTTGCACTTCGTGTCCTCACCGATCGCAGACGAGAGTTTCGGCAGGGGCTGCTTGCAGCCTATGTTGATCTCTGTAAAGCGTTCGATTCAGTGAATCGGGATGTCCTCTGGAGGATTCTTGGTCTTCGTGGGGTGCCACCAAAACTGATCGATCTGATGTCTGAACTCTACTCTGGTACTGAGAGTGCTGTGAAGTGTGGTGGTACCATCTCTGACTTATTTCCAGTTGTTACTGGAGTTCGTCAGGGATGTGTACTTGCCCCCACACTTTTCAGCACTTGTATGGACTGGATTTTAGGGAGGATGTCGGAGAGATCAAGTTGCGGTGCATCGTTTGGGAATGTCAAGATCTCGGACCTTGATTTTGCAGATGATGCAGTCATCTTTGCGGAGACTTTAGACATCCTCTTGGGGGCCCTCGAGGTGCTGAATGAGGAGTCGGAGCCGTTGGGATTACGGGTTTCTTGGGTCAAAACTAAGATCCAGGCTTTCGGTGACATCTTGGATGCTGCTGTCCTGTCTGTGTCTGTTTGTGGTGAGGATGTTGAGGTCGTAGAGAGATTCACTTACCTTGGCAGTGATATTCATGTCTCTGCTGGCTGCGAGTCAGAGGTCAATAGACGTCTGGGTCGGGCCTGGGGAGTCATGGATTCACTGGATCATGGGGTGTGGCGCTGCCGGTACCTGTGCGGGAGGACGAAAGTCCGAGTCTTCAGGTCCTTGGTACTTCCAGTCTTGCTCTATGGGTGCGAGACTTGGACTCTGACCAAGGATCTGAGATGGAGACTTAATTCCTTTGGTACCAGGTCTCTTCGGAGAATCCTTGGCTATCGCTGGTCGGATTTTGTGTCCAACGAGCGGTTGCTGAGAGAGACTCGGATGAGATTTGTTACCTGCATAGTCCGTGAGCGTCAGTTGCGGCTGTATGGACATGTGGCTCGTTTTCCTGACGCTGATCCTGCTCACCAGATTCTCTCAGCGAGGGAGTCTCATGAGTGGAGGAGGCCAGTGGGCCGACCACGTGCCTCATGGTTGCAACAGGTTGACCATCATCTCAAGGAGATGGGGATGGGCCTGGCATCTGCCTGGGGGATGGCCAGACGGAGGCCCCTGGAGTACCGGCGGAAAGTGGATGCAGCGACGCGCTGTTCTGGCACATGCTCCGATACCTGACCTGACCTCCACATGTGAACTCATTCAGAGGTGTGGCATTTGCAGTTGAAACATTTACAGCATGTGGAAACATCCGCTGGTTCAAAACATTTTTTTTTTTTTTTTGAGATGTTGGCCTCCCATTAGCGTGAAGCACAGGTACCAAGCTATTGTTTAACAACACTGATATCTTACTATCATTGCTCTTCAAAGTTTCATCCATATCTGTCAGAGAGTTGTGCCACTCTCAACTTTCATCTTGTCCGACAGGGTGCCGCAGAGGTAGCGCAGTTGACCCTGAGCTTTCTATGCTGAGTTTGATTTGCAACTTCATTGTGATAAATTGTTTGACTGATGCGTCGTACAGTCTCTCGGATGGACGTTAAGCTGGGGGCCGTCAACTAGCATTGATTGCTGGTGTGTGTGAAAGATCCCTCGATGTCTTTTAACAAAGAGTTTGTGGGTTATCGCTGACATCCTGAACAAATTAACTTCGTGCCCTAGTGCAGCCTTGAGAGGAGATCCACACCAGCGGGGTCCATTTGCTCAAGGAAACACCAGAATTATGTCCCAATTATCTGTGAGGTCAGGGGATAGATGATGATGAACGTCATCTTATTGCGGGTGGGGAGGGGGAAACAACAACTATCTAAACAAGTGTTCTTACCTCCGCCACTGAAGGTGAAGGAGGTTATGTTTTCACCCCTCTCTGTCTATTTGTTTGTCTGTTTGTGTGCAGGATATCTCAAAGAAGTTGTGGACGAATAGAAATGAGATTTGGTGGGTATGCTGAATATGACAATGACGAACTGATTTAGATTTTGGTGAAGACCTGGATCAGGATCCGACTTCGAGAAGTTTTTAAAGTGATTCTTCACCATTGAGAGATAGGGCCAAAAATGATGTATAGCATGATATCTCAAAAAGTCTTGTACGGATTCAGATGAAACTTAGTGAACACATTGGGTGTGTAACAAGGAAGAACTGATTCAATTTCAGTGAAGATCCAATTTTCGGATCTGATAATTGTTCAAGTGATTCTTCACCATTGAGAGATGTGGCTAAACTAATATATAGCACGATATCTCATAAAAGTTGTGGACGGATTCGGATGAACCTTGGTGGACATGTTGGGAATGTGACCGCGACAAATTGATTCAATTTTTGGTGAAGATCCGAATCCAGATCTGGAAACGAGAATTATTTAATTTTCAAAGTGATTCTTCACCATTGAGAGATAGGGCTAAAAAAAACGATATACTGTATGTAGGATGGTATTTCAAAAAGGTGTTGGGCCGATATGTTCTCGTGGATCAGGCATTACGTGACGAAGGTACGCACTCTACCGAGTGCCTTCCTCGTTGTTATCTGCATTTACTGAGTCTCTTCACAAATTCTGGACGTCCAATGCTTATCCTTAATGGTTTTGCTAACTCTTTATTCAATCATCCAGGCCTCTTTATACTTGCACACAGAACGAGTATTGAGTGATTCTGTACTCAAAAGGTGGGCATATATTGGCCTACACATTGTTTTGAGTATGTCTCTTGGGGGCTGTGTGCAAGTTTTGTTCTACACAACACAGCCTGTGTACATTGGCAGACTTTATCAAGACTGTTCCACCCCCTGATTTCTCACGAGGCTGAGCTCCAACCCCTGTATCTTTACCAATCGGACAAGGCACAGGCACGTCGTGGAGAAATACATGACGTTCCATTTCCCTGTGACACCCAACACATGGTACATGTGCATGCTGTCTCGCATGACCCAAAACACGTTTCTTTCAACAAGTTGCAGACAACTTACACACTCGATGCCCACCTCAAAGGGAGAAAATTTAGGACTTTGTGGATATATATCACAGGAAGTTACAATATATTGACAAAGAACATCATCAGAATGCTTGTCTCAGCAGGCAGGAAGAGCAATGAATGAAATCAACAGGATGTTGATCGAGGTATGCTAACCGCCATATGAAAGAAGGAGAAACTGACGTTTCAGGCATTAACCCTTTGTCAGAGATAGGCAAAAGGTTAATGCCCGAAATGTCAGCTCTTCATTGATGATGGTTTGACATGAGAGTTGAACCTTCCCATTAAGATTAAAATTTCACATTAAAAGATCCCTCAGCATCATTCCTGTTTTATAACTGCACTCGGAGACCATCGTTGTCATCATCATCATCATCATCATCATCATCTTCTTCATCATGATGTCGCATGTCTTATGCAGAGCAATGTTGCTACCGAAGCAGTTACGAGGCTACAGTCCTGTTTGGGTGGCCATTCCGACTCAGGAAGTCAGAACAGGAATTTAGAATTTGTTCAGGATGCTGGCGATAGCTCACATACTCTTCATGAATGACACCATGGGTTCTTTAACATCCACCCACTAATGCCGGTGGACAGGACACCCAGTTTATCGTCCATCCGAGGGACGGCACACACATTGATGAATCACCCTACCAGTGAAACACCGGGATGACAGTTCATAGCTGGGTCGGAATTCAAATCCAAGCTCGATGGCTTCGAGGTGAGCGTGCAGAGACCATCATCGGAGTGAAAAGGTTATTTCTCATGGGGCATCCTCCTTCGTAAGGATTCCTGCTTTGCAATGGGAATGATTTAAATTTTTAACAATCATATCAATTCTAATATATAGATAGGTCGAAAAATTTGAAACATCGAATATGGTTTATTTTGCGCTGCAGATACAAGGCTATCGCCTCAACACATCAGAGGTCTTGGAACTGGGAGAAGATGTGAGCTTCCTCCTCCTGCTGCCACCCTCCGAGTTACTTTGCCGACTACCCAGCTCTGGTGGATATGGCTCAACCTACCTCACCCTACCACTGCTCATGTTTGAGATCCGTATGTGACTTGCGGTCAAGCTGTTCCTTCACAATAAGCTATAACCGGTGAAATACGAGGGGCCTTCAAACTCGGCCTGGACAATTTTTAGACTCGTTAACTACTGCCGTGTCAGAATAAAATGAACACCCCTGAATGGAAACAAATTTCATCCTCTCAATCTGTAATATCACATGGACATGCATGAATATCGTGCAGTGTGTTCTGCGGCATGACACGGTGCTTGAAACCATGAAAGCATCGGATCAAAGGCACCCCCTCCCCCCCCCCCCCATGACAGCCTGAGAGGATGTTAAGTTTCTTTGTTGCCGACCTCTCTTACCTTATCCCACCAAAATTCCAGGTCGAATTTGAATCACCTTCCCATTTTTGAGGCAAATGTGATACGCTTTGAAGAAATTCCGATCGATTTGAATTTCTTGCTTTCAAATCTGATGGATGAACTCTGTTTCTATCTGTTCATGGTTAGTTCACTTCCGGACCTATGCCAATGCTACCATGTCTCTTTACGCTGCGCTATTCCTGCGACTTGAAATCGAGGCAATGGCTTCAAAGCAAGCGATACGAGAGGTCCTAGAAACGCAGGATGCTTCCGAAGCCACTTTTCACCTGGACAACGTATACTGCCTGACGCAGGTAAACAATTGCTTCAACCAATGCATGACCATAAGGAAAGCTCTGCCATCAATTTCAGCAACCTCGGTCTTTCACCTGTACACAAACTCTAAACATTGTAACCTGCACTGCAAAATGTTTTTGCTTACAGAGGGTTGAGGAAGCATGGCAGAAGAGACGATGGTTGGCTGATGTTTTACGACAAGCAAGGCAAATGCAACCGTCTCGTGGCGTGCCTTTGGCCCGAATCCTCGGGATGTCTGGAGGTTCATCGACATCGAAACGACCTCAAGCGCCATACTCTCACTGTTGCCTGCCAACTACGCACCACACCTTGTCGTCTCCTTCCTGGACCACCGAGGCTCCAACACCAAGTACTGCTTGGGTGACCACAGGCCTTCCACCTGCGGCACACCACGTCACAAGCTTTACGATACACCTAACCCCAATAACTTGAATTTTTACTGACTCTGCGGTGTGGTTATTTTTTTTTTAACACTACATAAAACAATTCAAATAATTTCTCAGAAGTCACAGAATCAAAGAACATTGATGGTGATAGGACCAGGAGCCAAAGCTTGAGAGTAAAGAAAAGGAGAGTTAGGATGATGTTGAGGCATGGGTGTTTCACTCAGAGAGTAGTTAATGCATGGAATTGTCTCCCTGGAAAGGTGGTGGCAGTAGAAACAGTGGATGAATTTAAACCAGAATTGGATAGGTACCTAGAAGCAGTGTTTGCAGGATTTTTCAGGATTGATGGGCCTAATGGCCACTTCCTGCATTAAAGTTCCTTGTGGGATTTTGTACCCTTAAAATGAAGGAGTGGAGCTCAGGGTGAGTTACCTGAAGGAACATTTTTCAAAACCAAATGAAAACTCATATTTTGTTTGTATTTCCTTTTTTTTTTACATAGAGACTTCATTGCTGTCAGTGGGAAATGAAATTACTCTGGACCAAATCGTCACAAGCAAAGTTTCAATCGGATCGCCATCTTCCTCTTCTACTCAGCCCATGTCAAATCAAAGGAATTCCATCCCAAATTGGTCACAAAGGGACAGAAGACATCATTTCTTCAGGAAATCGTCAGCTGATATACCAGGTCACGTGCTGAAGGAACAGAATTTTGGTTCAGGTGTGAAGGCCTGCTACTCCTGTCAAGAATTTCTCCGCAGCACATACTCAACGGGTTCCTCGGAAAAGTCGGTTGAGGACACTTCAGGTTATCCGTGGAGTCCAAGCACCGAAAGACACGCGGTCGAAGAGGAAACGCGGGCAAGACCCTGCCGAAGGTCTGACACGAGCCAAAGTTTGGAGGACGTGCATGCAACGAAGACATCTTCACGTATGATGGTGGTTCGGCGGCTGCTCAGGAGACCTCAGCAATCACATGAGAGCCGAGATGGAAAAATCGTTGGAGTACAAGAAAGCATTTCCACGGATGTGACCAAATCATCTCCAAAAAGGTGTCCTCCAATGAGTAACCTTTCAGATACATCGACGCGTTGCTCTTCTTGCCAAGGGAAAAGTAATCTCATCTCAAAAGATCAACCAGTGTATGAAAGCCCGACTTTGTGTATCCCCAAGAAAGACTGCACGACTTCCAAATGTAAAATACTCGATCAGTTTTCATCGACAAGCAACCATACCAAACTGGACACCACAAGCTGCTCATTTTTTCAACAATCAGATGGAGAATCCTTGAAGCCACATGTACGTTTGGGCATTGACCGTGCAATCACGAAATCGCAAGATTGTTCAACAAAAGAAGACCCCATAGGAAAGACCGACAATAAGAAGGCCCCGTTGTTCGAACACGTATCCACAGACCAAATGAGACTTTTGAGACAATGGCCTCGAAGGGAGTTTTCTCCTGATCCGCAAGAGGTCCACGGCAGACCCCAACGTCAGGCTCGAGCAATCCAATTGATCAGCTGCAAAGCAAATGGACATCTTTCGTCGGCTGCAATGTCCGACTTGTTGAATAACAATAGGACGACGGGCTCTTCTCATCGGCAATCGGTGCATTCCTTGCTGAACAAGACTACTTGTGATGGGAAACCGAAAGATCACGGGGCTTCGGCGAATTATACGAGCAATCTGGTCACCATGATACAGGTGCAACCACCGGTCGATCCGAGTGAGAAGATGCTTGCAAAGGTAATTATCGAGTGAGCAGATTACACGTTTCAATTAATCCACCAAAAAACGAGAAGCATTTTCTATTAACTGTTTGTTGTCATTATTACTGTTATTATTATTAAAGAGTATTATGGCATAGTTATAAATTTCCAGATCACCATGCTTTCATATCTTTTTGATCATATGTAACACAAGGAAAATGAGGAGGCCATTTGGGCCATTGTGACTTTGCTATATCAACATCCAGTTCACTTGATTTGTCTTTTCTTCTTTCCATGAATTATGTTCCTACCATTAGCCAAATCCACCTTAACATCCA
Source organism: Eptatretus burgeri (assembly GCF_056783735.1). Lineage (NCBI taxonomy): Eukaryota > Metazoa > Chordata > Myxini > Myxiniformes > Myxinidae > Eptatretus > Eptatretus burgeri. The sequence goes on along the minus strand of NC_140975.1, from coordinate 31,367,676 downwards.
CATTGCTTTAGAAATGACTTACATACACCATGAATGTCTAAGCAGGGTATTTAAGCCAGGGTACCGGCACACAAGGGCTTACTCTTTTCGAGAGATATCGTGGGCATGCCATTCTTTGAATGGGGGACATAAAGCCAACTGTCTTGCTCCCACACAGAACAGCCAGCTTTATATAGATATTCAAAAGATGCAATGCCCACTTGCTGACACTGCACCAGGATTGTAGTATTTGTACAATTTGCCATCATGGGGGGAGCAAATCCAGGATCAGACAGCTCGAAGGTGATCACACTGATAAGCTATGCTGCGACACATGTGTACAATACCCATCTCTCAAGGTGAACAAGAGCGGCAATCGCTTTGCAATACATGTACCAAACTGGTCCCATTGAAGAAGGAGGAACCATATAGCCTACCCTGTTTGGGACTTTTCGGCAAAATAATAGGAAAATCAATTTTCATTTACTGATATATTTTGTTGACAAGAAAGCAATACAGACAACTTGGATAACAAACCAAAACAAAAATTAGTTTGCTTTAACGCACACTCGAGCCGAAACCAGAACAAAAATGAAGAGGAAGAACCTTCTAACCCACCATGTTTCATCTGTTTCTAGGCTTTGCTATTTCTTCTTAAAAATAACCCGATTTATACTTGTGAAGCAAAAACATGCGTACGGTTTATGTGCATATATACATCGTGGTTATATACCTGGGATCATAACCCTCACCGGAGGCCAACTGTCTTGCTCCCACACAGAACAGCCAGCTTTATATAGATATTCAAAAGATGCAATGCCCACTTGCTGACACTGCACCAGGATTGTAGTATTTGTACAATTTGCCATCATGGGGGGAGCAAATCCAGGATCAGACAGCTCGAAGGTGATCACACTGATAAGCTATGCTGCGACACATGTGTACAATACCCATCTCTCAAGGTGAACAAGAGCGGCAATCGCTTTGCAATACATGTACCAAACTGGTCCCATTGAAGAAGGAGGAACCATATAGCCTACCCTGTTTGGGACTTTTCGGCAAAATAATAGGAAAATCAATTTTCATTTACTGATATATTTTGTTGACAAGAAAGCAATATAGACAACTTGGATAACAAACCAAAACAAAAATTAGTTTGCTTTAACGCACACTCGAGCCGAAACCAGAACAAAAATGAAGAGGAAGAACCTTCTAACCCACCATGTTTCATCTGTTTCTAGGCTTTGCTATTTCTTCTTAAAAATAACCCGATTTATACTTGTGAAGCAAAAACATGCGTACGGTTTATGTGCATATATACATCGTGGTTATATACCTGGGATCATAACCCTCACCGGAGGAGAGGGTATTGCATTTGGGTCCGTTTGTGTCTCTGTTTGCCCGCACAGAATGTGAGTATGGTTTTTATCTGCAACTGCTTGTTGGAATGACACAAAATTTTCACCATAGCAGCAACTACTCGTGTAGAATGTTTTAATGATAATTATGATGTCATAGGTCACGTGGTGTGGCAGCCATGTTGGAAAAAGGAAAAATTTGGACTTCTGTATCTTTGAAACCACACAATGGAAAAAAATTGAAACTTGGCAAATGTCAAGTACTTCTCATGGGGAACAAGAAAAAGAGCAAACAGAGATTGCAGACCCTTACCAGGACATATTTTGTGTGGTGTTTGTGTACTGGTGTGTAACAAAATTAATGAGACATAACGAGAACTGCCACTTTATTACTGCTGGCAGTGATGACTGGGTACCAAGACGTCCCACTTTGATGCAACCCCGCTTTGATCGGACAACTGACCCTGACCCATGACGTTTTTTTAATTATTATTCATTGTTCAATTCAATTTAGAATGGGATTAAAATTAATTCAATTCAAATTAAATGAAAGAACAAATAGGTACAGTCCTGCATTGGAGTAATCAGAGGAACCCAAACAAGCAAAAAGCAAAGACGAAGTCATCAGGAGGGACCTGAATAGGATTAGTATTTCAGCTGCTACTCCTCTACCCTCAAACCCATCCAGGCACAGCTAAGTGAGCCTTATTCAAAAATAAATATATAAAAACCCAAATCAAAAAATTTAATAATTCTGGCTGCCAGACCATGTGTCTGATCAGGTTGAAATTTAAAACATATATTTCCCATCACTGCCACATGATAATTGTGAAGTTTCACTCCAATTGATTAAGCAGTTCAAGAGAAATATTTTTTTAAAAAGATTTTCACTTAATCCAATATGGCTACCAGACCATGTGACATCAATTATTTGTGAATACGCTGGTTTCCAAAAGGCGTGGGGAACATTTGTGTGAAGTTTCCCCTCGATCTATCCAGTCTTTTTGAAGATTTTTATCGGTTTTTTGGTAAATCCAGTATGGCTGCCAATTCGTGTGACCTATGATGTCATATGTGGTTTGTTCCTCATGGATAGGTGGTCATACGTGTAGTTTCGCCTCTATCTGTTCAGCCACTTCAGAGAAGATTTTTGAAAGTTTTTTAAAAAACAATATGGCTGCCAAACCACGTGACCGATGATGTCGTCATATTTTTTCCTCTGGACCATTTTATCCCGAGATGGCGCTCAAATTTTTTTTATACTCATCACATGTAGCATTCTACATATGCAATTATGACGTTATAACGAAGGAACCTATGACATCATGAAAAATCACACTTATTCCCCATGAGGAGTACTTGCCCTGTACCAAGTTTCAATTTTTCCTTGGCACAGTTTCAGAGACACAGAGTTCCAAATTTTTTCCATCATGGCTGCCACACCACGTGACCGATGATGTCATAATTATCAATAAAACATTCTGCATGAGTAGTCACTCCTATGGTAACAATTCTGTCTCAATCCAAAAAGCATTTGCGGTGAAAATTGAGGATTTTAGAAATACCACCTTAGTTGTTGACCTTGAGCCAATGTTGACCTTTTGTTCGATGTTGGCCTCAAAAATAATTGGCTCGTTGAATTATTCGACCTGAAATATAATATATCTTCAAATTTCAAGTCGATCGGATGAAAAGTGAGGATTTTAGAAAATAACAGCTTGGTATAATGTAAATTAGGCATAAATGCACCTTGCTCGATCTCGGCTATATCGAGAGGGCAATTTCGTTCTGATCGGTCAAACCTTTGTTGAATTATGGTGAAAATGTCTAAATGTCTATAATTTGGTCATGACCTTAAAAAATGATGTCAACCCCACATACTTTCTATTCGCATTAATGATGCAAAATTTAATTCCGATAGTCCCAGCTGGCTCCAAGATACAGCTTGGAAATTCTGGAAATTGGGAGTGCAGGAAAAAAACAAACAGAATTTCTTTTGTTCTAAATGGCTCAGTATTCCTCAGGGTCCCACAAACCCTGTGGGTATAATTAAAAATTGGGGGTACCAATTGTAAAAACCAACCCTACAACAGGAATAAGCCTTCCCCTATGCTATAGGGAGGGGGAGGCTTATAAAGGTATATACGTAAACAAACAGAACCCAGCTGTATACACACACACACACACACACACACACACACACACACACACACACACACACACACACACACACACACACACACACACACACACACACACACACACCAGAGTGGCAATCTTGTGAATTTGACAGCAACCTCTCCATTGCTCACGTTCCAGCAAAGCTCTGTGCACATCTTGGCAAGAAAGGTTGGAGCGAGGATCATGGCACGAAAAGCCAGGAGCATACATGGGGAGACCTTTTACGGTGGAACTGAAGATCAACACTCATGGAACACACGCATTTAAAGCAAAGCTCCATTCATCATAACGTATATACTGTTCTCTATAACAATATGACTATTGCTGACCTTACCAAGGTCTAAGTTTACACGTGTGTAAAAGCTTTAATCGCACATGTAATATCCTATTTTTTATGTTAAATCTCATTAAAAGGCACCCATAGCTTGAATGCTAATTTTCTATCTGCCTAAATCTGTTAGTATATGATTTAAATTTTCTACCAGATCGAAAACTTGTTGAAGGTTTTTACAATCACGTCCAACATTTTGAATACGATGTTGAACGATGCTGTGATATGACCTTTGTATAATATGTGTAAATATTTTGCGTGTTTTTTATAAAACTGCTTTAACTGCAGTTATTATTTTAATATTTTAAACCATATACTGCCCCAGATTGTTTATACAGACAGAACTAAAGAACACAGATGAATAATAAAAAATATGTTATTTTTCATTCCACATTGCCAGCCGTGATGTACATGTTTAACATGGAAGAAAAGATGTCAGAGGTGGTCGGATTCCTTGTCAATTCTGTTTATTTTAACAAGCTCGAATGAACTAAGATACTCGTCCTCTTAATGATGACGTCATAAAAACGAATATGACGTCATTGTGATGTATCAGGTTTGCGATAAATTATCTGTGCTAATGCCCGGCTTGATTCCCACAAACAAAATTCAAACAGCTTGCCGAGTTTCGGAGATTGTGGTATAGGTGATTTCCATTAGCTGCGATATTATGACGTCAAGTTTTTTTCTAGGAAGAATTTCCAAAATCGGAGATGGTTACTGCCTGCGTGTGGGCTTTCTGCATATACATGGCAAGTTTCACAAAGATCCGATGAAAACTCTGGGTTGTGAAACAAAAAATATCAAAAAATAGGAATGGCATCGTGAAAATTGATACGACGTCATAGTGATGCATCATATGTGTGGTAATTCATCTCTGCTAATGCCCTGTTCGATTCCCGCAAACAGAATTCAAAAAGCTTGCTTAGTTTCGGAGATAACGTTTTAGGCGATTTCCATTAGCGGAGATATTTTGACGTCATAACTTTTTTTCTAGGAGGAATTTTCAAAATTGGAGATGGTTACTGTCTGCGCAGAGTATTTTTACATGTACATGCCAAGTTTCAGGAAGTTTCGATGAAAACTGTAGGCTGTGAAACAAAAAAGTCCACAAGAACAACAACGTGAGTAAGACTTAAGATCCTCCACGAGGATATAAAAAGCAACAAAAGCAACCATATACCTTACTCATCCTTCGTTTGGCTAACCCGGTACCGCAAAGCCCTCGATCAATCAGAACTCAACCATATTTACATATTATCCAAGATGATGCTGCTACACTACTCTCCCTCTTCGTGCTTTAATCAAAGGGAAGGTACAAACAAAATGCATAATGTCGTAGAAATAAAAGTCACAGCAAAGAGAAATGGTCAACAGCCAAATGTACTCTCATAAATATCATTCTGGGAAGTGTACATGACGTCCAGAGCGAGTTGTATACGGCGGTAAGGATATTGTTGTGGTAGGTATCCACCCGTTGGTCAGTTGGAGATTCAGCTTTGGTGCTGCAACAAGAAAAGCCGGCTTCAAGCGATCTATGGAGACTGTCTCATGACTACAGTTAATATCGAATATGAAGGTCTTCTCGGAGCTTTGCAGAACTTTGTAAGGTCGGTCATATGAGCGGTAAGGGTATTAGATGTTGTATTGTTGTAGTAGGTGTCGACCCGTTGTGCAGTGGGAGGGTGATAGAAAATAATGTTAATACCTCGATGAGTGAGAGAGCGTCGGCCACTAAGTTCACGATTCCTTTGATGTGCTGGATGTCGGTGGTGAATTGCAAGATACAACGGAGTTGCCGAAATGTGCGAGGAGAGTAAGAGTATGAATGGGTGAACAGAGCAAAAGTTAAAAGTTTGTGTTCAGTCAGAACAGAGAATTGTGTGGCCTCGAAGATGTGGCAGAAGTGCTTGACGGCGAGGTATACAGTGAGTAATTCCCGATCGAAGGCGCTGCACTTACACTCTGTTGGTTTCAGAGTTTTAGAGAAGAAGGCCAGTGGATGCCAGTTGGCAGGGTCGCACTCACTGTGATCTCAGACACATCTATCATCAGGCATGTTGGGCTTCTGGCTTTGGATGAATCAGGAGTGAGGCATGAGCCAGTGCGTCTTTGATAGTGTGTAAGGCTGACAAGGTTGGCTCCACCCATTGGAACACCTCAGGGTGCTGACAGGTTGCGAGTAACTCATTCAGCGGCTGCAGTGCTGTGGCTGCGTTTGGTGGCATTGGGCAAGGTGTCATGGGATTCTAAGAAGAACACTGTTGAGTATTGGGAGACGAAGCAGTGCATCGTACACTGGCTCTGCAGTGGAGCATCCAAGGTCATCTTTTAGAGCAGTTTGCATACCAAGCATGACTATAGGTATGACATATGTCTAGTACATGGAGTTGTCATGCATTTTCAGGGAAGACTTGAGTTGGCAATGGAAATGCTCTACCATACTATTTGCTGCTGGATGGTAAGTGGTGGTTCGCACATGGTCGGTACCCAGGAGTTGAGTGAACTCGCAAAATAGAGCCAATTCAAACTGGCCACCACAATCCATAGTGATGGTTGATGGAACACCAAAACGGGTGATCCACGTGTGGACAAAGGCCCTGGCAATGGTAGATGCGGTGTGTCAGGTATCAATGCAGCCTCCCTCCGGCCAACGGGTGAAGCGGTCAACAGAAGTCAGTAAATAGCGGTGTCCTTTTGAATGTGGTAGGGGACCGATACGATCCACATGGATCCTGTCGAAACACCTATCTGGTGTTGAAAAGCTACCAAGTGGCGCGACACTATGACGTTGGATCTTGGAGCATTGACATTCAAGACATTGCTTGGCCAAACAGTGCATGTCGGCGTTGATGTATGACCAGACGTAGCGCGTGGTGACGAGTCGCTGGGTTGCTTGAGTACCCTGGTGCATGAGTGAGTGAAAAATGTTGAGGACTGTATGGCGGAATGCCGCAGGAACAAAAGAGCACGACTGTTCCGTTGATGCATCACACACGAGGGTAGTGTTTGGTTAGCCCAATGGCACCTACATAGCCCCACGGAGCTCAATTTTTCATTTTCGTCCCAAGGTCAAGGTTACAAGGTCACGAACTTAGAAAATTGCGAATTTTGACATAAAAAACCATCTTCTACGAGGGGTTTGTCGAATCTGACGGGTTTCGGTATTTGGTTAGCCCAATGGCACCTACATAGCCCCACGGAGCTCGATTTTTCATTTTCGTCCCAAGGTCAAGGTCACAAGGTCACGAACTTAGAAAATTGCGAATTTTGACATAAAAATCCATCTTCTCCGAGGAGTTTGTCGAATCTGGCAGGGGTTCGGTATTTGGTTAGCCCAATGGCACCTGCATAGCCCCACGGAGCTCGATTTTTCATTTTCCTCCCAAGGTCAAGGTCACAAGGTTACGAACTTGGAAAATTGCGAATTTTGACATAAAAATCATACGACCGCCCAAAAATTGAGAGCGAGGATGACAATATTTTTTATGCATAATCTTAAGGTCATTCCCCACCTCGAGTCTTGAAACCATTTTGCTCTATCTCGAACACCTTGCCCGTGGCGCCCCCTTCAATTTGTTTTTACGCTTATTTCATCAAAGTATGGATAATCCGAGGAGTGCGAAATTCCATATAGCCTATATGACGTTATATTGTTCCTGGAATGTTCCAGAGGAAGTTTTGCACCAAAGATCATAATCCTTGACCTTTAAAGTTCACAAAGGTCAAATTTTCAAAGTTGTGGGAATCGAACCGGGTTTTCTACCTTCTTCAACGAACTAACTCCAATAAGCTATAGTACGTATCCTGCTTCCTTATTTTAATGTCCACAACATTGTTTTGTGACCTTTAAAGGATATGCAAAGGTCAAATTTTGAAAGTTGTTGAACGAAACCGGGTTTTCGACATTTTGCAGCTAATAACCCGTACTCGTAGTACTCGTAATAACCCGTACTCGTACGTCACTCGTACCACATTATGTTGATCATTTTTATAACTTGGTCAATAATTATCACATTGTCTCATCCTTGACTTCTGAAACAATCTACATCGTCAAATACCGCTCGTGAACCATCGTCGTCTTCAGACTTGTTTATTTTATTATTATATTTATAATTTAATTTAATTTTTTCTTGACTTTTTTCTCGCAATTTCATTTCTAGAAGCTGTGCGTAATGTTCATAAGTACAACATATAAAAAAAAATCAGATTTGATTTGGTCAATTTTGATGGAAGAGATAGGTTTTTTACGGTAGGGCTTCCTCAAAATCTTTAGTATATGCTGTTGTGTAATATCGTGAAAATTTTGGGTTAATTTTTTTCCAACCTAATTTTTTAGTGACTATGGACCATAAATTTATCAAAAATTCTGGTTGGCATTTTTTTTTGGCCGCCATCTTAGATTATTGGCGGCCATCTTGAAATTTGCGAGGGTAAAAACACATTTCCGACCATATCTTTACCTCTGAAAGAGGTATTTACATGATATTAGTGTCTAAATGTATGTTGTAGAGGGCTAGCAATCATTTGTGATACTTTATAAAGGTCTAAGTATAAAACTTGACAAGGAAATTGTCAATAATTCCATTTTTTAGCTTATAGCAGCAGCCAAAATAATGAAATTTTTATTATGTTCTTTTTTTGATATTTCATAGCTGTTATCATGACCTAATTTGACTATTTTCCCATAAATACCTATTATCACATGTTTAATATTTATTAAATATTTGTTTCTGCTTTTTTGAGAATATAGCTACAACAGCCTGAAGAAAGATGTGAGAGCCACCTACAAAAAGACCACGCACCAATACAAACTATAAACTGTGTATTAAATGTCAAAAACATCGCAATGATTTGTTGAGACAACACCAAAAATATTCATCATATGAAAAATTTCTGCATTCTGTCCGTCGTAGGGCTGATTTAGGTGAACTGGAATTCCTTGGAATTCATAACCGTCTGGGTGATATAACTGCAGAACAGCTAAAGGACCAACATGCGAGGTGGCATGCTCCATGTTATGCAGAAACTACTAACGTCACAGACAATGGAAGATCTAGCAGGCGGTATGAAACAACCCTCGCTACACAGGACTCTACCCAGCTAAAGCGAAAGAGAGGTCGCCCTAGATCTTGTAGCTCTACACAATCTTCTTCTGCACCAGTACGATGCACACGTTCCCAAATAAGGAAGTTCAATAAAGCTGAGTGCTTCTTTTGTCAGGGTAAAAATACAGATATTCTTCACAGATGTCAAAGTCAAAATGTTGGTGAAAAAATGGCAGTGATTGTGCAAAAATGCAACAATGATGAGTGGAAGGTGAACTACAGTGAACTGATAAATTCAAAGGACCCACTTTTTAGAGATTTGATGTATCATAATACCTGCCTGGCAACTCAGTGGAAAAAATACAACCCGGTCAAGCAACCAGTTGCAGAAAAAGACCAAAAGGATTCAGATGATTCTGTAAATTTCTTGGCTGCAGAAATTGAGTTTTACAGTTGCCTTGCAGATAAACTCAGCTCTGGTGAATATATAGGCATTGATAAAGTACAAGATTATGACAATATGATGATGATGTATGGTTTACACAGAACTACCACTCATGCTGCACTGAAGGAAATTATTGAAAAGAATATCGATGATGTGGATGTGGTGAATTGAGGTGAATTGAGGGACATGACGCGGGATCACATGTTGTGCGTCTCGCGTATAAGGGGAGGTCTCCGTGGCACGAGTGGTTGTCCCCGGGGCATTGCCATTTACATCGGCTGTTCACTTGATGCTCGTTAACTGAAGGTGCTCATTGACTGGTGAGAATGGAGATTATATCGAACTCCGTGCTTACGCGGATTTAGTCTGCAATGATTAATCGCACATGTATACGTTACTGCTTATGTACTCCTAGCTGAACCTGTATTCCCCGGTGTGCCCACAGAAGCGGCTCCAATCAAATGGAATAAAGCCTAAACTCTGAAGGTTCTTCTCTCGCTCTCATTTCAATTTATTCCATTTGGTTTTCTCGGCTCTCTCAACCAACGATGGACAAGATCTACAAACCAGAGAGGTTCGACGCAGACCCAAACGCGACTGACGCAGAAATGAAATGGTCGCATTGGTTCTGTTCCTTCTCACACTATCTGACCATCATCGAGGAAGGAGCCAACAAATTTGCCGCTCTCGTGAATCATGTCTCGCCCGGCGTGTACAGGCTCTTCTCGGAGTGCGACACTTACGAAGCAGCGATCGACGTGCTGCAAGCGCTCTACGTGAAGCCCAAGAACGAGGTATACATACGACATCTTCTCAACACACGCAAGCAAGCAGCCGGGGAGACAATCGATCAGTTCCTGCAAGCTCTGAATCAGCTGGGAAAAGACGGCAGCTTCCGTGCCGTAAGCGCCGAGGAACACCGAAAGGAAGCCACACGGGAGGCATTCATCCAAGGACTCAGATCAGCCCACATACGGCAACGCTTACTAGAGAAAGCGCAACCCACTCTTGACAAGGTAGTCGATCAGGCACGAGCGATGGATACGGCTCAGCAGCAATCTGAGTCATTTGGGACACCGATGCTGCTAATGAACGCTGCTACGATGGGAACCCAAGGAACCCCACTGGCACAGACACAGCCAGACATAGGGGATGGAGAAACACCCGAGGAGCCGGATACACAGGCCACGTCAAACTCCTCAGCAACTGCTCCGGTTGGTAAATGCTTCTTTTGTGGGTACAAAAGGCACCCTCGTCAAAAATGTCCCGCCAGAGATGCCACATGCATGAATTGCGACAAGAAAGGACATTATGCCAGGGTATGTAAATCTACTCTAAGGAGAAATAAACCCACTTCTGCGGCTCTCTACTCGCAAAATAAATTAACTGCAGCCTCCCCGGGGAATCTATCCAAGGCTATCATCAACGTACGAATTAACGGGCAAATGGCTGAGGCACTGATTGATACCGGTAGCTCTGAAAGTTTCGTCAACAGCTCGCTAGTGAAGGGCAGGAAATGGGTAATCCACCCGACTGACAATACGGTATGCATGGCCGCCACCTCACTACAATCCCGCGTACGAGGGTACTGCAATGTTGAATTGGACGTAAAAGGGTACACGCATCGGGATGTAAGGGTACTGGTGCTTCGTGATTTGTGCGCAGACGTAATTCTGGGTCATAATGTCCTCAAGCAGCACACGAGCGTCGAAATACCCTTTGGAGGAAGCAAACCTCGTCTAATTTTAAATGCGTTGACCACCGCGGAGGTGACGTCCCCCCAGCTGTTCGCTAACTTGTCGCCGGTCTGCAAACCGATAGCGATTAAATGGCGGCGATATACCACTGCTGACATGAATTTCATCACTTCAGAAACCAAGCGATTACTGGAAGAAGGAATTATAGAACCGAGCGACTCGCCATGGCGCGCACAGGTGTTAGTAACCAGCAGTCAGAACCATAAGAAACGAATGGTTGTCGATTATTCCCAAACGGTCAATCGCTTTACCCAACTCGATGCCTACCCCCTGCCGCGCATAGACGAGATGGTCGAACGCGTGGCCAATTATAAGGTATTCAGTACCATCGACTTGCGAAGCGCCTATCATCAAATTCCCATCCGAGAGGAAGACAAACCTTACACTGCATTCCAGGCAGGGAGGCGCCTCTACCAATTCAGGAGAATACCTTTCGGTGTCACGAATGGGGTAGCTTGCTTCCAACGGGTTATGGACGACATCATCTCAGATGAAAACCTCAAAGACACTTTTGTTTACGTGGATAATGTCACAGTGTGCGGTAGGGATCAGGGGGAACATGATAGGAATCTAGACAGATTCTTGAGCATTGCTAGAAAATATAATCTGACTCTCAACTACGAGAAATGCGTATTCTCGGCAAGGTCAATTGACCTTCTCGGCTACACGATAGCCGACGGCACAATTAAGCCTGATCCTGAACGATTGCGCCCGCTCCGTGAGCTTCCACCACCTCAAGACTTGCAGACAATGCGCCGGGTGATCGGGATGTTCGCTTACTATGCGAGATGGATTTCGCAATACTCCGAGAAAATACATCCCCTAGTGCATTGCAAAAACTTTCCACCAGATGCCGCTGTTGTAAGAGCTTTCCACAACCTCAAGGATGATATCAGTAAGTCCGTGGTTTTATCGATCGACAGCTCGGTGCCCTTCGTGGTGGAAACCGACGCTTCAAATCACGCCATAGCTGCTACACTTAATCAGTCTGGGCGGCCGGTCGCGTTCTTCTCGAGAACTCTCTCTAGAAGCGAGCAGAGACACTCAGCGATAGAGAAGGAAGCGTACGCCATCGTCGAAGCGCTGCGGAAATGGAGACATTATTTACTGGGAAACCACTTCACGCTCGTTACGGACCAACGATCCGTGGCATTCATGTTTGATGGGAAAAATAACGGGAAAATTAAGAATGAAAAAATTATGAGATGGCGGATAGACCTAGCTTGCTACAGTTACGACATTGTTTACCGGCCCGGGAAGGAAAACCCTGCTGCAGATACCTTCTCTCGGGTCTACAGTTCGGCAACAATCAGTCAGGCTTTGCAAGACCTACACGTGTCTCTCTGCCACCCAGGGGTAACCAGGATGGCACATTTCGTGCGCAGACAAAATCTTCCCTATTCTGTTGAAGATATTAAACAAATGAATGCTTCATGCCCTGTTTGTGCTGAACTAAAACCCAGATTCTTTGGCGCGGCATCTGGCAGACTGATCAAGGCCACTTCCCCCTTCAAGAGACTAAACATCGACTTCAAAGGGCCCCTGCCGACCGAGACAGACAACAGATACATATTCACCGTTGTTGATGAATATTCAAGGTTCCCTTTCGCATTTCCGTGCTCGGATATGACCTCGGGCACTGTCGTGAGATGTCTCTCTGACCTCTTCGCTATGTTTGGGAAACCTTCGTACATACATTCAGACAGAGGGCCGTGTTTCATGTCGGCCGGGCTAAAACAATTCCTATTAGAGCACGGCATAGCAACTAGTCGAACGACGGGTTACAACCCACAGGGAAACGGGCAGGTGGAAAGGTATAATGGAGTTATTTGGAAAGCCGTAACTCTGGCGCTGAAATCGAGAGGACTGGGCCCCGAGCGGTGGGAGGTTACTCTTCCCGACGCTCTGAATTCCATACGCTCTTTGCTCTGCACGTCCACCAATGCAACTCCTCACGAACGAATGTTTACTCACCAGCGACGTTATGTTGACGGTCAAACGGTGCCCAACTGGCTGACCCATCCCGGTACAGTGTTCATGAAACGCCTGGTCCGACAAAGCAAGTATGAACCCCTGGTGGAGGGGGTCGAACTCATTGACACTAATCCAGAGTATGCTCATGTCAGGCTCCCGGATGGCAGGGAGACCACTGTGTCGGTTCGCCATCTGGCTCCCTCAGGTACTCCTCCCGCAGGTACACCACCTTCTGGCACTCCTCCTTCTGACATTTCCCCCCCAGGAACTCCGCCGGGCGACGGGGCTGCCGCGTTCCACCCGAGAGCGATCGAGGAGTCATCCCCGGCACAAGTCGAGGCTCACCAAGAGGATCGGGAGTCTCCCTCAAGTGAAACTGCCATTTACTCCCGGAGAGGTCGACGAATAAGGCCCCCTCGACGACTCAATCTGTAAAGGGGATTATCGGCATTCTCGCTGCTCATGCTCCCATATGCTCATTATATTGTTGCGGTTTTCGCGCCCGCCGGCGTGCGACGGCCACGTAACTCGAATCGCGGCACGTCGCCCACCGGACGGACAATCCAGTCGTGACCCTCTCGGACTAACGCCGGGAACCAGTCACGGGTGGACCTTTCGGTCTCACCGCGATCGAGCCAATCAGCCCCCGCGTGGGATAGGGTTGCTCGCCAAATTCGAACTACCTAAGTACCCACGCGGAGGGTAGACCGGGCGATCGCACCTCGCCGCAGGTCGACTTCGGACACGGGCCACTTAAGCGACCCGTTCCGTACTATCAGAATAACCGAGCGGTGTTATCGTCGACCTCGACGGTTCGATTAATTATCGGGCGTACTCAGCCCACTACCAACCCTTTACGTGAAGCAAGATGGGGATTCAATGGAGGAAAAGACGAAGCGAAGCGGGAGAACAGTTCAACAATAAAGCACATTTATTCGCGACGAACGGAAAGCACACAAATACAATTCCACCAAATGCACACAAAAAAGAAAACACAATTCCATTTACACAAAAAGCAAACATAAAAGTGAAAACACAGTGCAGAGCTAATACCGACTACCGAGCACACGGCAACACTTATACAATTCTACTTCACAGACGGCGCCGACAACACATACCCAAAACCAAGGAAAAGAAATACCCCAAGAATGAGGTAGGCCTGGGGCCGAGACCGGGTCGGGCCTACCCGTCTGGTGATGAGACGCGGAGCGGCGATGGCCCCGCAACCCGCGGGCCTCGTGGACAGTGCCTGGCAGGGGGTGGGAACGGGGCCCCCTTGGTCGCACTATCTCAGCGCGGGGGAAAACAGGAGGGGGTTGCTGATGCTCGGGGTATAGAGGATCCTTATTATGTGCGACGAGCGTCTCCACCTCGGCCAGGTCGCGCTGCCGGCCTCCCTCGGGCGCGCAGCTCCTTGCACGACGCGAGCACCCCCTCGTCCGGTGTCGCCGCCTCTCCACAGCTCGTCCCCTCCATTCCGACTTCAACGCACACGACGAGCAGCTCCACCGCCCGCGAAGTCTTGACTCTCTGTTCCGACTCCTTCGCCTCGTTCCGACTCCTTCGCCTCCGTTCTGCTGACTCTTTCTCGTTCCCGTTCTGCTGACTCTCTTCTGACTCCTTTGCGACTCCCTTCTTCCTCGTTCCGACTTTTACGACCCCTTTGACTGACGAACACCGTCCTTTTATCCCCCCGTAACTTCGCCTTTGACCCCCTCCCTTTGACCTTTCACCTCGCTCCCCATTGGCCCGAGAAAAAGTGGGCGTGAAGGCTTTTTGATCCACAAATTTGCATATATCGATCGCCCTGGGGGCGGGCCACCCGCCCCTCGCTCACCGATTGGACGGCAAAAAGTGGGCGTGTGTCGTTTTCGATCCGTTTTTGAAGCAGAAAATCCGTGATTTTGTACACGCTGTTCGACGCGCGTTCTGCATGAGTCCAACACCGGTACCCACAGCGGGGCAAGAACGGTGGCGATGCTACGGTGGCGAGGTGTGACGGGAAGGTCGTGGCGGTTGTGGTGAAGCGGTGGTTGTGGTTGGTGGTTGATGTTGTGGTTGTGATCATGGCGGTTGGTCCAAAATAAAGATAGTGAAAGAAAAACGGCTATCCTGAAGAGTCGCAGCTCGTATAAATGACATGTATTCCCACTAGACAACGGGTTTGGGCCTAACTACACATGCACTTACCGAGATACCTCACCTAAGGGACCTGAATGGTGGTTTGCGAATCTGGTAACCACAACAATATCATATATCGATGCTCATTTCCATGCTCCTACAACTCAAAATAATCACTGCTTGGCATGTATGCTTCTGTAGACCTATTAGTCCGCGTTGCTTGAAATGTATACTCCTATAGTGCTAAAGCAATCATGGTGTGTAAGATGGGCCCCTAGTTACATTTTAAAGGTGCGGAGAATGTGGTGAATTGAGGTGAATTGAGGGACATGACGCGGGATCACATGTTGTGCGTCTCGCGTATAAGGGGAGGTCTCCGCGGCACGAGTGGTTGTCCCCGGGGCATTGCCATTTACATCGGCTGTTCACTTGATGCTCGTTAACTGAAGGTCCTCATTGACTGGTGAGAATGGAGATTATATCGAACTCCGTGCTTACGCGGATTTAGTCTGCAATGATTAATCGCACATGTATACGTTACTGCTTATGTACTCCTAGCTGAACCTGTATTCCCCGGTGTGCCCACAGAAGCGGCTCCAATCAAATGGAATAAAGCCTAAACTCTGAAGGTTCTTCTCTCGCTCTCATTTCAGTGGAATTCACACGCCCATGTGACCGCACTCAACCATCACTAATTCACTCAAGTAAGGCCCGTGAGGCTGCTGTAGATAATGCTGCAAACAAAACTGATAGACAAGATGTACAAGCAATATTTACTACTGCAAAAATCATACGGAGAACAATAGAACAGAATAATAGCTTGAAATTTAAAAGTTCCTTGGTTGGTGAAACTATTGTTCCTGAAGAGTTAAGTATATTGTTGGGTTGGATAATTCAAGGACAGAGCATGGCCCAGTCAAATGTACGGTCTGAAAGTATCAGACATTCATGCAGTAACATATCACAGCAGATGATGCAAGCTTACAGATCAAACAGACAGGTTACATACAAACCCAAATCAGATTCCTCTGTGTTTCGCAGTGGCAATGAAACTCCTCTGACATTGGGCATGTCCCTGTATTGCTATCATGCCATGCGGAGTAAGAAGATTATTGATGCTGTATCCCATGCTGATGCAGGAGTGTCATACCAGCACACACTTCAGCGCGTTTCACAGATAGCTTCCGCAGTGAAGAATAACATGGAAGAACATGGTGGAACACATTCGCCAAGCTCATCTACAGTGCCATGTGTGGCAGGAAGTACTTGTTCCAAAGCCCTGTCGTCTTGACCCAACAAAGTTTGGATGGTATCGAGAATCTACCAGTGAACTGAAACCAATTCTGTTCAAAAATGCCTCCAGCCCCTGAATCAGTTACAGAATTGGTGAGGTGTGGTTGCAGCAAAAGTTTGCGTAATGCTCGTTGTTCTTGCAAGCAAAACAATTTAGAGTGCACAGAATTGTGCAAGTGTGAAGCCAATCCAGAGAGCTGTATGAATACCCAACAGGATTGCATGTCAGATCAAGAAACTGATTCAGATGAATAACTGTTTTCGCACTTTAAATTTCTTCATATAAGGAAAAATTGCTAATTCAACCCTTACAACAGACTAAAAGTGATATAATTTTTAAATTGGTGACTCAACATCATGGTTAAGGTAATGTAGTTGCAGTTCA
Organism: Eptatretus burgeri; assembly: GCF_056783735.1. Classification (NCBI taxonomy): domain Eukaryota; kingdom Metazoa; phylum Chordata; class Myxini; order Myxiniformes; family Myxinidae; genus Eptatretus; species Eptatretus burgeri. Next base: position 31,350,804 of record NC_140975.1, on the reverse strand, counting down.
ATGTGGCCAGTGTGTAATTATACATATTTAGAAATCAACATCATCAAAATCCAACTATTATTGGTCGAGATATGGGCAATAATGTGTTTTTATATCGCAAATTTCAAGATGGCGGCCAGTAATCCAAGATGGTGGCCCAAAAAATGCCAACCTGAATTTTTGATAAATTTATGGTCCAGTCACTAAAAAATTAGGTTGGCAAAAATTAACCCAAAATTTTGACGATTCCCCAAATGACAACACATCAGCAGATGATACTACTTCCACCAACTCAATCGTACGAACTTCCACAAGCGTTGAAGGCGAGCAGGTTGCTTTCAACATTTCCCTCTTTATTCCAGATGTTCCGGATTTACTCAGCTTGTCCCAATCCAAATAACTACCCTCATATCCTCATAGTTTGCCTTCCGACTCTTACTCCACCACCTCGAACTCAAACTCTCAACGGAATCTGTTCATACGGACATTTACGACCACTTCTCCCGAAATTCTTTCCCACCTCAAACTTGAAAGCCATGGCGGAAACGTTCGCAACAACCGTTTTTTTTCCCCTCAACGCCACTTTCTCACCTTATCTTCCTCTCCCTCTTCGCTTTCGGTTAGACTCACAGGAACCTGAAAACGCCATTAAAACGAAGAAACAAAGCCCGAATCCAACATGCGATATCACGTTGAAAGCTTCCTCGAGTGCGTCAAAGAAATACGTATGACGTCACCCGGTACGTACTGCGTAAAGACGTAAAAGGTTGTGGATGTTTTTTGTTTTTTTAAATCAAGGCGTGACATCTCCCATGACGTCAGGAGGCGACGGGGCTGTTTCTCCGCAAGCGGATATACAGAGTGCCGAGGCGGAATAGGAAGAAGTGTACGAACGCGGCGGGTTAATTGAGTAACCTAATGGCGCCTCAGCCTTAAAGGTGTATTTCATTAAGCCGCTTGGTCTACCGGTCTCGCACTGACATGAACCATCAGGTGGGACGTCTTATGGATGACGTCAGAGCGGTGTGACGATCCACCAGCTGCTTAATCAATGGCGTGCTTGTAATTGAATGTGAAAGACGTATTGAATGATTATATATATATATATATATATATATATATATATATATATATATATATATAATTTTTTTTGGGGGGGGGGTGTTGGACGGCCGGGGTAAGGTCGCATGAACGGTTAAATCCAATTAAAATTAATTAATTATCCACTTCCTTTTGCTCAAGTCATGTGATGTAAACGTTTATGGGTTTGTTTCGAGTGTTTCACGGTGGCTGTACGTGTACGTACGTACGTACGGTGGGTTATAAATCGGTGACAGGTACTCTGGACAAAGCCACGCGATTGCTCGCGCAGGTATGATGGGCTGAATATCCTCCACCTGTGTTGGATTTCCTTGTTTCCTCATTGCTTGTGGTCAATGTGGACGAGATTTGTGCATAAAGGGGGCGGGGCGTCATTAGCGGGCGGGGCGTCATGAGTGGGCGGGGCACTTTGCGTTGGCTCGGATCAGGCAGGACTCGATAAGTGGGCGGGGCGTCATTGGTGGGCGGGGCACTTTGCGTTGGCTCGGATCAGGCAGGACTCGATAAGTGGGCGGGGCGTCATGAGTGGGCGGGGCACTTTGCGTTGGCTCGGATCAGGCAGGACTCGATAAGTGGGCGGGGCGTCATGAGTGGGCGGGGCACTTTGCGTTGGCTCGGATCAGGCAGGACTCAAGTGGGCGGGGCGTCGTGAGTGGGCGGGGCGTCATGAGTGGGCGGGGCACTTTGCGTTGGCTCGGATCAGGCAGGACTCGAGAAGTGGGCAATCAATTCTCAATGCGACTTGGGGTTGGTTGTTGGATTTATTTATTTGTTTGTTTAAAATTCGATCAAAGCTTAAGGTGATTAATTTTGGTGAATAACCCATAGAACTGGCCGTGTGAACCGTGGTGTTTGGACATTTTGTAAGTTGTTATCGTTACCTGTGTTTTTTTGGTGATGGATGAGATGGGGACTCCTCCACAAGTGGTCAAGCATTGGTTTAAAATGGTGATGTCCTTGCTTGCTGGTCAAGCCAAATGGGATTTGTTATATAATATATTAAAAGTTGAAACCGTTGTGTTTCTTCTAAACGTAGTTGTGGATTTATTATTATTATTATTATTATTATTATTATTATTATTATTATTATTATTATTATTTAAAAAGAACAAACTGGTGGTTGACATTGTGTAACTTGATCGTGTGGATGGAGACTAGTCTGCTGAACCACGTGTGTTGTCTTGTCATTTTGTCCTGTGATGCTTCTTGTGTAATGATCTATTGCTGTGCTGTTTATGTTCGAGTCTCGCAGATAACCAGATTCCCATGGTGATGTATCCGGCTGGAATGTTTTCCCGGTCAACTGCTGCCCTCATTGGAACGGTCGGTCTTTCCAGTGTGAAGACGCCGGAGATTCTTTCTTGGTGCTTGTGGTGCTGCCGCTGACCACCCTCTTGGTTCCGACCCTGATCGCCTGCTGGTGCATGTGGTGGAGCCGTTCTCTGCGTCCCCGCAGGATGTCCGAAGGAGTCGTGGCGGTGGCGAAGGTGGCGATCGGAGGCGCCAGCATCGCTAATGGTCATGCATGGCGCACGGTCGAGCCGTTTGTTTCCCCCACTTGCTGTGGTGTTTGTGAACAGCCTGTCTTGCTTGCCGGAGATGTGTGTGACCTGTGCTCACTGCATGTTGACTCCGGCTGTGTCCACAATGCTGACCGCCTGCTTTCTTGCAAGGCAAGGTCTGTATCTACTTTGTCTTGTTTGATTTGCTTTCATGTCATTGCACACCTTCCACACGTGTAATCTGTTTTTCACACCACACACACACACACACACACACACACACACACACACACACACACACACACACACACACACACACACACACACACACACACACACACACACACACACACACACACACACACACACCTTTATTACTAGTATTATTTTGTGGGGTTTTTTTTTTTCCTCCAGTTCTTCCGTTCCCAGTCAGGATGGCACGATGTCTCACCTCTGGGTGAAGGTGAACATCTCTCAGAGTGTTGCATGTGCGGAATGCTCGGCGCCTTGTGCATCCAAGCCCTTGCTGTGCCACCAACGTTGTGCTTGGTGCCAACGTGTCGTGCACGTCGCGTGCCTCGAAGTTTTGCGAGAACGGTCCTGTGACTTTGGACCCTTGCATCTTGTGCTGTTACCGCCCCATTACCTGCACATTGCCAGTACGGCCGCTGAACAGGGGGAGGAAGTGAGTGTCGTTAAAACCTTCGATGTGGACAAAATGGTCAATACGATGAAACCGCAGAGCATGGAAACTGTTTACCGAGAACATTTCAAACTTATTTGCCATCTTTGCATCCGCCCTCCTTGCATTTATCACAGCCTGACCTTCCCAACGTTGACCCTGAATGGTCACCCTTGTTGGTGCTCACAAATCGAAGGAGTGGAGAGAAAATGGCAGAATCCCTCTTGCAGGCTTTTCGGGCCTTGCTCAACCCAATACAGGTATCATCCTTTCCTGGTCATGCAACTACACATGGGATAGTGGGCCTGACGTACAAGGAAATGCATTGCCTCCCTGCTGGCAACAGTGGATAAGTAGGCATTATTTGACTGTCATGGTTACGAAGAAACTTTTGCATGCATCACATGCAGGGCAAAGACTTGAGACGTCCGTAAACATTTGTATCATTTGCGACAACACGAGTAGGACACTCACCAGGGTAGATGGGATTTGAGCCTGTGATCCCAGCATCATGGATCAAGTGCTCAGTTGAGATCGCCAAACCAGCCGGTGGATGAATCCGACCCTGCTGAGGATTGACCGCAGAGTCGGGCGGCTTTGAGGCAAGCATGCTGTCAACAGCTGTCATGAATCAGAAATTTTTAAAATAGTATTCGTAGTGTGTGTGTGTGTGTGTACATCCCTGAATGGTGATGAAAAAAGACCAAATTCTGTTCATCATTGCTTTGGTGATTAACCCTTCTGAAGGTTTAGAGCAGGTTCTGGATTTTAGATTAAACTGACCTTACTTTTTTCAAACATTACATATGTTTTCACATGGGAAAATTAAATACTGATTTTGATCTCTCGCTAGTTCTAGTGGCTTCCCTAAAAAATGATGACCTCCTCGGTTGTCAGTTTGTTGGGATCTGCAGACCTTAAAAATTTTTTTTATTTCAATGACACTTTTACAACAAACTTCTAAAAGTGGATAAAGCTTCGGTGTGGACACAATATTAAAAATAATTAAATTTGCATGAGGCTACTTGGGTGATTGCAATGATTTAATTTTGATATTTAACAATTTTTAAATATTATTCCTTAAAAAAGTGTCAATGGCACTGCACAGTTCTTATGAAGTGAGTTGCAGGTCATGGATCTGAACGACGTACCTCCTGTGGACGCTCTTCGACTATGTACGCTGTTCCCATGCCACGTCACGCGTTTGCTCATTTGTGGTGGGGACGGCACCATTGGATGGGTCCTCGACGCTGTGGATACACTAAGGGAGCAGGTAGGTCAATGCACACACTATAGTGGGCAGTCTATTACATACTAATGGTTGTGTTTCCAATCTCGAAGCAGATAAATTGTTTGATTAAAGAATGAGTGAGCAGTATTAGCACTTCCTTTGTGCGCAGAACAAGCTTCGCCCCTTTCCTGGCCGAGGGAGCGAGGCTCCAGCAGCAGATTTCTGTTTACGGACATTTTAATTCACAGGCATTTCGAGACAGATTTGTGACTTTCTGCAATCTTGGGTTCGTGTTACATCAGAATGCAAAATTTAAACTTTCTCGCCCACCAAGAAATACGATATATTTATATCAGTGAGTGCTAATAAAAGAGCTCTATATATCTCATTTGATTCCTGGAAGGGTGAGGGGGTGGGGGGGGGATTTGGGTGTGCAGAGTGTGGATTTTACCATTTTTGGATATGTAATAAATGGATTGTCTGACAGCATGTTGCTAACACTTCCGAGAGCTGGGTGTAATCTGAAACCTTGGCAAGACACACCAGTCCCTTTGTTCTCCATTCGAAGCAGAAATTGTGTCGAGGCAATTCCAATCGCTATTTATTTATTTTCTCCCATGAGTTTGATTGAAGTACCATGACACTCCTTTATATCTCCCTCTTTAAAAAAAAAAGACAGACTTGAAGATTTATATACGACAAATAATCCAAAAGAAGTCTATACCTGTATCCCTTCATTTCAAAACCCCAAATAAAGTTTGATATTATCCACACCTGTATGACTCTGCCCTCAACATGTTCTTAACGGGGTTGATAGAACCTGTGTCCCACTGACCCTCAGGGAGTTTTGCAAAGTGTGCCGGTGCTGGCAGTGCTGCCTCTGGGAACGGGCAATGACCTGGCTCGTTGTTTGGGATGGGGTGAAGCCTATGCAGGGGATGACCTCCCATCAGCACTGCTGTCTTGCGTCCATGATGCTGCTCCAGTTAACCTCGACAGGTGTGGAACCTTTTAACGGGGCGCGAATTGTGTATTCAGGACTTTGTATTTGTTTTTTCTTTTCGAACAGTTGCCTCGTTTCATCGATTTAAAAAAAAAAAAATGTTTTTGCCTGTTTCCCTGCCCCTTCCCCCAAAGGTGGACAGTCACTATCTCCAGCAAAGCATACCTTGGATTAAGGAAGCCTTGCAAGGTTTGTGCTGTGGGGATTTGTGGTAGCACGGGACGGTGTTTGTGGGTTTATTTGTCGGGCTGCTCCTACAGTTCTGGCCCAATTACATCCAGACTTGCTACAGAGGATCAACATAACCCCAATTAATATATCGGGGTGTTTTTATCTTTGAAAGTTGTCTTGGAGGGGTGGGGGGGGGGATGGTGTGCAAATTCTCCATGTAAATGTGTATGGTGTAGTGCCACCTCCATGTGGGGGAAGGTATTTAGTCCATGGGCCAGACAAAAATTTGGTACCACCCAGATGGACAAAGGCTCATAGTGTTTTCCTAATAGATCTATGTCTCTAGTGATGGATTTAAGGATGATAACCTTTTTCTGTGCTACTTTTTTTTCAAAGTAATCATCCCTTGAACTTGATGCATGTTTGGATTCAGAGCCAATAGTTTGGGGTAGGGGAAATTAAAATGATCACTACTCCTGGAAAAAATCATCCTATCAGAGCAAGTGACCACTAAAAATATGTTCTGGGATCCTCTACAGACTGAAAATAAATATTTCCCAATGTAGGTCAGCAGAGGTCAAAAGGTCACCAATTTTTGGGCTTTCCCAAAATCTGGAATACAGTCATAAACGGCCTTGCATAGGGTATGAACAGACCTTAATTGCTACTTTTACACCTATACTTGTTATAATTGATGTCCTGCTATGATTTTAACCCAGCAATGTTCAAGGATATTGCATAATGTCCATCCTGTACTAAACGAAAGACAACTTGTGTAAAAAAAAAAAAAAAAAAAAGGGCTTAAAAATGGCTGTTCTAAGGCAAGAAAATGGAAAATGTCCACAGCGTTGCAGCCAATCAACCTAGAGTAGTGAATCTCCTCCTTCTTCTTTGGCTGCTCCCGTTAGGGGTTGCCACAGCGGATCATCCGTATGATCCGCATAGTGATTTGGCACATGTTTTACGCCGGATGCCCTTCCTGACGCAACCCTGGTTGCCTCTTACGACACAGGGATATAGTACACCTATTTTAACTGGGGTATACACCAGCCCAGTTTACTGGTACTCATTTCGCCGACCTCGGAAGGATGACAGGCTGAGTCAACCCCCTGGTGTATTAATTCAGTGGCCCAACGGGGCTTGAACTCAAGACCTCTTGGATCCCAAGCCACTGCCCTAACCACTGCGCCAACACCAGGCTTGTATGTATATATGTATTTGTGTCTTCTTGAACAAAGCATAATTTTAGTGCGTGGGTGGATGTGAAACTTTAAAGCCTGGTGTTGGCGCAGTGGTTAGGGCAGTGGCTTGGGACCCAAAAGGTCCTGAGTTCAAGCCCCGTTGGGACACTGAATTAATATATGTATGTACAATGTATATATATATATATGTGTGTGTGTATATATATATATATATATATATATATATATATATATATATATATATATATATATATATATATATATATATATGTGTGTGTGTATATATATATATATATATATATATATATATATATATATATATATATATATATATATATATATATATATATATATATATATATATATATATATATATATATATATATAACCAAGTCGAAAACACCAGGGGGTGTGAAACTTTCTACATGTACACCATGGCATGGAAACCTAGTAGTGTTACGATTGTATCAATTTACATTCATTCATCGCCACACTCCCCCTCCCCCCCCACCTGTTTCCATAGTTTCTCCATTATAAATGCTATAATGCCTCATTCATCATCATCTGGATCAGAATCGTATTCCATGATGGTGTTCGTGTCATTTTCCTCCCACTGATGCATGTTTCCACATGTTTGTAGCTTGCACATGTAGGTGCACTTGAATCCATATTGATGCACCCACAGTCTCCAGGCTTGCACTCGTTTGCACTGGCAAGCAATGAACTCAAGCACTGCATCTGGAGCTGGTTGTCGATGGAGCCAGTCAATAACCATTGCCATCATGTTCTGGGATATCTGGTTTACTGACGAGACATCTCCTCCATATGCCGGCCTGGTAATTTGCATGTCTGATGTGCTGCATCAGACTGTCATCACACGGTGGGAGAGCACTGGAGTCAACTTCCTCTCTCTTGGCGAAGAAGAGTTCGTATCGTAGCTGGTTGACTTTGGTAGTTTTTGTCGTCGGGGCATACATACAGAAAGTGAATGCCTGTAAATCATCCAATATTTCTTGTGACAAATCCCATGACTTGTCAAGGTTTCTGAAAACATCATTGAGTTGCTGTTGCTTCCTTCGTTGTTTGATTGGTCCAAACTTACCATGACCTGCAAAGGCACTGACCGTGTCGCATCCAGTAAATGCATGCAGGTCAATCAATGCCTCTGACATCTCATCTGCAAGAGTCAATCTCAGCTTTCTCATGTCCAGATACTCCGTACGGGCACCAGCACTTCTCCGTTGGTACAGGTCACAGTGCATATCCTTGGAAAATGACAGGGCCATGATGAAGACATCGGTGTCTTCACAAACAATGACCACTACTCTGAACCCTTTATCAGCAGCATGCTTAGCGTGGAGGATCAAACGAGTGACGGCTTCTTCTTGTGTTGACTCCAACTCCATGACTCGCGATACATGGTCCTTGGTGACCAGGAGTGTCTTGCTCCCAACCATCGACTTGCATGCGTCATTCTGCCACTCATCAGTTATGAACTTGATAAGAGCCGTCTTGTTTTCACTTTCAGATAGGAATCTCCTCCATTGTTTTATCTTGTGTCTGGCAGAGATGTTTTTGAACCGAACCCCAGATTCCGATGCCCTGTTCACTCTCTCAGCATCCTTTATGGAAGCAGGAAGATGCACATCGAAGACTACATCAATGCGATCACTTTGTTCACCGTCTCGGAGTACTCTCGTAAGTGCAGATTTAGATTACATTTCTGCACTCGAATCAGCTTTCTCTGAAAATGAGCTTGGAAGAAAGTGAAAGTAATTTGATGGCTGCCACCTATTGGCTGTCGTTTGAAACGGGGAGCATTCATTTTATTCTGACACCAGGCAAACATCAAGGCACAAACTTCTTTTTGGAAACATTATAGGCCGACATATACTATCTGATTATATTCTGAACATTTACCCCCTTAACTGTTAAGGTGTTATTGATGGTTTTCTCTTGGATTTTCTTCACATTTTCCTATCAATTTGATGATTAAAAGTGAAATATTAGGGTGACATACATGGTTTTTCACTTTGTATTTGATTCTACTTGATAGATATTTGCATTACGAAATTCTTTAAAATTTGCACTCATTTGACCTTTGACCTTGAAATTTTGACCTTGAAGGTCAAAATTTGCAATGTGCCTTGTAGAGTCCTCCGATACAAATATTTTAAGGGGTTATTCACTACTATAGGTTGTTTGGCTGCAACGCTATGGGCATTTTCCATTTTCTTGCCTTAGAACAGCCATTTTTAAGCCCTTTTTTACACAAGTCGTGTTTCGTTTAGCACAGGATGGACATTATGCAATATCCTTGAACATTGGTGGATTAAAATCATAGCAGGACATCTAATAAAGCAATTCTAGGTGTAAAAGTGGCAATTAAGGTCTGTTCATACCCTCTGTAGGGCCGTTTATGACTGTATTCCAGATTTTGGGCAAGCCCAAAAATTGGTGACCTTTTGACCTCTGCTGACCTACATTTGACCTACATTGGAAAATATTTATTTTCACTCTGTAGAGGATCCCAGGACACACATTTTGAGTGGTCACTTGCTCTGTTAGGATGATTTTTTTTCCAGGAGTAGTGATCATTTTAATTTCCCCTACCCCAAACTATTGGCTCGGAATCCAAACGTGCATCATCAAGTTCAAGGGATGATTACGATGAAAAAACTACCACAGAAAAAGGTTATCATCCTTAAATCCATCACTACAGACATAGATCTATCAGAAAAAACACTATGAGCCTTTGTCCATCTGGGTGGTACTAATTCCTCAAAATCTGGCCTCTGGCCCATGAACTAATTACAAGTCTCCACCATTTTCAGTGCAGCATTCCTGTCCCCACGCTGTCCAGTGCAGTGAGGTGTTTTGAATTATAAGCTGTAGGTATGTTTTTGCTTTAAGCATGTAATCTGGATTATTTATTTTTACTATGCAGAGCTGCCGCTTGCCTATACACCGCCCAAATAAAGGTATGCGTCAGAACGTGTTGCATGCTTGGAACAAGATCGCCCATAGGGTGGGAACTCTGCTAGTTATTTAAAGATACTGATATTGATCTGATTGTAAATTTTAATGCTTTTGTTTCGATGAGAGATTCAAGATCTCAAAGTTCGTTTATTTATTTGTTTTTTTTCTTCATTAAAAAAATCACAAACCAGTACATCATTAAAAATAATTTCCATGTCATGTTGGCATTCTATTGTCCGTATGCCTCATGAAGTTAGCGGGTTTTATTTACTATATTAATAAGCCTAATATGGTCATGAATAAACAATCAGTATGTTATCCTGATGAGCCCACAAAAAGGGTGAAATCTAGATCGGCATCTCTGTTTTCATCTTCATGACAATCTGCTTTAATCACAGTCTGAAGAGTCTTGAGTACTATTCGGATGCCTCCGATTTTGGAGGTGATGTCAGCGTCATGTCAGTCAGTGTGCTTCTTTGGTTGAATTTGATATTCATGGCTGCAAACCTCCTGACTAATGATCAGCAGGGCAGAGGCGATGTGATCGTGTGGCAGGTGACACTTGTTGCTGGCAGGTCGTGCAACAAGCGTGCTGTGATGGGACTCAATTCATGGCCTGCTGTCTCATCAAGTTTGGGGGTTTGATTTGATCGATGTTTGTATATGTGTGTGTATATGTATGTATATATATATATATGTATATATATGTATATATATATATATATATATATGTATATATATATATATATGTGTATATATGTATATATATATATATATATATATATACACACACACACACACACACACACACACACACACACACACACACACACACACACACACACACACGTCTGGAGACGGCGATGGTTCACGAGCAATGTACACGGTTCGCCTTTTTAATTTTTTTGACATTCGAGGAGACGCCACGGGCAAACTGGTGGGAATCGGGAAAAACTTAAATGATGAAGGTTGTAGTACTTGAAGAGCACTACAAATCGACCACGAATTGCGAAATCCTAAACGTAGTTCGCCTTTTTAATTTTTTTATTGCGGGAATCGGGAAAAACGTAAATGATGAAAGTTGTAGTACTCAAAGAGCACCACTTGCTCGATGAGTAGTGCTCAAAGTAGTACTTGCTGAGTACTACTCAAAGATGAGTAGTACTTGCTCAAAGAGCTCGATGCCAAATTTATTGTTTTTTTTGACATTTTTAAAGTTCGTGACATTGCGATCTTGACCTTGGGACGAAAATGAAAAAATCGAGCTCCGTGGGGCTATGCAGGTGCCATTGGGCTAACCAAATACCGAACCCCTGCCAGATTCGACAAACCCCCTCGGAGAAGATGTAACTTGAAATCGGCTACCCCCTAAAAACACGTTTTTTTTTTGGGCGTGGATCCACCCATATTGGGCGTACCATGCCCATTCTCAGGAAAACACAACTAGATCATGATATAAACCTCCTACCAAAATTTTTTTCATCAGGATTGGATCAAAACGCACGGAGCTATGCTCCAGACAGACACACACCGATAACGAATATAGTGGTCACTTACTGACTCGTGAACCAATATATATATATATATATATATATATGTATATATATATATATATACACATATATATTGTGACTGGTTAGATCGTTTTGAGTCGGATCACAAGCCTGTTTGCCACGATACTGTACTCCAATGGAACCATCAAGCCAGTCAATGCGTCACGCTGATTGGCTTTGTGCGTCTGTTACACTCATGGCAACTGAGCGAATCGCTAAATGCTAACATGGTCTCGTCCTGGGTGCTAATGATCCAAACCCATGCAGGCATGTTAACAGGCATCTATCATTAAATCAGCAATTAGAGCTGTTCAGCTGCACCCAGAGACCAAGTGGTTTTTAAATGTACTTGCACATGGGGTGGGATAGAGAAAGAAGCAATACAGTGCAACAATTAATTTATAACCCAAACCCATATGTGCTCTCGACTCAACAAATAAACAGGAACCTTATGTATCTTGCATTAAAGGGGAATCAAAATGCTCAGACCACTTGATGCTAATCTGACCCTTGATCCCCTAAAAAATGGATGGCTTTTTCCAATTTGCGATTTAAAAGTCGATCTTCTTGTCGCTTTGTCGTGACGTCACACCCGGGAGTCGACCGCCAGATTTGTACTGTCTTCGGGTTACATCACGGTATGATTTAACTCAAATGGCGAATTTTTGATTTTTCACAAATATGCCGAGTCTATGTGTTGTAGTGTTGCTGGTTGTAGTAATACAAACCGAGATGGTTTTATGCTACACCAGTGGCTGAAAAACCCTAAGTTTTCCAGAAATTGGATGAGGTTATTCGAAATACCCGAGTGTGGATCGGGCCTACAAAATGTTTGCTTTTGTGCTCGGAACGTTTTAAAGAGCACTGTTATGAAACGACAGTTGGATAGATGTATGGTTATCTATCACGATTGAGAAAGGATGCTATCCCCACAATTAAGTGGAAGAAACAGCCGTCACTGAAAAGTAACACCATTTCTACACAGCTGCCAGCACATGTGCATGGGGACCACATCCCCCACAACCCCCCATCAACCACCACCACACACCACTCGCCCCTCCACTGGGGCAGGGCATCAACACTGCCCCACAGAACATCAATGCGACACCACAGACAAATGGCATCCCAGGAGAGTATGAAATGGGACGATTCCGTAACATACAAGACACTTGGTTAGCCTGCAATGGTGGGATAGAGCATTCATCGCCAATTTTGTCCATGGTGTCCTAGTGCCTGGGTTGTGTCTGTATTGTGTCGTGTTCCTGCTGGAGTAGTATAACTGATTTCTCAATTAATACAAAATCCCTTATAAATCACCAATTGAATCTGAAAACAAAACCTACCAATCTGTAGTGAACATGCGACCGGCGTTTTTATCTTCACCAACACCTCCATTGTCACCATCTTCGTCCGAATCGCTCGCATAAGGCTCAAAACTATATGGCTCCATAATCCCCCTGAAAGCGATTCCTTTACTAATACAGTGATGATTTTCAGAATTTTTTTTTACGTTTCATTTCCCATTTAAGGCCTCATGTATTCCTCAAGAGATAGATGGCACAGGAGTTGATGATAAATGGGTTTTCTGGGATGCCCATTCAAATGAATGGGGAAAAAGGGAAAAACCTTCTGACTCAAGCCCCAAAAGCCCAAAATAGGAGACTGATTTTTCTCCCCACCTATCCCCTTCCCTCCCATGCAAGCAAATGTAAAATTGAGACTTACTGATTAAAGCACTTCTTCCCCCCAACATTATCACAGTCTTTTTATATTTTCATTCCACTCAAAGAGCGAACCAACGAATATTTGTCCATGTTCTACTTCAGGGAATAACTTAATTTTCTTGTAACATTCATTTCCATTGAGTATATTCACAAAGAATAACTTGGAACTTGGTTCTTGGTATAAGTGTCTTTGTTGAGCAGAAATGATAAACTTCTCTTAATGTTCTTATTTGACCACCTCCTGAGCCACATATCATTTTGAGATTGTAGTAAATTGTTTAATTGATAACCATCAAAGTTTTCAGTCCATTCAAGGATATGAATTTTTTTTTTTCGTTACATCCTCCAACTTATTTGTAATTCAATTTATCCGCTTCTTTTTATTTCTCTACTTTTACCCCGGTTATTTCTTCAATAAGACTTATTTGATATTTCTCACATTCTATGTTTCCCATTTAAATCTTCTTCTTCTTTCGGCTGCTCCCGTTAGGGGTCGCCACAGCGGATCATCTGTTATGATCCGCATAATGATTTGGCACAGGTTTTACGCCGGATGCCCTTCCTGACGCAACCCTGGTCGCCTCTTATGACACAGGGATCTGGTACATCTATTCTAACCTGGGCATACACCGGCCCAGTACAATGGTACTCACTTCGCCGACCTCAGAAGGATGACAGGCTGAGTCAACCTCCTGGTGTATTAATTCAGTGTCCCAACGGGGCTTGAACTCAGGACCTTTTGGATCCCAAGCCACTGCCCTAACCACTGCGCCAACACCAGGCATTATGTTTCCCATTTAAATACCAAGGCTGATTACATCTCCACTCTTTGGTTTGGTTATTGCTTGGTTCTATCATTTAAAAGTCAGTAAAAAGACGGCGGTAGCCTGTTAAAATTTCCAACCCAATATCTTAACACTTGTACTTATAACCACAATGGAGACTATTGATTCCATTCTCTAAAATATATATTTTATCATCAAAAGCTCCTTATGTTTTCTTATTTATCTCTTCTGTATATAATGATTATAATTTCTTATTGTATTCATTTTTCTGTACTCTTCCTTCTTTAAAGGCCCGGTCACACCTTGACGTTTTAGCCAGCGATGGCAACGTATTAAAATGTATGTAAAACGCTGGCTTACGTTGAACTTTTGATGTTTTTTTTTAAAGATTCGGACGTATTCATAGCGACTTGGTCTTATGTATAACGCATTGGTAACAACACAGAACGTTTCGTTGTGTTATAGATAACTTATACCAACGAATGCTGAACCTGTTGTCGGCCTACACAACCTATGCCCAACGATAGTCTAACTTAGGCATAGCGCGTTGCACGCATCGCCGACTATGTCGTGACGTAGCCTATTAAAAGGCTGATGCACAACGATTCGAATCATAACTGCCGTAGAAATGGAAGTGTCAACATCGCAGTCACACCTTGGCGATCTTGCCAGCGTATGCCGACCTAAGAAAAATGTGTCTAAAACGTTGGGGCACGTCAAATACGGTATGAGTAAGTTTGGTATACGTGAGTAGAACGCTAAAGTACGCCATCATACGTCGTAGTAAGTAGAGTACGTCAAGAAATTTTAAACATGTTCAAAATTTTACGACATACTCGGCGTATGACACACATTCCGCATGCGATGGGCATAAGTTTTACACACGATATGTGGACGCTTACACACGTCCACAAAGGCTACTTATAAGCTACTCATAAGTCGAAACACGTCGCGGTAATGTCTTTTTTACGCGAAACTTATTTCTAACTTGTGTTTGACGTGCTTTGAACCAATTCTTTACGTAGTCCCAACACACATCGACGTATGTAGACGTATTCCAACGACGTCTTCCGGTCGCCAAAAAAAAAAAAATTAACGTGTTTCTAGCTTACAACTGCCATATAAAGACGTGTTCCCAGCGGTTTTGGGAATTGGTTTATAAAAATGCTGCTCATAAAAGGGGAACCCAAAAGTGTTTTCGAGTCCTTTTTTGAGTCTATGTCCATGTCAGCAGTAACAGTATCAGTATTAGTATTAGTAGTAGTTTGTTCATGTTGGCAGTAGTAGGTGAATGTGAGGGGGAGGGTGTGGGTTATGATGGATCGTCCTTGCGTCCGCGTGTCCAAGGGTAGGAGACATCTTTTTACCATTGTTCGAAGTTCTTCGCGGCTAATTTTTTATGGGGCTTTTTCAACAATGAGCTATAGCTTGTTTTCACGATTTAGGTCTATTCATAACGGGTTGGACAAATGCAGTATGAACTAATAATATGCATAGAGCGCTTTGATTACTTATAGATACGATATACCAACGAATAATTATCGTGTAGCCGGCGTTCACAAACTATGCCCAACGATAGCCTAACTTATCCATATCGTGCGGCAGTTTATCTTTGCCGGTGACGTAGGGTTTGCTATTCATAGGCTGCCAATCAACGATTTAAATGGCTGCATCTCCACTAGTGAAAGTAGACGCTTCGTTCAACAATTTAGGATTTTTTTTACACTCAACGACTTTTAAACGGTACCACTCAGCTATTTTCATTGTTTACAATGAACGATTTAAATTGCTGTCACTCGCCTTTGTTTTTTGACGCTGGGGTTTGGAAATTTTAATCGTTTCTATTGAACGTGCTAAATCGCTCAAACTCCACTATTGAAAGTAGACGCTTGCGCTCAACAATTTGATTTTTTTTTTTACACTCAATGACTTTTAAACGGTACCACTCAACTATTTCATTGTTTACAATGAACGATTTAAATTGCTGTCACTCGCCTTTGTTTTTTGACGCTGGGGTTTGGAAATTTGAAGCGTTTCTTCTGAACGTGTTAAAACGCTCAAACTCGACTATTTTAAATAGACGCTGCCGATGGACAATTGGAATCATAGCCAAGCTAGACATCGAAGTGTGAACATCCTCGTCATGCCGAAGAAAAGTTTGAAGAATGCTGCAAATAAGTGTCCTGGCCGTGGCCGTGGACGCTGACGCAAGGACGATCCATTATACCGACGTCTTTCAGCCTATGAGTAACTTAAAAGTAACGTCTGTCGATGTGTGGCAACGACCGCGTAACGTGCCAACAACACGTTAATCATATGTTAGAAATAAGTTTCGGGTAAGCTAAACATTACCTCGGCGTGTCTTAACTTACAAGTAGCATGTGTTGACGTCTGTCAACGATCGCAGACCGTGCATACAACTTGTGGCCAGCGTAGCAGAACGTGTGAGTCATACGCCGGCATACGTCGTGAAATTTCAACCATGAAAAAAATTTGAGGACAACCAAAAAGTACAACGTTTAAAGCCAGCGTACAACGACGTATGGCAGTGTTTTTCAGCGTGCTCTCAATGTTATCAAAACTTACCCATAACGTATTCAACGTGTGCCAGCGTTTTAGAAAAAAAATTCAAAAATCGGCATACGTTGGCTAAAATGTCAAGGTGTGACCGGGCCTTAAGTTTAAACAATTGTAATAATGTTTAAAGTTTATTCTTTCCTTGATTATATTTTTCTTTATTCCATTTAGCTTCTTAGCACACCTTTTCAATGTTGTTATCAATATACGTGAAAGCATAAGACTGACCTCAATCCTATAAATTCCCTCATGACCTTTCCACCCAATTCATCTTTAAACATACCAATAACCGTTTTTATTCTTTGATGAAAACACATCACCTGACTTATAATTACTTGTATCATATATATATCAATATTATCAATCATATCCTCATACACATCACTTGTCTTAATTTCTAATATAAAACTATCTGGATCCATATTTAACAGACACGTTATCCTTGTACTTTGATTTTTAATTGTTATAGTAATAGTCGTACATTAACGACTGACAAGTCAAGAATTGATGTTCCTATATAAATAGGTTTATCCATTTCGATACTTTTTTTTTTTTTTTGCAAATGAATAGCACAAAAGTTCTCTGAAAACACCTCCGCTCGTTCA
Organism: Eptatretus burgeri; assembly: GCF_056783735.1. NCBI lineage: Eukaryota > Metazoa > Chordata > Myxini > Myxiniformes > Myxinidae > Eptatretus > Eptatretus burgeri. Next base: position 31,333,710 of record NC_140975.1, on the reverse strand, counting down.
AAACTTGGTCTATTAATTAACTTTAAAGCCTGTTTCCAAGATGGAGCAAGTCTTATGTTTTGTCCTTTCCTAACACTTTCCGTAGTCTTTCCAAATACAGCATTATTCATTAACTTATAAAAGTCCTTCTCAAAATCCGTTTTTGCTTCTGTTCTCCTTTTTGTATTAAAATCAATATACTTCTTTAACCAATGACTGTTTAAATTTCAAAATCCTATGAATTTTCCCCTCTCAACCCAGCAGATAAATATTGTCTCGTTCCTTTGATGCAAAACATAACTTTCTTTATCATTGAATGTAGTAAGTAGTTTTTCTGTCAATTTACCTTTTTATATTAAATGACTGTTGGTAATCACTTAACCATTCTTTTCTTGGACTTTCTTTGGGGCATAAGGTAGGTCGTTATGTTTGTTATGAAGTTCTTCTGGATATTTTAAATCAACCTCAAAATAATATCCAACTTCCAACTTCATCCAATTCTTTTTGAGAGGAGCCAACAATGTCTTGTAAAACTTTTTCATAAAGTTTTTCTTTAACCTATTTAAGTTTTCCATGAGGTAAAGGTTGAGACATCCCACCCATACAAATTTTTAGCATCATAATACATCAGGTAAGAGTTGTCCTCATTCTTATTATAATCAGGAAGATATTTGTTATTTGCTTTACCATATCTCATGGAACATACTTGAAATATTCCTCCTCTTTTAGCCTTCTCTATCATTAAAAGCATATCTCTATCACTGATTAATTCCAAATTCTGTTTTGTCATTTTTAACATAGCACTCCATGCCAAATCCGGGGCTGTGTAATAGTGAGCGGGGTCTAATCCATAAGAATTTTTATTATGACAGACTGTTCTCAAAGTTTCAAACACATCAGTCAATAACAGTACATCAGTTTTAAGGTACAAATCATGATATTCTCCAAGATTCTTTACATTAAACTTCTCCCAAACCTTTTTTTTACTTGTGTTTAATCTCTATTGGAAATATGAGTTTTATTCAACTTGCTATAGAAACTTTCCCTTGAAGGAAGTTGTGTTTCTTTGAACTTCTCAAATGAATCAATGTAGTCATGGATATATTCCCTTTTGTGATAAGAGATCAATCTCTTCTTGATTTGAGAAATGTGATTTAAGATTTGGTAAGTTTTTAATATTTGATGCGAAGTAAGATAATGGACTTGCCATAAACTTGTATGCGTCAAGAAATCTGATATGGGTTATGGGGGATGTATGAATTGTTTTTGTGAATGAGATGTATTTTTGATCTGTGTTCGGAATGGCAGAAATATCTCCAGATGTCTTTGAAAATTAATTTATAAATAGATGTGTGTCATAGTGAGTGTTGTTGTGAATAAAGTTTGGAGGCTTGTAATTAAGATTACAATGGGAATGAGCTGGACCTTTTATATTTACCAGTAAGATGACAGTGATCCCTAACCTTGACCTCTCCCTCGATTTTCTCTGCACAAATATGACAGATACTGTTCTTTCTAAATTCCTTTTTCTCTCCCGTTGTTAATGACATTGGTTTGTAGGTTTTAACCATTATTTCTCTTCGTCTTGTACAGTCTTTTTCCAATCGTCTTACAAACTCCTCTGAGGAATCTTCTCTATAAAGTTCTAACTTGTTGTATTCATCACCAACAGATGATTTTATATAATAAGAGAAACCACAAGGAGTACGTTTTTTTTATATTTATTTGTGAATGATTTATTTGGATTTGGAGAAAGAGTATCGATCTTTTCAAGGATACTTTCAAAATCAGCATATATCACAAACAGATGTTTTATAGATATGTTAAAATCTTTGAATGATATGTTTGAACCTGCTTTTGGTAAATTGATTACGGTTGATTTAAGATTACTACAATATTTCGAATGTTGATTTAATCATTCTTTTGTGTGAAAGTAGTAGAGAAATCTCTTACAAGGATACGTTTTACATTTTCTCTTGTATAGTTGTGATTTGGTTAATCTTGACAAATTTTTGATGAAAGCATAATATGATTTTTTTCCTTTGAAGTAAAGTAGAGAAGGTCAATGTGTTTCATCATTTTTATAGTTGTTTGAAATTTTTAATATCTGAACTTTGTATCTGTTAATCCATGTACATTAACAGATAGATTATTCATTTCCTCAAATTTAGGAATATCTCTCAATGACATTGGAAACTTTAAATCTTTAACATTTAATGTATTCTCATATTTCTTATAATGTTCAACCCTTTTAGGCTTCCATTGTGGAGGATGTAAGTGAGCAAGAACAGACCATAGAAACATTTATTATCTTTGTTTTGAATATTAACAACCACTTTCTTAAGTTTATCTCTTTTGGTAAATCAATATAAGAAGAAGCTTTAAGAGGATCTGTTTTTAAGATGTGTATATCTAAAAAGATTATTTTTGTAATGTAATTATTTTTGTAATTTTTGTAATTATTTATTCTGAAATTATAGTTATGTAATGTAATTTTTGTAATTATCATCCACTACGTACTACAGTGTTATCAACATCTTGTTCTTGTCTCTGGAGTTCATCGTAAACATCACATCTTACAAAATCTTGAAATGATGAGATAAAGTGAGGGTTTGTCCTCGTATAGGGAGTAGTTTCATCACCTTCTCTTACCATATTCAATTTTACTCCCATATAAAACTTAAGTTTTCATTTCACTTAATGTGTTTTTAATTATAGTTTCAATACTTTGTTTAACCATATCAACAGCGTCGATGTTTGAAGATGGTCCAGGGTCTTGAAAGCGAAACTATCTTATTTTTATATGTCCTTTAAATGCCCCATCAGTGTTTTCAATGGAGAATTTAGTGACACCTTCCCTTTCTTCATTGTTCTTGTGCTTGCGTGATTGAAGGTGTTTATTATAATTTTTTTTAAGAATATCATTATCACATCTATTGCAATGTTTTGTTTCTTGGTCAAGTGGAGATATTTGTGTGAAAATATTGAATGTGTTTTTTATAACATTTATATTCATGATTACAAACATTGCAGTATGTTGGATTCACCATATTTATATAACAAAATTTTGCTTAAAAGAATTTTTTTTTTTGATGAAAATTCCATTTAATTTATAAGTGAATCTGTGCTTAACCCATTTTATCCTCCAACTTTTTTCACTTAATAAATACAATGTATCAAGACACAAAAGACAAGTTTCAATAAATCTCTTCATTTGTAAAAGATACTGAGAAATATGTCTGATATAAAATTGAATAAAGATAAATACAATTATGGTGAATAATATAAAGCTGGAACCCCCCCCCCCCCCCTTCATCTGCATACTCAACAATACTCTCGAATTAGTCCTTTCATTCAAGCTTTTGGGCCTCACCATCTGCCATGATTTTTTTCCTGGGAAAGCCACATCTCCAAGCTAGCCTCCAAAGCCAGTCACCGACTGGGAATCCTCCGTCGTGTAAAGTCCTTCCTTGGCACACCTGAGCTCCTGACCACTTGTAAAGCTTTCATCCGCAACTTGATGACTGCTTTTGCCTCTGCGATGGTGCTCCTGCCTCTCACCTTTCTCAGCTTCACTCTGTGGAAACCAATACATTTAGGATCATCGGTATCTCCCGCGGTGAGGCTGAGTCTTTGGGTCTCTCACTCTTTCACCGCAGGCAGGTCGGTGATCTTTCTGTCCACTTTCCAGCCTCGCCTCCCCACCCCACTCTGTCTCTGATCTGCCCCCCCCCCCAAAAGCCCACCTTGAGTCATGTTTAAGGTATACAAGAAACCACTCCGGAGATTTTGAAGCCATGTGGCAAAAACTTTTGTGGTCTGAACAAAACCAAGACAGAACTTTTTGGCCTAAATGCAAAATGTTATGTTTGGTACAAACCCAACACAGCACATCACCCAAAGAACACCATCCCTCCTGTGAAGCATGGTGGTAGCACATCCTGTTATGGGGATGTTTCCCGTCAGCAGGGACGAGGGCATGTGTCGGGATGGAAGGGAAAATGGATGGAGCAAGATACAGAAAAATCCCAGAGGAAAACCTGCTGCCCTCTGCAAGAAAGCTGAAATTGGGACCGAAGTTCACCTTTCAGCATGACTACGATCTGAAGCACACAGCCAAAGCTACACTGGAGTGGCTCAGGAAAAAAGGATAAATGTCCTTGAGTAGCTGCACAGTCAGAGCCCCAACCTAAACCCAATCGAAAATCTGTGGCATGATTTGATTGCTGTCCATCAACGCTCCCACGCAACTTGACCGAACTTGAACAGTTTTGTACAGAAGAATAGGCAAATGTTGCCCAATGAAGGTGTGCCAGGTTGTTAGAGATCTATCCCAACAGACTCACAGCTTTAATTGCTGTTAAATGTGCTTCCACCAAGTATTCACTCGGGGGTGGACACAGGTGGTATATTTTAATTGGTTTTCTGAAATTTGTAGAATTTATTTTTCTTTTGGAAGTTGTGGGTTACAATGTGTAAAAAGTCTGATTTAATGCAATTTAATTCCAGGCTATAAGGCAACAAAAGGTGAAAATTTTGAAAGGGCGTGTAGACTTTCTATAGGGGCTGAACGTCACTTTTAGACTCATCACTCAATGGAGAAAAATCATTTAAAAAAAATTCTTGGATTCAGATCTTCACCAAAATGTAATCATTTCGTCCTTGTCACATCCCCAAGCTCTCCAGCAAATTTTGTGCAAATCCATCCACAACCATTTTGAGATATCTTGTTCACAAACAGACATACAGGGGTGAAAACATAACCTCCATCCACCTTTGGTGGCAGAGGTAATACATTTATCTCCATTGTGCTTCCCCATGTGTCGGTTTCGAAATGACGTTATCCACCCCAGATTCCTCGGCACGCATGCACAGAAACCCCGAGTAATGAAGTAAATTAGGATGGCCTGACCATATGGCATGCCTCCCAGATGAGGATTGCAGAAGGAAAAGAGTTAAAAAAAAAACTTTTAAAGAAGCTGAAAATACCTGAGAGAAAGGTTGTGACTCCACAATAAAGCAGTGGGAGAACTTCCTGATCAACTCGTCCAAAAAGGCCAATTGTTCATCGATATTGCTCAAGTCTGATTTTCGTTCAGGAACAGAACCATTTTGAAATTTTGACTCTTTTTGTCTGAATGCTCCAAATTGTGTTGAAAAGACCATTTGAATCGCAGATTTTGTGCTAGTAACGGCAGGTTAAAAGTGCCTGGCAAGCAGAACTGAGTCACTGTAAAAGCACACAGTACATGTGCTAAGGGCGTCATTTAGCATTCTGACATCATTTTGAAAGTCATGTATTCTCAACTAGATCTCCATCATACAGTTTGTCTGTCTTGGTGGATGTCCCCCCCTACCAAGTGTACTCACCCCCTCGGTATGATGTACATGATTAATATGAATACATTAAATGCATTCCCTGGTGTGTTGCTGTCCATTGCAGGTGCTCTCCATGAATAATTATTTTTCCGTGGGTCCCGATGCACTTATGGCATTGAATTTCCATCGGCACCGCGAGAGGAGCCCTGGGCTTTTCACCAGCCGCTTGCTCAATAAGGCAAATTTTCTTTATTTAAACACCTGTCTTTGCCTTGGATACCTTACTGACAAAATTTTATATTTTGGTCTTGTTAAAACTAACACTTTTTGTGTACCTAAGATTGGTAATCAAAGTGCTCTCTGCCTGTGATGCGTTGCACAGGCCGTGTATTTCTTCTATGGAACCAAAGACTGTCTGGTCCAGGAATGCAAAGATTTGCACAAGAAGGTTGAGGTGAGTGTTTTTGGAGAGAAGTCATGACCTTCCAAGTATTGATGCTATGTCGTAATGTGTGAGAGCAACTTCTCCGATTTTAATGAACTTGTTGGGCTTCAAGAGCTATTTGCGTGAATTGGTCCTCGGTGAGAATTCCTTGATGGAAAGTTTATGTTGGTATTATCTATTTGTCTGCAAACTAATTTTAGGGGTTCAAATGGCTCGGACGACTGGGTCAGGGTTGAGGGATGAGTGTCACACTCCTATGAAGTACCACTTTACAGTCAGAGTTTCAAATAGCCTCTTCTAGCCCAACTAGTACTGCCTGGCTTCTCGTTTTGACCCTGCTTTGCCAAATGGAGGAAGGTGTGAAAGGCGAGTTTATGGCACCTGAAAACCAAATTTCTTCGGGGAGATAAACCTCGAGCCATGGTGAAGGCTGCCCACCTAGGAGGACAACTGTGAATTAAAACTAATGGTGGTAGGTTGGTTTCTCCCAGCTGAACCAGAGTTGTAGCACCACATACCTGATACGGATAGATGGACCTAACAATGGCCTTGTAATTTTCAGTCTCCTGGGTTGGTGTGCTGTATTGTGCATGCCAGACATGCTGCACTCCACCATGCATGGGAAAAGCGCTGCACCCCACTTCATACTCGAAACGTTGTCCCGCATGACAAACACGGACATTGTTGGTGTCAAGGAGGAAGCATACTAGTTCATATCCCTTTCGATGAAAACAAACACATCATGTTCTATAGAGGCAAGGGTTTATGTGGCAGACACTCCTTTCTGGTAGGATACCTACTATCACTTGCCATGAGTGGCACTTGATGTCAAGGTGCTCAGCATTATTTGGTTTAAAGGCCAAACAGCAACCATTTTCAGAGGTGCCATCTGGAATCTGGCAATAATGGCCAACAAGTACTTGCTATTTCGAACTCTGTTTTCTCAAAACCAAATTTGCATACCATTTAACAACGACATTATTCAACAAAATGGCGAGCACGTGTTGCATTCCACTTGGTTCTGCAGCTGGAACTCGATGGTCAACCAGTAGAGCTTCCAGCCTTGGAGGGGATCATCGTGTTGAACATCGCTTCCTGGGGTGGTGGTTGCCACTTGTGGGAAGGCACAGAGGATGGCCAGTGTCCTCCTGCAAGGTGAGTAGCCATTGCATCTTTGAATATATATTTCAGATTGAGAGAAACTATGATCTTGCTCTTTATCAAGCACACCTGGTTAGTAACTACACTGAAAGTGGGTCGCAAGAGGTTTCCCAACGTGAGAGGACTTCTTTATCTTCCTCTTAGATGTATGTTCATGTGCTGGTAGAGATACTGCAGCTGATTGAGTTTTTGATTTTGCAGGTGGTTTGCTTTTCCCCTCTCTTGCAACATCACACTGCTATGTTTATTCTTCCTGCTTTTTTGCTCATATTGGACTTGCTTGTGCTCATGTAGACAGGACGATGGGAAGCTTGAGGTGGTTGGCGTGTACGGTTCCTTCCATTTGGCTCAAATTCAGGTGAAGTTGGCCAACCCACTTCGCCTGGGACAGGCACACTCCGTCAAGGTATACGCTCGACACTCGACGAGTGGTGCTGTCAATATGTGTTTGTTTGTAAGAATGGTGTACCTACCATCTTATTCTTTGCTATACTTTCACACGAGTCGTGTCCTTGGCCATGACAACACTTCAAAGCGACGTGTCACATCATTGCAGAATTGTACATCAAGATGCATCTGTCTAGTCTGCTTATGTTTGGTACGGAAAGGTGCGATGACGACGATAATGATTGAAGCAAATGTATTCCTTCATTCTTGCAAGACAAGTATATGTACATATTTAAATTGTTTAAATATCTACATTTTCCTGTCTCGCTCTGCCCCTCCATGGCCTCCATATACATATCGTTTACCTGTTTCGATATCGCAGAGAGTTCCAGTTAGTTTGGAAATAAACTTTATTCATGGTGTTTTATTGGAGGGGGTTGTGGGGCAGGTGGTGGCTTCAGAAGTGCATGGTGCTTTTTTTTTTTTTTTTTTTTTTAAAGGAGCAAGATGCATTATAAGAGGGGTGGGGTTGCAGTGCCCCTCTGGTTCATTTGAGCTTTGGGCTCCTTCTCAGAATTTGAATTTAATTTTTCACCCATAATGTACAAAGCATTAAATGGTGCCAATAATCCCAGCAAGGTCACATTATCCTCCTGTGAACTATAATTAAAACGTCACACTAAACGTTGGGGCAAACCCTCCGTACATTTGAATGATTTGATCTGGCGTCACGCTCAATTCCCCAATGGATTGATTGTCATATCTAACACGCTCAATCCGTCACTACGATGTGTACTCCAGAATCTGCCTTGGTTACCTCTGCCGCCGAAGGTGAAGGAGGTTGTGTTTTCACCCCTTTCTGTCTTTTTGTTTGTATATTGGTTAGTCGATTTTGTTTGTCCGTTTGTCGCCTACAGGTCACAATTTTAAACCGATCTTCACGAAACTTCACCGCATGATGGAGTTTGTCATAAGGAAGAAGTGTTTTGCTTTTGAGGTCAAAGGGTCAAAAAGTTAATAACATAGGTGACATTTCTAAAATCCTTTATTTTCATCCAATTGAAATTTGTGGAGGATTTATTTTTCAGGTCACTGAATTCAACTAGCCAATTATTTTTGAGATCAACGTGGACCAAAAGGTCAACATAGTCCCAAGGTCAACAACTAAGGTGGCATTTCTAAAATCCTCAATTTTCATCCGATTCACTTGAAATTTGAAAAGGATTTATATTTCAGGTCACTGAATTCAACCACCAAATTATGTTGGAGGCCCACATTGGCCAAAAGGTCAACATAGGCCAAATTTATAAAATTGCCAATTTTCATCCGATTCACTTGAAATTTGAAGAGGAGTTGCATCTTTGTTCATTGAATTCAACCACCAATTATTTTTGAGGTTAACTTTGTTTCATGGATTTTGCAAGTATTGTGCTCTGCTCGACGTCGTCTTCTTGTTTGTTTGTTTGTTTGCTTGTGTACAGGATATCCCAACAGTTGTGGACGGATCTGGTTGAAATTTGACAGGCAGGTTTGGTGTGTGACAAGGACGAATTGATTAGATTTTGGTGAAGATCCGGATCAGACTACTAGATTTTTTATAAAGTGATTCTTCACCATTGAGAGACAGTACTAAACCTGTGTGTATGTAATTGTGTGTGTATATATATATATAAAATCATATATCACGATATCTGAAAAAGTGGGCGGATTTGGACGACACTTGGTGGACAGGTCGGGTGTGTGGCAAGGACGAATTGATTCGATTTTGGTGAAGATCCAAATCTGGATATGGTGATTATTTAATTGTTAAAGTGATTCTTCACCATTTAGAGATGGGGCCACAAACGATATAGTACTGTATAGGAAGATATTTCAAAAATGTAATGGGCCCAATATGTTCTCGTGGATCAGGCATTATGTAGCGGAGGTATGTGCTCTACCGAGTGCCCTTCTCGTTACCTCTGCCACCGAAGGTGGACAGAGGTTATGTATGTATTCATCCGTTTGTCTGTCTGTGAACAGGATATCTCAAAAAGCTGTTGACAGATTTGAATGAAACTTGGTAGACAGGTTTGGTATGTGACAAGGATGAATTAATTACATTTTGTTGAAGATCTGGATCCGGATACTAGAATATTTTTTTTCAGTGATTCTTCATTATTGAGAGGGCCAAAAACGATATAATGTACAGTCTGGCACAATAGTAAAGTAGTGGATGGGTTATGCAAAAGTTGGTGGATGAGTTGGGTAGGTGCCAAGAACAAGCCTATTTGATCTTGGTGAAGGTCCCGATGCCGATCCGGCCTATCTGTGAGATACAAAACGTAAACTGTTCAGCCTGACAAAGGTACGCATTCTACCGAGTGCCGTTCTAGTTTGTTTTGTGACTTGGTGATGAAAGGTTTTGTTTTGTTTTTAATTTTAATTTTTAAATAACATTGGATCAACACATGCAGCGAAAAGCTCATGCTGTGCAGAGTGGTAATTCTGATGCAGGAAGTCGTGGGAACTGGTGATGGGGAAACTTGAAGGATTTACTGGCACATCATTAACATTTAACAATTGCCTCATCACTGGGCCTGCTTCACCAAAACGACAGGGATAGCTTGATACAATCTATAAATCTGTGGTTTAATTATTTATTTATTGACTTATTTTGAGGGTCATGGGGTGGTGAGTGCAATCCTATTTACCTCTGCGGCTTTGATTTGATTTTTATGATGACTGTGGGTCTCAATCGAAATTCCGATATTCGGCCGTTCCAAAAGTGCATGCAAGTGCGCGCTCAAAATCGAGGATTTGTGGTTTTTACATTGAATATTTTTTCGAGTGAAGATCGCTGTTGTGGCAAAGCTTTTTTGTGGCACTGTGCAATTTTCTTTCCTTCGATCCCATGTCAGCTGACCCTCAAGGAATCCCAGATGCCGATGCAGGTCGACGGTGAGCCTTGGGAGCAAGGCCCTTGCTCGGTTCTCTTGGAGCACAAGACCATAGCCCGAGTACTGGCACGCAGACCCCAGTCAACCTCAATATCGTAAACATCAACTCGCACTGTGTGGCCTTGTCATAGCAGGAATCCCATTGGGACAGCAATGCACCCCTCCCATCGTCACCCGGACCCATTCCCTCCCCCGGCCTTCCCAAATGTACATGTGCCTCCCAAATTTCCAATGGTCGCCTTATCATGCAATTCCATGGTTTTTTTTTTTTTTTTTGAGTTGACGTTTGCTTCATGGGCTTGTGCTTGGCTTTCCAGGTGTGTACGTATTACTTTTCCAAAATGGTTTTTAGTTCCTCATTCCCTTTGAAGTGTCAGGTGCATTGTGCCCCTGTTTGGCACGGCTAAAAATGCTCCATCAATAATGAACATGATGTAATGGCAAGAGGTGATTTACTAACCACGTGGAAGACCAAAAGTGCCAGATTGCTATGCACTGCAGGAGTGGACCACAAGTTATTCGATTTCATTTGTTGCCAACAATGTCAAAGTGATTACCAAACAATATTATCAATAACTTTGTTGTATTAAGAATGTTGAGAACTTTTCTCACCAGATGTTGGTAAAATGGGCATTTCTTTTTAACTTGATGCTCAGTCACGTGAGTCACGATTTGTTAGGGTTAGGGTTAGGGTTAGTGGAATCCCATTGGCCTTTATAATTACTTTATAATGGTTTGGAGGGGGTGGAGGTCGCGGATGGGCAGTGTGTAGTTTTGGATAATTATGTAGTCGATGTTTACAGACTGTCAGCATTACTCAGCCCTTGGGGGCAAAGACCAACCTTCAGTTTTTTTTTTAATTTTTTTTTGTGGTGGATCATTTCTAGGTCATGTAAGCATGGTACATGTTTCGCACTGTATGCTTTAATTGCTTCTTTGCTTTTGTGCTCTTTCATTCGGAAATCCAGTTTTGATGTAAATACGCTGTAAATACGTGCTGGATCGGTTAAACTGCATCTCCTTGTAGGACTCATTGGACCCTCAAGGAGGCCGCTTGATCCAACATAGTGTGCGGAGGTGTTGTTGGGCTTGTATCCTTGAGGAGGCCTCATGGTCTAATTACTCTAACGTGATGTGCGGAGGCATATAAACTACTGTAGTTCTGGATGTTCGATGCTTCGACTAATATCGTGATTTACATCAGTTGGGAGAGGTGTTTATTTGAGGTTTGCTGTTGCCATGTTACTAAATTTGCATTTAAATGACTTGTACAACCTTCTGAACATCCTGCTTGTACAGTCCTCGTAAGTTATGGAAAGGGGAGGTGGGGGGTGGGGGGAGAAGGTAACTTATTTGACTCAATTTCATGGCTTTTGAAGAAGTCTTTTGTTTGTTAATTTTTCTTTGTCATTGTTATCTCCATAAGTAATCCTTGTATGAAGATATGTGAAATTTCATGTTTGGGTCGTGACACCAACCCAAGCGTTCTGTAAAGGCGTTTTGGTTTTTCCGTAACTCTGATCAGTGTAGTTTACTTCTAAATGTGAAAGTGCAGTTTGCACGAAAGGCCGTGATTGAGGAAAGTCAAAGGATGTATAAATTGATTTTGGGAAGATCAAATTCTATACTTTGGTTCACATTCATCTTTGGCATGCTATATTTGAGTTTGTGTGAAAGTGTTATGTTGTCTTTTATTTATTTATTTTTCTTTCTTTTTTAATTTATTTTTTTATCTTTTCCTTTGAGAATAAAACTCGTGTCTTCAGAGTATTTTTTTTTTCTTTTCTCAAAGGTGTCATGGACAAGTCCGAGTTTAGAATGTGCTTGTTTTGTTTAACACTCGCGGGCCCTTCCACCCGTGGAAGTACCTTCGGAAGGCAATGTGCAGCGGCACAGTCTGGGAAATGCATTTTATAATTTTTCGATCCTCGTGGAGGATCTCTAAATCTTACTCATGTTGTTTTTCTTCATCTTCTTCTTGTGGACTTTTTTGTTTCACAGCCTACAGTTTTCATCGAAACTTCCTGAAACTTGGTATGTACATGTAAAAATACTCTGCGCAGACAGTAACCATCTCCAATTTTGAAAATTCCTCCTAGAAAAAAAATTTTGACGTCAAAATATCTCCGCTAATGGAAATCGCCTAAAAAAATTTCCGAAACTAGGCAAGCTTTTTGAATTCTGTTTGCGGGAATCGAACAGAGCATTAGCAAAGATGAATTACCGCACATACGATGCATCACTATGACGTCGTATCAATTTTTATGATGTCATTTGTATTTTTGGACTTTTTTTTTTGTTTCACAACCCAGAGTTTTCATCATATCTTCATGAAACTTGCCATGTATATGCAGAAAGCCCACACACAGACAGTAACCATCTCCGATTTTGGAAATTCTTCCAAGAAAAAAAAGTCGACGTAATATCGCCGCTAATGGCAATCGCCTATACCATTATCTCCGAAACTAGGGAAGCTGTTTGAATTTTGTTTGCGGGAATCAAGCCGGGTATTAGCACAGATAATTTATCGCAAACCTGATACATCACAATGACGTCATCATTAAGAGGACGAGGATTTTAGCTCATTTGAGCTTGTTGAAAGAAATTTTATTGATCACAACATACAATAATGGAATATGATTTGTAAAAACAGCTACGACCAAAGGTGGCGCTATTTCCTCCATATGTCAACTTTGGAGTTCCAGTTACATCCACGATTGTTCCATTGTAGTAAAGATTATTGAAAAGGAAACACATCGGTAATTAACTTACTCTACCTTTCAAACACCAGAAACTCCAACAAGCCTTTCCTCTAAATAAAACAACTTCCACATTTGTTTAACAATGGGGAGGGATGTTATAGGAATGTATCTTTCACAATGCATCCTGAATGTTGTACAAGGAATTCCAATACAGGAGGCCAATTGGCCCATCATGTGTGTACTGCATTAAACCAATATATTGTTGGTGTAGGATGGAGGCCAATTCACCAGGGTGATCATTATATATGTGATTCTTTAAAAAAGAAGATGACAAAAAAAACGGGGGGGGGGAAGAGAAGAGAAGAGAAGAGGTAACACTGAACCTATTCATTTTCTGATGAGGTTTTTTTCTTGCAGCCGTCACAAGCGTTCCATATGTCTACGATCATCGTCATTCCATACCAATATCCTTCGACCCATCTCATGCCATTGTTTCTCGATACATGGCATTGAAGTTTAAACCCAATTACTGCTTCTGCTGTCACTACCTTTCCATAGACCATTCCCTGCATTCATTACTTTGAATGAAAGACCTTTGCCTCTACCATCATGACTCTCTCTTCCACTTGACTCTCAGTGTCACACCAGACAGTGTCCATTCTGCTGAAAATTTCTGCACTTATTTTGTCTCTACCCTTCATTATCTTAAAGCATTGCTATCATTTCACCTCATCACCACCTTTCTAATGTATAAAGTCTCTCTCAGTCTCTCTCACACTCACACTCACACTCACACTCACACTCACACTCACACTCACTTCACTTCACACATTCCTCATAGCTTTGTCTAACTTGACCCAGAATCAGTCGAGTTCTTCTATGAATCGTCTATGGCATGCTTGAATTGAATCTTTGGCAGATAGGGATGTCCCTCAGATATGGTGACTAAAATTGGACACCATTTTCTAGATGGGGCTTAATTTAATTCCTGTACAAAGTAAACACTACTTTACATTTTTTGCCTTCTGTTTACCCCCAGATCCTTCTCCTGGGTGACAGGCTCCAAGATTTCCTCTTGCATCATATAATCCCAATGTGTTTTTTATTATTATTATTATTTTTTAAATATTCTTACCTATTTCCCAGTACCTTACATTTCTTTATGTTGAAGAGTATCTAGATTTTCCTGAATCTGATCATCCCCCTATCTGCTCTCTACCTTACCTTCAAGCTTTGTGCCATTTGAAAATTTGCAAAGCTGACTCTTAACCCCACTGTCCAACTTATTGATGTATAAAATATAAATAATACAGTAATCATCATAGTACTGATCCACGAGGTACCCCACTGTTTCCATCCTCCCATTTGCTTCCCATTACTCATCCAGTTCGTCACCCTGACCAGCCATTCCATAAGCCCTCACCTAAGTGAATAACCTTATATAGGGTACCTTATCAAATGCCTACCACCATCCATAGCATTTCCCTCACCGCTTCTCTTCACCCCCCCCCCCCCATGAGAAACTTTCATAGAACAATAATAAATAAATGTCAAGAAAAAGCTGAATGCTGTTGAGTAACAAAACCAAATGCTATCTTCAAAGAACCACCATGGTTTGGATATAATAGTTAAAATAAATATAGCACAAGAGGTCGAAAGATGCCTCATCCAAAAGACACGATTGAGTAATAGATTTTAAAAGTAAAACGAGCTCTTATGGTTAAAATAAAATGCCATTTAATCAAGTAAGTATTGATTTACTACCTCTAATTTTTGCAATAAAGGAAACTGTAGTATTGGTAAGATCCTTTATCTCGTACTCTTAACGGCCACTATTATTCCCTCGTTCTCGTGGGGTTGGTGAAGGAAGCTTGGTCCCAAGTATTTCATGAACAAGCTGGTCAAGCCCAACGTTGGGCAGGAATTTGTAATGTTCATGGGTCCTCCCAAAAGACACCGTAGACCGTGGGTTCTTTAATAGCAGCAGACGGGACATCCAGTTTAATCACCATCCGAGGGATGGCACACCCATTGATGAAACACCGGGATAACCTTTTCTAGTTGGGCCGGGATTCAACCCAGGCTTGACAGCTTCGAGGTGAGTGTGCGTACCTCTTGGCCATCCTGCCAGCCCACTTCCTTTGTCTGATCATGTCGTCTTATTGTATTTTCCTGCAGAAAAACTCCCCCCCCCCGCCCCCAAAAAAGAAAATATTTCAAAAGAAAAAGAGCAATCCGAAATTTCAGACCCTCGCCAGGACTTGTGTATTTTGTGTACTTGTGTGTATATAGTGATTGAGACAACTGGAACTGCCAATTTATAACTGCTTACAGTGATGACCGGGTACCAAGACGTCACGCATTGATGCAGCCCCGCTTTGATTGGATACCTGACCCTGACCCATGACGTTTTTTCATTATCTATTATTCAATTGAATTTAGAATGGGATTAAAATCAAATGGAAGACCAAATAGATACATCCTGCATTGGAGCAATCAGAAGGAACCCGAATAAGCAAAAAGCAGAGATGAAGTCGTCAGGAGGAACCTGGGTGGGAGTCACATTTCAGCTGCTACTCCTCTACCCTCAAACCCATCCCGGCACAGCCAAGTGAGCCTTATTTTTAAAAAAACAAAGAACCCATATCAAAAAGTTAAATAATCCTGGCTGCCAGACCATGCATCTAATCAAGTTGAAATTAAAATTTTTTATTCCCCCATCATGACGATCATAAATGTGAAGTTTCACATCAATTGAATAAGCAGTTCCAGAGTCCCCGGTGTGTACCCCGGTCAGAATAGGTACACCGTATCCCTGCGTGTCGTAAGAGGCCACTAAAAGGGTTGGCGTCAGGAAGGGCATCCGGCCATAAAAACATCGCTTCAAAAGGAAACCATGATGAGTACAACTGATGGGCAGGGTACAGCCTGAAGTACCCCGTGGGGGTCCTCACCCCCTCTCGTTAAAACTCAAGGTGGGGAACCCGATCGAAGCAAGGGAGGAAATTTTTCCATTTATGATGACCAATCGTCTGATGCCCCACGTGGAGATCGGTTTCTGAGGTTTGGTACATGGAATGTAGGGACAATGACAGGGAGATCTGGAGAAGTGGTTGAAACATTGGTCAGAAGAAGAGTGGACATATGTTGTGTGCAGGAGACACGGTGGAAGGGAAGTGGTGTGAGAATGGTGAAGGGAAGGCAGGGGCAGAAGTACAAGTTTATGTGACAAGGGTGCCCGGAAGGTGTGCATGGTGTTGGTGTCATGTTTTCTGAGGAGTTTGTAGACAGTGTAGTGAGTGTGACTAGAGTGAGTGAAAGGTTGATGATGGTGAGAATTGTGATCGGAAATCTCTTGGTGAACGTCATCTCGGGATATGCCCCGCAGGTCGGTCGAAGCGATGAAGAGAAGAACATGTTCTGGTGTGCGATGGAGAAGTTGATGGAAAATGTGAAAGATGAGGAAGTTGTTGTGGTTGGAGGAGACTTGAATGGACATGTGGGAAGGAGTCCAGACGGTTTTGAGGGAGTCCATGGGGGTTATGGATATGGTGTGAGAAATGGAGAAGGTGAAAGGATCTTGGAGTTTGCTGATGGAGCTGATTTGTTGATTTGTAATACTCAATTCCAGAAAGTGAATAATAAGCTTATTACATACACGTCAGGTGGGTTGACGACAACCATTGACTACCTGATGGTGCGTCAGCGAGATAGGCGAAACCTCCGGGACACAAAGGTGATCCCAGGGGAGGAGACTGTTTCGCAGCACCACCTGGTTGTCTGCGATATAAGGGTGAAAGGTGCGCGGAGAATTCGGCGGGTGAAGTACCAACCGAGGGTGAAGGTGTGGAGGTTGAAAGAGGTGACAGTGAAGGAAGCATTAAGAGAGAGGCTGAGTATGGTTGAAGATGATGTGGTTGAGCTGGAAAGTGGTTGGATGTCAATGACAGATAGTCTATTGGGAGCCGTTAGTGAGGTATGTGGATGGACAAAAGGACCACCGAGGCACTCGGAAACATGGTGGTGGGGTGATGAAGTTGGAAAGACGATTGAAGAGAAGAGGAAGAAGTTCAAGGAATGGCAAAAGGCAAAGGGTACGGTGGAAGAAGAGGCAGCGCATGAAAGTTATAAGGAAGCCAAGAAGGCTGCAAAGAAAGAGGTTGCAAAGGCGCAGGAGGCCCATCGGAAAATGTTCGGAGAACGCTTGGATTCGGAGGAGGGTAAGAGAGCAGTATTCAGGATCGCAAAGCAGATAGCGAGAGAGAGATTTGATGTGACGGGGGTGAGTTGCCTGAAGGATGAAGTGGGACATTGTTGTGGATTCAGATGGAATTAAAGGAAGATGGAAGAGATATATGGAAAGGCTGTTGAATGTAGAAAATGAATGGGATAGAAACATCGAGAGTAACCCAGTTTTAGGACCAGCAGAGAAGATAACTGAGAAGGAAGTTGAGGAAGCTATAAGAGCAATGAAGAGTAGAAAAGCAGGAGGGCTGACGGGAGTTGTGGGAGATATGTTGAAGGCAGCGGGAAGTTGGGGTGTGAAGAGAATGACAGAGATCTGTAATCTGGTGGTGAAAGAAGGCCGCATTCCAGTGGATTGGGAACTGAGTACCCTCGTCCCTCTGTACAAGGGGAAAGGTGACCCTCTGGACTGTGGCTCCTATAGAGCAATAAAGTTATTGGAGCATGGAATGAAGGTATTGGAAAGGGTGTTGGAGAAGAGGATAAGGAAGAAGGTAAAGATTGACGAAATGCAGTTTGGATTTATGCCAGGAAGAGGAACGACAGATGCAATTTTTATTGTAAGGCAGTTGCAGGAGAAGTACATGGAGAAGAGGAAGAAGTTGTTTTTTGGGTTTGTTGATCTGGAGAAAGCATTTGATAGGGTCCCACGTGAAGTAATGATGTGGACATTGAGGAAGTTAGGAGTGGAGGAATGGTTGATCAGAGTAGTGATGGCCATGTACGAGAGAGCACGCACAGCTGTAAGGACGAAGGATGGGAACAGTGGTGAGTTTGAGGTGAGGGTAGGAGTGCACCAGGGGTCGGTACTAAGTCCACTTCTATTTGTAGTTGTGATGGAGGTGCTGGCTCGGAGGGTAAAGGAGGGTTTACCGTGGGAGCTGCTGTATGCAGATGATCTGGTGTTGATTGCAGAGAGTATGGATGGACTGATGGAGAAGATGAACAAGTGGAAGGAATGTATGGAGGCAAAAGGTTTGAAGGTGAATATCAGAAAGACAAAGGTGATGGCAAGTGGTAAAGCATGTGGTGAGGTGGAAAGGACTGGGAAGTGGCCGTGTGCTGTGTGCAGGAAGGGTGTCGGAGTGAACTCCATTCAGTGTACAATGTGTGCTGAATGGGTTCATCGAAAATGTAGTGGGGTGAGAGGGTCATTAACCAGTGTGGCAGCTACATTCAAGTGTAAGGTGTGCGTCGAGGGAGCAGCAGATGAATGAATTGTTGAGTTGGATCTTGGAGATGGTGTGAAGTTGGAAGGGGTGAAAACATTTTGCTATCTCGGAGACATGCTGAATGGAGAAGGTGGATCAGACTCTTCGACGGTTGCTAGAGTGAGATGTGCATGGAAGAAGTTTCGGGAACTGAGTGGCGTGCTGACAAAGAGGGGAGTGTCGTTGAAGCTGAAGGGAAAGGTGTATGCTTCATGTGTGAGGAGTACGATGATTTATGGGAGTGAGACATGGGTACTGAACATGGAGCAGCAACAAAGGCTGGAAATGCGAATGGTTCGGTGGATGTGTGGAGTATCATTGAGAGAGAGGAAGACAAATGATGACTTGCGGAAGATGATGGGAATAGAGTCTGTGATGGAGGTTGTGAAGAGAAACAGGTTGAGATGGTTGGGTCATGTGTTGAGGAAGGATGAAAGTGACTGGGTGAGAGGAGTGTTGGAAATGAGTGTACTCGGAAGTAGAGGACGGGGAAGACCGAGAAAAACTTGGCTAAATGTGGTGGAAGAGGAAATGTGGGCAAGGGGATTAAGAAGGGGAGATGCAGAAAACAGGGTAAAGTGGAGAAGATTGTCATGGGGCCCGCAAGGCTAACCCCCGCTTTAGCGGGGAAAATGGCCTTTAAATGCTTGTGTGTGTGTGTGTGTGTGTGTGTGTGTGTGTGTGTGTGTGTGTGTGTGTGTGTGTGTGTGTGTGTGTTCCAGAGTAAACATTTAATATTTTTCATCAATCCAATATGGCTGCCAAACCATGTGACCTATCCATTATTCCTTCAACTTGTGCACCCATGGCTTGGGGAACATTTTCATGAAGTTTCCCCTTGATTTGTCCAGTCATTCTGGAGAAGATTTTAATTTTTTTTTTAATAGGTTTTAGGGTAAATTCAGTATGGCTGCCATATGTGGAACCTTTTGTTTCTCATGGATAGGTGGTCATATGTGTAAAGTTTTGCCTCGATCTGTTCAGCCACTTCAGAGAAGATTCTTCAAGGTTTACTTTTTATTTTATTTTTTTTCTCAACAATGTAGCTGCCAAATCACATGACTGATGTCATCAATTTTTTTTTGTGGGCCATTTTATCCCAGGATGACCCTCAAAATTTTTTCATACTGATCATATGTAACGTTCTACATTTGCAAGAATGACGTCATAAAAAAAAAAAATCACACATTCCCCATGAGTACTTACCCTGTGCCAAGTTTCAATTTTTTTTTTTCCTTGGTGCAGTTTCAGATAGAGGTTCAAAGTTTTTCAGTTTTTCCAACATGGCTGCCACACCACGTGACCCATGACGTCATAATTATGATTAAAACATTCTACATGAGCCGTCGCTGCTATGGTAAAAATTTTGTCCTGTCATGAAAATTTTGTCTCAATCCAACAAGGGGTTGCGGAGAAAAACACGAAAGTGCTGTGTGGACAGACTGACGGACAGACAACAAACAAACAGACCCAAACACAATACCCTCTCCTTCGGTGAGGGTAATGATCGGTTTCTAAATGTCAAATAAAAGGGAAAATGCAACATGGAGACCCGGTGTACATGGTGGAAATATCTGCATGTTGAGATCCAGGCATGAGTGGGTGAGTTGGAGATGGTCATGACTCCTCCCACACCCAAAGAAGTAAATATGGAGGGCCAGAGGTGCAGAGATGATAGAAACAATGCTGATGCGTCGCCAGCTTCTCCACTACAGGAGCTACGTGAACCCTCACCCTGAAGGCAGATATCCAAAGATAAAGAGGCCTTAACCCCTGTTTCAAACAGGTGGGTGAGAGAGCAGAAATGTCCAATGAAGATGACGAGATTTATCGGTGTTGATTGTTTGGCTTTCAGTGGTGGTGGAGTCACTAGCAACGTTCGAGCCAGGCAAACGTGACCGAAGTCGAGCGATGGCAAGGTACGAAGGCGTGTTAAAAAGTAGGGCCTCTTGTTCTTTTCCTCCAAACCAGGTAAAGATAAAGGATAAATGAGTTGGAAAGGGGGGGGGGTAGGAGGTGGGTGGGAGAGGAGTCGCGTGTTGGTCTAAAATGAGAACAAGGGGGAGAGGTGAAAGGTGTGTGTGCACACAGGATGGGGACAGCAATATGGAGTAGTCGGTCCAGCAAGACAGCCTGGGCAATGCTACTGATTAATTTGGGACGTTCAGGTCATCAATCAAGATGGTAGTAGCTCTGCGAGGTGGGCAGCAGTTCAGAAACAAGGTCTGGCTAGGTAGTTTGAATGTGGGATCGATTGTGGGGGGGGGAGCGGTTGAGGTGGTGAAGATGATGCAGAGGAGATTGAAAGTGGTGTTTGTGTAGGAGACCAAAGGGGGAAGGAGACAGGGTGAGAAAGGTTAATATGAGGGTACAAGCTGTTGCATGCAATAGGGGATGGAAGGAATAATAGCGTGGGAATCATAGTATCACAAGAGATCACAGTGGAAAGATGGGGACGGATAGATATGGCATGGTTGGTGATACAGAGGCAAATGGTGTGTGCTGTGTTGGTATATGGGAAAGACTGGGGTGGAGAAGCATAAATTCAGGGATGCACTGGAAAGGATGATAGGGGTGGTTGAGCTGGAGGTGATACTGTGCATTGTGGGGGACTTCAATGCATATGGGGGAGTAGCGGAGCCAGGTGAAGAGGAACATGTTGGTAAATTTGGTTGGGTAACGAGGAAAATAGAGGGTCAAAAGCTGGTGGCAAGGAATGGGATGGTTATAGCTTGTTCATTCTTTCAAAAGAGAGAAAGCCATGATTACCTGTAGGAGTGGACAGCATAGAACAGAACTGGATTAGGTGGTGGTAAGGAAGAAACAGTTGTGGAGTGTTAAGGATTGCGAGGCAGTGGCGGGAGAGCATGTTACCACCCAGGACAAGCAAATTGTGTTTGTGGTATGGATGAAGAAAAGCAGGGGTGGGAAGATTATTAGGTGGGGAAGTGTAGGGGCAATGTCGTCATGGAGTACAAGGGGAGGGTGAGGGCCAGGTATGAGCAACTTAGCGAAGAAGTGGAAAATTTGGAGGAGTGGAAGTATGGAGAGGCATTTAGGGGAATTGCAGAAGTTTTGTGAAGACCAACGTCAGGAAATGATGTATCGTCGAGGGATAGACACCAGGTAAGATGGACGGAGGAAGTAGCGAAGGCAGTTGGTGAAAAGAAGGAGGTTTGGAAGAGGATGTAGACGGTCAAGGATAGAGGATAGCAACAAGATGTTGGGTTGCTGTCCCTGTATGGGAAAAAGAAGAAGGCAGCAAGGAGAGCTGTGGATAAGGTGAGGAATAATATGGAAGAGGAGGTGTACAACAAGTGGGAAGATGATTCATAAACTGGCTCATGACAGGGATGAGTATGGTACGGACATGAAAGGGGGTGGGGGGCGGTGATTAAGGAGGGGGGCGGGAGGATAGTGACAGAGAGGGGGCAGTATTGAAGGTGTGGGAAGGGTATTTTGGGATTTTGGGGAGCTGTTGAACTGGGAAGGGGTGGTGGCGAGATGGAGCTACCGTGTTATGTAAAGAGGAAAGTGGAGCTGGTAGAGATCATGGAGGAAGAGGTGTGGATGGCATTTGAGAGGATGAAGAAGGGAAGATCACCAGACATTGATGAGGTGTGGAGAGACAGATAATTGCAGTGGGAGAAGTTTGAGTCAGTTGGATAAAGAGGCTGTTGAATGTATGTTTGAGAGTTCAATTCCTGAAGATTGGAAGACAGGGTTAATTGAGCTGATTATGGAAGGAGAAGGGCGATGTTGAAGATCTGGGGAAGTACATGGGCATTATGCTCCTAAGTCATGTCATGAAGGTGTTGGATGGGAGAGAATTCTGGACAGGAGGATAATGAAGAGCGCGGAGACAAAGATCAGAGAAGAGCCACAGGGGTTTAGAAAGGGCAGGGGGATGGCGAATGGGATGTTTATGCGAAGACAGAGAGCGGAGAAGAGGTTTGAGGTGCAAGGTGAAATAGCATTGGAATTTGTGGACTTGGAGAAGGCCTCTGACACTGTCTCGAGAGAGATGGTGATGAGACGGATGGGAGTGCTGGAACCAGAAGTTAGGTTGGTGGAAGGAATGTACAAGGGAATGAAGGGAAGAGTTTGGGTTGGTCTTGTGATGTCTTAGATCAGTGTGACTATCGGTTTGAGGCAGGGAAGCACTCTCAGCCCACTCATGTTTATCGTGGTGATGGAGCAGGTAAGGTGGAAGGTAAACATGAGGGGTCGTATGGGGAGGATGTTGTATGCGGACGATCTGGCTCTCGTGGAGAGTGGGTGGGAGATGCAGGAGTGGAAAGAGGCATTTGGGAAGCATGGGCTGAAGAGTATGGAAAAGACTGAGGTGATGTGGGTGGGGCAGCAGAGAAAATAAATGAATAACAGGTTAGAGGGGAAGGAAATTAGACAGGGAAATAGGTTTGAGTATCTGGGGGAAACAGTGACCGGGGAGGGTAAGTCGGACGATTCAGGTCAGTGCGAAAGTGTCGAGGTGGGTGGAGGGAGTAATGGCAGACAGAAAGATATCAAGGAGATTGAAGGGGAAGTTTCTGATATCGTGTGTAACACCGGCCTACCTTTATGGTCTGGAAACGGTGGCATTGACAGACAACAACAGAGGCTGAAGGTTTGTGAGAACAACTGGGTCATGAGGATTGTGGGATTGAAGAGGGTGGATAGAAGGACGATGGATAAACTAAGGGAGGAGTGTGCAAATGAGCTTTATGGGGAGATTGGTGAAATGCTGGCTGAGATAGGCTGGGCACTTAGTGTAGATGGGGTAGGAGAGAATGGCAAAGACAGCAGATAGGTAAAAGGAAAAGAGGAAGACCGCCGTGGTTGAGATGGGAAGATTGTGTGAGGAGGGATGTCAGTAAGGTGGAGGTGTTTGGAGAGTGGTGAGAGTTGGCTGAGGACAGAGGGAAGTGGAGGAGTATCATGGTCGAGGCAGGGCAGAAGGTTGGTGTCATTGGACCTCATCCCTTATAAAGGGAAGAGGAGGAGAAGGAGAAGACCAAACATGTTCCGATCTCGGTTTGTCTTCCTTTGCCGTTAGACGATACCTAATACATACACACTTGCTAGGGTTACTCATACGTAACATTTAAGTTGTAGTGGATTTTGTGGATCAAAATAACGTGTTCCAGGTAGACCTTGGAGCTGAGAGAGTACTGTGAGTCCGCATGGCCTGGGTGTAATGCTCCTAATAAAGACCCAAGTGCAACCATGTCCGAATGCCCCAAAGCGAATGTCCCAAATGTCCCAAATGCAAAGTGTGGCATTGTTGTTATCAGAACCTTGACACAGACAATTCATTTACATATATATTATTACGAAATGGTTGGACGTGTCTACTCCACCACACACTGCATCGAAAAAAAGGGGGCATTTACTTCCAAACAGTAGATATACCCCAAAAGGGGAAGGGGTTTAAAAAGAAAGGGGATGGGGGAAAAGTGGAGGAAGAGCCCTTAATATACAACATGTAGATCCTGATAATGAGCTCATGAAGAGATGAAAATAATTCCTGTCCTCAGCTCTTGGCACCTTTTTTGGAGAACCCCTTGAAGTACTTCACACAGTGTGGGTCACTCAGGTGCTCACCATGTACCCTTTGACTCATGCTGATCAGAAACATGTCTGGAGATGATGCGAGCTGAAGTGAGAAGTTTCCATTCCACGTTAACACTGATTGGTGTGATGGTCCATGATGCGAGAGAACTCATCCCTGGTTTAATGGGTTTCTTGAACACAATGGTTGAGCTTATACAAAGAAGATACTGACATGCTCACAGGGGTTACCAATGTCTGATTGACCTCCTCCGTGGGCACTTCCTTATTGGCCTGGTCGTCGAGATCATTTTCGCCCTCTTCCTGCTGCACCTGTTGTGCGAAGCATGGTCTGAGTTATCCAGTCATCGACTTGTTAAACTTTAAATCATTCACTGCGAGCTTTAAATAAATGTTATGAATGCTGGAATGGCAAAGTGTGCGTGTGGTTCAAATGAAGGTCGTTGCACCTTTGTTATTGGAAGTGGATGTGGGTTAGGTAGATGTCAATGTCATGCAAGAATGCTTCAAGTGCCAAGTGGTGCCAATGCGTGCTCAAATTGACACCGCATTTGGTGCGTAGTCTTGCATCTGCAACACCTGCCCATGGTGTTGCATAATTTATGATGGCTCGAACGATACCAATGATATGGTGTCCCCCGTAGCCCAGATAGCCCAGAGGAAGGATAGCCCAGAGGTATGCTCACTCACATCTCAGCTGTCTCACCTGGGTTTGAATCACGACACAGCTATGAACTGTCATCCTGGTGTTTCACAGGCAGCAGTGTAGGTCATGATGTAATTTTGTGCAAAATGTTTGTTAAAATAAAACTTTCACTTGATTTTGTATCTTTAAGTTGCAAAGGTTTAAAAAGAGAAATAGGGTGTCTTTTTTAATTATTTTTTTTTTTACAAACAGGGTAAGAATACCAAATCCAAGATGGCCATCAGCATTGAAAATGGGCTCTCGTTATGGAATAGCTGGCATTAAACATAAGTTGTCGTTGCTGTTGTGAATTCAGTCATGTTGATACCATATTTATAACGTGAGATACCTAAATAAACGATATTATGGGGAAGAGAGACGGCATGACAGCCATTTTGAAATTCAAAATGGCTACTGTGAAAAATATAGGAAGCTGGTATGCCAAAGCAAATACAAGTATAATTGGACATTTTAAGATAAAAAAAGCAAAGATTTTGCATTGTTCACCCAACATTTATATATCTATCTATAATTCCAGCAATCTGTGTGTGTGTGTCTGTGTGTCTGTGTGTCTGTGTGTGTGTGTGTGTGTCTTTGACCGCTGTTTCTCGACAACCACTGCTCCGATCTAATTGAAACTTGCCAGATATATTGCTGGGGAACTGAGGATGTGCCTTTTCAAGGTTTGATATTAATCAGACAAGTGCTTCCCAAGTTATGGCCATTTATTTACCAACCAATGACAGGACACGGTGCTATGACATCACAAATCCTCTTGTTTTTTTGCACGATTGACGTCACAATTCTTCTTCTTCTTCGTTTGAAATGATGTCACAATTGACGCTGGGGACCTGAGTATGTGCCTTTTCAAGGTTTGATATCGTTCTTCTTCATCCGTTTCAGCTGTTTCCCAAGTTATGGCCATTTATCATACGGTTGGTCCGATATTATTGAAACAATGCCCCAATCCAGTTTTTTTTTTTTGCACGTACGGCCACACACGTACAGGCACGCACCTATGGGCCCGCATGTACGGGCACGCACGTACGGGCACGTGAGAGCGAAGGAACGACCTGTGTGGTTGTTTTTGGCACGAGGTTTGAATTTTTTTTTTTGCACGCACGTACGGGCACGCACGTATGGGCACTTGAGAGCGAAGGAACGGCCTGTGTGTTTGTTTCTGGCACGCGGTTTGAAAGTTTTTTTTTGTTGTTTTTTTTTGCACGCACGTACGGGCCCGCACTCGTATTACTAAAACTCTCATCTTGTATGTATGTATGTTCCCGAAATACAGCCAAAACGGTACACGATAGCGCAAAAATTTTAGGGCCACCTTACTCACAATTTGCCTGCGGTGTGCAGTATCAAGTTTCGTTCAAATCTGGCAACGAAAAAATTATTAAAAAATTAATTCCCGATTCAGTCAAGGACTCCGGGAGAATTTGATCAATGCAAACAACCTCAGCGGTATAGTTTGCTGGAGCTATCTTTTTATTTTTTTTCTTGAAATGATTTTTTTCATCAACCGCTGTCACAACGGGAACCAAACGGGTTCATGGGTCGTCTAGTATATTCTAAATGGACAAGTACCATATAGATTATTATCAACAAACAAACACGTATTTTGTATCCGGTATTTTACTGTTCATCATTGTTGTATCGGCTGACACTTAAACCTCAACCATCATCATCATAATCCCTGTCTCTCACTAATCGTTTGCCTGTGTTAACTTTGTTGCTGCAGCTATAACCCACGGAGCCACATATCTGTGTGCATGTATTATTGTTTGTCCAACAACTACATGTTCCCTTGCATCCACATGTTACCAAATTCATTATTGCTTTAGGGGCTGGTGGATTCAAACATGGAACTGGAGCGAAATTTCAACCACACTCAGCTGGAGATGAGAAGCATGGGTTACTTTCTCCAGCCATTCTCCAAATCATTGTTATGTAATGTGCCTGACGACAATGTAAAATTAACGAACCGATAATTGGAGGAAGACTCTCTCCCTCAGCCACACGATCTGAGTATAAGAACCAACGAAGCTCGTTTACTTTGGTGTAGATTTTGGACCCGTATCGCATGCAGACAAGTCGTTCCAACTGGGAGCATATTTCTGCAGATGGATCATTGTTCCCGAGTGATGCCTCCAATGCTTCCAGGATGTCATCATCACAAGACATGAACACCTTGAGACACCAGTCCTTGGTTCTGCCAGCAAATCCACCAGATGTATCAGATCTTGTAAAAAAACATGGAGGTCTAATATCGCTGATGCATGTTGTTGTCCCAACTTGTGATTAATTGGTTGCACTGCAATGCTTCTCTTCAGTTGGCCTTTCACTGTGAGAAAGCTTGCAGCAACTGGTAGGCTTGGATACATTTGCATCATCAGGAGGAAGACATCAGCATCTGGAGAATCAATCACAACCTCTGCATCTCTGTCAATTGGAAGGGCGTGCAGGAAGAGTAAAGTATCTGCCTCTTCTGGACTATGGATGAGTTCTGAGTCGGCTGTTTGGAACATGAATATTACCCTTGCTTTCGGTTCTGGAGGTCACAATGAATCTCTCGAATCTGTTGCCAGGCCTCTTGCTGTGATCTCGACTTGGCAGCTAAACACTGTATGCTCCACTTTGGTCTTGATATTTGAGAGCAAATCTTTCAACGAAATATTCTGGATTAACGTACTATCCTTGACATGGTAACAAATTGATTTCCATTTTTCCCCATTTGTTATTTGAAGGACGTGTTGAGGTATCGATCAAATACCAATCTAACTTTGTCATGATTTGCTGTCATGTTGCTGAGCTTGTCAGTAAATGATTGTGCAGAGTCATGGCATGATGTCATTAGCTCTGTCATCGAAGGTGAAGGAGGTGATGTTTTTACTCCTTTTTGTCTCTTTGTTACTTGCAAAATCGAAGATTTTTCAAGTATATTGGTTCGTCGATTTTGCTCTGTCTGTCTGTCTGTCTGTTTGTCACCTTGTCGCCTACAAGTCACAATTTTAAATTGATCTTCACGAAACCTCAACACATAGTAGAGTTTGTCATAAGGAAGAAGCCGATTGTTTTTGAGGTCAAAAGGTCAACATAGGCCAAAGGTCAACAACTTAGGTGAGATTTCTAAAATCCTCAATTTTCATCCGAATGAATTGAAATTTGAAGAGGATTGAAATTTCAGGCCACTGAATTCAACTTGCCAATTATTTTTGAGGTCAACATGGACTAAAAGGTCAACAACTAAGGTGGTATTTATAAAATCCTCTATTTTCATCCGTTTGACTTTAAATTTGAATAGGATATATATTTCAGGTCACTGGATTCAACCACCAATTATTTTGGAGGTCCACAAAGGCCAAAAGGTCAACATAGGCCAAATTTCTAAAATTGTCAATTTTCATCCATTTCACTTGAGATTTGAAGAAGAATTGCATATTTGTTCATTGAATTCAACCACCAATTATTTTTGAGGTCAAATTTGTTTTTTGGATTTTGCAAGTATGGTGCTCTGCACGACGTCTTCTTATTCTTATTTGTTTGTTTGTGTGTAGGATATCTCAAAAGTTGTGGACGGGTTGGATGTGTGACAAGGACGAATTGATGCGATTTTGGTGAAGATCTGGATCCGGATCCGACTACTAGAATTTTAAAAGTAATTCTTCACCATTGAGAGGTCGGGCTAAAAACGATATATAACAAGATATCTCAAAAAGATGTGGACAGATTCGGATGAAACTTGGTAGACATGTTGAGTGTATGACAAGGAAGAATTGATTCAATTTCAGTGAAGATCCGGATCCGGATTCTTTTAATTTTTAAAGTGATTTTTCACCATTGAGAGATTTGGCCAAAAACGATGCTGTACTGCATCGCATGATATTTCAAAAATGTATTGGTCCCGATATGTTCTCGTGGATCAGGCGTTACATGGCGGAGGTATGCACTCTACCGAGTGCCCTTCTAGTTTGATCAATTTTTAACATAAAACTCACAAAATCCATGCCATCAATAATGAATACTCTATATGTTGAAGTTGTGGTTTTGTTTCCATCTTCTGGGATATGCTGTACTTCGTGTGCCACTGCTGTATCTTCTGATGTTGCATCTGGGATATGTCATATGTGTTATCTGGGATGGTACATCCATCGTTTGGTTGTCAGATACATCAGTCATGGCTGGTTCACTGGTTTGATCTTGTGCCGCATGTTGTTCATTGCTAGCCATGAGCTCAAGATGATGAAGGATCGTAGCCTTGTCGTAAGCTCACAAGAATGATCTGTCCAATGCAAATAGCAATCGTGGAACTATGCCAAATTCACAAATTGCGATGCATTCTTTCAGATCAAGCTCTGGCCAGTTTCTTGAAATGACAATGAACCTCTGCAATAGTCATCGTTCTTTGATTCTAACCAGCTTGTCTCCTGCTCTTACTTCACTTGGTGCATCGACATTTTTTAATGTTCCGAGCTTACTTTTCTTCATTTTGGCCCACACACAAATATTTCCCTCTGTTAAACATCTGCTGTCCAATCTCATCACGATCTTTGATATCTTTGGTAAGCAGGTTGAAATATCATCCTGATCCTCATCTGCCATCACATGGCAACCCTCTACTCACACTATGAAAAATAATTATATTAATAAATACAGGTATTGTCAATGTCACGGGCTCCAGACACCGTTCTAAACCTGCAATAAATTATTTTAAATCACATTGTTATGGAAAATAATTATAAAATTGTGCCACTTTTTAAAGGGATGGACATCTTGGATTTGGTATCACCTGATTTAAAAATGCCACCCTATTTATTTTTTTAACATTTATATAATACCTTAATATGGTATTATATATATGGCACTTTTTATATATATATATATATATACCTTATATATATACCTTATATATATATATACCACATATATACCACATATATACCTTATATATATGGCTATTATAATATGGCCACTTTTTAAAGGGATGGACATCTTGGATTTGGTATCACCTGATTTAAAAATGCCACCCTATTTATTTTTTTAATATTTATATAATACCTTAATATGGTATTATAATATGGTATTAAGCCTGGTGTGTTGGCGCAGTGGTTAAGGCAGTGGCTTGGGATCCAAAAGGTCCTGAGTTCAAGCACCGTTGGGCCACTGAATTAATACACCAGGGGGTTGACTCAGCCTGTCATCCATCCGAGGTCGGCGAAATGAGTACCAGTATACTGGGCCGGTGTATACAACGGTTAAAATAGGTGTACCATATCCCTGTGTTGTAAGAGGCGACCAGGGTTGTGTCAGGAAGGGCATCCGGCGTAAAACATGTGCCAAATCACTATGCGGATCATACGGATGATCCGCTGTGGCGACCCCTAACGGGAGCAGCCGAAAGAAGAAGAAGAAGATAATACCTTAATACAGGATCAAGTGATAATTTGCTTTTAACAAACATTTTACACGAAAGTTGTTTTTATATCATAATGGCTTACATTACAGGAGTTATCACCAGCACCCTGAACTTAAAAATTATTGCTCTAATTTACAAGTGACACTGCATCAGTATCACAACTGCACCCCCAGAAAATTATGCCACCTGCAGCCATGTGCTGCATATGAAAGAAGAAGAAGAAGAAGAAGAAGAAGAAGAAGAAGAAGAAGAAGAATAAGCTTGATAGTCGGGTCAGGAATCGAACCCAGGTGCGAGAGTACAAGTGTGCTCGTGGACACTGAACAATGTTCTATTTTAATGGAAGGGTTAAATTTTTTGGTAAACAGAATAGTTAGTTGGATGATGATGTCGAATCAAAGGAATCTGTGTACATCTGGTGAGCAATTAAAATCTTTGCTGGTGGTCTTGTTTAGGGAGGGGTGGGTGGGGGAGAGGAAGGAAGGCAAATTCTCTACGTAAATGTGTATCGTGTAGTGCTGCCTCCAGGTGGGGGACGATATTACAAGTCTGCACCCTTTCCAGTGCAGTGAGGTGTTTTGAATTCCACGTTTGAATAAGGATAAGAAAATAACCCCCCTGGCTGCTCCCAGTTTATGAAAAGTTCCCATTCGCATTGGGAATGTGGAAACGATATGGAAAGTTCCACTTTCAGTAAAACCTCCCCTATACAAGTACAGTACTGCACGTTTTTCATGGCAAATTAGGCGCCATCTATTTATTACGTACAGAAACACGGCACGTTTGCCAGCATCTTCCCCCATCTGCACAGGTCCTTCAATAACACGGAAGAACAGTTCAAAATTGCTAATTTTTCCCATCCTTTTTCGTTACTTCTCCCACACTCCCCGCACGAATTTTGCTGTCCTATCATCCTCCCTGCTTTTCCTATTATGAAGCTAAATAAATAAATGCCCCCAACCCCCCCCCAATGGAAAAGCTAACATAAAAAGCTAAGCAGGTGAAAAAGACCAAATCCTACACAATACATCATCGAACCACCCCCACTGGCACGCAGGTAATATATAGATGACCCTTCCTGAACTTCCGTTTGAAATCAATGGATGAAACATCATAATTACTTTCCAATCCTTGTGATTAACATAATAAAAAATAAAAAATAAACCAATGTCACCCGCAGGGTGACCCGTATCTTGCCAAAAGGTGACCACGTGTGACTTCTTTAAGGTCACACTGAGGTGAACAGAGCTGCTATCCACCAGGAGCGACTCCTTGAGGAATATCTGCCTACGAGAGATTCCTTTGAGAATCGTTCTACAGAGTAACCATGAAAAATATGCGTTTGCCTCATAACGTCACCAAATGACGTCATAATGTCTCAAGCTTGACATATCCAGAAAGCACTCATCGAGGTGTTTAATTTGAGGTACTACACGATATGGTTCCTAAAACTTGAAAATTTGACCTTGGGGTCAAATATGTTTGACCTCAGGCGCTAACCATGAAGGTCAAGGCCAATCGCCACCAAAAACTAATCAGCTGAGCGCTAGACCACATACTACATTCCCATAAAGTTTGAAGATGATCCGATCAAAATACTCAAAAAATAAGGGTTTCGTCGACTCCCCTGATTTGCGACAAAGTGACCTTGACCTTTGACCTTGACCTTCAAAATTTTATGCGCTGAAAGGGACCTCTATAGGCCTCTGATATGCGAAGTTACAAAAATTTCCAATGATAACTGTGCTCTGCAGAGTGATTTATATGTGATGACAGACAAAAAAAAACAAAAACATATGAAGGTCAAGGCCAATCGCCACCAAAAACTAATCAGCTGAGCGCTAGACCACATACTACATTCCCATGAAGTTTGAAGACGATCCGATCAAAATACTCAAAAAATAAGGGTTTCGTCGACTCCCCTGATTTGCAACAAAGTGACCTTGACCTTTGACCTTGACCTTCAAAATTTTATGCGCTGAAAGGGACCTCTATAGGCCTCTGATATGCGAAGTTACAAAAATTTCCAATGATAACTGTGCTCTGCAGAGTGATTTATGTGATGACAGACAAAAAAAAAAAAACATATGAAGGTCAAGGCCAATCGCCACCAAAAATTAATCAGCTGAGCGCCAGATCATGAACTATATTCCCATGAAGTTTAAAGACGATCCGATCAAAATTACTCAAAAAATAAGGGTTTCGTCAACTCCCCTGATTTGTGACAAAGTGACCTTGACCTTTGACCTTGACCTTCAAAATTTTGTGCGCTGAAAGGGACCTCTACAGGCCTCTGATATGCGAAGTTACAAAAAGTTCCAATGATAACTGTGCGCTGCACAATTTTTTTATACGTGATTACAGAAAAACAAAAAATAAAAAACATACAAGCTGACTAACATATCTTGCAAAAACTTCGTTTTGGCAAGATAAAAACTGTACATGGCACAGAGGGGACTTTCAAATTCCCCCAAAAGCACCAACCTGACACTGAGATGCGTCTTCAGGGCTGCAATTCTGGCAACATTTTATCCCTGACAAAGAAAAGCACACACAAATTAAATCACTTTAGTATTGTTACGAATTTGGAATTCGATTGCACACAACATACAGGTTCCTTTAGTCAGCTATGTCGATAAGTGCTTGTTCCCGAGATAGCTCACCTTCCATTGTTTAAATGTTCAGAAATCGATCAGATGCGCTGCGGATCGATTTAATAGTTAGGGAACGAACAATGGAGACATCCCTCCCCCAATTATGCGAAGAGGAAGAACCATCCTGCCGTCCCGTGACTCATGATGTCAACAACTCCCTCCCACCCGTGGCTGAACGGGGGATGGAGCACGAGGGCATGAGTCATGAGTCACGCTGGGAGCGCGGAAGAGGATAAGGAAGAGATCTTTTCTTTATTTGTGTTTGGGGCAGAGTTGGAGAGGGCAGAGTTGGAGAAGGGAGTTGAGGGGAGTCGTTCAGCAGACCTTCGGGTCCTGTTTGGCTTGGGTTAGGGTTGAGGCCTTCGGAAGCTTTTTGCTTCGGCTGGCTCAGTGAGCTTCGGCTGAGGCCTGGCTCGGGAGGAGGCTTTTTGGAGGCTCTTTGCTTTGACGGTTCCGTGAGCTTCGGCTTCTGCTTGGTTCGGGAGAGCTTTTTGCTTCAAGCTGCCTTGTTTGGAAGGAAGTTAAGCCGGTCGCTCGGCTGAAGCTGCGAGTGGTGGCTTCTTCTTCTTGGTTCGTGGAGCTCTTTGTTCTCCATTTTGGTTCCCGGCTTGGTGCAACTCATCGACCTCTTCGTGGAGTTGGGTCCTCGGGGAAGCGACGTATCGACGGGAAGGTTCGGCGCCTCGTCTCACCAGCACGTGTTGAGAAGCGCGGGAGGTGGTTCCTCGGGGAAGCGACGCATCGACGGGAAGGATCGGCGCCTCGTCTCACCAGCACGTGTTGAGAAGCACGGGAGGATTCGCGGGAGCTCGGAAGGATCGTGGCTCGGCGATTGGATCCAGCTCGCTCTCGCTGGAGCCTGGGTCCGAACAACTTGAAGACCACACGAGGTGGAGAGGTTTGAGATAGGCTCTGGGTTTCAGCTCACCTGTCCTCCGAGCTGAAGCTCGTTATTAAAGGCATCTGCCACCATTTCTTGGGTGTGTGTGTGTGTGTGTGTGTGTGTGTGTGTGTGTGTGTGTGTGTGTGTGCGTGTGCGTACGCGTGTCCGTGGGCCCGTCTAATAAGTAGGAACTGCTGTTAAGTGCAAGTGACTGTACATAATAAGTAGACGGTTGTAGTTCTTTTGTCGTGCTTTTGTTGCTTGTATAATTGCATACGTGTTCTGCCTTGTTTAATTGCATATGTGCTTTATTATAACTTGTAGATCCCCATAAAAAATAAATAAATAAAAATAATAATAAATAAACCACACAGGCTGTTTCTTCGCTCTCACGTGCCCGCACGTGTGTGGCCTGGAAGTTCGATATTATTCGCAGTTACGATTATTCGCAATTTATTTTTAATACCCAATTATTCAATTAGCGCCAACATATTTTACCTTTTCGCAATGTCGTGGCAAGGAAAAACAAAAAGAGAAGAGAAGAGAGAGAAAAAATTTACTTCCTGGTTCGGAGCATACCAGCACTCTGATGTTCCCGATATTTATACACCGTCTAATATGAAAACGGTCATAACTTGGCCATTGTGTTTATCTATAAATGCGCATAAGAAATCGAGAAATTATTAGAATACACGAAGTCATCACTCTCCGGAAGCCCGTACGTTGTAACCCGTAATGGGGAACGTGGCTGTGCATCCCTTCCCCATCGGCCATGCCCACGCAACAACGTGTCTTGCCATTGGTTTGGTAAATAAATGGCCATAACTTGGGAAGCACTTGTCCGATTAATATCAAACCTTGAAAAGGCACATCCTCAGGTCCCCAGCAATATTCCTGGCAAGTTTCAATTAGATCAGACCAGTGGTTGTTGAGAAACAGTGGTCACACACACACACACACACACACACACACACACACACACACACACACACACACACACACACACACACACACACACACACACACACACACACACACACACACACACACACACACACACACACACACACA
The DNA here is from genome assembly GCF_056783735.1 of Eptatretus burgeri. Lineage (NCBI taxonomy): Eukaryota > Metazoa > Chordata > Myxini > Myxiniformes > Myxinidae > Eptatretus > Eptatretus burgeri. Next base: position 31,299,039 of record NC_140975.1, on the reverse strand, counting down.
CACACACACACACACCAGGGCCGGATTTAGGGCAGGGCCCACAGGGCCATGGCCCGGGGCCCCGCGCCTCCCAGGGGCCCCGCGCAAACGCAAAGATTACAAGAAATTCTGCTATTTTCTCCCCTTTGTTTGTTTGTGAAAAAAATCTAGTTCCTTTGTGTAAATGGTCAGTGAATCACGAAACAAATACTCAATATCCCTGTTAATTTGGAATCTGTTTGGTTTTGTTTATCATTTATTTTACATCTTTTAACTTACTTTTTTTCCTTTCCACTGATCTTAAGAGCGCAATCTTAAGGTCCACCACAGAAATAGGTCACATGAAAGAAGTGAGGGTTTTCCCAATCCCAGCAAGCTATGGCCGTCTCGATTTCATTTTTGCAAAATTACACGCCCGCCCTGAATCTATGTTCGCTATGTACCGCACAGGCGTACTGCTGGGGTGGTTATACTATAATTGTGTAATTCAAGTTTACACACCGGATGATATTTTATTATATTTATAAGGTGTGTTGTGCCGCCACACTGTGCCGGTTGAGTCATGCGTATTCATTGTTGTTGCTTCCCTGTGGCTCTGCCTACCGAGAGCCAAGATATGCTGCCACCACACTGTGCCGGTTAACTAGTCATGCATATTGATTGTTGTTGCTTCCCTGTGGCTTCGCCTAGCGTGAGCCAGGAGACGCTGTGTTAAAAATGTCGCCTTGCCATGTGGTTTTTTGCCCGCTGCGATGAAAAATGCGTTTTGTGCCAGACTGTGGCCAACAACAGTGTGAGTGATGCGTTTTGTTTATCGTTCAACTCCAGAATTTTCTACTGTGACTTTATGTCGGCATGAAACAGTTCGATGCTCTAGTTTTACCGACGAACTTTGACAATTGTGTTACAACAACAACCTAAAGGAAAGAATTTGCAACTTTGATGTGTAGACAAATGTAAAGCTCTGCGGTCTATTCTAGTGACTCTAATTTGTCATTGTACCATAACTCTGATCAGTGATTTTAATATACATCTTGTACATGTATAACGATCACCGTAATATCTGTGTCAACTTACTATAACATTTTATTTTTTCTTTTGCCCAGCCGAGGTTGGTGCATTTATATATGAATAATTTTATAAGCATATATGAAGTGAAAATGGCTGAGGCCCTGAGAGGGCCCCACGTACTTCTAGGGCCCAAGGCCCTGCAACACATAAATCTGGCCTTGACACACACACACACACACACACACACACACACACACACACACACACACACACACACACACACACACACACACCTGGAATTATAGATAGATAAATGTCCTTGTGTGAATGTAAACCTGTTCGTTGCGTCCATTCCCTCATTGAACTGCCCCATCTTGCACTCAGAATATAGGTGGTTTTTAAATAACTGATAAATAGAATCGGGTCCGGCGAGGTCTGGCGATAATACCCCCTCGGTTATCTCAGAACGGAACGGACCGCTGAAGCGGTTCGTGTCCAAGCAGGCCTTCGCCGAGGTATGGTCCCTCGGTAGGTTACCCGCGCGGGTACTTAGGTATATCGATATTCGGCGATTGACCCTATTTTGCGCGGGTAGAATACGGACTGGGCCGTGGTGGGATTAAAAACCCACCCGTGACTGGTTTCTGGCGTTGTTCCAGAAAGTCACGACTAGATTGTCCGTTCGGTGGGCGAAGCGACCGCTATTGATTAGACGCGGTCGTTCGCACGCCGACGGGCGGGAAATCTACAACAGTATTATGGATTCCAGTGCAGAGTACATTTAGTGCGTCCCGTTTCAGGCAGAGCATATTTTGGTGTACGATGTCTAAGTGATGCTGCATGATATCTTCACCATTCACTGGGCATCCGGGTTACTCAGCAGTATATCGAGCAATTAGGGTTTCTGCTCCCAACTGTACACCGGTTATTGATGGTGCACCATCAGTGATGATCATACCTCGTCGATTCCATGACAACTTCATGATATCGATTGCTCAAATTGTTTCTTTTGAAATATCAACGGTTGTGGTATTTTTTTTTTCATTGAACGAAGATCAACAAGCTCCTCATAGATGGCAAAATCATCATCAAGACCACAGACAAACACAACTACCTGGGATGTATCTGGCATGCCTGTGCTCTCATCAAGAGCAATAGAAAAACACCTACAAACTTTCTCCTTTGATCTCCAAATTGCTTTCTGCTGTCTGCAGTCCTGTCAGTGATCCCACAAGCCACTGTCTGCAGGGTAAGGCTGATATTTTCAAAGTTTAGCCGTTCATTTGGACAGATGGTGTTTTCACATTCTGAGAGAAATTCTTTGACCAACTCCCCATCTTTAAAAGGTTTGCACTGCAAAGCAATGATTTGTGCCACTTGAAAGCTTGCAAGAACATTGTCCTTAAAAAAAAAAATTACTGCAGAGTGTTCCACTCATTTGTTCCTCTTTTTTTTTTTCCCCTGTCTGTGGAATAAACTTTGACATCCTCTTCAATCCCATTGTTCCCGCCAGCTTCCAGGTCTTCAAGATAGCTGTTCACTACCATTTCGGATCGTCCCCAATTCAAAACCATGACATTTTCCACCCTCGTTATCCACCCGTGCCCACTCTAACCCCTCCTCCTTCCAAATTTCCAGGTTTCCCTCCTGTGAGTTTCCTTTTGCATTCATCTTGTCCTTTTTTGCTTCCCATTTCTCCCCAGTTGTCATTGGTTGTCCAAGTCTACGTCGATCTTGGCCTTAAATTCTGCTGTTGGTGTCCCCCCCCTCCCCTCCCCTCCCCTCTCTCTACTGTTCATTTTGTCCTGTTACATCCTGATTCATTCAGTGTACTTGCTCTTCCATGAGTCTCGACTATGTGTACAAAACAAAAACTTGGAGACCTTACGAGACCATTTGGAGCTGTCAGTCCCTTTGTACAGCACGTGTTGCTCAGAAATTTTACGGCACTTTCTGATCACCATCTTGAAATGGATTCTAATTCAGGGTCATGAGTACAACATAATGAGATGCAAAATGCGACACTGGTCAAGGGATCGTTTCAAGCCTTTGTGAGTTCTCAATTCAGTAATTTAATTATAAATGAATAGGATAGAACAAACAATAAATATATGTGGAAAAAATTATGGGCTCAGATGAGAACTTGAAGTCAGGTCCTATGGCAAACTGTACCCATGCTCTGCCATCTGAGCTATCTGGGTGACCCACTGGATAAGCACCACAATTCCTCCACATATAGAAATGCCACTCTCTTTCCCCCGCTGTTTCCAGGGCACTCACTGCCAACCATAGGAGCAGTGAGGGCCTGTTCATGAGAGGGTCTCCCCACCATAGGGAAGGGGGGTGGGATTCCATGTACGCTATTAATCCGGGGGAAAGAGGGTGGTATTTATTTCTGTATGTGGAGGAATTGCATCACTCAGCCAGTGGGTTGCCCAGATGGCAGAGCACTGGTACAGTTTGTCAGAAGACCTGGGTTCAATTTCTGGTTTGGGCCCATAATTTTTTCCACATATGTTTATAATTCGGTGATTGACCAATCCACTGTCCAATCAGATGTCACTCACATCATTGCAGTGCAGAGTGATGTAACAAAGCAATCATCATAAGCATTTTTCTTTTCAGCAAAATTAGCGACTCCTTTTTTGCTTGCTTCTAAGTCACGTGAACAATCAAAATGCATTCTTTGGCAAGGTTGATCAATTTTCTGGATTTAAGGAGACTGAAATGTTTATTCTCGAGGTGTATGCAGTATATTCATCCCACAACAGTGGCAAATCCAGGGGGGTTTATTGGATGCCCGGAACCCCCCCCCCCTCCCAACAAAAAAAATTTACCATTACAGTGGCAAACCCAGGGGTTCCCTGGTCACCCAGAACTCCTTCTAGTATGTCATATAGGCACTACCATCACTCAGGTAGGTCTCACTGGTCATGATATTTAAGATTGAAACTTGAAGTTTATTGAATTCAAGCTATTTTATTTTGCTATGCATTTAAATATTATATTAATTAACTTTTATATCTTTTTGCACAATACATGCATATCAAAGAATATGTGAATGTGCATTTATTTGAAAGCTGCAATAAAGTTTTCATAATGCTCATATGACTGAGATTTTCTTTTATTTGGAAACCCCCCCTACCCAATTCCTGGATTTGCCCCTGCACAATACATTCTTCTTGGTAACTTGGACAAAATGCACATGCACAGACACAAATTCTCCATGTAAATGTGTATCATATAGCACCACCTGGTGGAAAAGCTGTATTACAAGGCGTAATTAAATACGCCACAGACATCATAAAAGTGGGGATTATGTGCTGGTACTTACCCATTATAGAATAGCCACTTCGTTTTTTCCACATCCAAAAGGATAACATAATAACTATGGCCACCAATAATCCAACCAGGCAATAAAACCAAGCTGTAAGCACAAGGAAGACGTTTTAGTTACTGTTGAACCATTGGAGACATTTCTTCAAACTTTCATTTCTTCTTCAAAACCTGTCTACTCGAGGACGAGCTCAAACTTTTCTCAAATATCCCACTCAACCATACATGTTTATGTCACTATACAAATTACAACTTAATGCTCAAAGCACTTGCAGTTGAACGTCAGGTCAGACCTGACTGACTATGGAGGTCAACTTTGAAATGTGGTTTGCCCAAGAAAGATCATGGCTGATAGTGTGACCCAAGTGTTTGAACGACTGAACATCCTCATGAGGATTGTGAAGAAAGTAGATAGGTGGAAGTTTGCGAGATGGTCCTTTCGGAATGAGATAGTGAGAGTAATATTTGCCAGGATTTAAAGACAGATTCCAAGTGAATAAGGAATAATGTTCGTAAACGTTGAAGTTTTAGTGAACTTTTGATTTTGTGACTGCAATCACTACTAACTTAATGATCAAAAACAAAAATTCTCTGTCGTGTGTTATCTAAAGCTAAGAATGTTTTGGTATTTGGTCAATATAAAACATTCAACAAACTACACACCCACATCTCCATATCGATTACATGATGTGACATGTCAAGCAGAAACTAAAGCATGCAGCACAATGTGGGTCTGGGCTGCGCACGTGCGCAACAATGATCATGGAGGTCGTCACCCACCGAAGAAACTGTGACAGAGTTGTTTGGCAGATTTATTCCAGAAGAAGCAAAGCAACGGTGAGCTCAGATTTTAAGATTTATGAACAGAGAGTTTTTTTATTGTGCAAGTTATACAAAGATATAGATGAGCAATTGCGGCAGACACGCATGTGCAGCTAGGCCATCACGTGAAAACAAATCTGTATAATAATACACTTGTTCGTCCGTCTGCCCATCTGTTTGTGTGTAACACTGTTCCACCCGTTGGTTGGACAGTTCACCTGATACTACCCACAATTTCAAAACGAAAAATCATATGGTCACCATGTTGGTGCTTACTGCCATGGGAAGTCAAAGGCATATTTGGAGGTGTTATATTCACAATCGCCATGCCCTCCTGAAAAACTTTCCCTGCAGTCTAAAATGACCAAAGCGACAGTTAAAATAATTTTTTAGCAGATACAGTAGGTATCACAGGCCTTGTGAAGATAGACCTCAGTGATCAAGGCAGCAGTGTGTTGTCTTTGCACCACCCAAGTAACTGTGTGGCATTCTCTCAAGCAGCGATTTTACCATGTAGGTCATGCAGGAGGTTGAATGTTCGGAGTGGGGAAGCGATTGATGCTTTAGAGTTGGAAGGGGGAGGTTGAGGACTTGGGGTTTGGAGGAGGGGGTTAATGACTTTGGGTTTGTGGGGAGTGGGGGGCTATAATTGAGTATTTGAAGTCACATTTTACATTGTGCGGATGTTCCACAGGTCCCTTCTAGTAAGAAATAAAATACCTTAAAATCATCATGGATCTGCTGTTTAGTGAATAAACGTGAAGCTGTTTCGGGCTTTACCCTTGGTCGGAGCAAAGGTGGATCAACTCCTGGCTGAATACAAAAACCTTTTAACACTGCACCAGCAATGGAGTGATCGTGATAGTAGTGAAAAAAACAAATACACAAGGCATCTTGAAATTTATAATGAAGAACCCATTAGAGTGCACTTATGCCAATCTTACAAGACTGTTTCGCATCGTTGGGACACTACCTATTTATTCAGCTGCAGCTGACCGATCATTCAGCAGGGCCATACTGATCAAAAAATCATCTTTGCTCCACAATGATGGCTTTCTGGGCTGGTATTGCTCAGAATAGAAAAGGATCTTGCATCAAGAGTGGATTACGCATCGGTTTTTGACAGCTTTGCCAGAATACGCAAAAGGTGCAAATACTTAATGTCAAGGCCAGTTCAAAGTTGAATTTGTATTTGCCATATAAATAATGTGATATTATCCATCTTTAGATTGTTCAGACAGAAAATTTATGTGGACAGCAAAAGTAATGTGGACACTCATTTCATAACGGTTTTATTTTGCCCCAGCAGAGGTGGTTCATGGTTGAGAACAATAAGGGTAACACCTAGACAAATAAACGTGTGATATATGCTTCCCTGCTGATATAGATAATTTAGCAGGATTTTGCCCCCTTGATGCCAAGGTCTAGATATGCCATTATGTGATGTTCTGGTGTTGCCTTTTGAAATACCTACCATTATGGTTTGTGGGTGGAGGAGCTGGTTGTGTGACTTGCTTGATGCAAGTAGCATCCTCAAAAGGCGAGCCTTTAGTTGTCATTTGCATTCCCAAAGCTGTACAGCTGTTAAAAAAAAAGCATCACAATGTGTGAGGTTCTTTCCTCAAACCTCCTGCCCACCACAAACAGTAGGCCCATCCTTTAAAAGCAAAAGTCTGTTTGGGAAAGGCCATTTGGCCCATTATCTTTGTTCCATATTTCTGCCAAGCACTCTGACTGAAGGCAGGCAGTGCTATTTATACAGCTTACTCCAACATGCAGGGTATCTAGCCAGGGTACCAGCACACAATGGCCTACTCTTTTTGAAAGACAAAGTGTAACATATGTTCACAAGCGAAGGTTAGCAGAAGGTACAATCAACCTAACATGCTTATCAAGAGAACATCCTCCTATCCTTGACACAATGCCTAACATGTAAAAAAAATCCTCATTCCAATTGTAGTGGGAAGCACAAAGGAGCTTCAGTACATAACTATCAAGACAGAGCATTTAATTCCTCGTCTCACCGGGTACATGTCTCAGTGACTCTTTTCACACAACAATCCACTGCGTGTGACCCTTTTATACATTAAGGACACATTTTTATAATTCAGCTTGTGTATTTTATATGATGTACATAAATTATATATAATATATATATGCATGTAAATTATATATATATATATATATATATATATATATATATATATATATATATTGTTGTGGTTGAGGAAATTCGCAAGCCACCATTCAGATCCCGTAGGTGAGATATCTCTGTAAGTACATGTGTAGTTAGCCCCAAACCCGTTGTTTTGAGGGAATAAATGTGATTCATTCGGGCTGCGACCCTTTAAGATAGCCGTTTTTCTGTTCTATCTTTATTTTGAACCAACCACGTCTCAACCGCCATCACACAACAACCACCAACCGCAACGCCGCTTCACAACAACAACAACGCCAACAGCCACGACCTTTACCTTCACAGCACACCATCCCGCAACCATCGCATCACCGCCATTCCAAGCGTCATCGTGGCCAGGGACCGCCACTTTAGACCCTCCACCACCTTCGCCTCTCCTTCTGCGGCCATTCCCGCACCGCTTGTGGGCACCGAGCGTCAGGCTGTCCTGGACTCGTACAGGGCGCGCGCTGAGCCGCGGGTACAAAGTGCGGCCTTTCCGAGGAGAGGTCGGATCAGGAATGATACACGCCCACTTCCGATCCGTCCAATCATTAAGCGTGGGGCGATTTGGCCCCGCCTCCAGGCGCGTCGGAGTAGAATCGATATATGCAAATTCGAGGATCAGGGGAGGTTCACGCCCACTTTTCCTCCGTCCAATGGGCGAGCGTGGCTCCGGCCCCGAGCTCATCCTGATCCGGAAATTTGCATATGGGTTCTCCTGCCATACTATAAAGCGCCGAGCGCGGGGCGAATTCAGTCAGTTTTTGGGCTCGGGCGAGTTGGAGAGGTGTGGCGGCGGCGGAGTGTGGCAGCGGGAGAGTTTTTGGGCTCGGGCGAGTTGGAGAGGTGTGGCGGCGGCGGAGTGTGGCAGCGGGAGAGTTTTGGGCTCGGGCGAGTTGGAGAGGTGTGGCGGCGGCGGAGTGTGGCAGCAGCAGTCAAGACGGGTCTGGAGGAGAGTCAGTCTGTCGAGGTTCGGAGCCTGTCTGGGAGCTGCAGAGAGGGGAAGCAGGGAGCGCGGTCGAGGTCGCAGTGGAGTCGCTCGTCGCGGGACCCAAGCAAGCCAGCTATCCTCTTTCCCCAGAGCATCAACAATTCCCCCCTTTTTCCCCCCCCCGCGCTGAGATAGTGCGGAAAGGGGGCCCCGTTCCCACCCTATTCCAAGCAGTGCCAACGAAACCCGCGGAGGAGCGCGGAGTCGGGGCACCGCCGCCACATTTGCGGCTCATCACAAGACGGGTAGGCTCCACCCGGTCTCACGCCCACAGACCCCGTCTGCCCCCTTGTCGTTGAGGCTGGCCCTTTTCTTTTGCTTTTGAGTATATGTGTTGTCGGCGCCGTCTGTAAAGTAAAACTGTGTAAGTGTTGCCGTGTGCTCGCGTAGTCGGTAGTAGATCTGCATTGTTGTGTTTCTTTTGTTGCAATTGCTTTTGGTGCATAATTGTTGTAATTGTATATGTGTGCTTTCCGTGTGCCGCGGAATAAATGTGCCTCATGTTGAACTGTTTTTCTCGTTTCGCTTCGTCTTTTCTTTAATTGAATCTCCATCTTACTTCACGTAAAGGGTTGGTAGTGGGCTAAATACGCCCGATAATTAATCGGAACTGTCGAGGTTGACGATAACACCGCTCGGTTATCCCGATAGTATGGAACGGGTCGCTTAAAGTGGCCCGAGTCCGGAGTCGACCTGTGGCGAGGTGCGATCGCCCGGTCTACCCTCCGTGTGGGTACTTAGGTAGGTCAAATTTGGTGAACAACCTTATCCCACGCGGGGGGCCGATTGGCACGATCGTGGTGAGGCCGAAAGGCCCACCCGTGACTAGTTCCCGGCGTTAGTCCGAGAGGGTCACGACAGAATTGTCGGTCCGGTGGGCGACGTGCCGCGATTCGAGTTACGTGGCCGCTCGCACGCCGGCGGGCGCGAATTCGCAACACTGGTGTCAGGTTGTGGGACACAAACTCATCCCCCTCCTCGCGGCACTGGTGTTGGAGAGCGGGAAAACGGGCTCTCCTGTCTCCAGCTAAATTCACGGGAATCGGTCCAGGGGTGAGAGGAGCGACCCCCGATTCCCTCCAAATTACGAGCGATTCAAATTAACCCTTTACGAGAAATAAGATGGCGTCTCAAGGCGAGCGGGAGCCGGGGGTATTAGGTATGTGTAGTCATGTAGGATCCATGGCCCAGGTCGGTTCTTTTTATAATTATAACCCCACCACTAACTGTGGTCAGTGGGAGCGGCTTGAGCACGAACTTTGCCGGCAAACGGAGTCGCACAATGGCAGCGCGATCGCACCTCAGCGCAGCACGGAGCGGGCTGATATTAATGGCACAGCACGAGGCGTGAGCTCCCAGTCACCGGTTCAAGGCACGTGGTCACGGCATGTGCCATGGCAGGATGACTATGCGAGCATTGGCAGGCTTCAGGCACAATTGGGGGATGTCTTGGAAAAGGTGAAGCGTTATGAAGAATATATCGAGGAGGTGCAAAGTGGAGTGGACGAGTTGCAACGGCACGCAGACGAGCTTCAGAAAAATTATGTGTACGGGGGGACACAGCGATTGGACGATTTACTGGAACGAATTCGGTGGCAAAAACATGACTTGGCCAATAGAGTCGACGAACTATGTGGGAAAATGAATTTGGTAGTGTTTTATACCCGTCAGTTGGAATATGCGAAGAGCAAACTGAACAAAAGAATAGAGGAACAGCAGATTGGTATTTCCCAGGAAAGGAAACAATGGGAGGAAGAATGGAAAACCGAGCTTGAAAAGAAACAAAAGGAGCACGACTTGGAAGTAAAACAATTAATGGAAAAATTATTGGAGGAAGCAAGGCGGTTCAAAGAACTGGAGGGGAGAGTGAGGGAAATACAGTTGGAAGAGAAAAAAATGTGAACACGATGGGGAGTTGGAACAATTGAAGGAAGAGATAAGAACAGGCAATCAGGAAAGAGAAAGCCTAGAATGGAAGATAAAAAGAGGAGAGAGACAGCTGGAGGAACAGACAGAGGAGTTGCTGGAAAAGTCAGAACAGTTAAAAGAACTGCAGGGAGAATTGAGGGAGGAAGGAGAAAGGAAAACAAAGCTCGAAAAGGAAAAACGCAAACAAGATGGGGAATTGGAACAACTGAAGCGAGAGGTAAGGGCAAGCCAGTTTAAAAGAGAAATCCTGGAAGGGGAGATAAGAATGGGAAAGGAATGGCAGAAAAAAAACTAAATGAATACAGTAAAAAAAGGGACGAATTGAGGAGGGAAGCGGTGGAAAGAAGAGATGAAATGAGTGAAGAAGCACGCAAATTGAGGTAGGAATTAGAAACAAAAACTTCTGAGATACTGAAACATGAAAACAAAGAAAGAGGATTACAAGACGAACTGAGGATGTTAAAAGAGGAAAGGAAGAGAACAGAGAATGAAACTTTAAGGAACCACACTGAGCAGATTGAACAATTAGAAGCCAAAGCAAAGTCGGAGTGTACGGAGATGAGAAAGTAATTGTAAAAGAAAGTTTCTGAGTTACAGAAACACCAAAACAAAGAGAGGGAATTACAAAACGAGTTGAGGATGGTGAGAGAAGAAAGAACGACAACAGAGAATGAAACGTTAAGGAACCACACTGTACAGATCGAACAGCTGGAAGCGAAGGCCAGATTAAAGAATGAGATGCTAGAAAGAGTAATGAAGGAAGAACAAATAAGACAGGAGAAGGAAGTCAGCCAACTGAAAGAAATAACGAGATTGCAGAATGAGGAACAAGGAAGACAGTGGAATAGGTAATACAAAGAACAAGGAATGAGACAGGAGAAAGAAATCCGTCAATTAAAGGAAACAATGAGATTGCAGAACGAGGAACAAGAGAGACAATGGAATAAAAAACTGAAAGAGTATGAATTTGAAACTGAACGACAAAAGGAAAAAAATAGGTTGGAATACGAGGAGAAAGTAAAGGAGCAAGGAATGAAGCAGGAAGGAGAAATCAGGAGATTGAAGGACACAACGAGATTGGAGAGGGAAGAACGAGAGGAACAATGGAATAGGAAACAAAAAGAACATGAATCTGAGGTTGACCAATTGAAAGAAAAGCTGAGGCTGGAGTACGAGGAGATAGACAAAGAACAGCGAATGAAACACAAAATGGAGATGAACCAAATGAAGCAAACCATGAAACTGGATAAGGAAAGACAGGAGAGGAAACAAGGAAGAGTAATGAGACAGCAGCAAATGAAGCACAAAAAGGAGATTAACCAAATGAAGAAAACCATGAAACTGGATAAGGAAAGACAGGAGAGGAAACAAGGAAGAGTAATGAGACAGCAGCAAATGAAACACAAAAAGGAGATTAACCAAATGAAGCAAACAACGAAACTGGAGAAGGAAAGACAGGAGAGGAAACAAGGAAGAGTAATGAGACAGCAGCAAATGAAACACAAAAAGGAGATTAACCAAATAAAGCAAACCATGAAACTGGAGAAGGAAGGACAGGAGAGGAAACAACGAAGAGTAATGAGACAGCAGCAAATGAAACACAAAAAGGAGATTAACCAAATGAAGCAAACAACGAAACTGGAGAAGGAAAGACAGGAGAGGAAACAAGGAAGAGTAGTGAGAGAACAGCGAATGAAACACAGGAAGGAAATGAGCCAATTGAAAGAAACAATGAGATTGGAAAACAAAGAGCAGGAGGAACAGTGGGAGAGAAAACACCAACTGTATGAGTGTGAAATTGAACAACTAAAACGGAGAGCGAGATTGGAGTCAACGGAGATTGAGGAGCTCCGGAGGGAGAACGAACAGCTAATGGGGCTCAGAGAGAAAGAACGACTCAGATGGGAAGGAAAAAGGAACCAGGAAGAGACAGAAATAAGGAACAAGGAGAGAAAATGTATAGAGACACGGGAGACAGAAAAAATAGAGGAGAGACTGCATGATAATGACGGGGTTAAAGACGCACACACACACACACGGAGGTAGTGGAGGACCATGAGGGGGAGCTGGCGGACTGGGTCGAGACCCAGTGTGAGCAGCGGGATGGCCTCCTCCAGGAACGAGGGGAGGGAGTATGCCCCCTTGAGACGAGTCACGACCAGGTGAGTTCGGTCGTGCTTTGCGAGGTCGAGGGGAGGAGTGCTGTGGACGGGTGCACGCCGAGCTTGGGGGGTATAGAGGCCCCGGAGACCCTTGTGGGGACACGAATCCCCAGTGTGGTTGTCCCGGTGCGTGTGGTGCAGGGTGTGAGTGCGTCCCCAGGTGTGAGAGCGACCCCGTGTGTGAGTGGTGTGGTGGCAAGTGTGCCGAAGGGCGTGCTTCCCAGCACGCCGTGTGTGGATGAGGCACCGCGGGCGAGTGCCCCCGCGTGTGTGAGTGGTATGGTTTGTGTGAGGGAAATGGCACAAGTGGGTGGAAGGCCGCGAGTGAGTGGAACCACGTGTGCGAGGGAGGTAGCATGCGTGAGTGAACGGCCGAGTGCAAGGGAGACCATGTGTGTGAGAGAGCGGTATGTAAGGGAGATGTCGGTGGGCATGTGTGAGCATGCAGCCGCGTCTCCCGGTGTGAATGCTAGTGTAATGGAATGGTGTATGAGCGTCGTGGCACGCGGGAGTGCGTGTGTTGAATGGCGACGACGACTGCGACAGAGGAACAAAAGCCGGGTAGCGGCTGTAGCTGTTTCGGGAACCGCGCCAGGTTCACCCAGCAGCGAGCGCGAGGTCCGTGCTGTGCAACGCACGAGGCCCCCACGTGCTCGCTTGCGGGAGTGAAGCCCGGTCCGGAAACGCACGCGGTGGATTTGCCGATCCCGCGGACGGACAAAGTTTAGGCAGGATTACGGATTTGGACCGGACGGGTTCTCCACGCGAGCGGGTGTGTTCAGCTCCAACGGGCAGAGCACATGTGTTCGCGTGGGGAACCCCTCGAGACGTGGGGCTTGTGTTTTTTTTTATGCGCACGGTGACGTCATGGCTAAACGTGGGGTTGGAATCCGGCAGGAGGGGTATCCCTGCCGGATGGTACCGTCCAAGGAGGGACGAGGTACACGTGCAGCTGCATGACGTCACGGGCAGGTGCAAAGTGCGCGAGCTGTGAGTTGCCGCGCTGGTGCTGCGCATGTGGAAAAAAAAAAGCAAGCCTCACTTTCGGGTGCACAGGATTCCTGGGCAAGGGGTGGAAGACCCCCTGACCTGGGCACAGGATGAAACTAGTTAGGGGGAAGGGTTAGCTTAGCTAGACCGGCTCCATGGGGCAGGGGTAAGTCCTCATGGGGCCCGTGGAATAGATTAGGTGGAGGGATTGTTAGCCAGATTTAGGATGGGAAATGATTTCAGGATTTGGAGACAGTGACAGACTTTGAAGGTGTAGAGGGGACGTAGTTTAGCTACGTAGTGTTAAAAGGAACGTGCTGTAGTTTAAGGGACGACGTGGAAGCACGAGTAAGTTAGGGGATGTAGTTAGCAGGATGGCAGAATTCAGCGGTGTGTGTGTTGAAGAGTTGGTGAGTTGAGTGGAAACATGTGCTTGGTGAGTGAGTGAGGCCAGCGGGTCTGTGTGTATGGAGCGAATGGGGAATGCATGGGGCGATGAGTGATTGGGGGGAGGAGTGACTCCCGCCCAAGGGACCCCGGGGTCAGTATAGAGTGAGTTAGCGGGGTTAGTCAAATTGAAAAATGGAAGTCGTTTTGCTGTTGGTGGGAGTGTAGGCTCGAAACCCGTTTGGAGGGGTGCAGGAGCCCTGTTGACAGGCTGGGAGCATGGCCGCGAAAGGTGAGTATCGCTGAGTGGGTACCCCGGGCACCAGGGTAGTCGGCCGTGGTAGGCCAAGGGCCCATGGGGGGCCAGGATAGCGTAGTGGGCACGGGTGCGCCCGCTGGTGCGGGGGCCCGGTGCGCCATTAGCCACGTGGGCAGTGTTGTGGGCATGGGTGACCCTCGGAAAGGGGCCCGAGAAGCCAGCCTGCCACGTGTGCGTTTCAGGGGAGGTGCCATGGGGGGCACTCCCCGGTGTTTAGGGAGCTGGTAGGCTCGGAGGCAGTGTAGTGCCCGGGGGTGCAATCGTAGGGGAATCGGCAGAGGGTCATGCCTGCCAAAGGGAGCCACGCGTCCCAGCCATGAGACCATGTGAGGGCACGGGAAGAAAATTGGGGGGGGGGCGAGGCCCGAAATTTGAGAGGACACCAACACAGGCGACGGGAATCTGGGTTGTTAGAACCAATAGTTTAAGCGAGAGGCGCTTGTTGAAAGCCCCGGGGTAGTTTAAAGGTTAATGGTTATGGTAGATTAGGAGATGTACCCCTCCGCACCATCCATCCCCTCGCTCTCATTGTGGGCCGCTTGACCCACTTTGTGTTATAGATCGCTGAAGTCTGGGGAGGCCATCTTGAGGCTTCATTGGGCCTCGACGCAGGACGCTAGCTCTCCCTTGTTCCCCTCCGGGAAGGGAACGTAGGGGTTGGGAGTAGGCCAATAGACGATAGGTTAGCCGAACAAGGACGATAAAGGGGGTTAGGGGACGAATTATAGGGGGAGATAGGAAATAAAAAATAAAATAATAAAAAATCAAAAGTTGGGGCTAAATTGTTTTGGACAAATTAAGGGAGTGGGTGTGGACAGTGACAGGCAAAGGTGATAGGTGAGAGGCAGACCGTAGGGTAGGTCCGAGCCCGCCTTCCGAGTGGCCAGCACCACCGCACTCCCTCCACTGCAAGGCAAAGGCCGGCCCACTTCATCAGCAGCTGCTGTGCTGCAAGGCCTGTGCCGGCCGGATCGTCTGCAGTTGCTGTGCTGCAAGGCCTGTGCCGGCCGGATCGTCTGCAGCTGCTGTGCTGCAAGGCCTGTGCCGGTCAGATCATCTGCAGCTGCTGTGCTTCAAGGCCTGTGCCGGCCAGTTCGTCTGCCGGCTGTGTTTGTCTGCCATGGCCTGGTTCTGCAGGCTGTGTTTGCCTGTTGCCTTTGCCATGCCATGCCCACTGCCCCTATTCACCAGGCCCGTTCAATTTTGCTTTGCCCCCCCCCCCCTGTTCATTTCCATGTGCGCCAGGATCAGAAAGCAACAGTTTGTAAGCTGTAAGAACTGCCCTGTTGGCAGCTACAACACGGGCCTGCAGTGGCGGCCCGTGCACCGTGTTTTGTGTCCATCCATCCATCCGTTGCGCTCATTGCGTGTGCCACTTGAGCTGGCATGGAGACTGCGTTTGTGCAGCCCATGCACCGTTGTGGTTCACTGCGTTCAGTTCAAAAGGGAGGCCTAGGACTGCGTGTGAGCAGCCGGCCACCTTCCCTGTCACCTGCATTGTTTGAGCCAGAGACTGCATGCGAGCAGCCTGGCTCCCTGCTAACTGCTTTCTTTTTGCAGAGTCCATTGATCCTGGGCCATGGTTTAGTGTAAAATTTGTAAGTTAAGGTTAAGATGTACTGTAAATATGAGTGCGCCCCCGGCATGTCTGTCTTAGCGCCGGCAATTTTATTTAAGTCGTCTGTGTGAGTGGGTTTGTTTAGTTAGTTACTCAGCCCTCAGGTTATTTATTTTGGGGATACGAATACCATGAATGTCGCACTCAGGGATCCGTAGGTAAAATGTACTAGGGGAGAACTACACATGATGGCACACGAAAATTTGACGACTCGGGACGAGTCTGTAAAAAGGGGAGGGGGTAGTGTTGTGGTTGAGGAAATTCGCAAACCACCATTCAGGTCCCGTAGGTGAGATATCTCTGTAAGTACATGTGTAGTTTGCCCCAAACCCGTTGTTTTGAGGGAATAAATGTGATTCATTCGGGCTGCGACCCTTTAACATCGCCGTTTTTCTGTTCTATCGTTATTTTGCACCAACCACGTCTCAACCGCCATCATACAACAACCACCAACCGCAACGCCACTTCACAACAACGCCAACAGCCACGACCTTTACCTTCACAGCACACCATCCCGCAACCATCGCATCACCGCCATTCCAAGCGTCACCGTGGCCAGGGACCGCCACTTTAGACCCTCCACCACCTTCGCCTCTCCTTCTGCGGCCATTCCCACACCGCTTGTGGGCACCGAGCGTCAGGCTGTCCTGGACTCGTACAGGGCGCGCACTGAGCCGCGGGTACAAAGTGCGGCCTTTCCGAGGAGAGGTCGGATCAGGAATGATACACGCCCACTTCCGATCCGTCCAATCATTAATCGCGGGGCGATTTGGCCCCGCCTCGAGGCGCGTCGGAGTAGAATCGATATATGCAAATTCGAGGATCAGGGGAGGTTCACGCCCACTTTTCCTCCGTCCAATGGGCGAGCGTGGCTCCGGCCCCGAGCTCATCCTGATCGGGAAATTTGCATATGGGTTCTCCTGCCGTACTATAAAGCGCCAAGCGCGGGGCGAATTCAGTCAGTTTTTGGGCTCGGGCGAGTTGGAGAGGTGTGGCGGCGGCGGAGTGTGGCAGCGGGAGAGTTTTTGGGCTCGGGCGAGTTGGAGAGGTGTGGCGGCGGCGGAGTGTGGCAGCGGGAGAGTTTTGGGCTCGGGCGAGTTGGAGAGGTGTGGCGGCGGCGGAGTGTGGCAGCAGCAGTCAAGACGGGTCTGGAGGAGAGTCAGTCTGTCGAGGTTCGGAGCCTGTCGGGGAGCTGCAGAGAGGGGAAGCCGGTAGCACGGTCGAGGTCGCAGTGGAGTCGCTCGTCGTGGGACCCAAGCAATCCAGCTATCCTCTTTCCCCAGAGCATCAACAATTCTCCCCTTCTCCCCCCCCCCCTGCTGAGATAGTGCGGAAAGGGGCCCCGTTCCCACCCCATTCCAAGCAGTGCCAACGAAACCCGCGGAGGAGCGCGGAGTCGGGGCACCACCGCCACATTTGCGGCTCATCACAAGACGGGTAGGCTTCACCCGGTCTCGCGCCCACAGACCCCGTCTGCCCCCTTGTCGTTGAGGGTGGCCCTTTTCTTTTGCTTTTGAGTATATGTGTTGTCGGCGCCGTCTGTAAAGTAAAACTGTGTAAGTGTTGCCGTGTGCTCGCGTCGTCGGTAGTAGATCTGCATTGTTGTGTTTCTTTTGTTGCAATTGCTTTTGGTGCATAATTGTTGTAATTGTATATGTGTGCTTTCCGTGTGCCGCGGAATAAATGTGCCTCATGTTGAACTGTTTTTCCCGTTTCGCTTCGTCTTTTCTTTAATTGAATCTCCATCTTACTTCACGTAAAGGGTTGGTAGTGGGCTAAATACGCCCGATAATTAATCGGAACCGTCGAGGTTGACGATAACACCACTCGGTTATCCCGACAGTACGGAATGGGTCGCTTAAAGTGGCCCGAGTCCGGAGTCGACCTGCGGCGAGGTGCGATCGCCCGGTCTACCCTCCGTGTGGGTACTTAGGTAGGTCGAATTTGGCGAACAACCCTATCCCACGCGGGGGGCCGATTGGCACGATCGTGGTGAGGCCGAAAGGCCCACCCGTGACTAGTTCCCGGTGTTAGTCCGAGAGGGTCACGACAGAATTGTCCGTCCGGTGGGCGACGTGCCGCGATTCGAGTTACGTGGCCACTCGCACGCAGTCGGGCGCGAATTCGCAACAATATATATATATATATATATATATATATATATATATATATATATATATATATATATATATATATATATATATATATATCTGTGTTACCGTATAGGTGAAGTTCCTGGTACAAGCAAGTATCATGCCGACAGTCACATGACAGATCTTATTAATTGGCCGAGCGGAACCAAACCACATGACCATATCTACGGACCAATCTCGAGATCAGTAGTTTCCAAACTTTTTTCACTGGGCCGCACTTTCGGGATAAAAATTTGCTCACGGCACACCACATTCCCAAAATATACATATAGACGAGCTCGAGGTGACATGATCGAGGCTTTTAAATTTTTAAACTCGTATAATAGAATTGTCTGTCTCAGTTTAAATGTTTCTTTGATTGTCTTTGAATCTTCCTGCCACACTTGTCATCCTCTGTCGCGGCACCAGTGTGGTGCGTAGCTCCGTTTGGTAACCACTGTTCTAAATCAATAGGCTCACCTCAGTTGCCATATGTCACCATCAATGATGTGAGCAGGATGAGTCAGGAAACAAGTTTACTTTCATTCATGTATTGAAATCAGCAAAGCATAGACAAGTCAACTCACTCAATCCCCGTTACCCACGATGTGTGCTGACAAATAAACAGCTCACAAAGAAAAGCGACAAATCTGCCACGATTACAGCTGACAAAGAAAAGCGAGAGAAAGTGAGAAAGAAATAGTTGTGGAAAATGGGTTGGACCTCTTCAAACCTCAGTGATGGCTCTGAGAAGCCGGCGCAGCCCCCTTGGATATTGGCAACAGCCCGCAGCTCGCAGAGAGTTGAGCAGCACTCCGTTGTCCTCTCCAATGTGCACCAGCTGGTCTCACACAGCATGGCTTGTCACAAATTGCAGGGAGATGACGGCAGACACGATGGGGTAGGTCGATGGCATCATGCAGAGACAGCTCCTTCCGCAGTGAGAGAGCCAGCGAGCTGATGACAATCCAGACAAGACTCTGACCCAAGAGAAGATGATGACGACAAAGTGCGAATGACCCAAACCACTCGACTCGACTCTCCTCCCTGATGACAAATTGCAAATGAACTGACCCATACTTAAAGTTCATGCTCAGCAGCCATTTTTTCGCCCTCTGTCCATGGAAACACTGTTTGTCTTGATCCGCAAATCTACATATCACCCAGATATCATTGGGGAATGCTTTTAAGGGGCATCTGTTCTCTTACCTGATGCAATTGGCCACGTGGACCTCTCCCACAGATTGGTCCTGTTTTTATTGGGTGTGTGCTGTTTCTGATCTGAATTCCTCTCCCGTCATGGCTCGGTGGTCATCGGCCATTTTAAACCAGTTCAGAGAGATAGAGGTGGGCGAAAAAGGTTACTGGATGGGTCAGCTGGTTCAAACCAGTTCAAGAGGAAAGAGAGAAGAAAGATACAAAGGTGGCATGAGGTGGTTTGCTGGTTCAATCCGGTTCAAGAGGACATGAGAAAGAAGAAAATGAGAGGCTACATAATGAAAGAAACACTGGATGGGGAACAGACCATCCATCGAACACATGTGCAATGCATATTTATCCACATCTATCTATAATTCCAGAAATCTGTGTGTGTGTGTCTGTCTGCGACCGCCGTTTCTCGACAACCACCGGTCTGATCTGATTGAAACTTGCCAGGAATATTGCCGGGGACCCGCGGATGTGCCTTTTCAAGGTTTGATATTAATCCGATGAACGGTTCCCAAGTTATGGCCATTTTATTGCTTTTTTTCAGTGTTGGAAAGGTGTATATATCACAGCTGAAGTGTCGTTCCATCTTATCATGCCATTTTTCCCCAAAGATATCTCAGAATAATGATAACAGCAAATTAATAATAATAATAATAGCACAATAATTTGCAGTAATAAAAAGAATAACATGATACATTTACCAATGTCTGTCAACCAATAACGACCTATATATTGTCTGTCAACTAATAATGACCAATAACGTCTGTCAACCAATAACGACCTATATATTGTCTGTCAACTAATAATGACCAATAACGTCTGTCAACCAATGACAGGACACGGTACTATGACATCACGAATGACGTCACAATTAATGTTTATTTATTTATTTGCACCATTGACGGCACAATTCGTCTTCTTCTTCGTTTGGTATGGCATCACAATCGATGCTGGGGACCCGAATATGTGCCTTTTCAAGGTTTGATATTAATCGGACAAGCGGTTCCCAAGTTACGGACATTTATCTGTCAACCAATGACAAGACACGGTGCTATGACATCACGAATGACGTCACAATTAATGTTTATTTTTTTTGTTTTTTTTTGCACGATTTAAGTCACAATTCTTCTTCTTCGTTTGGTATGACGTCACAATCGACGCTGGGGACCTGAGTATGTGCCTTTTCAAGGCTTGATATCGTTCTTCATCCATTTCAGCTGTTTCCCACTCGTGGGGCAACTTAGCTAAATATAGCATAAGAATTGTGAATTTTGTGAGGAAAGCACCAAATTTGGCACACTAGTAGCCTATCATATTATGAACAGATTTGGATATTGGGCCATCCCAAATTCAGCCGCTGATGGCTGTGGCAGCCATTTTCCACTGCCATCAAAAATTTTGAGATGGCCCACTATCCAAATCTGTTCATAATATTGTTACGGAAATGGCCCTTACGGGAATATGAAATATAGAATTAGCTCAGTTCCCCCATTAAATTCATGTATAGATAGGTTGTGTGGTATAAGGGACGATATGTGTGTGTCGGGAGGTGTAACAGACTGTTTTCGTGTTTGTGCTATGGTGGTGAAACGAGATCGCTATTATTCCTTCCTCATTCCGGAATAGGCCCCTCCCAGTCGGCTGAGAGCGAGGGGTGTGGCCTGGACAGGAAGTGACATGAGGGGAGGAGCCTTTGGTCAGAGAATCACCGAGACAGATGTGTGTCAAAGGAACTCGCGTGTCGAGGCGAGAGAGAAAAGAAAAAGGCAGTGGTGAATCGGTCGGCAGAGAAAGCGGAAACTGCACATCGATTCACCTCACGACTCAAAGGAGAAAAGAAAAGGGGAAAAAAGGAGTGCTGTGTGTGGGGAACGGCCGGGTTCTCGAGGCGTGCTCGGAGTCGCTTCGAGGCGAGCGAACGAAGGAGGCACCGTGTTGGGTCTGCCGGGAGAGACGCTGAACCGACCTGCACGTCGGTGATTCGACCGAGAGAGGAACTGAGGGGACGAAGCGCGAGTCGGGCTTTGAGGCGGGAAGGCCGGAGAGGATACGCCGGAGTGTCTGACGGTCCTTGCTCACCTCACGGCTCGACACGTTGTGATCCGCCTGCGGAACTGGGACCTCGACTGGGACCTTGTATGGAGAACAGGCCAGGCCGGGATTCGTGTGCTGAACCCTGGAGAGAGATCGGCAGTCTCGCATCGTCGACGCTGCTCGGAGCCAGAACGTGCTGAGGAGAACCGCGCACGCGGTGACGAACAAGAGGCAACGGGAGTTGCTGCGCCATCTCCTGCTGCGTGCACTTTCGAGCGGGAGTTCGAACCCGTGGACACCACCACTTGTTACGAGCCACATTCGTGTTTTTGGGACACGGTCCTCTCGTCCATGAGCCATCACCAAGTACTCTGTGTTGTCCTGCATGCATGTTTGTCTGCACGTGTTGTATAAGGCATATTTCGTAGTAATCCCCTTGAAACCTTTTAGCCATGGTCCCCCAGTTAACAACGGGTTGATTGTTAATAAAACCACTGTCGTGTTATTGCTTGTGTTGTGATCCCTGATGTCCCCAATAAATCTGGTTAATTCTGATGAAGTTGCCGCTATGGATTACTTCGTGTCGCGTCGAGGAACGATCCGTTCGATTGGAATACAAGACCAAAATGGTTACAGACTGGTAGACTCCGCTCGGTCACTGACAAAGCCAGTCTGTAACTAGGGGTTCTGTCTCCCCAACTGGTAAGGTACAGGAGTACGTTGGTATCGCGATTAAAGACGCGTGACCCAAGCCAGCCGTTGCTTGTCAGATCATTGTCCTGCTAAAATGTGAATCGCTGACCCAGTTTCAGATTCAAGGCTGACTCAAGCAAGTTTTCATCAAGGATTCTCCTGTACTTTTTACTGTCAATTGTCCCTTCTATCCTGACAAGCTTGCCAGTCTCTGCTGATGACAAGCAGCCCTATAATATGATGCTGACACCACCATGCTTGACAGTCGGGATGGTGTTGAGTCTGTTATTTAAGTGCAGTGTTGGGCTTACACCAGATGTAACGCTTTGAATTTAGACCAAAAAGATCAATGTTTGTCTCATCTGACCACAAAACGTTTCTCCACATGCCTGCAGTTTCATGAAGATGCTTTTTCGCAAATTCCAGAGAGCTTTTCGATGTGTATTTTTCAGTGATGGTTTCTTTCTTGCTACCTGTCCATTGAGGCCAGCGTTGTGAAGGGAACAGGATATTGTTGATTGATGTACACGAACTCCAATCTAAAACATTGAACCTTGCAGATCTTTCAGTTATTGGTGGATTTACATTGGCATCCTGAACCAGTTTTCTACTTGCCTGGCTGCTAAGTTTGAATGGGTGACCTGATCTGGGTAGAATCTGGGTGGGATGACACTGCACATCTTCCACTTCCTCATGATGGATTTCACCAAACTCAAATGAGTGACTTTGAAATGTTCTTAAAACCCTCTCTTGAATGGTGCTTCTGCACCACTTTATGTCTGATTTCTTTGCAAAGCTTCTTGGTCTTTATGTTTGCCTTGCTGGTTTCCCAAGTGAGTTCCACTTTAAAACTCCTTAGATAAGTTGGAGCTTACTTTATAAGTTAAACCACTGATTACATACAGGGAAAACCAACGACACTTATTTTGTACCCTTTCAAAGAAATAATTTACTCCTGAAGTGATTTTGGGTTAATTCGGCAAAGGGTTGAATACTTATGCAACTAAGATTTCCTCTGCTAATCAAACTTATTCACCTTTTATCTGCATTTAAAAAAATCTATCACTTTCGAGGAGTTTGTGAAGACTCTTTATATTACGTTTGCTTTGAATGCATCATGAAATAAGGTCAGGTGGCATCAAAATGTGATAACTTTCGAGGAGGGTGAATACTTTTGCAGGTCACTGAATTTCTTAGCATTTGTTTCGATAAGCATGATGTACTATTTGTGCAATACATATGCATTCCATATGAACACTTTGCAGTTCAAACCTTAAGAATGTGCAGGTGTGGCAAATCTGCATTGAAATAGGTAGGGCATTAGCCTCACCACAGGAGCTGATTATCGGGGCAAACAGCATTGAGGAAGTCAGCAATTGGCTCACAACGGGAGCTCACTCATGCCGCCGGCATGAAGTTAGATCAGCAGTTGATCTTGCATGCAGTTGACCGTTAACAGCCGCTTTGAAGGACAGGGAGCTATTTTGAGGTCAGTTGGCGATGAAGCTTACGGAGAAAAGGTTGACTATTACAGCTGCTCTGGAAGAGAGATGTAAAAGCCAGGAGAGTGACTATTCACGGGAGGACAGGGAGCTCTTTTTGAGGATGGCTTTCATGCAGAAGGATGGAGAATGCCTGTTTCTGAGTGTGCAAAACCTAGTGTGCTGGAGTTGCGAAAAATTATTTCCCTAAAGCAACAAGGGCTTTGAGGGCAGCGACAGTTACACTGGATTGCACCAGAGAGCTGCTGACTTGTTGATTTCTGTTCCAGGAATTCTGCACAGCTTGTTTCCAGGTTTGAAATTGACGTCTCGGCAATGTTTGTATTGTATTCTTGTCGAGTGCATGAACGGGCCCTAAGATGAGAACCGTTAAGAAATCTGTGACGTTTAGTTTGTTTAAGGGTGGTAAGGGTTAACACAAGGTTATTTACTGATTCATTTATATTTGTTTATTGCATACTGGTTGTTATTACTTCATGTAATCGTTTACCTGTGCCATTCACTTGTTCATTAAATGTACCTGGTCTTGGAATTTGCTCATTGCTGTGATCTAATTTGGTGATTTCGGTATCGTTAAACGAACTGGCTCAATCCGGTTCACAGCACTCGCGATCTACGGTTGCTCGGCCAAATTAGGAAGGTCGCAAGTGCTTATCGGCGCATCACTCAGTTTATTACATGGTCCCAACGAGTATTGTAATGTAACAAACATGTCCAGGAACTTGTTTGGGGCTGCAGAATTTTGCTGGTGGCTACATTCGTTTTGACACAATCCGCAGAATTCAAACCGGGTAACGGGAACAGGCTGCGACTGTTACAATATTAAAGTTGATCTGAATGTGGACACACACACCTCCCTCTTGGTCAAGGCTATATTACAGAGGTCACGAGGTCAATACCATTTCTTATAAGTGAAATAATATTCCAGTGATGTCAGCAGTAGGCCGTTCAATGTAATCAATGCACTCACTTCTGCCATGGCTGGCAAGTGGTGTTTCCACCATGTGAGAAAGTACCGGATTGACACGGAATACATGAGGAGTCTTCGTCTTGGGTCCCTAAACCACACAAATGAATTGAAACATTGAAAAATGTCACACACTTTGAATAATCAAAACAGCTTTTATAACACTTTAACATCAGTAAGATAACGTGTGTGTATTTTTTTTCTTTACAAGAGTAAGGTTGATGGAAGTGAAAAGTAAAATTGACAATGGGATAGTAGGGCACAATTGGGCAAAACCAGTAAGGAAATGAGTGAACAGGAAAAGAAGAGAGAGGAGGGAGAGAGGGGGAAACATTGAAACCAACAAGTGAGAGGGATGAGTTCGGAAGAGTAGGGGGTAATAAAGATCATGGGTTAGGATAGGGGATGACATGAGGTGGCAGTGCACTGCCTGCTTGAAGCCGTAGAGGGAAGAGTGGCAAAGAATGACCTCTGGAAGGTGGTTCTATAGACAGAGGAAGCGAAGAATAAAGGAGTTGAGGTGTGGAGTCAGCTTGGATTTTGCGAGTTTACCCAGGAGGAGGTTACTGGAAGAACGCATGCATCTGAGAGTTGGAGTGGATGGTTGGTAGGCTGAAAGAGCAGGAGCAATATCATAGAAGAGGTGGTAAAAAAAACGAGACCACCAACCTGCGTGCGACGTGAAAGCAACAGACCCTGTACTTTAGCATCATTGTAGGAGATTCCGCTAACGTTGAGAGTTTTAAATTCCACAGAATCCAGGAAAAGATAATGTGATGCTCGGGCTCCAGTCCATACGGGAGAGCAGTACCCCCTTGAGCTCCGAATAAAGGGCTTGTAGACCGTGAGTAGTTCTGATTTTCCAAAGAAGAATGTGGAATGCTCGAGGATGCCCAACAATGCAACTGGCTTTGGAAAACATTTGTCTTACGTTATTTTTCAGGTGTGTTCCTTCACAAGCATTTTTCTATTTTTAAATTAAAAAAATGAAATAACAATTATCGTTCTTGCTTTGCACCATTTCTCACCTGATTTTGCAAGACCTGTGCCACTTTCGCAGCTGGAATGCCTCTGGCAGTGTCGACACCTGATCTGCCTTTTCCTGATGCAGAAAAATCCAGGGGCACATTCGCACACGGAATCTTCACTTGGCGTACATCCTTTCACCTCCTTAAAGCCATCCGCTGTAGCATATGGCATCCAAATCACAATCCAACAATCTCCGCTCCCCACAGTAACAAATAATGTCAAGCATGTTTACATAGCAACTATTATCAGATTAAAAAGTACAGGGTGTTTCCAAAACACTGATACAACTTTGACTTCCTGCCATTTTTTTGTTTTTCACCTTTACCGTTTTCCTTTTCAGGGTATGGACAATTCTGGATGTGGAGCCACTCGAGATTTTGCCTTGGTCAGCTTTGGCGGCCATTTTGGAAAATGGCCGCCATTCTACTTTAACAACATGGGATATCTGTCATTGTTATTCTCTTTGTAGGTTTCTCAGAGGTGATAAATACTCAATGTGATGTGCATTTACAAAGGAAAACAATAAAAATGTAATTTGTGTTGATTTATTATATTTCCAACCATTGTATCGGGGAAAAAATGGTCATTTTTATGGGAAAATCCATTTTCCCATAATGAACTCTGGATTGCCTTTGGGACGGGCAAGAACTACCACTACATCCCTGCCCATAAAATAGCCACCTCCCTCGGTCCACAGAAGGCACGTGCCCTCCCTGTCTACCATGCCATGACCGGATGTGACACGGTATCAACATTCGTGGGGCATGGGAAGAAATCTGCCTGGGCCACATGGAACTCGTTTCCAGAACTGACAGATTCTCTTGTGACCCTGACTACCACGCCAGTCAACATCCAGGATGACACAATGCACTGCATTGAAAGGTTTGTGGTGCTCCTCTATGACCGCACCAGTCCATATAAGGATGTCAACGAGGCCAGAAAGAAACTCTTCGCCAAGAGGAACTCTGTCCAGCGCATCCCACCTACCTACGATGCTTTGGAATAGCATGTGAAGAGATCAGTCTTCCAGGGTGGCTATGTCTGGGGGCAGGTCTTGGTCGCTCAAGCCGTGCTTCCATCATCAACAAGCTGGGGCTGGCGGCAAACAGAGGATGGGTCCTACGAACCGCTCTGGACCACACTCCCTGAGGCTTCAAAAAGCTGCTTCGAGCTGGTGTCGTACGGCTGCAAAAAAGGTTGTATAAACCGCTGCAAATGTAAGAAGGCTAATCTGCAATGCACTGGACTGTGTGCTTGTGAAGGAGAATGCCAGTAGACAGACGCAGTAGACACAGACTGAGATATCAGCTTAGCTTAGAATGTGCAAATGCAAAGTCGCATTGCTTGTAAAAGTGTTGACTTCTTGATCCAGAGCCAGTACACTTGAGCTCAGAAACTCATATTGTACTAGACTGATGTATGCAAGTACCATGTGTACTGGTATAATGGTAGTAGACAGTAAACCGTAGCTGCTTCAAAGTGAAGTGTGTAATAATTTGACTACATTTTCTGAGTTTGTCATTATCACGATTATCAGTTCCCTTTTCAAAATAGAGTAAAGTATGTTGTAATGTACTGAATGGGAGATGCTTAGCAGGCAGACACGGGCGGAGGAACAGTCGAGCCGGGCTGTGTTGCACAAGCGCGAGCGCGGGCGTACTCTGCCCGCGGCTCTCCTTTATTCCGTACGCACACGCACAAGCCGTGTTCGACTACTGCATTCCTACGACGCCTCAGGCGGCGCGCACACCTTGTATCCCTTGCAGATACGATGACCACTCCGACCACTCCCACACCACCATGCCCTTCCCCGTAGGCCCGCAGACTCCACCACACTCCTCCCCCCTAAAACTATGATTATTAAATGATCACCATTATAAGAAGCATAAACAACACGAAGGACTTCGGTATAATAATCATGAAAATAAAATGAAAACAACGAAGTATAACAGCACACCACATCATATAATGCGTGAAAGCGGGTTAATGGAGCTGCCCCGACCAGATTCCGAAGACACAGCACCTCCCAAACTCTGGCCGTGTTACCGATATGAAGCAGCAAGGCGAAAAAAACACAGCAGCCCTACCCAGCGGAAACGCCCCCAGGCGGCTCATGCTGACACGGCCCTCGCCGAGGTCGTGGCGATCTTTCGAGCCAACCTCCCCCGGCACCATCAAACGCCTCCGGCCCACTCCCCCCAGGCAGACCCGACGTAGATAAACATTCCGAGGCCGGAAGCCCGCTGTCTGGAAGCCGTGGCGCCAGCGGCAGCCTTGATCGACCTTGGCCGGGGGCGCTGAACAGCGCCGCTGGCTGTACGCACTTAATGCTCCAAAACAACTCACGCACCACAATCAGTTGAGACGCCAACGCCTGTCTAAACGGCCTTGAGCGAACACAGAGCTGCGCTCGCAGCCAGAGGTGGGGGTAACGCCGACCAGTGCACCAGTCTTGGTTCCGAGTCGATCTCCGAGACCCACATGGCAGCTAGACGGTCGCAATTCCATTTAAACCACACTTCAATCATAGGCTCGTTATAAATCACTACGAACATCACTCGAAGCATTGCACACTCATTTTTCCGTACAGCGCGGTCTTTTGATAAACTCCCAGCACATGACAAAGCAACTACCTGCGGCCCGGGACAATGGAAGGCCAACCCAACCTTTTTATTCGCCACCACTGCTCCCACATCACATTGATCATAATACCAACCCCATTGACTGATCTCAGCCAAATCCACTTTCACACGAGAACTGCTGGCATTTATTTCAACAACGTTAAACTGCATCACTAGAGCAAGGAAAAACACATATGCCATGAACAACAACCCACAACCCACATCACGAGTCCGTTTCTTGGTTGTCGACTCGATGTTGTGACTCGCGACTCCCTTTAACGCCACGGGCTCACCGCCACCTGTTGAAGCTGCCTGGACAACACCGACGCGCATTGCCTCACGAACGCTGCCGAAGCGCGGGAACTCATCGTGAGCGAAGCGCGGGAACTCATCGTGAGCGAAGCGCGGGAACTCATCGCGAGAGCTGATACGGCTCTCGCCGCTCCCGAACCGCACATCACCGCCGCAGGCAGCAACGAACGGTCGCTCCCGCTGCATCGACGCGGCCCACGCCGCCAGAGCCTCGCCCTCGGTACTCGACGAAGGCCTCGAAGAGAGCACTGGCACATCTGGAGGTACGAACCGGAGATCCAGTCCGAGGTGCGCCAGCCAGTCCCGACCCAAAAGGGCGGGCCCCTCCCCTCGTACAACGAACACCGAGAGCCGGGCGCGTCGATCTCGGTAGCGCAATGAGACGTCGGCCCTCGCAAGCGGTGCAATCGCTTCACCGGTGTACGTGTATAACGACAAGGCCGTCTTGACCAGGCGAATACCGCGAAGACCACGAGACGCCTGCTCACCCATGACCGACACTGCAGCCCCGGTATCCACGCAAAACACAGTCGGTTGGCCATTCACTTCGACCTCCACCGTGAAAGGCGTCGTCATCTTCGAACCAACGGAAAACAGACTCAACCGTGGTTGCATCTCCCGCTCCGGCTCGCCGGCATCGTCATGCCCCGGTTGCAGGCCGATCTCCAGGTCACTGGGGTCCTCCCGCACCTCGTCATCCAAGACCCCAACGGAGGCCCCCGCCATCCGACACACACGCTTCAAATGTCCCACCTTGTGACAATGCAAACACACGGTGTTCTTATACGGGCACATCTGTCGCAGGTGCGGACCCCCGCATCCCCAGCACCCCCGGAAAGCCCCTTCGCTCCCGGTGCGACCGTGCTGCGGTGCCCCTCATCCCGCACCGCCAGGCGCGTGTGCAACCTGCGGCACTTGAGCCATCGCTCGGACTCCGGGCTGCACGACCTGCGGCACTTGTGCGGTCACCGCGTGGACCTCGGGATTAGCCGACATGCCCCAGCTGGAGCTACTCATTACGTCCTGGCCAGCAATGGTGCGGACATCCGTGAGTGTCTGCTCGACAGACGAAGCAGTCGCGACCGCCGAGTCGAATGTGATGTCGGTCAACCGCAGGATGGCTGCTACCATCTTTGCGTCTCGCAGACCAGAAATAAAACGATCTCTGAGCCGTGCCGGACGCTCCTCTGTCGTGAATTTGCACGGCACAGCCGAATGCTTCACCCGTGCTACGAAGTCTGCAACGCGCTCCTCGCCACCCTTAGCGAGGTGATCGAACTGGAACCGCGCGAGATGTAACGACTTCTCTGGCGCCAAGTGGGTCTTCATTTTCGCCACGATGTCCTGAAACGATAGCACGTCATCACTGGGCCTATTTGGAGCCACCAAATCACTCAGCAGCCGGTAGTGCTCCGTTGATAGCGAGGCGAGCAAGATCGCCTTGCGTTTCTCTTCATCCTCTACATCATTCGCACGAAAGTAGCAACCTAACTGTTCAGAAAACAACTCGAACTCATCTCCCCCGAACACGGGTACGCGTCCGTGCGCCGTGCCCCGACCTTCTGCCATGGTCGTGCTGGCGAGACCCTTGGCTCCGTAGCTTGGAACCGCACGGGTTACTTGGTGCCCTGCACACGCCGATCCGAAGATCCTCGTCGCCAACTGTATTGTACTGAATGGGAGATGCTTAGCAGGCAGACACGAGCGGAGGAACAGTCGAGCCGGGCTGTGTTGCACAAGCGCGAGCGTGGGCGTACTCTGCCCGCGGCTCTCCTTTATTCCGTACGCACACGCACAAGCCGCGTTCGACTACTGCATTCCTACGACGCCTCATGCGGCGCGCACACCTTATATCCCTTGCAGATACGATGACCACTCCGACCACTCCCACACCACCATGCCCTTCCCCGTAGGCCCGCAGACTCCACCACATATGTAATCTATAATGCAATTTTTGTTGATTCCAAACCCATTGAATGTGATGAATATCATTTGACTCTTGTTCTCCAGGCAATAATGGGTACTTTTCAGCGAAAAGTTTCAGGAGAGCAGCAATTTACAAATCAAATAATGGCTTTTTTACCGAAAATACTGGCTCATAATATTTGAATACGCCTTTTCATGGTCAATTTGCTGAATTTTACACTTTCCTTATATCTACCACCAATACAATAAGAAAATAAGAGCATATCGCCAATTTCGCTAAAGTAGAATGGCGGCCATTTTGGAAAATGGTCGCCAAAGCTGACCAAGGCACAATCTCGGGTGGCTCCATATCTAGAATGGTTCGGAATACATTATTCTACATGTCTACCAATTTTGGTGCTTTTATGCAAATTTGAACAATTGATCTGAAATATCAGACTACGCAGCAGGACTATCTTGCTTTCATTGTTTATAACGTACATACATCAATTGACAATAATTATTTTGGAGTTAGCAGCTTCACAATCATAGTCCAGACCCACCAGCATGACCCCACCAACCTCAATGACCATCAACGTTTTGAAGAGTTAGACAGTCATGTAATCCCTCACAATAATGACTTCAACCCAGATCATCATGCCCCCATTTCCTTTCGGCTATGCTTCGCTCGGTTGACTTACTGAATATAAACCTCTACTTCATGACTATTGATTCTTGTGGATGAAAGCAACAAGACATTGATCGAGGTATGCTAACCGCCATGAGGAGCACGGAGAAGCTGATGTTTTGGATGTTAACCCTTCGACAGAGAAAAAGAAGGTTCTGAAGAAGGGGTAACGTCTAAAACATCAGCTTCTTGCTTCCCACAGCAATTATCATACCTTGATCAACCTCCTATTGAATTTGCTTGTTATTTATTTCGACACAAAATGGGGTACAATGCTACCCTGAAGTAGCATGGAATGTATGATGTACACAAAAACGCACAGTTTAAAAGCAAATTCAACCCCAGTGAACGCCCCAGTAATCTATTAGGAAGTTGCCACGTCTTGTCAGTGATTGGCTGTACAGCAACCAAGTGATACGGCACATTCATATCAGTCAATCAAGGATAAAGACATGGCAGCCTCCCCAGGAACTAGTGGGAAAATCATGAATGTGTTGTTTAAAATGGTGCATTATTTAATCTAGGGATGGAATAGTGCAACAATGCGATACAATGATCAGACGTCATAATTCTGAGCTTTGCCTTATGTTTCAGTTTAAAAGACTATGACATTGGAAGGGTGGAAGTTGGAAAACATGAGATGGATGTGGTGGTCTGGAGGGAAGAAGAGAATGGTCATTTTTATAAAGTGTTATTAAACTAGTACTTTCTTGTTGCATGATTTTAAAGCTAAGATGTGATTATTTTTCACAGTGATGTAATTTACTCACCAGTATCGCAATTGAAGCATCGAATGCACTCCCGCAGTTTAGACAAGCCATTGGAAAAGGTGTCTCGCGGACAAGCAGCACATTGCGTTTCGGCCATTGAGGAGCAGTGGGATTTGACAAACTCTCCTGGGAAATAGCAACATGTCACGGCATTAAGTTTGAGCAATTTTTGTTTGTTTGTTTGTTATTCCTTTCAACGTCTCTGGATGGTTTCTTTTGAAGGTGAAGACATCCATAAAGTGTAAACAGCACCTGGAGCCAGCACCCAGAGACTGATGCAGTGCTCAAACCCCCCCCCCCCCCCCATAAATTATGGCAGGAATTAGCAATTTGGCCAGGAACTAGCACCTGCAACATGATGGCCCTCTCTTTTCAGTCTGGCACATGGTAAGAATGATAACAAACATATAGTGTTGAAGTTTGTGAGCCAAGGGCTTCAGATAACAGAACAGGTCTATGTAGAGTGTAGCAAGTATATTCAGTACCTTAAATTCCTCAACACCAGGTTGAAACATGACTTAATTTGGGAAAATTACAGCATTGTTCTGGATAACACAGTAACATAGCCCATACCTGCTGGACATTTATGACAACATGAGCCATTGTGTTCATACAAGCCAGGTGCGCACGTCTCTCTGCGAAGTCTCCAGACCTGCACAAAAACGGAGTGAAAATTAGTTAGTCTTACAATATTTATTTGCAGTAAAAGTGAAATCTGGTCAATATGTGATCTTCAGTTTGAATTTGGGGCTACTGTTATTAACAGGTGAACAATTACTCAACACATGACTTTCATAGACTTTTAGGCATTCTTCTGGATTTGTACATCATGAAGTATGATGCTTTGATTCATAATCCCTCACATCGAGGACACATTCATGATGGATGCCACTTCAAGTGACGTCAGGCCTTACAAGAACTACTTTAATTAATACCTCCGCCATCGAAGGTGAAGGAGGTGATGTTTTCACCCCTCTCTGTCTGTTTGTTACTTGCAAAATCGAAGATTTTTCAAGTATATCGGTCAGTCGACTTTGTTATTCTGTTGGATTCGATATATACATATATATGTATGTATGTATGTATATGTATATATCTGTATATATATATATATATATATATATATATATATATATATATATATATATATATATATATATATATATATATATATATATATATATATATATATATATATGTATATATATATATATATATATATATATATATATATATATATATATATATATATATATATATGTATATATATATATATATATATATATATATGTATATATATATATATATATATATATATATATATATATGTATGTATATATATATATATATATATATATATATATATATATATATATATATATATATATATATATATATATATATGAGATATCTCTTACCGGGCGTAGTGGCGTGCGCCTGTAATCCGGCTACTCGGAGGCTTGGGTTGGAGGATCGCTTGAGGACGGGGGCTCTGCACTGGGCAGGGTGTAGAGCAGCCCGGAATCATGGCGAAACCCAAATCCTGATCCCTGTGTCGTAAGAGGCGACCAGGGTTGCGTCAGGAAGGGCATCCGGCGTAAAACCTGTGCCAAATCAGTATGCGGATAATAACGGATGATCCGCTGTGGCGACCCCTAACGGGAGCAGCCGAAAGATGAACACAACATGAGATATCTCTTATTGTCGGGTTTTCCGGCTGTGTGTGTGTGTGTGTGTGTGTGTGTGTGTGTGTGTGTGTGTGTGTGTGTGTGTGTGTGTGTCTGCAACGAGAGGCTCCACAGCATGAACCAGCGAACCGATTTCGATGAAACTTTGCCAACAGATGCCATATAGTCTGTGAATGTGCGCGTTTGAATTTTGTTGCCCAGCAACCGCCCGTTGCTGTCCAGCGGCCGAAAAACCGCGTACAGTATATTCAATACTTGTCCTTCAGTTTTGAATGTAGAGAAACGAGACTTCGGCATTAAACGCTTCGAGATATTTAGAAAATTTTACTCGAGCCGATTTTTGATTGAGGTTTTATTTTTCAAATGGTAGTCCTTCAAGAATTGGGCTATTTGCCGTCATTTAAGGTGTGTATACAGTGTTTGTAAGGAACTACACCGTGGTTCCACCTTCGATCTCTCCTCGATCCAAACGTTATTGACCAAAGTGAAAAGTGTGGTATAGCCTGCGGGCATGCAGGGCGGGGCATGATGAGGGGAGGAGTGGTCGTGGTGGTCATCGTGTCTGCCAGGGATATAAGGTGTGCGCGCCGCCTGAGGCGTTGTAGTAATGCTGGAGTCGCCCGGCTCGTGAGTGTGCTGAATACGCAATAAAGGAGAGCCGTGGGCAAAGTACGCCCGCGCCCGCGCTCGCGCTTGTGCAACACAGCCCGGCTCGACTGTTCCCCCGCTCGTGTCTGCCTGCTAAGCATCTTCTATGCAGTACACCACAGTTGGCTGACGAGGATCTTCGGATCGGCGTGTGCAGGGCGGCAAATAACCCGTGCGGTTCCAGGCTACGGAGCCAAGGGTCTCGCCAGCACGAGCATGGCAGAAGGTCGGTGCACGGCGCACGAACGCGTGCCCGCCTTCGTCGGAATCGACTTCGGCCACGTCGAGTGGGCAACGGCCGTGCTCAGTGTTTGTTTTATTGAGGCACGTCAGATCGGGGGAATGATTTCTGCAGAGCCACGGCTAAAGAACGAGGACACACGGTTCGGCTCGAACGCGGCGTTGGACGTCGCGCGAGCTCTGAAGAATGTCCGGGGTCTCGATGGTCGGGGCACAGCAGGTGGTCCGGGGGTCAGCGCGATGGGCCAGGCACGCACGGCCACGCGCACGGTCTGCGGCGCGGGTCGTGGGCGAGCGTTGCAATGCAATCACTCGGACGGTGGTCTGAGCACTCGAGGTCGTCTACGGTGTGTGGGCCGAGGGTCATCGCCCATCGTTACAGTCATAGATGGCGGTGTGCGAAGCGATCCTTCTGTCCCGGGTCAAGACCTACCGCCAGTATGGTGTTCAGTGCATGGCGTGCACGGTAACGCCCCGGGTCAAGTTTTGCGGCCGGGGCACAGAGATTCCAGCGACCCGGAGCGGGAGATGCTGCCGGAGTTAGACCTGCTTCCAATTGATCCGGAGATGACAAGATCAGTGGCAGGGGAGGTTGAAGTGATCGGGGCACTGATTGGGTGTCGAATTGAGGCCACTCGTGCTGCCCGCGCATCGCGCCCGTACACCGGCGAAGCGGTTGCGCCGCTTGCAGCGCCCGACGTCTCGGTGCTTTACCGGGGGCGAAGCGCCCTACTCACGGTGTTTGCGGTGCGAGGGGAGGGGGCTGTTTGCGGTGCGAGGGGAGGGGCCCGCCCTTTTGGGTCGGGACTGGCTGGCGCACCTCGGGCTGGATCTCCGGTTCGTACCTCCAGGTGTGCCGGTGCTCTCTTCGATGCTTTCGTCGAGTACCGAGGGCGAGGTTCTGGCGGCGGGAGCCGCGTCGATGCAACGGGAGCGGCCGTTCGTTGCTGCCTGCAATGGCGGTGTGCGGTTCGGGAGCAGCAGGGGCCGTGCCAGCTCTCGCGATGGGCTCTCGCGCGTCGGCGGCGTGCATGGTGCGAGGTGCGGTGTTGTTCGGGCAGCTTCAACAGGTTGCAGTGAGCCCGTGGCGTTAAAGGAAGTCGCGAGTCACAGCATCGAGTCGACAACCAAGAGGCGGACTCGTGATGTGGGTTGTGGGTTGCTGTTCATTGCATATTTGTTTTTCCTTGCTCTAGTGATGCAGTTTAACGTTGTTGAAATAAATGCCAGCAGTTCCCGTGTGAGAGTGGGTTTGGTGGAGATCAATCGATGGGATTTGTATGATGATCAATGTGATGTGGTGGCTTTGGGAGCGGTGGTGGCGAATAAAAAGGTTGGGTTGGCCTTCCATTGCCCCAGGCCACGGGTAGTTGCTTTGTCGGGTGCTGGGATTTTATCAAGAGTTTGCAATGGTTCAAATGTTATTCCTATTGATTTATGACGAGCTTATGGTTGAAGTGTGGTTTAAATGGAATTGCTACCATCTAACTGCCGTGTGGGTCTCGGAGATCGACTCGGAGCCGGGACTCGTGCGCTGGTCGGCGTTACCCCCACCTCTGCTTTCAGCGAGGTCAGACGTGCCTGGCGCCTGGGGCGTGGCTCTCTGGGTGCGCTCAAGGCCGTTTTGGCCATGCGGTGGGATCTCAACTGATTATGGTGCGTGGGGGTTGGGGAGTGTTTGTTGCTTCCAGCCAAGGGTGCTGTTCAGCGCCCCCACCAAGGTCGGTCGGGTCTGGCGGTGGCGCCGCGGGTTCCAGACAGTGGGGGTCCGGCCTCGAAAGGTTTATCTGTTTCAGGTCTGCCTGGGGAGAGGTGCCGCCTTATGGGCCGGAGGCGTTTGATGGTGCCGGGGGAGGTCGGGAGGTCGCCGCGACCTCGCCAAGGGCCATGTAAGCATGAGCCGCCTGGGGGCGTTTTCGCTGTGTAGTGCTGCTGTGCTTCTCCAGTAGCTCGCTTCCACGCATTATATGATGTGATGTGCTGTTATACTTCGCTGTTTTCTTTTTTGTGCCTTGTCTACTGTTATACCGTAGTCCTTCGTGCTGTTTATGCTTATTATGATGGTGATCATTTAATAATCATACTTTTAGGAGGGAGGAGTGTGGTATAGCCTGCGGGCATGCAGGGCGGGGCATGATGAGGGGAGGAGTGGTCGTGGTGGTCATCGTGTCTGCCAGGGATATAAGGTGTGCGCGCCGCCTGAGGCGTTGTAGTAATGCTGGAGTCGCCCGGCTCGTGAGTGTGCTGAATACGCAATAAAGGAGAGCCGCGGGCAAAGTACGCCCGCGCTCGCGCTTGTGCAACACAGCCCGGCTCGACTGTTCCCCCGCTCGTGTCTGCCTGCTAAGCATCTTCTATCCAGTACACCACAAAAAGGATCCAAAATAAATGGAATCACCGGCATTTCTGTCTTTGTGGATTTCTAATAATATAATATGTTTATTTATTTACTGAAAACGATTCCACGACCCACACTCCACCTTCAATTATTTACCGAAAACAATTCCATGACCCACACACCACCTCCAATTATTTATTTATTGACTGAAAACGATTCCACGACCCACACACCACCTCCAAATATTTATTTATTTACCGAAAACGATTCCACGACCCACACTCCACCTCCAATTATTTATTTATTTTCCGTAAACAATTCCATGACCCACACACCACCTCCAATTATTTATTTATTGACTGAAAACGATTCCACGATCCACACACCACCTCCAATTATTTATTTATTTACCGAAAACGATTCCACGACCCACCCTCCACCTCCAATTATTTATTTATTTACCGAAAACGATTCCACGATCCACACACCACCTCCAATTATTTATTTATTTACCGAAAACGATTCCACGACCCACAAACCACCTCCAAATATTTATTTATTTACCGAAAACGATTCCACGATCCACACACCACCTCCAATTATTTATTTATTTGCCGAAAACGATTCCACGACCCACACTCCACCTCCAATTATTTATTTATTTTCCGTAAACAATTCCATGACCCACACACCACCTCCAATTATTTATTTATTGACTGAAAACGATTCCCCGACCCACACACCACCTCCAATTATTTATTTATTTACCGAAAACGATTCCCCACCCACACACCACCTCCAATTATTTATTTATTTACCGAAAACGATTCCACGAGCCACACACCACCTCCAATTATTTATTATTTAAAGTGGGAGTGGCGTAGGAAAGTGGGCGTGGCTTATAAAAATATTGTGGCTCAGGAGGTGTGGTCAAACAAGAGCATTGAGAGAAGTTTATCGGGGTGTGTGTGTGTGTGTGTGTGTGTGTGTGTGTGTGTGTGTGTGTGTGTGTGTGTGTGTGTGTGTGTGTGTCTGCAATGAGAGGCTCCACAGCAAAAACCAGCAAACCGATTATTTTTCAAATGGTAGTCCTTCAAAAATAGGGTGTCTATTTACCGTCATTTTTTATGAGGAGTGCCAGTTGGCAAAATACGCAATAGGAAAAATTTTGCCAGGCAGAGGAACAATTGAATGTGAACCAATACGTCTTGGCAATGAATCTTCGTCGGTGGATCTGTCAGAATGAAAAGCATCGTATCCAGCGCTTCGATCCTAGTGAATCCCTCGTCGCCTACCGGCTTGTTTGTCTGTTTGTCTGTTTGTCTGATTGTCGCCTACAGGTCACAATTTTAAAACGATCTTCACGAAACTTCACCACATGGTAAAGTTTGTTATACGGAAGAAGCCTTTTGTTTTTTAGGTCAAAAGGTCAACATAAGCCAAAGGTCAACAACTTAGGTGAGATTTCTAAAATCCTCAATTTTCATCCGATTGACTTGAAATCTGAAGAGGATTTATATTTCAGGTCACTGAATTCAACCAGCCAATTATTTTTTGAGGTCAACATTGACCAAAAGGTCAACATGGGCCCAAGGTCAACAACCTCGGTGGGATTTCTAAAATTGTCAATTTTCATCCGATTGACTTGAAATTTGAAGAGGAGTTGCATATTTGGTCATTTAATTCAACCACCAATTATTTTTGAGGTCAAATTTGTTTCATGGATTTTGCAAGTACGTATGGTGCTGTGCACTGCGTCTTCTTGTTAATTGCCAGAATCCTTCGGATTTCGGCAATTATGTTGGTCGGTTGTGTGTGTCATTCTGTGTGTTTGTGTGTGTCTGTTTGTTTGTGTGTTTGTTTACCCTGGAGCAGCCACACCATTTCAGCGATCATGACCAAATTGGGTACAGACGTCGGCCATGGTCTAACTTAGACACTTGTCGGTTTTGGTGAATCTAGGTCAAAGGTCAAGGTCAAGGTCACCGAAATTCTTATTTTCGCAATAACGTCCCCTAAAATGGTCGTATCGACTTCAAACCAAATCCAAAATGTGCATCTTCCAATACTGCATCCAACCATATGTCTCATTGGGGTGTCACACCAACACCCTTCTTAGCGGTCGGGGGTCGAATGTCAGGGTGGTCGGGTCAAAAATTACAAATTGCGATAAAAACGCCATTTCAAGTCCGATTGACTTCCAAGTTATGATCATGACCAAACGAAGTGCTATAACTCATTAAACGGTAGCAATATCGACTTATAAGAACCAAATTGATTTCCAGGTTTTTGTTTTTTTCAGAGATCATGGAGATATGACAAAGTTATTCCGGCAATTCCTTGCTCAACGAGCAATTTCATTTGTTTGTTTGCTTGTCCGTTTGTTTGTGTACAGGACATCTCAAAAAGTTGTGGACGGATCTGAATGAAATTTTGTGGACAGGTTGGGTGTGTGACAAGGACGAATTGATTCGATTTTGGTGAAGATCCAGATCTGGATCCGACTACAAGAATTTTTAAAGTGATTCTTCACCATTGATGGATGGATAGGTCTCAAAAACGATATATAGCACGATATTTCAAAAAGTTATTGGGCCAGATATGTTCTCATGGATCAGGCATTACGGGTCGGAGGTATGCGCTCTACCGAGTGCCCTTCTAGTTAAATGTTGAATTGCTGTGAACGGTCTCCAAGGAACGAGATGGAGGTGCAAAGTTCATCACGAGCTGTGTCATTAAGAGGCAGCAGATTCTTAAAACGATTTCTAGACTTGAGCATAAATAATTAATCTGACATGGGCTGTGGCACAACAATCAGGAATGATTCAAGATCACCAATACATGAAGAATGGCCAAGTTCAGTACAATGGTATATGATGTCGAATTTGTTTTTAAAACACAATGCCTGGGTATATACTCGTTTTATCACGTGGCGAAGCTTTTAATGACCGGGAATGATAATACGGTCCAAAGTTCATTGACATTATTGCTTGGAATGGAAATCTCAATGCTTTATGGGCGAGGTGAGTTTGTTGTGCAAACTTAAAATATAGCCACAGGAGGAGATAATTTGAGCCATTGGGGAGATCTATGTCCTAACCGGATTTTCACCTCGACTCAACCTCACTTAATAATAACATCCTCATTCCATTAGAATTAACCAACATAACCCATTAATGTCTAAGCCAAGCAACTGACCCACAATGGCTCACTCTATTCGAGAAGCACAGTGGGATCTTATACAAACTGAATGCAGATGGGACAGTCGGCTTTACATTCCATGCCAAATAAGGAAATGCTTCAGGATGTAGCGCCCCTGATGGCACTGCACCAGGGTGGCAATTCTTTCGGATTCGACTCCCCAAGGGAACAAATCTACGACCGAATGGCTCAGAGGAAAGCTTACCCACCAACCAAGATAATCTGCCTTCAATCGGTCTACAATCACATGGATGAAGACAAGTGTTCTAAATGAAGATTAGAAGGGCACTCGGTGGAGCGCATACCTCCACCATGCAATGCCTGATCAACAAGAACATACCGGGCCCACTACATTTTTGAAATATCATGCTGTACATCGTTTTTGGCCCAATCTCTCAATCGTGAAGAATCACTTAGAATTTATCGTAGTCAGATCCATATCTGGATCTTCACCAAAATTGAATCAATTCGTTCAAGTCACACACCTAACATATCCAGCAAGTTTCGTCCGAATCCGTCCACAACTTTTTGAGATATCCTGCACACAAACAGACAAAAAAAACAGACAAGCCAGTAGGCGGTGATGGGTCGTCGAGCATGGAAACTATAAGATATAGAGCAAAATGGATGTCATGTAGTGGATAGGGAATCACCTTAAGATTATGCATATCAAATCTCATCCAGTTCCATCTACTGATAACTACTCGGTATCCATTTGAATGAAAAGTACCGAAAATGCGGTTTGAAATTGGAAATCCCCAAAGTTTGAGGGGGTGCTGTGGGTGAAGAAAGATCTAAATCGAAAATCGGTTCGATCGTTTATGCACAATGCATTCCAGATGATCAGTGTGAATTTTCATGACCATCCGACCATAACCCAAGGAGGAGTAGCATTTGGCGCGAAGGCACCTCCAGCTCTCGCATATTATCGATTTTTGCACTAATTGACCTTTGACCCCTGATCTAAGCGAAATCGGCCAATATATCCTGAGGCAAAGTTGTAGTACTCATTGAGTACCATGAACCTGCAAAGTTTCATTCGTATCGATGCACTCACCTGGTCGCTAGGGGGCCTTCAATTTTTGCCAATTTTCGCGCATAACCTAATTGTAGGGGGAGCTGCGGGTAAAGTATTCCATGCATCATAAAAACCGGAATATATTTGATAGAGCATCACTTGTAGATCATTCGTGCCAAATTTTATAACCCCAAGTGGGATAATGGCTTTCGGAATTGATTTCGCGTGAACGGTACCGATTTTGAAGGTTTTTCGGTTGTTGCTAGGGAACCAAAGCATCCCTAGCAACCATCACAATTTCCAAAGCACTAGGTCATAAGATGTACCTACCACCCGAGTTTGGTCAAAATCCACCCATGTTTACTTCCAATTATGCTGATGACAAACGACCAAACATCCAAACAAACAGACAGAATTACTGACAAATCAAGGTCACCTATTTCGGCGACCCAATAAATGAGGATTGTCAACGAACATTGTCAATTGAATGCATGAGCAAGACAAAGGCATTTTAGGTGTTGACAATGATGAAATATGTCCAAGAGATATGTAAAACAATACATACATGCGTGGCATTTACCGTTAGCAATCAAGAATCGGAGTTTACTTCTTATTCTTCTTCTTCCAATAAAGAAGAGGGACATTCGTCTATGAGAGACTAATTTTCATGGTGAATGTTTGAAATGTCCACGTATTTGACATAGTTTATGGGAGACCTTCACCTATGATGGAGGATTTCAGATGGCGACAGGGGTTCCTCATAACTGCAGTTGACTGTATAGTAACTGGAAAAATAATTATATTTGAACATTTAATGTCTGCCTGATCAGTTGAGGGAAAAGTTTCCAACAGCCTGATTCAGCAACTTTGTTCACTCAAGTGAGCTCATTCAATTAATTTAGTCGTGTTTGTTACCTGCACAGGTTTTGTTTTCTTATTTAATTCACTTACATGATTCACGAGTCATATTACACAAGGAACTTAATGGCGCAGGAGGAGGTCATTCTGCTCATCGTGCCTTGCTAAACCAATTCCAATATCGTCACCAATTCACATACAAGATTCCTCTCATGCACACGAGCCAATATCCCCATACCCCTCTATATAAAATGCCTCCACATACTGTACCTACATAATTCCCATTTAAACTTATCCACCCCTCCACTGCTACTACAAACAGGGAGACCATTCCATACAATAACCACTCTCTGACTGAAAGACCCTGCCTTAAAACTGTCCTAACTCTCGCCTTTTTTAAACTCTCAAACTATGACCCCTGGACCCTGGTCCTAAGACTGTCGACTGCTGAAAAACTCCACTGCACCTATCTTGTCCACACCCTTCATTATATTAAACATCTCAATCTGATCCCCTCGTAATTGCCTTCTTTCCAATGAATAAAGTCCTGACTCCTTCAAACATTCCTCATACCTAAGTCTAGCTCGCCTTGGAATCAAACTAGTCGCTCGACACTGTACCTGCTCTATGGCAGCGATGTCCATCCTCAGATGTAGTGGCCAAAACTGCACACAATATTCTAGATGAGGCCTCACTAAATTCCTGTACAGTGTAAACAACTACCTCTTTTAATTTAACTTGTCCCCCCCTACAAATACAACAGAAAACCTTGTTAGCTTTACCAACATAAAACACACCCTGGCACTGTGCTATCGGCTTACCTCCGTTTATATTTTTAAATGTAAAAAAAACTTTGCCTGTGGCATTTTTCGAACTTTTATCCTTGTGTTTTCCGTGTCGACAGACATAATCTGATTGTGCTTATTTGTATGTACAACGAGACATAAGTGGCATGTCTTTCACAGCATTCTGTCAAATAAACTAACTCCTGTTTATA
Organism: Eptatretus burgeri; assembly: GCF_056783735.1. Taxonomy (NCBI): domain Eukaryota; kingdom Metazoa; phylum Chordata; class Myxini; order Myxiniformes; family Myxinidae; genus Eptatretus; species Eptatretus burgeri. The sequence goes on along the minus strand of NC_140975.1, from coordinate 31,256,466 downwards.
TTTTTTAAGATTAAAAAGAAACTTTGCCTGTGGCATTTCTTTGGAACTTTTATCCTTGTGTTTTCTATGTCGACAGACATAATCTGATTGTGCTTACTTGTATGTACAGCTAAACATAAGTGAAGATATTTTGTCAAATAAACTTAAGTGATACATGTTCCAAAAATGTCTGCATTATCAATAAGCAATTTATATAAATACCAGTGAAGTATGCTTGAACACTGCAAGCAACTACCTGGGTGCATCCTACATGCGTCTATCAAAAATAATAAATGTCAGTGTGTGTCAGTCAGTCAGTCAGTCATTCAGTGAGTCTCCTCCATAAATCCAAAACCATGAAACCTATCAGCCCCAAACTTTGCAAGCATACCAAGGGAACTCCAAAAGGAGTGCATGAATGACAACTGGGTGTTTGGGTAAATTTAATCACCCCTTTAGAAGATAATTAATGGTATAACCAGAAACAGGCAGTCTTTGGCCAGCTTGCGTTCAGCTCGCTCAACCCAGGGTCTTAATGGGCCATTTTGTCTGCTCAGCTCAAAAATGCCTTGCCTTGGAACAGGTCAGTATCTGTATGATAAAGCTTCATACCGACGAATCGCTGATCACCGACCTTCATAACCTACGAATCACTGGATACATCGCAATGCTTAAAATGCCCGGACATGCCAGTGTTTGTGCCTTTATTTGTGAAGAGGCTGCGGCCGGCCCGTCTGAAGGATGAGGGAAGTCACAGCAGAAGGTTGAGCCATCACCAAGTAGATAAAGGGGATTTTCCCAGAGAATTAAAAGTCAATGAGGTCACAACTAACATGGGGAGAGGGTGTTTATTCAAAATTTGAAAGCAATAATTGGCTCAGTAGAAGTAGAAGCTGAGATTGAGATTTTACCTGTAATTATAAAAGTCACAAAGCACTGATTTGAATCACATTAGCACCAGTGTGCGTTCATTCCACTTTACTCCACCGTGCTTGGGCCGATTTAATGGCCGGCTTTATGTCCCCAATTTGAAGGTCCTTCATGGAAAGTCTCATGCAGCTGCTAGATTGTGCAAGTAGTCATAGATTAGAGGATCGGGGTGTTCATCCTCTGTCCATTGCCATCTCAATCCCTCCACCTTTCCTCCCACTTTAGAGGTGCTAAACAGCTAGTAGTCCATCACAGAGTTAGTGTCTCACAACGTTGCTTTCCTATCTCCTCAATTGTAATCAAAGGCAGAGATTAATTATAAAATACTGAAGATGTTATTTCCGATTTATTTGCCGTATTGCATTGCCACCATGCTAAGCTACATCGATCGGTGTGTCCCGCCATTACACATTGGGGTACACATAACCTCATGGACACAAAGGTATGAATGGAATGTGCCAGAGGCATTTGTTCGACCATGAACAGGTAAATCAGAATGTCAGGTAATGGAACAGGTGCTGGGAAACAGGTTTTTTGTACATGTGGGCAAATTATCTTTCCGGTGCAGCCATGTGGATATTTGTTTAAAAAAAACAAAAAAAGGTTATTTTGGGGGGTTTTTTTTTAAGAAAGAATAAATGTGTAGTTTACTGTGTCCCATTGTCATGTTGTCTGTTTTGGACATGGAAAGCCACTTTTAAAGTATGTAAACGACATCGTTTGATTTTCAAAGGGTCCACAAAACTTTATGCCCTGTTTGTGAGATGTGATTGAATCAGTTGCTGTGTGCAGGAATAAAGGGACTCACAGTTTGTAAGAGATTTGTGTGGACTGTGGTGCTTTCCTTTGTCGCCTGTTTCAGGATTTTTTTTTTTTTAAAGAACTCCCATCATAGCAATCATGCCTATTAAATATATGGAGAATGTCTGTCGTTTTTAATGCAGCTGTCTTTTATTAATGTGTGCATATCATTTGTTCAACCTCATCACATTGGGTTTGTTATCTTCATGTTTTAATGTGAGAGAGTTGTAAGATAAATGCATTTGTTGAAGGAGTGGAAAAGAGATCGCTGAGCATATTAGGAAATCTTCCTGCATCATTGTTATATTGAAATGGAAATGTGGTACAGGCACGGTTGGGCCCAATGACATGTTTTCGCTCAGTTTGTGGCTGTTTCTTCGTGAAGACAATAAACATCCCCTTCAGCATGGTATCTTTTTATCAGAATATGCCTTTGAGTTGATAACTTGAAAAAGTAATTCATTTAGTCCTCCTGGTCTCCAGCAATTCACATCGTTGGTCTTCATACACGTTGTTGCATCAGACTATGACGAGTAATAGACTTTGTTCCATCAGACTATGATGAGTAATAGACTTTGTTCCACCAGACTATGACGAGTGGTGCCAAGACAGTAAATAGTTCTGTGGCTGAAAAATACAGGGTCCAAAGCCAAGAACCCCTTTTCAGGAAGAATATTCAGGCATATAACTTCCTTACTGATGTCCCTGTACTGACTGATATGCTGACCTTGAGTTACTGAGCTGACCTTGAGTTACTACCCAGATGGCCAGTGCTATCAGGCTTGTACTGGTATTTGGTCAGCAGTGTCAGCCTGCAATTAGGTCAATACTGGCAATTACAGGAACACAGATCCAGTTGTTGAGGTTGTGGCAATATACCTCCAAAGTTTGGATATTTCACTTTATTCAAGAGTCCAAAACATAACACCAGGTGGACACATTCGACCGTCCTTTCTGACTTATGCAAGTCAACAGAAAGGTCAATGGATCATCGATATATAATGTACTATCAAATACCACCAGTCACTTTGATGGGAATACGAAAATGTGGAGAGAGAAGGAGGAGGGAGGGAGAGAGAAGGGTGGGGGGGAGAGGTGGGAGAGTAAGGATGTAGAGGGCAAAAGAGAGAGGAGCGGTGTGGGAGTGATGAAGGAAGAAGAGTGAGGAGGGATGGGGGAGGGGAAGGCAGAGTGAGGTGAGAGGAAGAGAAGGCAGATGTGCGGTATAGCATTAATTATATTATGATTCATACTGTGTCCAGAGGCATGAAAATGATTCTGCATAGAATAACAGTGAAGATGGAAACAAAATTATTTCTGAAATCCATTTTCTACCAGTCATGCTATCAATACAACTCGGAGACAAACACCACCCAGACACGTCTGGAAACAAAACCCGCCGGATACGTCTGGAGCCAAGCCGTCTGGAGACAAACACCACCCGGACACGTCTGGAGACAAAACCCGCCGGATGCGTCTGGAGCCAAGCCGTCTGGAGACAAACACCGCCCGGACAAGAACAACACCTGGAAACGTCTGGAGATAAATATCGTCCAGAGACAAACAAGGCCTGGAAACAAACTTCGTATGGAGACAAACAATGCCCAGACATAAACGCCACCTGGACATGCCAGAGACAAACACCACCCGGAGATAAACACTGCCCAGAGACAAACACCGTCCGGACATAATCACCGCTCAAACACATCTGGAGACAGAGAGAGACAGAGAGAGACGGAGAGAGATGTGTGAGAGGATGCTGCACTGTATTATGATGAGTGGATGGAAAAAGGATGGGACAAGGATGGGACAGAGAGTAGAGAGAGAGAGAGGAGAGAGAAAATGTTATGCTTTATGAGCAAAACAGATGCACACACACACACACACACACACACACACACACACACACACACACACACACACACACACACACACACACACACACACACACACACACACACACACACACACACACACACACACACGGCTGATATCAGCTATTTTTCGGGAATCAGCAGATTGGAGTTAGTGTGATTACCGACCAGACTACGTACTGAAAACAACCCAAAAACCTTGAGTAGCTTTCACTGTTGTTTTGGGAGAATTTCAATCAATAAATTTTTTAAAACAACATTGCATTATAGACGTTTCAAGGAGATGTGCACAAACATGAATCTTTATAAAATAGCAGTACAAGTGACGGGTGGAAAAAAGTTTGGCTTGGTAATTTAGAAAACACATTCAGTTCAATATGGCAAACAGCTCAGAAATTGGGTGTTATTAAATATATTTTGCTTTGAAACTCACAAAGAGAAACATAACCTTTGTAAAGCAAACCCGATAACCAATTGCTTTAGAAACAGTCACGAGGACAAAGGAAAATACAGGGTCCTCCATGAGATACGGGATAATAAATGTGATAAAACCTCCATAAGATACGGGATGAAACCTTGCAACCACGGTGCCCGTAACAGGCATGGCATGCCCAGACATCCGCATAGAGTCCCGACAGATCCAAACCTACCCGAATGTACCACGTCCGTGTGTTCTGTATACGTACCTCTACCTCAGGGGTTCCCAAACTTTTTTGTCCATGACCCAAAATTTGAAATCACATTTGCCTCGCAACCCAAATGATACTGGTACCTAGTGTACCTATGATAAAAATTGTCAGAGAAAATGCTTTTGACATGAACCCCCCCCTCAAAAACTGAGATTTTGAGGGGGGGGGGGTTCAGGTTTTGGTCACGACCCTGCATTTGGGAACCCCTGCTCTACCTCGTATAACAACTGCCGACTGTACATCCTGATCGGGACATGAACTGTACCATGATCGACTGAAGGGCACTTGGCAAGTGGCTTAAGTATTCAAGTAAGCACTCCAATGGAACGCTTGGCTTGGCAAGCGATTACCAATTGCTGTTGATAAGCCCGTGCACCCGAAAACGCCCAAGCAATGTCCCAAGTGGACAAATGAACACTTTTTTTAGCAGTCGGAACTGCTGCTAAGTTAAATTCTGGAGCTTAAATTTTGTAATTCGGCTTCGTTTAAGAGATTCTCAAGGTTATAGCATGTGTAGAAATGAAATAAAGCTACAAATGCTGGTGTCTCTGGGTGTTTATAAGCATTGCAATGTATCAGCGATTCATAATAATATGAGTGAGAACAGTGACAAGAAAAAAAAACTGTTGGTGAGAAATCGTTGCGGCCTGTTCCAAGGCAAGGCATGGTTGAGCAGTCCAAGAAGCATGGCGGCTTCAGATTCCAGCGAGATAACCCAGGATACGCCAAAAGACCCAACATGCGAGGTGGCTGAGGACTCACCTGATAAAAGGATATAATTAAATAAGGCCATTAATTATCTTCAAAAGGGGTGTTTTAATCAACTCAAACACCCAATTTTCACTCTTGTATTTCCTTGGAGTTTCTTTAGTATGCATGCAAAGTTTCAGGCGACTAAGTTTCATTGTTTTGGAGTTATGGAGGACACACACACACAAGTATAGACACCGAAATAGTTGAATTTTAACTCCATCTACCACCCTATACCTTCATTCATTTACTTTCATTCCATCCCCATTACTCTCAATTCTCTTTTCTCTTCTGACACCTCTCTTTTCTTTCCAATCTTTCCACTATGACTTTTCACAATATTATTTATCTCAACCAACCCCCTCCCCCATCCTTTCCTCTCTTCCTTATTGACAGTAAATTACACAATTAGCTCCTTTTATGATGTCATTCATAAGGTATCAAAGGTCTTTTAGCTGAAATCAAAGGGTCTGTCAGCTTGGTAACAGCAAGATATGATCCTTCAAATACAATAAATAACTGCAAGCTTCAACAGATGTAGGTGAGAGTTGGAAGGTTAATCTTATCATGGGTTGTTAAGAATGTAGCAAGGCCGGTTTGGGAGAGCAGTTACAAATAATCGGGCAGCAGAGAAGGCCAGGAGGGTGAAAAGACTATTTGTTACACGATCAGGTGTTTGACCACAATCATGATTTAAGAAGTTGAAGATGTGTTTACAAATGATAGGCTACTCCACAACACCAATGAGCAAAACCCAGTGCACTTATAAACAAATGGACTATTGCTATAATGGTAATAGCTTTAACTCCCTGTAAATAATTATTTTACAAGGAAAGCATGAAAAAGGAAAAGTGTCCGAATACAAGGCTGTAACAGATGACAGTAAAGTGTATATATATATATATATATATATATATATATATATATATATATATATATATATATATATATATATATATATATATATATATATATATATATATATATATATATATATATACAGCCATTTTCCCCTGCGAAGCAGGGGTTAGCTTTTGACGGGCTCCATGCAATCATGGTTCCCTTCTTGAGGCAATGTTTTTCTGGCCGGATGCCCTTCCTGACGCCAACCCTGGTCACTTCTTATGACACACAGGGATATGGTACACCGATTCCAACTGGGGCATACACCGGGACCAGTACACTGGTACTCATTTCACCGACCTTGGAAGGATGACAGGCTGAGTCAACCCCCTAGTGTTAATTCAGTGAAAAACGGGGCTCGAACTCAGGACCCTAGGATCCCAAGCCAGCCACCCTAACCACTAAGCCAACACCAGGCGACATATATATATATATATATATATATATATATATATATATATATATATATATATATATATATATATATATATATATATATATATATATATATATGTTTTCTTGACTCCTGACTCCTCCCATGCTCTTCTTGCCAAAGAAAGCTGCATAGGGCAACCATGAAAGGTTACGCCAGGTAAATCCTCTGCTGTTTCAAACCCTTCCCAGTATTCCTCCACAGCTGTAAAGACATTCACAAATAGTACACACATGAGAATCCCAATGCGATACACCACTTCAGCTTCCAGACTGATTTTCTTACTTCCTGGCGAATCCTCAGCGACAGCGCAGACAAATGCATACCAGAGGCTCCCAAGCATATACCACATGTAAACGTGAAAAGCAGTCAATATATAAATGAAATACAAAGACCCAATCACACCTCTCACCTGTGAATGGAGGTATTAACCAATTAGCTCTCACCGAATCAATTAATTGATGACCTTTGTTCTATGTTGACCTTTTGACCTCAAAAGCATTAGGCTTATTGCTTACGTCAAACTCTACCAGGTGGTGAAGTTTTGTGAAGATCAGTTTAAAATTGTGACCTGTGGGTGATTGACACATACAAGCAAACAATCAAACAGACAAATAAATAAACAGACAGAATAACACACACAACTAAGAAATATTCTTGAAAAATCTTCGATTTTCACAAGTATCAAACACATAAACACACAAACATGTAAGGATTATGAATTATGCGGAAACAATTTTTCCAAATTAACGTTTTTGTTCAAAACTGAAGAGATCAAACTAAACACTGTTATAGTTGAAAGAGGTTATATTGTTGTGGGGCCGGGTATCGGTGGCGAGCACGAACGCGAGGGGGAGCAGTAGAGTCGGCTCCACCTAACACACTGGAATTTAGGTCGTACCTTACAGATACATCCGAAAGGTCACAGGTCCCTTATCGGACCAAAGATCGCCAATAGGTCGCCCACGTGGGATAGGGTCAATTGCCAATTTCAATATTCCTAAATACCCACGTCGTCCAAACTACCGGGGAAATTCACCCTCGGCAGGATCTGCGCGATCCGGGTCGTTTCCGAGCCGGATCCGAGTCGTACCCCGAGCGGAGAGTACCAGAACCCTGTCGGCCAATTGCATGATTACAGCAACAATGAGGCCTCCTAATTCCCGTTCGCAGCGTGGCAAACCAATGATAGAAATGACAAAGAACGAGCTGGTACATTCAACACAAGGGGGAATTTATTAATAATAATCAGAGGACCAGGGGAGCACGTAAGGGCAGAGTTATCCGACTAAGCAATGCAAATAATGTACAACAAAAGCACTTAACAATTCTACTTATCAGACGGGGCCCACGGACACATACACACACACAAATACCCAGACACACACACAAATACCCAGAAAGAGATGGACCTCATGGTCTTTATTGCCCCTCCAGCTCGGAGGGAAGACGAGCTGAGGGAAGAGAACATGCTGGCTACCTGGCCGCATTCGCACGGCTCGACGTCCGCACCTTCCCGGAGCACCAGTCGCCAAAGAACGGACCAGGGCAGCCAAATCCAGAGGAGGCGAGACGAGGTGATCTCCCGTGATGAGATGGTCGACCGCTTGTTGTAATGCGCCAGACGAGACCCTCGGATGCGCGCGATGCAGTCAGCCGCAGACCCAGACAGAAGCACTTCGAGAAGACAGGATGCAATCATTAATCCTTTCTTCCGTCCTTCGGGGTGTGGTCCGCTCCCCCGTGGCCTGCTCTCATTGGGTGCATGGCGTGTCGCGGCTCCGCCTTCTTGCAAAGGACCGCCCCGGCTTTTGATCCGCTCATTGCCCATTGGGCGGGAAATGACGCATACCCTTATTTGGCGCCAAGCCAGAACGAAACGCTTCGTGACCATATACGGTGCGAAATCCACACCGCCTGGGATATGGAATTCCGCCCACGCACACGCCCGCATGCCGGCGAGCGCACGAAGAATGTCGTGAGCAGAGTGTTGTTGTTGTAAAAGCGATGATGGGCATTGTCGTTGTTGTTGGTGATGTAAAAATCCTATCTATGAAATAATTTCGCAGCACACGTACACTTAATTCCCATTAGACATAGGGGATGGGACCCTAACTAGAAACACATACTTATTGATATAACTGATCTGTAAGGACTCTGGCTGTTGTGTGCTCATGGCTGCCAGATTCGTAACAATATATCAGGAATACCTGCAAAAACTATGTACAAATCAAAATTCACTGGTTGTAAAAGTATTCAGCCCCTTCGATTAACACTTGGTGGAAGCACCTTTGACAGCAATGATTGCTATGAGCCTTTGTGGGTATGTCTCCACCAGCTTTGCACAGTAATATGGTGAAATCTTTGCCCATTCTTCATGTGAAAATTGCTCTAGTTCTGTCAAGTTTGATGGGGATCGTCGATGGACTGCAATATTCAAGTCTCGATGTGAATCTTGAATTGGTTCAAGTCAGGACTTTGACTGAGCCACTCAAGAACATTTATTTTCTTCTTATTTAGGCACTCCAGTGTGGATTTATCTTTGTGCTTCAGATCGTTGTCCTGCTGAAATGTGAATCTCCTACCCAGTTTCAGATTCATGGCTGACTCAAGCAGGTTTCGATCAACAATTCTCCTGCACTTTGCACCGTCCATTGTCCCTTCGATCCTGACAATCTTGCGAGTCCCTGCTGATGAAAACCAGCCCCATCACATGATGCTTGCACCAGACGTAATGCTTTGAATGAAGACAACAAAAGTTCAATTTTTGTCCCGCCTGACCACAAAACATTTCTCCACATGCTTACAGTATCATTAAGATGCCTTTTCGCAAACTCCATACGAGCTTTTAGGTGTGTCTTTTTCAGGACAGTGATACCTCACCAAACACTCAGGATGCGTTCCTGAAAAAGAGTGTATCGCGAATCAGCTTGTTGTGAAACAAGTTTTCCCAAAAGAATAATGTTATAAATAGGAGATACGTTCCTGAAGGATGTCAAAAAACCAGCATTTTTCCCAAAATAAAGTTCCAAAGATAAAGTTGTGCTTATTAATGAATAAATAAAAAGTATATACAGTACAATGCAGTACTGGACAGTGAAAAGAAAATTGACAATTGCAATTTAATTGGGGGGTTGCCTCACAATATCAAAAAGAACATTTACAAATCACATTACAACTGGAACAATTATTATTACAAATCAAAATCAGAATCTGAATCCTGGCAAGGAACAGAGCTGTGGAGTCGATCTCATGATTGCTGATCTTGATCAGGACTCTTCTCAGCCTTCAGCTGACGAGTCTTCTTAAATAATTGATCAAGGAAGAGTTGCTTCACAGCCATTTTCTTTTTTTCATAAAGTTCCCTGTAGCATTGCATTCACTGACTTTAGACCCTTGCAACATTGAGGTTGCTTTCCACATTTGGATAATCTTCTTGCATGATGTTTGTCGCTGCATTGATGTGTTGGAAGATCTCCGAAAGCCTTTTGGCTGACAAATCTTTCGGGGGCACTTTTTGATGGTCCCAAATACATCTTCAGCAACTATTTGCTCTACGAGGTGCATTAAGTCTTCATTGGAGAGCTCCTCTCCATGGGATTTGAGAAAACCATCAACATCCTCCTTCTCAAGTTCCTCGAACCCCAACTGTCTTGCCCATTTCAACAACGTTTTCAATAACATCTTGAATCGTCTCCTCTTCAATCCTCCCTTGGGAGTGAGGAACACGATCAGGCCAGAGTTTCTTCCACATACCATTGTGGTTTGCAGACGTAACTTCCTTCCAAGACTCCTCAATGTTCTTCATTGCATTAAATATGTTGTGCCCATTCCAGAACTCTTTAACGTTTCAAAATTTCCAATTTCATTTGATGGGAAATGCTTTGTTTAATCTTCATGGGCTGTGTCATTTCAAAAGTTTTAGGCACAAATGAAATGGCAATAAAAATTAATGTCAACCGTAGAGCAAACTGTACCTACAAGGACTGGACGTGTTCAGAACAAGTTCGGCAGGAAGAACTGGAAATGGTATCACGTGAATCCGCATGTGGTGACAGTTTGTGAACCTTTACATCACTTTCATTACTTTCTTTATCACATTCCACATTTCTGTGACGTCTACCTCAATATTTATTTGTTTAAATAAAATTTAAAAAACAATCCAAAGGCACATTCTTTTTCAGTGTTTCTGCAGGACGTACTTTACTGTACTTTATGGGCAAATATCTGCTGCACACCAACATATCAAGTCAAATGGAATACCTTGAGTGGAGCTGCTGGAGTGGAATGTAAATTTAGGTGAACTGTAGTGCTGGGTAGTGATTTTGACCTTGTGAAATACAGATTCACTCACATTATATTCATTGAATATAAAACAGTGATTTTATTTTTAACCTTTAAAAGTGAAATACAATTAGAGCTCTTACAAACTGTCAAGAAAGCGTCATTGACTGGAGCACGTCCAGACTGGTTGTTGTGAAACACCAGGGTACTGTAGAACACAATGGTATATGTTCGAAGCTAGTGAAGCAGATTAGGGAAGTTGAGTCATCTTCTGTTCTTGCAAATGGCAGGTTTGGCTGCCGGTAGCTGTCATTGCTTGGAGCATAGCTGTGCCACTGATGTTGTGTCCCTCTACACTGGTACACATTTCACCAACCTCAGAAGGATGTCAGGCTGAGTCGACCCCACCTGGTGTTAATTCAGCAACCAGCAGGGCTTGAACTCAGGACCCAAGGATCCCAATACAAGCCAGCTACCCTAACCACGAAGCCAACACCAGGCTTGGACGAGTCATAATGTACTGTATAAGGAGTGTAAAATGGAAACAAGCGTGTTGAGAAACAGTATATGGCAGTGTATTACTGTAATGGCTTCTTTATTGACACCTGTCTATAGAAGCCAGTTCTGTGAAGGGAACAGGATATTGTTGATTGATGAACACTGACCCCCATCTCGGACACAGAGCCTTGCAGATCTTCCAAAGTCATTGTTGGATTTACCGTGACATCCCAAACCAGTTTCCTGCTTGCCCGGTTGCTGAGTTTGGATGGGCGGCGTGATCTGGGTAGAGTCTAGGTGGTATGATACGTCTTCCACTTCTTAATGATGGATGTCACCATACTCAAAGGGATAAAGAGTGATCTTGAAATATTCTTATAACGCTCTCCTGGAAAGCTCCTTGGTCTTCATGTTTGCCTTGTTGGTTGACCAAGTGAGTTGCACCTTAAAACTCCTTAGATAAGTGGGGGAGCTTAGTTTTTAAGTTATACCACTGATTACATATAGGTTCCTTTTCCTTATTGAGAATCCCCCTCTCCACAGCTCTTTTTACCTTTATGTTCCCATTACTTCTTCTTGTCCTTTTCCTTCTCTTTGTCACATTTTTATATCTCCCCTCATATAGAGAGGGACTGGAGACATAGTGTTTTTCTTGTTTCTTTCAACTTTTTTTTAATTCTTTCCAACACATTACAATCGCACACTATTCCTTCATTTCTGATTGAATCCCTTAAAATCTAGTGTCAAGGTACCTTGTCTCAATACATACACACTCCTTCATTTATTTGATCTAGCTCCCCATTCTGATGCTAAGGGGTCAAAAGTGAAGTGAAGTGAAGTGAAGCACTAAAAATCCCACATTTTGCTATTCCCTTGTATTCCCTATTCCCTTGTATTGAAGCTAGAGATGGGATTTGACACAGAGGTGCTTTCAAACTTGTCAGGTCAGGCCAGATGAGATCTGTGAATTGGTATAGGTACCATGTAAACCTGTACTAACCTGTTTCATGGTTGGCTTGTCGGCAAATAAACTGGCTCCCCCCACCAGGAACCCCTAGGTGTGGAGGGTGTATGGACATGGACACCCAGCAGGATTAAATGCAAAACCTCCCAAAGGTCGGAGGAGCTCCATGTGAGCCAATGCCATCCATATCTGGTGCCAACTGCGTCTGCGGATGTCCTCCTGCTGTTGGTTACCTTTCCTAGAAGGTTGGTGGCAGGATTTGCACTCCGGCCACCACAAAAAAACTTTACTCCGCAAAACACAATGTCGTGTGTATCAGGGTGGTGCTGAGGAGTTGTCCACCAGACGGCGGTCTCCTTTGGTTAACCTGAAATACAAATGCAAGTCCATTCGGGTGGGTGCCAGGACTGTCCTATCCTTAAGAGATGGGGATGGGCCAGGCATCTACTCGGCCGTGGGCCGAAGCCTGTAGGACGCGCCAATATAGAAAAGTGCTGCATTCAAAGCGGTAAAGGGAAGAAGTTTACATAAAAACGTTGCTATAGACATGGTGATTTAAGAAAATCAAACTTCTACTAAACATATTGGTTCACTAATTAGCATTGACTACTTTAACTAATTAATTATTCATACGAGCTAATTAGTATGCAACACTCGATTTTCTCCACAAGCATACGTCTGAATGCCACCAAACTTGGTACATGGCATCAGGAAGAGCTCCAGAAATTAAGCAGAATACGTCATGATGATCACATGACGCAAATTAGGGTAAACTGGGGTAGATAATTGGACCAATATCGCTGCCGAGTTACTGCAAAAAACGCAGCTCATCGCCTTTTGAAGCGGCGAATGGGTGGCAAACCATCCAGTTCGGGGAGAGCGGAGAGTTGTAACGACCAATACCTGAAACATATAATTGCACATATCTAGATATTGATTCTGACGCAGATTCAGGCGAATACTGAAAAACGAAAATCCGAAAAAATTATGTTGACCATACCTGGTTCTATTCCTGATCATCATTCTCAGCATTAATTTCGCATACATCATTGCAGGCCTCATCATCCTCGCTTTCACTGTGGACCGTGGTCACAGGGCGATTTGTGCAGTCACAGCAGTTACACAAGTCCGTACAATCCACGGTTGCCTTTGTGCAGGACCATCGTTTGGAGTTGTACTGTCCTTTCTTGCAGCTACAGTGCACAACTTCTAAAACTGATGCAGGGACAATGGGCATGGTGGACCACTTGACAGTGAGTTGGACCACTTGACATGGTGGGCAAATGTTCTGCTTGAAACACGACTTGTGAATTCCTGTCTGGTAATTCGTTCGCATGACGGGGAGTTTCAAGATGTCTCGGTTGGGCGGCAGAGACGTTTCCATCATGGCACAACGGAAAGCATTGTAACGACCAATGTTTAAATCATTACAATCTTTCCACCCATACAATTCACAGACAAATGACTCCAGGACGTTTAAAAGGTTGTCTGTCACTGTCCATGCCAGCCCAAGTTCACGAAAAGCCTTGACGTACATCGGGGAATCATCTTCAGAGGGCGGACCTTGCCTTTCCCCTTGAAGGAGCTTACAATGTTGCAACCTGTGAACGAGTGAAAGTCGACAATACCCTCCAACATGATCGGGCCAAGATTCCGACTGATTTCAGTGATGTTGATGACTCGTGGACATGTTGCGATCGTCAAATGCAATGTAATGCGAGCCGACAATAGAGGCCACATAGATGCTGAGACAAACATATCGGCGGCTGGTGAGCGGATGATGATTTCCAGTGGCTGTCTGCAGGACTGACACACATGACTCGCATGGAGAAAGATCCTTGTCTCCACCTCCTCATGATCGGAATGAAGCTCGGGGATATCTTCAACCGTGACAACTCCACCAAGGGCTACATATACTTTGTAACAACAGTTTCCACATATCGCAAACAGCTGAACATCACCAATAATTTCTCGCTTGGATTGCTTCCATTCCTTGACCATGAATACCAGTAAGGCGTCCTTGTTCATTCTTGTTACAGGCGAGGAATTTCTTCATCTGTTTGGGCATCTTTTGTTCTCTTCGAGCAATACGGACTCGACTCTGACCCACTGCAGCTCTCCTTTCTCGCTCTCCACTTTTGATCAACACGTCTCTGTACCGATCAATTAAGAAATCTATTCGTTTGGCATGATGTTTCCGGGAAAGAGAAATCAGCTGGTTGAGTATTGAGTCTGCAAAGTCACCGAATGTTTCAGGAAATTGGCATTGCTGTTGAATCATTGCCATTGCATCCCCAATGACAACCGTCTCTCTGCTCACGTCAGTGCTACCTTCAGAAAAGTCAGCCGTTGTATGCCTCTCGATTACTTTCATGAGTGCTGCCTTGTCAGTTTTCATTAGCGAACCATCGTGGTTTGTGAACGCCATCGGCATGGAACATAAAAGGATAATTAACCACGTCCATTAGATCCAACCCTTTCTCCTGAGCGATAACCATCATTCGAACCAACAGGTGTCTATTTTCCTTCATCGACGCATTTGTGAGAGAGATATTACACTAAACTTTCTTTCCAATATCAGAGAAAGTTTTCGTCTTTGCAGAGACAGTTTGTCAAAGACATCCTTTTTGCTGTTGAGTAAACGCTCCCCAATGTGTTCTTTGAAGGTTTCTTCGCCATACCGATGTGCAGAGAGTAGGTCCGATTTTACCACGTCTGGAGCCACAGTGCCTGAAGAAATATTCCACAGCTGTTTATCCCCATCTTCAATGCAAAATGTATTTGTGAAGCCTTCTATCATAGCCATCACATTCTGCACCGCCTACTCATCTTTCTTCATTCGAGGCTTGTTCAGCTCCAGTTGTGTACCAGTAGAAGGGTCCTTAGCTTTTCCAGACATCGAGTAGCAGGCACCAGCAATCATGGCTATCTCTGGATAACCAAGTATCCAACGATGTGCTGCTCCTTTGTTGAGGGTAATGCCGGTCATGCCCCCTTTTGTTTTGGAATCACGATTGAACGTTTGTTCAATAATCTGATCACAAGGGGTCATTGCAAATCCATGATGCTGCTGGCGCTGGACCGCAAACTTCCCAGCCATCAATTCGTCATGAATGTCAGGATGAGTACTCTCCAGATCTCTCATTTCGGGGCAATAGAGAGGAAGGTATCTGGAGTAATTAATTCTTCCATACGAGAAGAACCACGTAAGACCATTCAACCATTTTCCGTAAGAGCATTCAACCAAAACCACAGTTCAACCATTTCTAAGTAAGACGTATGTTATCCAGAATGCATATGTTACATTGTCATTGCACTTTTCCAGAATGTATGTCTGGTAACCTTCGAGAAATTGACGTATCCACTCTTGGTTGATGCACTCCATGAACCTCCCAGGGAAACTATCTCGGATGGTTGCTATCAGTCCTAAGGCAGCATCAAGTCCTGATTCCGGTAGTTGCTCGAGATAGTCATGCAATTGCAGATGGTGCATGGCCTCAGCGATGATTTTGTGGCATCGTAGGCTTCGGTTGTACTGATGACCATTCAGCACTGTGTTTATCAACACTTCAGCGTCAATTCCAGACTCAATGGCAATGTCATGGAGACTTGTGTCACGAGACCTGCGTCTGCCCTTTGCCTTCTTGATTGCCATCATTTGTTTACCCATCTTTCTTGGATACAACTGAAGCACTCTTACAGGAATATTGTGCCAAATATTCTGTAGTATATCCCACAGTTCTGTAACATTAGTTGGGTTCCTCATTAGGGTCTCTGGGGTGGTCATTCTATAGCATTTATAACACATCTGGGGCGTGTTCCATTAGCAAGCAGATTGCTTCCCACTCGCCAAGCAACTTGCTTGCTTCAAAGTGCTCAAGCTAGCACTTCAACGGAATGAAGTGCTCCACAGAGCTCAACAACATGGCGGTCTCCAATGTAAACAGTGCTATCGTGGTACCCAAGCAAATTTGGTCCAGGCCATCATTTTCGGTTTAACTTGATCCTTTTGTGACAACAATTTCCCCAAACAAATTTATTGTTTAAACAGCAGCTACAGAGAGTACAAGGAAGAGGAAAAGAAAGAGAAGGAAATGGGGAGTCAGAAGGGGGAGGAGCCCCCCCCAACCGCCACCTAGCTTATCTATGGACCTGTCACTGCGCGTTTTGGGGTGTGGGTAGGGGGGGGAGGGGAGAGTAAAGGAGTTTTGCATGTTTGCAGATTTTAAAGAATGAGGATGAAAAACAGAAGTAACAATAAAAGTATTGTTACGGCCGCAGTGTGTTCCGGTTCCTCGATTTGAGTCCCGCGGGTCATGTCAAAATGACCGCGACCATGAGCTAAGTTCACAGCCCTGAGTAAGTTCCCAGGCCCGTTTGCCACATTACAACACTCATGGAGACCCTGAAATTAACCCGAGGAAGCGCCAATAAGCACTCGTGAACTTTCTAATCTGGCCAAGCAACCATTTGTTACAAAGGTGGCCTAAGTCCAGTTTGAGCCGGTTTTCCAAACTACACGACAACCAACCTATACCATCAAACGAGAAAGCTCTGCTCCATCACAGCATTCTTAAAAGCTCCTTCTCTCTGCTATTCTCAGGCATTTTCAGCTCTCAACACTCCTGCATTAAAAGCTCTGCACGCTCCATTCTCAGTTCTGCCCACTCTTCAAAGCTCTTTCTCTCTGGCATCCTCAGCAGGAGTAACATCTCTCCGCTTGAGCCACCATTAACTGCCAACAGCCCGTGAGATAAATTGATCAGCCTCGTGCCATGTCGAACACCTCTCTTAATCGCTTGCTCTACTTTCCAAGCCGCTTGCCATATACTGTAAATCGTAAAGTGGTTGATACTGAATGGCTGGATTGGCAAGCAATAGCAAGCCGCTTCCAAATAAAACAGAACATGTCCCAGCTGTAAATTTGTTCTCCAAATACTGTTTCACTCGATTAGAAGTGTGTTTTGGATCATTATGTTGATGGAAAATGAATCCTCTTCTGATTAAATGATTTCCACGAGGAACTGTGTGGTGCTGCAGTATCTGCTTGTACAAATCTTTTGTTAGTGTCCCATTGATTTTAACAAGTTTTCCTTCACCAAAAGCTGAGATACAACCCCAGAGAGTCATGGAGCCTCCCCAGGTTTTAACATTTGGCTGCAAACATTGTGTGTCATAACGTTCTCCAGATCTTCAGCATATGAACTGGTGTTTCTTTGAACCAAAAAGTTCAGACTTCAATTCATCAGACCAGAATACCCAATTCCATTGTCCAGTTGCTCAATCTTTATGTTGCTTTGCAAATTTCAGTCTTTCACCATATTTTGTGGTCTCAGCAGTGGTTTCTTTGTTGAAACTCTGCCATGGAGACCTGCTGCAATCAGCCTTCTGTACACAGTGGTGGACGAAATGTTAATGGTCAAGCCTGCTCTCATTTAATTTGTTGGCAGCGAACTTGATTTTCTTCTGTCACATAAACTGAGCAACTTCCAGTGCTTGTCTTACCTTTCGGAGGTTCTTCTGGGTATTCCAAGTTTTTTCTTGTCTTATACCAAGCCAGTTTCTTTCAGACATTGCAAAGTGTATGTCACACCATTGTAGATCTTCAGCTTTTGTTATCTTCTTCATGCAGTGTCATTTAATTCTTCTCAGAGAGTTTGGATCTTCACACATTGTTCTCTTGAAACATCGACTTTCAAGCAAGGGAACAAGCTGATGAAAACTAATTTCACATATACACTAATTTGAAACTTTTATTGTGGTTTCTTGGAATTCACATTTATGTAACTGCAGTTGATCAACTTTAGTAATTGATTATTATTTACTGCACAGAAATCCACAAACTGTTTTCTGCATATTTTCTTTACCGTAAGTGGTATTGTTGTAGTGGTGGGTTCGGGGGCGAGGAACGACCGCCAGATGGAGCAGTTGGGCCGTCTCCCACCGAACACCTGGAATTGAAGGTCGTCACCCCGGATAACTCCGAAGTCGACGGGTCGCTTTATGGACCGTGGACGCCAATATTTCAACCGCGTAGCATAGGGTTATTCGTCTTTAGCCCAAATACCTGTCACTACGCGATTTAAACTACCGGGGAAGCCACACCCTCGGCGGCTTTCTCCGAACCGAGTCGCTGTTATCGACTTGGATCCGGCGTAACCGAGTGGGAATTACGAAAGCCGCGCCGGCCCAAATAACAATTTACGGCACAATTGGCCTCACTATAACTCAAACCCAAACCCTGCTAGGCCAATGAGAGAAAGCACAGAAAAAGAGCTGGTACATTTAACAAGAGGGTTTATTTTACAAATAATAATCAGGGAGCGAGACACAGAGCAGGGTTAAACCGACTAAAATGCAATGTACAATAAGCAAAGCACTTATGCAGTTCTACTTATAAGACTGGCCACAGACAGACACACACACCCAAAAAGAAATGGCACCAACTGGCCTTTATTTGGACCCTCCAGCCGCGGAGGATAGGCAAGCTGGGGGTTAGAGTTTGGTCGGGTACCTGGCCGCCTCGTGCGGTTTTACCGACCCACACTTGTGGAGCTCGGAGTCCGTGGAAGGGAACAGGGATCCCCAGCTCGAGCGCTTCAACACAACCCACCATGGTGGGACTCAAACCTACGAACCAGAATCCAATGAGCGCAGCCAGGATCCTACGAATGACCCGGCCAGCCACGAACGATGACCGACGACTAGGAGAGCCCAGCAGACCAGAAGCAAGGAACGACCTCCAAGGAACCAAGGAACCCCCCACCGGATACAGCTCGCGATCCTTCTTATCCCTCCCCCGTGCGGGGTGGAGGGATCCGCTCTCGGGTAACTCACCTCCGGATTGGACGGGGCATTTTCGGGTGTTGTGGTGGCCAGCCGCGATTGGAGGAGGGGCGTGTCGGCGTCTCAGTGCTCCTCCCCTAAGAGAGGCCCTGTTGTCTTCCCCAGTGTCGACAGGGGAGACATTTTTCTTTGATGGGGCGGAGTCAGAGCTCCGAGGCGAGGGAGCTCCACCCACGTCCGTAGTCAGAAACACGTGCGTCATGGCACCGTGGTGTGAAGTGAAAGTTGGGCGGGTGAAGCGCTTGCTCGCCCGCAGAGTGGGAGGAGGAGTGAAGTGAGGGTTTTGTTGGCGTTGGTAGGTTTAAAGATGTAAAAAAACCTGACTATAAAAGAAACCCGCAGCGCACACATGAAATTAACCCATTAGACATAGGGGAGGGATTCTAACTATCCACATATATTTAACAGGATAACTGAACTATGGGACTGCTGACTGTCTGTGTGCAAAAGGCTTACAAATTCGTAACAGTATTACCAGCACATGATGATATAATATACATAGCAAAACGAAAACTTCCAATTTCCTCATTTATTTTTATACTTAAAAGTAACTGTGATATTAAATTGACTTTCACAGAAATTTGAATTATTATCTACCTATATGGCACACTTCTATCTTCCCACAAATGTTTAATAGGGGAAAGTGCAACAAGAGTGAAAATTACCCAAACACTTGCACAGTATTGTATATTCGAGAAAGTTCAGGATCATCGAGATAAAGAGAATGGAGGGGAATTAATGCTGACAGGGGGAGGGGGGGTGAATAATTGGATGTGGATGTAATATGTGATTACAAATGAACGTAGATGGAAAATAACATTTCACGATTCAGGGAGTACTGGTGTGGAATGCATGAATGTCTCATTAGGATAATGATAATTAGGATAATGAACCATACTTCTGACAGTCCTGAACACCGGCCAGAAAAAAAAGTTTATTACTCTTTCGTAAGTTAACAGTGAAGTTTTGATGTCACATTACAGATGGGACAGCTGGCTTTAAACGTCGCATACTAGACAGTAGACACCCTTTTTCACTGAAGCTTCGTTTTCACATGGACGATAGAATTACTTCCTGAATACGACGCCAGTCAGCTTGGTAACATTTGGAAGAGAAAAAAAAGAAACAACACATTTGGCCCCACATCATGAAATATCACACAGAGAAATATTCAAGTGGAATTTCAACAACAACAAAAGTTTGGTTTACCAGAGCTAACCAGTGAGCAAAATGGGAAGTCAAGTTTGTTTGCAATGTCAGTAGACCGCAAGGCGGATGGATTGCCGAATAAGATAAAAAGAGTCTAAATGTTCAAAACTCAGGTAATCAAAGTGCTTGAGGCACGACAATGTTACATGCATGTTCTCGGTATGAGAGTGTAAAATGCACAGCGTTCATGAGGACTGACGATCTAATTTTTTAAATGCAATATCTCTGAGACTCTTTTCACTTGAAATATGAAAGGATATCAGCTGAGCTTTATTGTATGGTTTGCAAAGGTGGACTCATGAACCGCAACACATATCAGGCTCAGCACAGTTTCCTTGACGTGCAAAGACCCACCCACGAGGTGTTATCGCTCCCTCGAGTTCTCTTCCTTCCCTCCCAGCATATGCTCCATACAGAGTGGTCGTGCCCTTCTTGCAGGTAAGACAATGCACAGAGCCCCATACTGACTCGATGTCAATTTACCCCCCCCCTCCCCTCCCCCTTGCAATTATTTTACGCGAATGACTATCGTTATTTTATTTTGTTTGTTTCGACTTCTATACGTTAGGAATTCCTATTGGTCCCTCATATGTTAATCAAATGTTGTGTCAATATTGCATTCTAGTTTAGAAAAAAATGTTTTTGCACATGGGTTCAAAGCGATGATGATATTTTCATGCGGAGATGTTAAAATATCATCTTTTAACACATTATCTTAATTGCAACATCTGGTCAGAGAGAGACCGTTTCATCGAGTGAATTAAAACTCATCTCATTCTCCCCTGGCTAGTGTGGCTTCAGTAACCATGTGGTTGCTCGCTCTTGCCAACCGGCACTTGGCAGGGGTAGCAAGTACGGATGCAAACACCCAACTGGACATGGGTTGAGGAAGGTCTTAGTCCTGCACTAGACTGAAATAGAATGGTTTGAGGTTGCTAATTATTATTATATATTTCGGCTCACAGGGCAGCTAAACAACACAGGGCAGCAAGTTCACAGACTTCCATAGGTGAACAGGGAGGACAAGGACATCACACGAGTGAATGAGTGGCAAAAAGGAAAGGGGAGTAGGAGAAGGAACAAGATCAGTGAGAGTAGAAGAGAGCACGGTAGGTTTGAGAGAAAGCATAAGGTGAAGATTAGCAGCACTCTTGTCTTGAGTGCTGCTTCTCAATCATTGATCTTAGCTTGCTTGCATTGGGCAACTTATAGTGGAAAGGTGCAGGATTAAGTTTCCTTGACAATTCATGATTAATTCAATAAATCGGTGTTTATTGCACTTGATTTGAAAATTAAAAAGTATTTTCACACAAGGCAGGAATGCACCTGGAAAACATGAATCACCATGACATATGAATCACCAGTACTTCCCTCCATCAGGCTGGGAAATTAAAATACAGTAACATGAGGGGAATCAAATGGGTTGTGGAAGTTCATGCATTCATTTTGTATGCAGCCTGTGGCTGCTGGTTGCATCATTGCATATTTCTTAACAGCAAAGAAAAAAAGAAATCCAGGAGCGATCGAGGCAGACTGGCCTTGCAGCAAAAAATTCCCATAGGTTTGAATTAATTTGAAGCAACTTTTACTGAATAATTTTCTCTCTCCGAGGAGTGTTTCTGTGTTTCAGGGTGAGACAGAAAGATGGACAGATGGCATTAGTCTCATATATATATATATATATATATATATATATATATATATATATATATATATATATATATATATATATATATATATATATATATATATATATATATATATATATATTGTTTTCGGAATAGCAATTGCTGTACAATAAATAAGAATTGTGAGGAACAGCCATGAAATGGGTGTGTGTATGTGTCTGTGTGTGAGTCTGTCGTTGGTTGTTATCTCCATTTGTGGGCTTGAGGAGATGGAACGAAGTCCTCCCAGGACTCAAAGTATCCACCTTCGTTTCGGTAAGGGATCACAGTTCATCGACCAAGTTGTTCATCTTTGTTGTTGTCAGAGTTTTGTTCCGAGGTCTCTTTTCAGGATAGTCACCGAACCCCGGACTGCCTCCAATTGTAGTTTGTTTGTTGTAATATTCCCAGGGATGGTTTTCAAAACCTCAGTGAGGTTTTTGTTCTTCTTCATCAATATTGTTGCTCCAATTATCACTGTTGCTATTTCCACGCTCTTCAGCTTCCAGGATCTACTGATCTCATTGCTGAGGTCCTGGTATTTGGACATTTTCTTGATTTCTGTAATTATTTAAGCCAAAATAGCTGGTTAATGATATCTCAATCAGCAAACAAACTACAATGTGTGAGTGTGTGTGAACTTTTAAAAATGTTTTTTTTTTGTCAAGTGGAAGTAATGCATCTCAGAACACGCTTTCTTTCCATCGTATCAGGGAGTCTTACATTATAGATGTTAAAATAAAATAAAAAAGCCATAATCTTTTTTTCTTTTAGAGTAGGCTATTGTGTGCCTGCTACCCTCGCTAAAGTACCTGCTTTGGGTTTCTGTATCAATTGTACCACCTGGAGTAGGTGGAAGTGCTGGGATGTCTGATACAGCAAAGGCGTGATAGGCCAAATGGCCTCCTAACCTCCCATGACTTAAGTTTCCTGATAAAAAGTTAATCCCAAATGTATTGAATTAGGTTGAGGGTTGGAATTGGCTCAAATGTGTGAAGCTGCAGTTATTCTTCTCAAACAACTGATAAAGTTTATCATGGAGAATAATGAATTCTTGTCAAGGTCAGCATTGTTTGGCAGATTTAAGCCGTAGTGGTACTTAAGTACGTGAGTGGTCAAACCTTACAAGTCTTAAGTTTAACCAATGTTTGAATGCAAGCGAAGATCAATATTTTTCTCCATTTATTCATTGTTTATGCAGCTGTCAAAGAATAGAATAAACAAAACAAGTATCTGTTCATGCAGTACCCATTTGACATGAATAATATGAGTTCCTTTCAAGGAAGCCATTAGGCCCAGAAAAGCCTGCACTATTATTACTTACATGGTTGTTTGTCCATGCTCCATCCTTTTAAATGCTGAGCCTCAAGCAAAGAGGCAGCACACACCATTATGATCTCAGGCAGGGTTTGAACCACCAACCTCTCAGACCCAGTGCCGACACTCTCCTCTAACCATTACACCACTGAGTCTGGTTAACACACTGTTGTATCGTAAAATACTCCAAGAATGAAGAATC
The DNA here is from genome assembly GCF_056783735.1 of Eptatretus burgeri. Taxonomy (NCBI): domain Eukaryota; kingdom Metazoa; phylum Chordata; class Myxini; order Myxiniformes; family Myxinidae; genus Eptatretus; species Eptatretus burgeri. The sequence goes on along the minus strand of NC_140975.1, from coordinate 31,233,120 downwards.
CAATATTCTCCAACGGTTTCAGTCAACTGAACCTCAGAACGTAATAAGCTTTGCACTGCATGCACGCACACCTCCTGACCTCTCACCCAGAACTTCTTCCTCATCGCACCCTCGAGCATCCAGTCTATGCGCAACACCAAATATCCCCCTTTCTTTAACCACATGCATACTGTATCTCAGTGGACAACAATAATATCAATTAACTAGAAGTTGAAATGTAGTAATTGCCACAGCAAGGATTAACCATAAAACAAGTAGTAATAAACATGGCAACAGTATTAATTAGCTTGCTTTTCTTATTCTCAAAGGACTTTACATTACTCCATCACATCATCTTGAGTCCAGACTGGGGATCTGCGAACTCTGGCATCCCGGCCGACCGGCACAGATTCTGATGTGTCTTGCGCTGGTGGTGCGCTGATGTCAGGAAGGAGTGGAAGCTCAGCATCATCTCTTGCATTCCTTTGACAGGCAGATGCTAAATGAGACGCATTCCAAATCCATCCGTCGGACAGTTTGTACGTGTGAGATCCTCTTTACTCCATAACTTGGAGAGGCACTGAAAATTTGGATTGTCCTTTTCGGAGGATGCCAGGTTTCCTCACTCCGACGAAGGAACCACATCCAAAGTTCACATCCTTTGCTCCATGGCATTTGTCGGTGTACACCTTTTGCTTATTTTGCTTCTCTTATACTCTGAGCTTTGTCTTTGTGTGACGGTGTGTTGGGCTTTGTCATTTGCAAACCAGATACATTTAGCTTGGTGTGCATCTCTTTCCCGTGAAGCAGTTCAGCAGGTGGTCGCTGTGTTGTGGCATGTCGAGTTGCCCGGTACGTTTGAAGAAAGTCCGTTGTAAATGTTTTCCAGTCTTTCCCTTCAATGTTAGCAGTGAGCAAGCTTTCCTTTAAGCTTATATTTAATCGCTCAATTTCCCCCATTCGCTTGCGGATAGTACACTGCTGACTTCCTGTGGATAATGTCTGTCTTTCAGAAAGGTTTCAAATTCCTGAGATGTGAATTGTGAACCATTGTCAGATATCAACTCTTTTGGGTTACCTTCTCTGCTAAAGACAGTTGACAGGAACTTGATCACTGTCGTGGAGGTGACCTGGGAGGTGAAGGCAATTTCTGGCCATTTGCAAAAGTAATCAATGATAGTGATAGCAAAACGACAATCCAGTGAGGCAGAATCGAAGGGCCTCACTACTTCGATTACCAATTTCTCCCAAGCGGGATTGGAATAAGGAACCGGTTGTAGTGGTGATGCGTGTGTCACAACTGTCTTGTCGTGCTGCTGGCAAGTAATGCAATCCTTGATTGCGGACTCGAGGTGTGCGTCCATTCCTGGCCACCAATACAGATCTCTTAACCGCTGCTTTGTCCTCACTATGCCCTGGTGCGTATCATGCGCCAATTTGATGAAATGCGGCTGTAACATCTCCGGGACAAGAAGGCGGTGAGTACCCCTCATCACGCAGTCTTCTTGTAGTGACAGTTCAGTTTGAAATCTGAAGTAAGGAAGGAGATCAGGATCCAGGCCTTTTGACATTTTCGGCCAGTGCTTTGTAAGCAATTGACGCAATTTTGTTTGAATGGAGTAGAAAATACAGACAATTTTGAATTATTCAGCTGTCACCGCAGTGAGGGTCGACGTGAGTGTGACAACCTCAACATCATCCTCCACGCTGGGCTCTGAAGTCGGCAGTGGAAGGCGAGACAAGCAATCATCTATAAGGTTTTCAGAGCCAGGCTTGTACTGAATGTCATAATTAAATGACAGAAGCCGTGCGGACCATCTGGCCACGCACATTCAAACTCTTCCCAATCCTTTCGTGGAAAGCAGTGTAGTGAGAGGACTGTGGTCAATGAGAAAGTGAAATGTCTACCCCTTAGATAAGTCCTGGACTTCTCTGTCACCCACACACATCCAAGTGCTTCCTTTTCCCCCATGGAATATTTTCTTTCTGATTCAGTCAGTGTTCGGGAAGAAAATGCGAGAGTTTTTTCCATTTTGTCAGCATGAATTTGCGTCAGGACCGCTCCAAGGCCAAAATCAGAGGAGTCAGTAGTCACTATGGTGTGTAGTTCTGGATCAAAGAGAGGGAGTGCTGGACTACTGAAAATCAGTTCTTTAACCAAATCGAAACTTTGCTGTGCTGTGGCTGACCAGGAGAAGGTGGATGGTCCCCGCAGTAATTCTCTCAGGGGTTCAACGACCGATGCATAGTCAGAGATGAACTTCGTATACCATGATGTGAGCCCGAGAAAAGAGTGCAAGCTCTGCACGTCTTTCAGTGGGGGTGTGTCTGACACTGCAACAACATGGGCAGGGTCAGGTTTCAGTCCTGTGTGTGACACTACATGTCCTAAAAATGACAGCTCTGTCTGTCTGAAGTGGCATTTTGAAAGGTTCAGTTTCAGTCTAGCAGCATTGATGCGCTGTAGCACCGCTCTGAGGTGTTTGTCATGTGCTTCGGGAGTTCCTCCAAAAACGATTACATCGTCAAGGTAACACTGAGCTCTGAGTTGATTTTTTTTAAATGGCAGATATCATCCTCTGAAAACAGCTTGGTGCTGAAGCAAGCCCATAAGGGATTAGTTTGTAGCGAAACAGTCCCTCATGTGTAATGAAGGCAGTAAGGTCCCTGTTGTTCTCATGCAGTACAACCTGGTGGTATGCACTTTGCAGATCCAATGTGGAGAAAAGTGTGCCACCTCGCAGCTCCACAAACATTTCCTCCATATGCAGAAGAGGAGCCCATCAATCACCACCACTATATTTGGTTCTCTTAAATCCACGCACAGACGAATCCCTCCGTTTTTCTTCGTCACGACAATTGGTGAAACACACTCTGATTATTTGATTGGCTCAATTACATCCAGTTTAATGAGCTTTTTCATTTCCTGTGAAACAGAATCTTTCACAGACAAAGGTAAACGGCATGTTATTTTGCTGGACTGGATTCACATTGGGTCGCATTTTAATGACATGAATAAATCTCTTTGCACAACCCAGGGTGCCCTCCATGTTGTCACCTGTAACATTTGCGACTGGGGTTTGATTTGCAGTGCTTTGGGTGGTATAAGTGATGTGACCATTCAGTAGTTGCATGTTAAGTGCAGCAACCAGGTCTCTGCCCAGAATGGCAGTGCCGCTCTGCACTATATAAAATTCAGCGGGCGCACAGTAATTCTCGAAAGTCACATCGGCATGCAGGCATCCACGTGACGTCCAGGTATCGGATTTCTCAGGTCGCTAACCAGGTGTAGTTTTGGCTCAGTCAGTGACACATTATTGAAACAACACAGGTAGACGGATTCGGGAAGTATTGACACTGCCGAGCCTGTATTGAACAGTAATTCAATGTCCATAGGCTCTCCCACGGCAGCAGTAACTTGTACAGTGCACATTATCTTATCAGCATCTCGAGTCCTATTATCTCCACTCAACACATTCACATCAGGGACAGTCACTTCGTGAACCTGTTTCAGAGCCCCGGCATACTTTCGCAAAGTGTCCTCTCTTTTGCAGCTGTTGCATTGGGCATCCTTTGCTGGGCATCCATAGTAGTTGGCTGTGTGATTTACAGATCCACATCTATAACACGTTTTCCCTTGAACCGGTTGAAAGCGCTCATCTGACATCCCTCTCAGAGTGAGTATAAAGGATCTCTTGCTGCTCTGCAAATCCTGTGTCTGAAAAGGGTGTATGGCCTGTATGTCACTAGCAGTGCCTTGGCCTATGATCTGAGCCTCCGCCATTGCTGACTCAATCTGTCTCGCCATGGTTATAGCTTTCTGTAACGTCAGTTCCATTTCTACCAGTAAACGTTGTCTAACGTGAGGTGAGTTTGTTTTCTCGATGAGTTAGTCCCGGATCATTTTGTCTGCCAGCTCAACAAACTCGCGTGTGAGGACCATCTTCCATAATGATGAAATATATTGTTCCATTGACTCGCCATTTTTCTGACCATATCGACGAATTTATATCGTTCTGCCATGACATTAACTCTTGGGACAAAAAAGTTCCTCAAGGCCGTAAGTGCAGTCTCGTTGCTATTATGAGCCACCATTAGGGCCCTGTCATACTTTTGACGTTTTAGCCAGCGTATGGCAAGGTATCAAAATGTATGTAAAACGCTGGCATACGCTGTACTATTGATGTTTTTTTTTTAAGTTTTGGGCTTATAATAACGTGTTGGACGTATGCATAACGTATTAGTAACTTACACAGAACGTTTCAATCACATATAGATAACTTATACCAACGAATGCTGAGCATGTTGTTGGCGTTCACAACCTATGCCCAACGATAGTCTAACATGCATAGCGTGCGGCAGCGTATCGCCGATGATCACGTAGCATATGCTAATAATAGGCTGCGGCTCGACGATTCAAATCAAAACCGCACTAGACATCGAAGTGTGAAGCCGCTGTCACACCTTGACGTTTTAGCCAGCGTATGCCGACGTATGAAAAATTTGCCGAACCAAGCTGGCACATGTCGAATACATTATGGGTAAGTTTTGTATACGTTAAGAGCACGCTGGCATACGTTGTAGTACGCTAGCAGACATCGTAGTACGCTGGCATACGTCGTCATACGCCGAGTACGTCGAGAAATTTTCAGCATGTTGAAAATTTATCGACGTACTCGGCGTATGACACATGTTCCACATACGCTGGCATAAGTTGTAGGCACGCTACGCGATCGTTGACACACGTCGACACGCGTTACTTGTATGTTACTCATAAGTCGAAACACGTCGACATAATGGTTAGCGTCAGTGTTCCAGACTCCCTATTTTTTTTTCTTCGATATGACGGTGATTTTGACACTTCGATTTCTAGTGTGGTTATGATTTAAATTGTTGAGCGGCAGCCTATTAATTATATTATATCATAACCGCACTAGAAATCGAAGTGTCAACATCACCGTCACGCCGAAGAAAAAAACAAAAACAAACAAACAGGGAGTCTGGAAAACTGATGCTAACCATTACCTTGACGTGTTTCGACTTATGAGTAACGTACAAGTAACGTGTGTCAACGATCGCGTAACGTGCATACAACACGTTACTCATAGGTTAGAAATAAGTTTCGGGTACACTAAACATTACCTCGACGTGTTTCGACTTATGAGTAACTTACAAGTAACGTGTGTCGACGTGTCAACGATCGCGTAACGTGCCTACAACTTATGGCCAGCATTATGCGGAACGTGTGAGTCATACGCTTGCATACATCGAAAAATTTCAAGCATGGAAAATTTGTCTAACACCTCGGCGTACTACGACGAATGCCAGCGTGCTCTTAACGTATACAAACTTGCCCATAACGTATTCGGCGTGTGCCAGCGTTTTAGCCAAATTTTGCATACATCAGGCATACGCTGGCTAAATCGTCAAGGTGCGACAGGACCTTTAGTGTCTAGAATAGTCTCTGGCCTTCTGTGCCAAAGCAATGTATCAGAAGTGCATGCTTTCGGGCATCAGCGAGTGCATTTTCCTGTATCGTCAGCACGTAGTTTTCAAAGAGACGAGTCCAGGCCGTAAAAGGCATTGAAGGTTCACCCGGGTTTTGCAGAAAGGGTGTTGGTGGATTCAAGTTCAATCCCATCTTCATCGCCAGTTTGTTGTATCACAAAATACTTCAAGAATGAGGAATCCAATAATCTCCATATCATGGAAATGTGATGGCTAGAAAAATCACAGGCAATTGGATTCATCATTCATGCGTAAAGACTCGTGCAAGCAGCTTTGTTAGCTAAAGATCATTGCTGTTCAACTTGGCCTAGCAAGTCGAGATGGCTCAGATATCTGTTCATCTGAGGGGGATGCGATAAGTATAGAATGCATTAAGCACGTCGAGTTTCCTCAAAACTTCTTCCAGTTTAATAGCGAATATTTAAAAATGTAACTGTACGTTGGACAGAATTGACGGATTCGTTTGTGGTTATAATAAAAAAATTTAACGTCTGGAAGGTGTGTCCCATGAAACGCTATGATAACCTATTATACACCTCAACATGGTGTTTGTGCAAGGCACAAACCCCCCTTGGGAATGACAGGGTACGTTAAATTGCAACAACCTCCGTTGTGTGACCCTTAGTCCCCCAGTCAAGTTTGGTTGAGATTGGATAAATTACGAATGAACGCATAGCGGTCAAAAAACCAGACAGATACCAAATGGCTTTTTTTCGGATGATTGGAAGAAGAAGAAGAAGAAGAAGAAGAAGAAGCAAAATACGTAGAAGAAGAAGATGAAGCAGAGGAAGAAGAAGCAAATTATTCATGGGGAAAGTAATGACTGCATCGTCTATCTTTTACCCGGGTTGTTCTGTTAGCAAGCTGCTTGCTCTCGCTTCCCAAGCCAGTCGTTCCATCCACCACTTTGAAAGCTGCTCGCCTAGCCATTCGGCAAGTTTTGCAGGCAGTAAAGAGAGGTACTTCGTTATGTTCATAAAAATAGCCGCCATAGTCAGATTCAAAACGATGCTACAAGTCTACAACGTACGATCAATGAAATGTTCAGACATTTACCCCCGTTACGTACAGTATACTCGTAATCTATATGATAAAAAGCCATTCATGTGTATCTGTGGAAAACGTTACATCACGTATCTATGTCTCTTATTTACGTACTATTTGAACATCAGTTTCACCATAAGATCCCACTTCTGACACCACGTAAGATAACTGGCTTTTTTTTTTCAAACCGAAGCAGCATTGCAGGTCCAGCGATCAACGCGATCCAGATCGAGCCGCAGGAACTACGTCTATTCATAAGAACGTACCTTTTAAACCTCCAAATCCTTTCAACTGCTTAGACCCCTTAGACTTTTTAAGACCCTTTAAACACCTTTTAGAATTTATATCCTTGAGACCCCTTTGACCTCTCTAGACTTTCAGATCACTTGAGACCTGATATGGATAGACCCTTAAATGCAGTTAACCCTTGAGATCCCTTAGACCATCACTACCATTGGAACATACCCTTTACACCATTAAGACCCTTGGACACTTTGGACCCCTTCGACCTCTTAGACCCAGTTTACACCCTTTAGACGCCTTTAAACACACACCACGCAAAGATCAAGATTCTTTTTGCAATGTACAGCCGATGCATTTTTCAACAAGTAATGCACGAACTCTACGCAACACCATAAATTCGTTTGGGTAAGCTGGTATAAGAGAATCTATTAAAACTGAAAACGAAGGCCTGGACACCATTTGCTTGAGTAATGCACCATGACAGCATTGTTTCCACGGAGACCGCCATGTTGTTAAGTGGTGCCAAGCACTCCGTTCCATTGCGGTGCTTACTTGAGCGCTTTGAATCAAGCAAGTCGCCTGGCAAGTGGTAAGCAATCTGCTTGCTAACGGAACATCCCTACTCAACCCCGGATGTGTCAGTTTGAAATTACTGTACATCATTTTTAAAAAGACAAGTCTGGAGACGGCGATGGTTCACGAGCAATGTACACGGTTCGCCTTTTTTATTTTTCGACCTTCGAGGGGACGCCACGGGCAAACTGGCGGGAATCGGGAAAAATGTAAATGATGACAGTTGTCGTACTCAAAGAGCACTACTTGCATACCAACTTTCATTCGAAACAGTTGAAAACCCAAGGAGCTCGATGCCCAATTTATTGATTTTTTTGACATTTTCTAAGTTCGTGACCTTGTGACCTTGACCTTGGGAGGAAAATGAAAAATCGAGCTCCATGGGGCTATGCAGGTGCCATTGGGCTAACCAAATACCGAAATCCTGCCAGATTCGACAAACCCCCTCAGAGAAAATGTAACTTGAAACCAGCTACCCCCTGAAAACACGTTTTTGGGCGGAGCCACGCCCATTCTCCGGAAAACACAACTCGATCATGATACAAACCTCCCACCCAAATTTTATCAAGATCGGATCAAAACCCACGGAGCTATGCTCGGGACAGACAGACAGACACACACCCATAACGAATATAGTGGTCACTTACTGACTCGTGAACCAATACTGATTCATGAACCAATTGTGGTCACTTACTGACTCGTGAACCAATATATATATATATATATATATATATATATATATATATATATATATATATATATATATATATATATATATATATATATATATATATATATATATATATATTAGCCTGGTGTTGGTGTAGTGGTTAGGAAAGCGGCTTGGGATCCAAAAGGTCCTGAGTTCAAGCCCCGTTGGCCGCTTGAATTAATACACACCAGGAGGTTGACTCAGCCTGTCATCCTTCCGAGGTCGGCAAAGTGAGTACCAGTGTACGGGGCCTGGTGTATGCCCCCGTTAGAATAGGTGTACCATATTCCTGTGTCGTAAGAGGCGACCAGGGTTGGTCAGGAAGGGCATCCTGCGTAAAACCTGTGCCAAATCACTATGCGGATCATAACGGCTGATCTGCTGTGGCGACCCCTAATGGGAGCAGCCGAAAGAAGAAAAAGATATGTGTGTGTGTATATATATATATATATATATATATATATATATATATATATATATATATATATATATATATATATATATATATATATATATATATATATATATATATATATACAGTATATATATGTATATATATATATATATATATATATATATATATATATATATATATATACATATACAGTATATATATGTATATATATATATATATAATATACATATACAGTATATATGTATATATAGCAACACTTGAAATTGTGCAAAGAAATTAAACTGTACAAGCCTGAAGACGACGATGGTTCACGAGCGGTATTTGATGATGTATATTGTTTCAGAAGTCAAGGATGAGACAATGTGATAATTTTTGACCAAGTTATAAAACTGATAAACATGATGTGGTACGAGTGACAGGTTATTAGCTGAAAAATGTCGAAAACCTGGTTTCGTTCAACAACTTTCAAAATTTGACCTTTGCATAACCTTTAAAGGTCACAAAACAATGTTGTGGACATTAAAATAAGGAAACAGGATACGTGCTATAGCTTATTGGAGTTAGTTCGTCGAAGAAGGTCAAAAACCCGGTTCGATTCCCACAACTTTGAAAATTTGACCTTTGTGAACTTTAAAGGTCAAAGGTCAAGGATTATTCCAGGAACATTCCAGGAACATTCCAGGAACAATACAATGTCATATTGGCTATATGGCATTTCGCACTCCTCAGATTATCCATACTTTGATGAAATCAGCGTAAAAACAAACTTGAAGGGGGCGCCACAGGCAAGGTGTTTGAGATAGAGAAAAATGGTTTCAAGACTTTCGGTGGGGAATGACCTCAAGATTATGCATAAAAAATATTGTCATCCTCGCTCTCAAAGTGTGGGCGGTTGTATGATTTTTATGTCAAAATTCGCAATTTTCTAAGTTTATGACTGTGTGACCTTGACCTTGTGACGAAAATGAAAAATCGAGCTCCGTGGGGCTATGCAGGTGCCATTGGGCTAACCAAATACTGAAACCCCTGCCAGATTCGACAAACACCTTCGGAGAAGATGTAACTTGAAATCGGCTACCCCTAAAAACATGTTTTTTGGGCGTGGCTCCGCCCATAATGGGCGCAGCAAGCCCATTCTTAGGAAAACACAACTAGATCATGATATAAACCTCCCACCCAAATTTTATCAGGATCGGATCAAAACCCATGGAGCTATGTTCGGGACAGACAGACAGACAAGCCGGTAGGCGGACATGGGTAGTTGATCAAGTCAAATTTAGTCATTTATCAGCCGTTACTAGCCAACAAAAGCGTCCATAGCAACGGTTCTTTCTCACACATAATTCGGACATACCATGAACCTACCATACCAGTTTCATGTATGTCTGACTCATAGTCTCTGAGATATAACGAACTTCGGTTTTTATATTTTTTTTGACCAGGGTTCATTCAAAGTCTATCTTCTCCGACAGTTTTCATGGGAGCGGGCTGAATTTTTTTGTCAAGGAGGCTGAATGTGTTGCCCACAAACGATCATAGCTTAATTTTTGAATTTCAATATTTTTATTTTTTTAGATATTTTTGAAAATTTCAAAGGCCCGTTGCTAGGCAACCGAGGGGTCCATAGTAACGGTTCTCAAACGCGCATAACTAGGTCATGGTATGAACCTACCACCAGAGTTTCATCAAAATCGGCCTACGATTAACGGAGTACTGGCCTGGACAGACAAACAGACAGACAGACAGACAGACATAACGACGGAAAACCTGACAATAAGGGTAGATAGATCGACTACCCAAAACCTGACAATAATGGTAGATAGATTGACTACCCAACAGACAGATAAGCTGGTAGGCGGACATGGGTAGTCGCCTACCCAATAGAACCTGACGTGATGGGCCCGTTCGATGGGGAATGACCTGAGGATTAAGCACAAGAAAATTCATGATTCCAGCTTCAAGGGTTAATGCTGCAGATTGTTTTTTTCATAAAAATACCCCCACATTTAGAGGTTTTTCGGCCGTCGCTAGGTAACGGAGGGATCCATAGCAACGGTTCTTTCTCACACATAACTAGAACGGGCACTCAGTAGAGCACATACCTTCGCCGCCAAAAACTTTTTTCCGGGCACATTTGAAAAATGTCATTTTAAAACGTCCATGACGTCACAACCGTCAGTCCGATTGACGTCAAATTTGGTGTGTAACCTCCTTGAAGGCAGTCCAACAAAATGGAATGATAAACACTGAAAAATTAAAAAGTTGAAAAATGACGTCATCTTTTGACGTCATTTTGACGCACTTCCGGGCATGTCACGTCCAATCGGGGACTACCAGTCTGAAAGCTCGTAGTTCACTGAACGTTTTAACGTTGGTTTCATGTCAATAGCTCTATTAGATCTGAAGCTGTGCCTACAAGTATATTTTGACCTTGAGTGTGACCTTGACCTTGACTACAGAGTTAATTGGCAAAACCTGTACATCAATAAACAGATATTTTGGAACTGATCCTAATGCCTGGATTTGGGAGACTTTGCTTTATAAATTATATAGATATTTGAATGTAAAATATCAGGACATTTTAGCCACAATTGAAAAACGTCATGTTCAAACGTCAATGACGTCATAACGGTCAGTCCGATCGAAGTCAAATTTGGTGTGTGACGTCCTTAAGGTTAGTCCTACAAAACGGTATGATCAAAACTGATGAGATCGAAAATTGAAAATTTACGTCATCTTGTGACGTCATTTAGACGCACTTCCGATGACGTTACGTCAAATCTGACACGACATATCCGAAAGGTATCTCGTCATGGAACAATATGGCGGTGGTTGCATGTCGATAGCTGTATTATGAAGGAAGTTATGCTCAAAAGAGTGTTTTTGACCTTTTCATGACTTTGACCTTGACCTTTGACCCGATCGCTCCCAAAATCGAATCAAATCGTCCTTGGATACTCACGAATAATCCCACCAAATTTCATGTAATTCGGTTTAATACTTTCTGAGTTATGCAAATAACAAACAAACACACATATACACAGCGACCAAAACATAACCTTTCGCGGAATGCGAAGGTAACAAGGACATACCATGAACCTACCATACCAGTTTCATGTATATCTGATTCATAGTCTCTGAGATATAACGAACTTCGTTTTTTTATTGTTTTCGACCAGGGTTCATTCAAAGTCTATCTTCTCCGACAGTTTTCATAGGATTCGGCTGGAAATTTTTGACAATATGGCTGAATGTACTGCTCGTGGTCCGATTTTTTATTTTCGAAAAAATAATTTTTTTTAATGATTTTTCAAGAATTTCAAAGTCCCGTTGCTAGGCAACGGTGGTGTCCATAGCAACGGTTCTCATTTGCACACAACTTGGTCATGGTATGAACCTACCAACCAAGTTTCATCGAAATCGCCATTTTAAATACTGATAATAACTGAAGAACAAATCTCAAAAAAAAATTTTTTAAAAAAAAATTTTTTTTTTTCGACTCGATCGACTACCCAACATATCGACGGAAAACCTGACAATAAGGGTAGATAGATCGACTACCCAAAACCTGACAATAATGGTAGATAGATCGACTACCCAACAGACAGACACACACCCATAACAAATATATTGGTCACTTACTGACTCGTGAACCAATCATTCAGTATATGTATATATATATATATATATATATATATATATATATATATATATATATATATATATATATATATATATATATATATATATATATATATATATATATATATATATATACAGTGAATATAGTTGGTGTACATAAGCACCAAACGGTATCTTTTGCTAAGAGTAGGTGAGTCTATCGACGCCACCTCAAGCAAAAAGCCCAAATCATCTTCAGTTAATCGTCAGACCTCGCCACCTAGTTCGTGAAAGGCGGGCGAAAAACGCTCCGCAGCCGACTTCACAAGGATATGGCTGGGATTAATTGGGACCGTTAAATAAATAGCTTATAGTACTACATGGACATATAATCCTTATCACAGCTTTTGAAACTGCTCGCGTTTTACCCTCACATTGAGTCACAGTTCTCGAAGAACAGGCACGATGGGCCAAAGGACCCCCTGGCACGTCAAGAAGCTCCTTGAGTAACTCGATCAGTCGAGGATTAGGCGGTGTAGTGCGCGTCGGGAATTACAGTAATTTTATTATTATTATTATTATTATTATTATTTTTTTTTTAATCTCGAAGGAGGTCCTGAGGAAATTAGCAAAAGTGATGAAAGAAATTACATCGTATGACGCGGTTGCTTTGTACGAGACGTCCAAGAATCCGTGACAGACACGAATGTTTTATTTACACACCGAACGGACTCGATGAAACAAGGAAAGTTCAAAGCGCGGCGCGTGTGGGCGTTCCGAACCTTTTTAAATGTCTTGTTCGATTCCGCAGCCGTTTGTAGCAGACACGCTGAGGCGACGGACATCCAGAGGCAGCACGCGCGCATCAGCATCTTGTTGTGCGAGGGGTTTTTGGCGGGAGCAGAAGCGCTGAATGACAGAACAGTGACCGAGCTTCGCACCGCGTTTAAATTTCCTTGCGTTCTCAGAGGGACTTTCCATTTGGCGGAAGCAGGTTTTGCTGAGAAATGACACAGTACGTTTTATTTATTTATTTATTTATTTATTTATTTATTTATTTCCATCGTACCGACGTGCGTTGTTGTAGTAAACGCCGTGACGACTGTTGCTGGTTGTACACAGAATAATTTTTATGTCCTAGTAGTTGTGTAAGATTTTACTGCCAAATAGAGTCCGAGTTCTCTTGGAAGGAACTTCAACGCAAAGAGGACATTGGGGTCCCATCGAAGCCCCTGCCATATTGTTGCTTGTTTTGTGATCTATGCTTTTAAAATGCTGCAGCGTCAAGCGAGGAAGCAGCTCGAACATTAACAAGTGAATAATTAAAAAATATGTATGCTAAATAAAAAATAAAAATCAATGTAGTCAATGACAAACACTAGTCTAAAGATGTTTTTTTTTTTTTTAAACAAGATAGGGATGATACTTCTACCTGCTCTTTCCAATGGTGAACAATTTGAAGTGGTACATACCTTGTCATATATTTGCTGAATTTCGGGGAAAAAAGAAAATTTTCAATTTTTTTTATGGATCATGACTATTATATATGACTGATTAAGAAAAGTACACATCTATTTGAATACTACTACCATACAGTTATTACCTGGAAAAAGTTTCAAGCTTCTGGGATGGGTCAATAAAAATATATGGGGTCTCAAAGTTGGGTCTTCATACAAAACAAACATTTTTTTTCTGCATTTCAACTGATCAGGTCATAAAATTTAAGAGAGGTATACTCGGTTTTATGTTTGTTTCTTACAGAGCAGTTGTAGAAGAATAATCTCTGAAAATTTCACGGCTCTAGCATTAATATTTAAAAAGTTGTGGGAGTTTAAAAGTAGCCGTTCATTTTGTGATGCTCGCAACGACCAGAAAAATAGGGCCACAACCACATTTTCAACCCTCAATATCCCGGAGTTGACAGCATCTATGGGCCTAAAATTTTACGCAGCTTCATTTTGATACCTGGGAACTATTTTATGAAAGTTTAAAGTAAATCTGAGGTGGTCAACTGGGAACATTTTCTTAAATTTGGTGATTTCAGATGGAATGACTTGAAGGTATGATGTTGGTTTTGAGAGTTGTTTACAGTATTGCCATCACATAACAATCCCGACATCACTGCTTCCAGACTATTGTCTATCTAAAAGTATTAGAAGACTCTTCTTCACAATTTCAGGGAGTTCTTGCATCTTCAGTTGTTTTTCCAACTTAAAAAAAAAATTAAGTTATATGAACCAATCACAAACACAAATAATTATAGAATTCTGTTTTTTGAGATGTACATGCAGTTTGGAAGAAGTTGATGTTTATGGTATTAACATTGCAGTCACTTGCCGATTTGTGGAGTCTCGGTGTGTGGCAGTGGCAAATCCAGGGGGGTTTCCTGGTCGCCCAGAACTCCTTCTCCCACGAAAGTGTGCCACAAAAAAGGCAAGAAGCCTCAGAAAAACTGTATCAATACAGTACCTAATAAACAATAAACCACTAACAGCTCACAGTAATTTATTTGGAAAATTTATAATTTTCTGTGATTTGGAACCCCCCCTACCCAATTCCTGGATTTGTCCCTGTGTGGCCACACTACAAGGGTAATCAAGTACTGTTGTAGCCAGTGGAGTGTTTGTAGAGTCTCGGTATGTGGCCACACTACAAGGGTAATCAAGTACTGGTTGTAACCAGTGGAGTGTTTGTAGAGTCTCGGTATGTGGCCACACTACAAGGGTAATCAAGTACTGTTGTAACCAGTGGAGTGTTTGTAGAGTCTCGGTATGTGGCCACACAACAAGGGTAATCAAGTACTGTTGTAACCAGTGGAGTGTTTGTAGAGTCTCGGTATGTGGCCACACTACAAGGGTAATCAAGTACCATTGTAACCAGTGGAGTGTTTGTGGAGTCTCGGTATGTGGCCACACTACAAGGGTAATCAAGTACTGTTGTAACCAGTGGAGTGTTTGTGGAGTCTCGGTATGTGGCCACACTACAAGGGTAATCAAGTACTGGGTGTAACCAGTGGAGTCTCGGTATGTGGCCACACTACAAGGGTAATCAAGTACTGTTGTAACCAGTGGAGTGTTTGTAGAGTCTCGGTATGTGGCCACACAACAAGGGTAATCAAGTACTGTTGTAACCAGTGGAGTGTTTGTAGAGTCTCGGTATGTGGCCACACTACAAGGGTAATCAAGTACCATTGTAACCAGTGGAGTGTTTGTGGAGTCTCGGTATGTGGCCACACTACAAGGGTAATCAAGTACTGTTGTAACCAATGGAGTGTTTGTGGAGTCTCGGTATGTGGCCACACTACAAGGGTAATCAAGTACTGGGTGTAACCAGTGGAGTCTCGGTATGTGGCCACACTACAAGGGTAATCAAGTACTGTTGTAACCAGTGGAGTGTTTGTAGAGTCTCGGTATGTGGCCACACTACAAGGGTAATCAAGTACTGTTGTAACCAGTGGAGTGTTTGTAGAGTCTCAGTATGTGGCCACACTACAAGGGTAATCAAGTACTGTTGTAACCAGTGGAGTGTTTGTGGAGTCTCGGTATGTGGCCACATTACAAGGGTAATCAAGTACTGGTTGTAACCAGTGGAGTATTTGTAGAGTCTCGGTATGTGGCCACACTACAAGGGTAATCAAGTACTGTTGTAACCAGTGGAGTGTTTGTAGAGTCTCGGTATGTGGCCACACTACAAGGGTAATCAAGTACTGTTGTAACCAGTGGAGTGTTTGTGGAGTCTCGGTATGTGGCCACATTACAAGGGTAATCAAGTACTGTTGTAACCAGTGGAGTCTCGGTATGTGGCCACACTACAAGGGTAATCAAGTACTGTTGTAACCAGTGGAGTGTTTGTAGAGTCTCGGTATGTGGCCACACTACAAGGGTAATCAAGTACTGTTGTAACCAGTGGAGTGTTTGTAGAGTCTCGGTATGTGGCCACACTACAAGGGTAATCAAGTACTGTTGTAACCAGTGGAGTGTTTGTGGAGTCTCGGTATGTGGCCACACTACAAGGGTAATCAAGTACTGTTGTAACCAGTGGAGTGTTTGTGGAGTCTCGGTATGTGGCCACACTACAAGGGTAATCAAGTACTGTTGTAACCAGTGGAGTGTTTGTGGAGTCTCGGTATGTGGCCACATTACAAGGGTAATCAAGTACTGTTGTAACCAGTGGAGTATTTGTAGAGTCTCGGTATGTGGCCACACTACAAGGGTAATCAAGTACCGTTGTAACCAGTGGAGTGTTTGTGGAGTCTCGGTATGTGGCCACACTACAAGGGTAATCAAGTACTGTTGTAACCAGTGGAGTGTTTGTAGAGTCTCGGTATGTGGCCACACTACAAGGGTAATCAAGTACTGTTGTAACCAGTGGAGTGTTTGTAGAGTTTCGGCATGTGGCCACACTATAAGGGTAATCAAGTACTGTTGTAACCAGTGGAGTGTTTGTAGAGTCTCGGTATGTGGCCACACTACAAGGGTAATCAAGTACCGTTGTAACCAGTGGAGTGTTTGTGGAGTCTCGGTATGTGGCCACACTACAAGGGTAATCAAGTACTGTTGTAACCAGTGGAGTGTTTGTGGAGTCTCGGTATGTGGCCACACTACAAGGGTAATCAAGTACTGTTGTAACCAGTGGAGTGTTTGTGGAGTCTCGGTATGTGGCCACACTACAAGGGTAATCAAGTACTGTTGTAACCAGTGGAGTGTTTGTAGAGTCTCGGTATGTGGCCACACGACAAGGGTAATCAAGTACTGTTGTAACCAGTGGAGTGTTTGTAGAGTCTCGGTATGTGGCCACACTACAAGGGTAATCAAGTACTGTTGTAACCAGTGGAGTGTTTGTAGAGTCTCGGTATGTGGCCACACTACAAGGGTAATCAAGTACTGTTGTAACCAGTGGAGTGTTTGTAGAGTTTCGGCATGTGGCCACACTATAAGGGTAATCAAGTACTGTTGTAACCAGTGGAGTGTTTGTAGAGTCTCGGTATGTGGCCACACTACAAGGGTAATCAAGTACTGTTGTAACCAGTGGAGTGTTTGTAGAGTTTCGGCATGTGGCCACACTACAAGGGTAATCAAGTACCGTTGTAACCAGTGGAGTGTTTGTGGAGTCTCGGTATGTGGCCACACTACAAGGGTAATCAAGTACTGTTGTAACCAGTGGAGTGTTTGTGGAGTCTCGGTATGTGGCCACACTACAAGGGTAATCAAGTACTGTTGTAACCAGTGGAGTGTTTGTGGAGTCTCGGTATGTGGCCACACTACAAGGGTAATCAAGTACTGTTGTAACCAGTGGAGTGTTTGTAGAGTCTCGGTATGTGGTCACACTACAAGGGTAATCAAGTACTGTTGTAACCAGTGGAGTGTTTGTGTAGTCTCGGTATGTGGCCACATTACAAGGGTAATCAAGTACTGGTTGTAACCAGTGGAGTGTTTGTGGAGTCTCGGTATGTGGCCACATTACAAGGGTAATCAAGTACTGGTTGTAACCAGTGGAGTGTTTGTAGAGTCTCGGTATGTGGCCACACTACAAGGGTAATCAAGTACTGTTGTAACCAGTGGAGTGTTTGTAGAGTCTCGGTATGTGGCCACACTACAAGGGTAATCAAGTACCGTTGTAACCAGTGGAGTGTTTGTGGAGTCTCGGTATGTGGCCACACTACAAGGGTAATCAAGTACTGTTGTAACCAGTGGAGTGTTTGTAGAGTCTCGGTATGTGGCCACACTACAAGGGTAATCAAGTACTGTTGTAACCAGTGGAGTGTTTGTGGAGTCTCGGTATGTGGCCACACTACAAGGGTAATCAAGTACTGTTGTAACCAGTGGAGTGTTTGTGGAGTCTCGGTATGTGGCCACACTACAAGGGTAATCAAGTACTGGTTGTAACCAGTGGAGTGTTTGTGGAGTCTCGGTATGTGGCCACACTACAAGGGTAATCAAGTACCGTTGTAACCAGTGGAGTGTTTGTGGAGTCTCGGTATGTGGCCACACTACAAGGGTAATCAAGTACTGTTGTAACCAGTGGAGTGCTTGTGGAGTCTTGGTATGTGGCCACACTACAAGGGTAATCAAGTACTGGTTGTAACCAGTGGAGTGTTTGTGGAGTCTCGCTATGTGGCCACACTACAAGGGTAATCAAGTACTGTTGTAACCAGTGAAGTGTTTGTGGAGTCTCGGTATGTGGCCACACTACAAGGGTAATCAAGTACTGTTGTAACCAGTGGAGTGTTTGTGGAGTCTCGGTATGTGGCCACACTACAAGGGTAATCAAGTACTGGTTGTAACCAGTGGAGTGTTTGTGGAGTCTCGGTATGTGGCCACAGTACAAGGGTAATCAAGTACCGTTGTAACCAGTGGAGTGTTTGTGGAGTCTCGGTATGTGGCCACACTACAAGGGTAATCAAGTACTGTTGTAACCAGTGGAGTGCTTGTAAAGTCTTGGTATGTGGCCACACTACAAGGGTAATCAAGTACTGGTTGTAACCAGTGGAGTGTTTGTGGAGTCTCGCTATGTGGCCACACTACAAGGGTAATCAAGTACTGTTGTAACCAGTGGAGTGTTTGTGGAGTCTCGGTATGTGGCCACACTACAAGGGTAATCAAGTACTGTTGTAACCAGTGGAGTGTTTGTGGAGTCTCGGTATGTGGCCACACTACAAGGGTAATCAAGTACTGTTGTAACCAGTGGAGTGTTTGTGGAGTCTCGGTATGTGGCCACACTGCAAGGGTAATCAAGTACTGGTTGTAACCAGTGGAGTGTTTGTGTAGTCTCGGTATGTGGCCACACTACAAGGGTAATCAAGTACTGTTGTAACCAGTGGAGTGTTTGTGTAGTCTCGGTATGTGGCCACACTACAAGGGTAATCAAGTACTGTTGTAACCAGTGGAGTGTTTGTGGAGTCTCGGTATGTGGCCACACTACAAGGGTAATCAAGTACTGGTTGTAACCAGTGGAGTGTTTGTGTAGTCTCGGTATGTGGCCACACTACAAGGGTAATCAAGTACTGTTGTAACCAGTGGAGTGTTTTTGTGTAGTCTCAGTATGTGGCCACACTACAAGGGTAATCAAGTACTGTTGTAACCAGTGGAGTGTTTGTGGAGTCTCGGTATGTGGCCACACTACAAGGGTAATCAAGTACTGTTGTAACCAGTGGAGTGTTTGTGGAGTCTCGGTATGTGGCCACACTACAAGGGTAATCAAGTACTGGTTGTAACCAGTGGAGTGTTTGTGTAGTCTCGGTATGTGGCCACACTACAAGGGTAATCAAGTACTGTTGTAACCAGTGGAGTGTTTTTGTGTAGTCTCAGTACGTGGCCACACTACAAGGGTAATCAAGTACTGTTGTAACCAGTGGAGTGTTTGTGGAGTCTCGGTATGTGGCCACACTACAAGGGTAATCAAGTACTGGTTGTAACCAGTGGAGTGTTTGTGTAGTCTCGGTATGTGGCCACACTACAAGGGTAATCAAGTACTGTTGTAACCAGTGGAGTGTTTGTGGAGTCTCGGTATGTGGCCACACTACAAGGGTAATCAAGTACTGTTGTAACCAGTGGAGTGTTTGTGGAGTCTCGGTATGTGGCCACATTACAAGGGTAATCAAGTACTGGTTGTAACCAGTGGAGTGTTTGTGGAGTCTCGGTATGTGGCCACACTACAAGGGTAATCAAGTACTGGTTGTAACCAGTGGAGTGTTTGTAGAGTCTCGGTATGTGGCCACACTACAAGGGTAATCAAGTACTGGTTGTAACCAGTGGAGTGTTTGTGGAGTCTCGGTATGTGGCCACACTACAAGGGTAATCAAGTACTGTTGTAACCAGTGGAGTGTTTGTAGAGTCTCGGTATGTGGCCACACTACAAGGGTAATCAAGTACTGTTGTAACCAGTGGAGTGTTTGTGGAGTCTCGGTATGTGGCCACACTACAAGGGTAATCAAGTACTGTTGTAACCAGTGGAGTGTTTGTCGAGTCTCGGTATGTGGCCACACTACAAGGGTAATCAAGTACTGTTGTAACCAGTGGAGTGTTTGTGGAGTCTCGGTATGTGGCCACACTACAAGGGTAATCAAGTACTGTTGTAACCAGTGGAGTGTTTGTGGAGTCTCGGTATGTGGCCACACTACAAGGGTAATCAAGTACTGTTGTAACCAGTGGAGTGTTTGTGGAGTCTTGGTA
Organism: Eptatretus burgeri; assembly: GCF_056783735.1. Lineage (NCBI taxonomy): Eukaryota > Metazoa > Chordata > Myxini > Myxiniformes > Myxinidae > Eptatretus > Eptatretus burgeri. The sequence continues at coordinate 31,212,854 of NC_140975.1, read as the reverse complement.
TGTGGCCACACTATAAGGGTAATCAAGTACTGTTGTAACTAGTGGAGTGTTTGTGGAGTCTCGGTATGTGGCCACACTACAAGGGTAATCAAGTACTGTTGTAACCAGTGGAGTGTTTGTGGAGTCTCGGTATGTGGCCACACTACAAGGATAATCAAGTACTGTTGTAACCAGTGGAGTGTTTGTAGAGTCTCGGTATGTGGCCACACTACAAGGGTAATCAAGTACTGTTGTAACCAGTGGAGTGTTTGTGGAGTCTCGGTATGTGGCCACACTACAAGGGTAATCAAGTACTGTTGTAACCAGTGGAATGTTTGTAGAAGCTTGAAGCAATAATTGATGAAGTGTAAGTGAGGCAGTGATGTTGGGATTGTTAGTATAGACTCTTCGCTCCTCTCCAAACAAACATCATCCCCGTCTTGTTTTAAAACCTTTTTTTTACACTGTAGTTTATCACCCCTACATTATTTTTTTTTAATTTTATAAAAAAATTTTTTTTTAATTAATGCGTCGCGACGATGCCTGATGGCGATATGCCTCTGCTCACATTGCTACATCGTTATACATACTTGTACGGTTGATTTAAATTTAAGTTTGAGGGAAGTATGAAAAGTTGTCAAGGGTGAGGAATAAGGGTTAATTGAAGGAGATTGTCAAAATCCATGGATCTGTGCCTTTGTAAGATGCAATTATTGGTCCCTTCACAACCACTCTTGCAGCATCAGCGGCGCAGTTGCACCCGCAGCCAATGATGCTACCTCGCATCCTTGTGCTGCATATGAGCGAAGAAGAGGAGCAAACCCTGAACAAGGAAAGAGAAATGCTGCACTAGTTGAGACGTTTCTTCTTCTCCCTTTTATGATTGTAATTTTTTTGAGATGAAGGTGGTGGAGAAGGTGACCAGTCATTCAAAATGATGCGTAACGAGGGAAGAGAGCACCAGTGGACTTAGGATCATGTGTAGACCAGACTTGGTGATGAAGGTGGATTATCCCCACCCTGACGGTCATTAATGAATGACATTGGTTTTTAACTTTTTATTGATAATCCACTTATTGACTGGTAATTCTCTCGCGATTCTCTCTTGAGACGAGCTCGACTCCTAGAAGATTAGAATACCTATCCTTTATACTGCTACCCTCAGTTGTATTTAAATGCAGAGTTTCGATGATTGTCAGAGTCCTCGCCATTCACGAATAGGCCATTACTTTCCCCCATTCCTCTTTCGAGAAGCGTGTGCAAAAAACCCCCAAAACCGCAGAAATGTTACATGGAAGCCACAGAATAGGAGCTGGAGCCTTAGGTGTTTGAAACAGATGGATTAAGCATTCTGACAATATGGAATGAGGTGTGGCATGGCCATGTTCATGTTCCTGGCCAACCCCAAAAGAACCACTACAAAGCGTGGCACGCTTGTCCCCCGAGGCAGAAACATGTCGACACGTGGTGCCGAGAATGCAGAAGTATGGTGGATATAGGTACACAGAGGATGGTAGATCCCTCAAGGATATAGGTGCTGGGAGGACCTAAATTCTAGTGCTTGGATGCATGTGCAGTAGATGCAGCAAGTATATTAATTAATTGAATGATTGATTGATTTTGTACAGGTGGGATATAGATCCTGGTAGGATGTAGATACAGGTAGGATATAGACACAGTGAAGATATACATGCAGGTGGGATATATGTGCGAGGATATAGGTGTAGTGAGGATACAGGTAGAATGAAGGTGCAGGGAGGACAAAGGAAGAATATAGGTGCAGGTAGTAGGCCAATCTAGATACATCCAGACAATAAGTACAAGTGGGTTTTCTCATGCCGTGCATACGAGATGCGAATATGTTGATGGTTTCTTCTCTAACCAAGTGCAATGTTTGATCATCCATAACTTTTTACACTGCTAAATGAACCATCCTGGGCTGAAATTAATTTGGCTGTGCATGACAGGTCATAAGGATGCTAATAATGGTGATCCAGGAGGGAAAGAGAGGGGGGCTTGGTTGAGGGAGTGATAAAACAAGTAAAATGATATGCAGTACAATAATAGGGATTAAACAACAGAAATATAATAAAACAACAGAAACCCTGGTGTGCATATTGGGATTCAGTGTGGTTCACTTTCCTGGGCGAAAGGATCAATGTGCAGTTTCTAGCAATCTATATACGTATTGCTAAAACTCTCATCATGTATGTATATATATGATACTGAAATACAGCCAAAACGGTACACGATAGCGCAAAAATTTTAGGGCCACCTCACTCAACATTTGCCTGTGGTGTGCAGTATCAAGTTTCATTCAAATCTGGCAACAAAAAAATTATTTAAAAAAATCAATTCCCGATTCAGTGAAGTACTCTTCGGGAGAATTTGATCAATGCAAACAACTTCAGCGGTATAGTTTGCTGGAGCTATCTGTTTTTTTTTTTTTTTTGAAATGATTTTTTTTATCAACCGCTGTCACAATGGGAACCCAACGGGTTCACAGGTCGTCTCGTATGCTTTAAAGTTAGACGATCGTGAAACTTTGGAAACTCGAAACACAATATCTGATCGTTATCGAGGTTTTGATTTTGCATGCTTGTAAACAGTAACATGTAATTGAGGAACAAATATGTGACTTCCACGAATCTCTCAGATCAAATTCCAGTTTCCACCTTGATTCCACAAATGAAAGTCATCCGTCCACAACTTTTTGAGATATCGTGTGAAATATAGTTTGTAGTCCGATGTCTTAATGGTGAAGAATCGCTTGAAAAATTCTAGTATATGGATCCGGATCTACACTAAAATCTAATCAGTTCGTCCTCGTCACACACCAAACCTGTCCACAAAATTTCATCCGGATCCATCCACAACTTTTTGAGATATTGTCTACACAAACAAGCAGACAGAAATTGGTGAAAACATAACCTCTTTCACCTTCGGTAGTGGAGGTAAAAAGTTGTGATAGTTCAAAAGGTTGTGGAGGGATTACTTCAAAACGTGGTGGCTGAGTTTGGTCTAGTCGGTGACAAGAACAAGCCGATTAAATTTTGGAGGTCCGGATCCAGATCCGACCTACCAGTGGGATACAAAACATAAATGATTTAGCCTGGCAGAGATATGCACTCGACTGAGTGCCGTTCTAGTTACCTACACCACCGAAGGTGAAGCAGGTTATGTTTTCACCCCTTTCTGTCTGTTTCTCTGTCTGTTTCTCTGTCTGGTTGTCTGTTTGTGTGCAGGATATTTCAAAATGTTGTAGATGCATCCGGATGAAATTTGGTAGACACGTTGGATGTGTGATGAGGAAGAATTTATTCAATTTTGGTGAAGATCTGGATCCAGATCAGTTTCTGATAATTTTTTAAGTGATTCTACACCATTGAGAGATAGGGAGAAACCGATATATAGCAAGATATCTCAAAAAGTAGTGGACGGATGCGGATAAAATTTGGTGGACACGGGTGTGTGACAAGGAAGAATTCATTCGATTTTGTTGAAGATCTGAATCCGGATCTGGATTCGGGAATTATTTAATTTTCAAAGTGATTCTTCACCATTGAGAGACAGGGCCAAAAACAAGATTGTACTGCATCGCACGATATTTCAAAAATGTATTGGGCCGATATGTTGTCGTGGATCAGGCATTACGTGGTGGAGGTACTGAGTGCCCTTCTAGTTAACCTCCGCCATCGAAGATGGATGGAGGTTACTGTTTTCACCCCTGTCTGTTTGTTTGTTTGTGAACAGTATTACGGAAAAACTCCTGGACAGATTTTTGACGAAACTTGGTGGGGGGATTAGGTATGGTCCAAGGATTTTGCCATTAGATTTTGGACTTGGTCAAAAAAAAAAAACAGGAAATTTTGCAACTTTTTTTCAAAAAAATTTAATTTTATTTGAAAAATATTTTAATTTTTTTTTTTTGCATTTCTACATGTTTTAAGTGATTTCCAACCCCCAAAAAATTTGTCAGAGAAAAAAAAAAAATTTTGCAACTTTTTTTTCAAAAAAATTTCGATTTTTTATTTGGCATTTCTACATGCGCGTCGATCAAGTTTAGTTTATTCAATCGTGGTTCAGTAGAGTCTGATCCGTTTTGACCTACAATGAATAGGATATCAGGTTCACTTAAGTGATTCAGCAGTATTGGCGGCGGAGGTTTTGCACTCAACCGAGTGCTCACCCTCTAGTTTTTATCTGTTTTCGTCATGTTTAGCAAAAGGATGAAGAAGTCCGAATACGAAGCGGATGCAGACGGCCTTTGCATTTTCAGATACTTTCTAGTTATATATGTATCTGCATTCGTTGCATTTTTGAAGTCTGGTGTCATATTAATTTGCAAGGATAGAAAGCGTATCTCTTGAGCTGTGACTTGAACATGTACAATCACAGCCCAGTCCCTATCCTACCTTTCCCTCCAACTCCACCAATGTTCACTCTTTGAGAAACATTTCCCATATGCACATTTGCCATTCCAAGCATTGGAGTTTTAGGAAGAAAGAAAAAAAGCCATCAACTTATGGGAATAGTAAATAAGGCGTTCACAGAATGTGGTGTAATTGTTAATTGTCTTTTCTACACTTTAATTTGGGAAAGTCTGCAAAATTTGATTTGCAACTTGATCGTGTCGTTTTGCAAATATGATTGTCAAGCAAAAAAGCATTTTTGATAATCATCAGATTGATCTTCAGATGAAGTTTGGATTAAAATTTTTGGAATTTTCACTTGAATATGGTGGAATGTTGAGGCAATGGTTTTGCTGTGAATGTCTTCATTGGATCCTTCAGTTTCTGTGATAGGTGAGGCACAAAAATGGAATTCAGCATGAAAAGTGGTTTTCATTCCCAGACAATTGTTGCAGTCAAGTCTCTTTTAAGGTCAGGGTACACAGTGCAATGTTTATTTGCAACAAAACCTGTATGTTGTTGTTGACCAGACCAGACCAGACCAAACAAACAAACAGTTGCATGACTTCATGTATGCATTTTCCAACTTGTATGACATGTCACATGATATCCTTACTCACATAATGTATCAATCACCCTGTGAGCTGATTTGCTGAGGAAATAAGTGGAACAAAAAAGTTGCAGAAAATCGAACAGTACTCTTTTTTTTTCAAGTTGTCCAAAACTGCTAAATGCTGGACAACTCCCTCTGTATATCCATAACTTTGTGTTGCACAACATAAAGTTGCAGAAACGTTGCATAGTAGTGCGTATTAACTAGCTTTTTTTGGATACAAAGTCGAGGCTTGTGGAGGAGAGAGAACAGAATGGTCCAGGCTGTAACACAACAAAAATAATGGGGGAGTGGGTGGGACACCAACAGCATGGTTGAGGGACAAAATAAAGGGAGACTTGGAGGGATAAGGGATGTATAGTAGAATGAGAGTAAGTTGCAGAGGACAGAGAGGGTGAACAAGATGTATACAGCCACAAACTCTCAATCACAGAAGTGAAAGGAAATACTTGGGCTTGGGGAGGGATCATGGGGGTATAAAAGATCATGGTTGTGGATGGTGGATTCTGAGATTGAGGTGAACAGCCATCTTGAAGCCCTGGATGGAAGAATGAGTTTGAAGAGACTAAGGAAGTTGGTTCTTCAGGAAGGAGAAAAATGAGGAATTAATTAATGTAGGCGGGCAATGAGTGGATTTTGGGAGTTTCACCAGAAAGGGATTACTGGCCCGAGCAACACCAGAGAAGAGGTGATAGAAGGCAGACAGAAAACCGACCTGTATGTGATGTGAAAGTGATAGGCCCAGAGACTCAGCTTCATCATGGGAGATATGAATAATCTTGAAGGCCTTGGTTTCCATGGCATAAAGCTGAGCAAGGTGTGAGGCAGGGTCGCCAGCCCAAAGTGGGGAGCAGTATTCCATCAAGTTATGGATGAAGGTCTTGTATGTGAATGAAAGTTCAGGTGTGCCAAGGAAGGATTTTGCAAGACAGAATGCCCATTTGGCAGCTGGCTTTGGAATCTTTTAAACACATCATACAGAGCATGATTATGTATTACAAATTACTATATAATTATTTTCAGTTTGGGTCACATTGTACAATCGACAGCAAATAGGGGTGCAACAATACAAGGCGTTTCTGCGCATGTGCGCCAAGCAATCTGGGGCAGATTATGTCATTTTGAAAGCCGAATATTGCAGCACTCGTGATTAAAAGCACTTCATGCACACATTCTCAGAGCAGTGTCCAAGAAAGAGTAACCGAACCATGTGATTGAAAGTGTTTCAATATCATGCTGATGTGCAATGACCTCATGACACATGCAGACCCTTTGCTAAACATGCTAATTGCAATCACATATTACAATTGCTGCACAGAGGGGGCATAAACACCAACAGCAGAGAAGTGAAAGTGAGATCAATGGGGGAAAGGGGGGGGGGTGGAGGAAGAGGACACATAGGGGTGAACAAGCTGCACACAAGCTGAATGAAACACAGCAAGACGTGGAAGGGGAAAGCAGGGATGAAACAGAAAAGGAACAAACCATCCGATGACTAACAAACAAAAAGAGGTGAGGGAGAGGGGAAAAAATCACAATAACCTGGAAAAAGGGAGTGCTTGGGAGTAGGATCATTTGGGGTCGAAGAGATCACAAGTATGGATGGGGGATGACCTGAGAGGTAGTGGTGAACAGCTGTCTTGAAAGCCAAGAGGGAAAATGGGACGGTAACAGACTGAGGTCGTTGGTTGCACAGGCAAGAGAAAAAAGGAACAAATTAGTGGAGGTGAGCAGTGAACCTGGATTTTGGGAGTTAAACAGTAAGAGCATTACTGGCAGACCTTAAGCACCCTGCAAAAATCTTGGAGGGACAGAGCTAAGAAAGGGCAGAAGGTGCAAGATCAAATCAGAGGTGGTAGAACACAGAGGCTATGAACCTGTCTGTGATGTGAAAGTAACATTTCTCTATACAGTACTCAACTTTGTTGCTGAGATTCCGATGATGTATATTGAGGGCCTTGCTTTCCACAGCATCAAGAAGCGCAAGGTGTGAAGTAGGGGTGCCAGTCCAAATGAGAGAGCAGTACTCCATCAAGCTATGAATGAAGGCCCTGCAGGTTGTCAAAAGTTCAGACGAACCAAGGAAAGTTCTTGCATGGCAAAGGATACCCAGTCTGTGTCTGGCTTTGGAGGCCATCTCGGAAATATAGTCTGCCCAACAAAGATCATGGCTGATTGTGAGGCTCAAATGTTTGAGTGACAAAACATCTTCATGTGGTTTGTTTTGGAACGAGATGGGAGGCTTTGCCAAGTGGTCCATGCAAACAGGCATGGTGAGTTTGTGGGATTTGTCGGGGTTGAAAGAGATATTCCAAGTGTTGGACCAGTTCCTTAGTCGACTCATTTTTAAGGGCATTGCTTTCACTCCCTCAGTAGCAAATTTTAAACTCGAACATCTCTTGTGAAAGTAAATGCACACACCTGCTCATGGCAAACATTCATTGTGTAACAGTCAAAGATGAAAAATATTACAACTTATGACAAGATAAATGAAATGTCGTTACGTCCTGTACAGTATTGGTTTATCTTTGAAATGTCACATCTCTTATTGTTAAACGTCGGTTATAGGTGACAATAGATTGGAGAATGAATGACCTTTTTAAAGTGCAGTAGATCTCTCTTCCCCTCTCTCCCCCTCCCTCCCCTTCTCTCCTTCTCTCTCTCCCACTCTCTCTCTCCCACTTTCTTGCTCTCTCCCTATCTCCCTCTCCTTCTCACCCTCCCCAGACACACCCACCCACACACATGCACACTACTACTACTACTACTACTACTACTACTCTGTATGCATACACGAAAACAGCAAGCCAGAGAAGGTATCCCCAACCCATCCAGCAACTTTTTTCTCCAAAAACAGGTGTGAGCAGAAAATGCCACACATGAAACCAAAGCAGAAATGAATACAGTCCTGACAATTTCAAAAAAGACTAAAGAAAAATATAAAGCGAAATACCAACAGATATAAGCTTGCACTGCCAACTGGGAGAATGATGAGAGCAGGGAGATACAAAAGAATATAAAAGGACCACTGGACCTGAATCTTATTTGGGTCCTGACCGAATATATAACCCAAATTTGAAAGCATTCTGACTGGTGTGTCTGGAGAAGAGGATTTTTAAAGGAATTGATGCGATTTTCCCAAAAGTTAACCACGTCGGCCATTTTAGCACACTTCTGGTCACATGATCAGCATGACTTCCACAATATAATTAACATCCCTACCCTAGCCTCATGTTGCAACCCAAATTTGGTGGCATTATGACTGGTGGATCAGAAGAAGCTTTTGGAAGGCATTTGCGGGACCGACATTTTGACACACTTCCAGTCACGTGATCAACATGGCCTCCAAAATTTAATATTGGTACTGTATCCTAATGTTGTAACCCAAATTTGGCAGCATTCTGACTGGTGCGTCTCGAGAAGAAGATAATTGAAGAAATTTACTAAGTCGGCCATTTTGACTTATTCAAAGTCATGTGACCGGAAC
>NC_140975.1:31189363-31201863 GCF_056783735.1 Eptatretus burgeri | reverse complement strand
ACAAATCAACAGAGTATATGGGATTATGAATCTGGGATGTCAGCATCATGAGCCTACATGTTCATTTTGGAATCCAAAAACAGATGTATACTGCAGTCTGTTTTTCATTCATTCATTTGATGGTTTATATTAGGCCTTCTCAGTCTTTCACACCATTCATGTATATGTGCAAAGTGTGGAACTGCGCTATGGCTTGATGCCTCCCCAAAATTCAGTGGCATTGTGGTTGGAGCATCCTCTCTGAGTATGAGAAGGTTGGTGGTTCAATTCCAACTCTTGCCGAATCATACCAAAGACTTTTAAAATGGTATGTGCTACTTCCTCACTTGACACTCAGGATGGCTTAGAGGTATGCACACTCACCTCTAAGCTGTCTTGCCTGGGTTTGAATCCCGACCCAGCTTTGGCTGTTATCCTGGTATTACACAGGCAGGGTGATTCCTCAATGTGTATGCATGCCACCCCTCAGATGGATGTTAAACTGGCATCCCGTCTGCTCGTATTAGTTGGTGGATGTTAAAGATCCCATGGTGTTCTTCGTGAAGAGTTGGCAAGCTAGCGCCAGAACTCTGAGCAAATTACAAATTCCTGCCCAAACCAACAGAGGGCACTGTATCAGTGGCACAGCCGTGCCATTAGCCAATGATGCTATCCCGCAGCCTTGTGCTGCATACAAGCAATGAAGATTTGATACTCAGCATTTATAGGATAGAGCGTGGATAAACCTCACGGGCTGGCACCCATAAGGGAGAGAGGGGTTGGGGAGAGACGGGAGATATTTCTGCTTAATTGCCCCACTGCACCCTTCAGTGCTTTTTAAAATCTTGTGTATGGCTCACCTATAAGATCCTATAGTACCCTTTCTAATGTTGTGTTTGACTCATCTATAACATCATACAGTACCCTTTCTAATGAATTATTTGTAATTCAAAGGCGATCAATAATCGAGATGGGCACTTGTGTAAACAGTTGTAACGCGCGTATCAGAACACAGAGGGTCAAACGCGCCCTACAATGAAGGGCAATCTGAAGCCGCCAATTGTTTCAACGAAAACAATGGAGAGTGGAAATACCATTTTAAGGAGGAACCTTGAGAGCAGTCTGATATAAATTCTCACCACAATCGCGGATCGGTTGATGGGACAGCACGGGGATTTGAATTTACGGGAAAGGACACCTCTGAGCTATATTTGGGACCATGTTCCACATCAATGATCCATGCACCATGTAGGTTGATGACTCCATTATTATTTGGATGCTTGCTGTATTGTACAGTACCTTTACCTTTCCTTGTCAACAGTTTGTTTCCTGTAAATTAGACGGAATGCATCCATTACATTTAAAACGGAGACATTGCTAGATCTTTAATAATGTCCACAACCTAGTGCAGATAAAAGAGCTCTAAGATGCAGCAGCCTTTTGTTGCACTTCACCAAGACAGCAGCTTCTATTCTTATTTGACTCCACAAGGGAACAAACAAATCCAGGAGCAGATATGTCAGAGACGAGCACGCTATATAGATACCAACTAAACTACATGCAACAGTCCCACAGCCTTCAACACCAGACATTCCACAGAGGTCTCCCACCAAAGTACTATTGTGATCCAACTGGATAGTTTGCCACTGCTTTCCCAGCAGTCAATCAGGGAAGGAACTTTTAATTTGGCCATGGTACTTGACGATAGCTTGCGTACTCTTCGCTTAGGACACTGTGAGATCATTGACGTCCACCAGCAAATACAGGCACACGAGACACCCAGTTTGACATTCATTCGAGGGACCTGTCGATATTCGAACCAGGATACGGAGATACAGTATGTATGTATATATATATATATATATATATATATATATATATATATATATATATATATATATATATATATATATATATATATATATATATATATATATATATATATCACTCAGTTTATTACATGGTCCCAATGAGTATTGTAATGTGACAAACTGGTCTGGGAACTTGTTTGGGGCTGCAGAATTTTGCTGGTGGCTACATTAGTTTTGACACAATCCGCAGAACTCAAACCGGGTAACGGGAACAGGCTGTGACTGTTACAATATTAAAGTTGACCTGAATGTGGAGAGACGCACACACACACACACACACACACACACACACACACACACACACACACACACACACACACACACACACACACACACACACACACACACACACACACACACACACACACACACACACACACACACACACACACACACACACACACACACACACACACAGTACTGTGTGTGTATATATATATATATATATATATATATATATATATATATATATATATATATAGCCTCTGGCCTCAGGTGCATTTCTGTGTAAAGCAGAAGCATGAGCGCGCGCGTGAATGTGAGAGGGTCCTTCCATTGAGCGATGGTTGTTTCAAGATGTTTTGAAAAGCACCGGCCCAAACATGTCCCTACACATGGACTACGCGCCACTGGAATGAGAAATCTTACTCGGGAGGGGCGGTGCAGACGCCCTTTAAATGCCCCCAGCGTTCTCTGATGGGCGCACTACGCGACCAGCTTGTTGGAGCCGAGCGTTCAGGTTCAGTTTGAACATACAGTTCGCAATTGTACTCATTGGTTTGTGAGCAGGTGAGTTTTAGTATTGGGGGGGGGGTGCGGGAGGGTGGGGAGGGGAATTGTTGGTCATCGAGATTATATTGAAAGTAGCTCGATGTTGGGTTAAAAGTTACTCGGAAAACGCTGTCGCATTTCCGTGCAGCGTTTTCCCTTTATCTACACATTTAAAGCTTGCTCCTCGCAGATGCAAAGGATAAGATATTTATAAAAGCAAACTGTTGTGCAATGGCCTGTGCATAGAGTTTGTGTGTTTTAGATGAGCTTCACAATCCGATGTATTTTGGAGAGAAGAGAAGGGGAGAGAGTTATGTGTAGAGGAGGTGCTGATAGTCCACCTTTGTTGTGCAAACCTGTGCAGGCTACACATTATTGCTAGATCGACTCGCATGGTTGCTTCAACAATGATTTGGGTTTGCATTACATTTTGTTCCATCATTTATTTAACCTTTGCTCTGCTGCTCAGTGTCATGCACCCCCCCCCCCTTCCCTCCCATGGTTTACCAAACTGTCTTCAAATGGCTTTATTATCTGGCCGAGAAAGTGAACTCAAACTTAGGAAGGACCCTTGGGACCTAGAGGATTTTAATCCTCTAGCTTTTCTGTGACAATGCTCAGCCCACATTCCTTGCCAGTGAAGCGAGCAAACTGGGATCTTCGCAAAGTTCCTTTTTTGGCTTTAAGGATACACTGCCACCACTCTGCGGGCGTGGCTTCCATTTTTCTGTGTTTTGTCTATATTACATGTCTAACAGATAGACACTGGCTATCTTCCAGATCAGTGGGCATCTCCTCCACACGCATCACCAATCACTCCCCTCCCCACCCCATTAATCAAAATATACTACAACTACTCGCTACTCGCTACTCCATACTCCATACTATTATCCGACTTTTTTAATGGCTCCAATTATTCCCACCTTGTGAGGTCACTTGGGAAACCTTTATGACCTGAGTTTTTCACAAAGTGGCTGGCCAGGCCTGATATTTGACTGGAGGTGATTTTGGATTTATTTGTTCAGTGTGCCGACGTTAACTCAGCTGCTCCTAGTGAAAGACACTGTGGGATATTCTACGTCCGCCAATGACCAGCGCTGGCTGGTGGGTCTCTGCCTTAACATCCCTCCGATGGACAGCACACATTGACGCTTTACCTTGCTTGCGAAATATCTGGTTGACAGTTTATAGCTGGGTGGGGATTCAAACAGGTGAGATAGCTGAAAGGCGAGCGCACACACATATAGACTATCTTGCCAGCCAAAGCCATCAACCAAAAGCTTTGTAACATTTCCACTTGAAAGTCATCCTGAGAGCTCATGTGTTAGTTCTTGGAATACACTGAATGAACGTGTCATGAGGGGTGTGCTCTCCTCATATGTTGAGACATGGTGCAGGCTTATGACATCTCCTTAAACGCCATTACATGGCACGGCCTGCTCGTCCAAGGAAGCAAAGCATGTTTGGTGGTTGCCAAAACTGAATCATCTGAACGCAAGTTGCTTGTTCATTGCAGGGTTTTGCACAAAGGCTGCAAAAGGGATGCACTTTGACTAAGCAGATTTAATGCAAATCGTGCTCTCCATTACAGGTATCTACTTGGACTATCATCCTCGGGGGTTGTGGGTTAAAATCCAACTGAATAGGGCTGTATTAAAGATTCAGATATGGAAAAAACATAAAATAATTCAACTAGTCCCAGAAGCATTACTGTGGTGTTCACAGATTGTCGACGAAACCCAGCCGGCCCATGAATGACCTTTAAGGGAACGGTTATCTTATCTGCCAGCCCTCTTCCGTCTACCCTATACTGTGAAATGCCAGTTCACACTTCCTGGTTGCCCCCAAAATGCCTTCAGGGTATATAACTTGGGATGGCCATTAAAATGCCACAAAGGAAAGGGCAGCACAAGCCACATTCCCTTAACAGAATGACACGAGGTAAAGGGTGTGCAGTTTATAATTCCATAATCATTTGACAACCGTTGTAAGTAAAACAATACAATAATCCATTTCACATGTCCACTAGTATTTATGTACAGGTCTGTGTGCATGACCGACTGTGTGTTTTAATAATTCCGGTTACAAAACATTTCCTGTTTAGGGAACTTGAACATTTTCGCCTAAATCGTGTGGCTGTGCGTTGTTTCTTTCCGCAAAGCCTTTCTCAACACGATTACAATTCCCTTTATGGGTTGAGTTTTGGGCTGAGCACTTTGCTTCAGCAAGACCCTTCCTGATGTGTCACCTCCTCGGTGGAGGCTCATTTGAAGTGGCCACAATGCTCGTTGACCTCTATTAGATCACATCATATTGTTTACAATGTCTTTTGCCTTTTTTTTTCATCTTGGAACCCTTCCTGGACAAGCCATTCCATTTCCACCTCTTCTTTCGAGAAATGTGCAAACTTGCTATGACGTACATCGTGTTAAAGCAGGAACTGCGTCTTAAAAGCCCTAGAGCCTTTGTATGAGAATCGTGGACCGATGTGACTTATTGTCGTTATACAGATATTATTATTCTTGCATTGCTGGGTGGGCCTGGTCTTTTCATAGGTAGCATTTTAGTGCCCATTCCAAGTTCCTCAACTACATCGTTATTATTATTATTATTATTATTATTATTATTATTATTATTATTGATGTATTTTTCTTGTATCATAAGACTAACGAGGAAAGTTGGAGAAATGTGGTTGGACATTCATATGAGTCCGAGTGTTGGTCGCAAATAATGGACATATATTTATATAATTTCAAATGAACAAGAAACAAACATATGTATATGTGGGAAAAATTATGCACCCAGACCAGGAATTGAACACAGATCCTCTGGTGGAATCGTACCAGTGCACTGCCATCGGAGCTATCTGAGCGACCCACCAGCTGAGCATGCAATTCTCCCAGATATTGAGTTACCACTCTCTTTCCCCCTCTGCTTCCTGGACACTCACTGCCAACCATAGGAGCAGCGAGGGCCTGTCCATGAGAGGATCTTCCACCCGTGGGGGGATAATTCTATATCCGCTTCCCCCTGTGGGGTCAATTCCATAGCTCAGATGGCAGAGCACTGGTACCGTTCACCAGAGGACCTGGGTTTGATGCCCAGTCTGGGCACGTAATTTTCCCACATATACTGTATATATATATATATATATATATATATATATATATATATATATATATATATATATATATATATATATATATATATATATATATTACATTATTTTGTAAAATATAATGAGTGAGATAAATGTGACAGTGTCCATGAAAAGTTACATCTATAAGCATGATTAAAGACTCATGTGACATTGAATAGAGGGTAGGATGTCTCGGCCGGTAGCTGGCGAACTTGCTGTTGAGCTGTCTCACTGATGTTAAATTTAGTTCTCAGTCGAGTCGAATCCAACTAGAACTGCCGGTCTGGTGGAGTACCTGCACGGGATGCTGCATCTCGGAGCACGGTTTCCTTCACATGTAGACATAAAGCCTGTTGGCCCGTCTGCATTGAGGTTATGGATGTTAAATGTCTCGCACTGTCCCAAAACAGTCGACCACTGTCTGTCAGTAACCTAAGGTCCCAGCTTACATTTAATTCGGACATGTTAGTGAATAATAAAGTAGTATGAATGGTACATTAGATTAACTTGATGGTTATAATGTGATGTAAGTTGATGATAAGCTGGTAAGGTGGCCTCAATGTATGCACACTCATCTCTCAGTTGTGTGCCTTGGGTTTGAATCCCGACCCAGTTATAAACGGTCATCCCGGTGTTTCGCAGGCAGGGTGATTCATCAATGTGTGTATGCCGTCCCTCAGATGCACATGAAACGAGGCATCCCGTCTGCTGGCATTAGTTGGTGGACGTTAACGATAACAAGGTGTCCTTCACGAAGAGTAGGCGAGCTATTGCTGACACCCTGAACAAATGTCAAATTCCTGCCATAACAACAACTGGGAAGGCAATGGCAAACGTCCCAGTATCACTCTTGCCAAGAAACTGCTTCAGCAGTCTCAATGCTCTGCAAGAGTTTGGCACATCAGAGGATAAGTTAATGATGTGTGGATACAACACGGACATGATGTACCAAATGGCCACTTCTTGTTTCCAAATTTATTTGCATAATATCCTCAATGAAAGGCGATGAAGAATGCGTGAATCAATTGCTGGTGCCCCTGTTTTCTCCAACCAGTCCAGCAACGGGTTGTTGCTTGTTCTGCGGTGTTGCTTTATCAAGAAGTCCCGAACTCGACTCATCGCACAGACACCCATTTGGCACCTGGTCCAGAGATGAGGCTTGTCTGGGCAGCTCAGGAATGTTTCATTGTATCAGAAACTGTGTAAACGGTTTTAAGCACTCCTGCACCCTCGCTTCAATGCACTGGAATGCATAAATATGTGCCAACGGTGTCCTTGCTCATTGGATAAGAATAATCAATTGGAGTTTCTTTCTTTGTCTGTTTACTGAGTGAATCTTCCAAAACTGTTTGCTAAAATTTAAGTGATGCTGGAGATAACAATGCATGCCTTTCCGGTTGACAATGACTAAGCAACTCCGCTGAATGGAAAAATGCACGTTGATTTTGCAGCTACAGTGTGTAACTATCCTCTACAATCTACATGCACAGTACATCTCCCTAAATCCTTGATGGTACAGGTGACTGTGGTGGCCCAGGACACCTGAACGATTGCTGTTGTTCGAAATGTACCGTGGGGTCTTCGACTCTGTTAGCAACGGCAGGTAGCTGAGACAGCCAGCTTAAGCATTCCCTGAAGGGTGGCTTGCTTTGAGATGCAACACTCCCCAGAAATAGGGGCACCACATTTAGTGGTGTTACAGGTTTATCTATTTGACATTCTCATCTGAACCGATGGCTCACGATGCCTGGAATCCAGGTTCAAATCCCATGTGTATGTATTTGTCGATCATCTCCGAACATCCTTGTACTTCCTCTTTGAGTATCTTTATGTCTGCAAATCTGAGCCTGCGTGTGATTTATTTATTTAAGCTCCTTTATCAGCCGTAAGATGAACATTAAAAACAAATAAACGTTGTCTTGTCAAAGTTTATTTCAGGTTGTGGAATGATATGCTTGCCATTGTTGACCTGTGCCCTTCCACAGGTGACTGCAGATAAAGCAAGATGCCTGCACAACAGCAACAGCCGAAGAACGGTGGGGATGCAGATCGCTACCTGTTTGTGGAGAAGGCATCGGTGGTTAACCCAATTGCACAGGCCGACTGGTCTGCAAAGAAACTCGTTTGGGTTCCTTCCGAGAAGCACGGATATGAAGCAGCCAGTGTCAAGGAAGACCGGCCTGATGAGGTCCTTGTGGAGTTTTCAGAAACTGGCAAGAAGGCCACGTTCCCCAAGGACGATGTGCAAAAGATGAACCCGCCAAAGTTCTCCAAGGTGGAGGACATGGCTGAGCTGACTTGCCTGAATGAGGCCTCAGTTCTTCACAATCTGAAGGATCGTTACTACTCTGGACTGATCTATGTGAGTATAACATTTGTTCATGCAGTCGAAGGACATTATTTCCTGCCTGATGACTGGCCATATACATATTACGTACGGAAAATATTTTGTAATCTATGACATCCCATTCCTCGTCCGCCCCTTCTGATAGGTCGGATCTGCATCCGAACCTGAACCAAAATGTAATCGGCTTGTTCTTATCACACAACCAACTAGAAGGGCACTCAGTAGAGCACATACCTCCGCCACCTAATGCCTGATCCACGAGAACATATCGGGGCCCAATACATTTTTAAAATATCATGCCACACAGTACTGTATCGAATTATGCCCTTTCTCTCAATGGTGAAGAATCACTTCAAAATTTAAATTATTCTCGTACCCAGATCCGGATTTGGATCTTGACCAAAATCAAACGAATTCTTCCTAGTGGCACCCCCAACCTGTCCAAGTTTCATCCGAATCCATCCACAATTTTTGATATATCGTGCTACATATTTGTTTAGCCCTATCTCTCAATGGTGAAGAATTACTTAAAAAATGATCGGATCCGGATCCAGATTCGGATCTTCACCAAAATCTAATCATTTTATCATCGTCACACACCCAACGTGTCCAAGTTTCATCCAAATCCGTCCACAACTTCATGAGATATCATGCAATACTGCATATCGTTTTTGGCCTGATCTATCAATTGTGAAGAATCGCTGAGAAAAATTCTAATATCCTGATCTTCATCAAAATCGAATCAATTCTTCCTTGTCACACACCCAACCCCTGCACCAAGTTTCGTCCAAATCCGTCCACAACTTCTTGAGATACTTTGCTCACAAACTAACAAACGGGGGGTGAATACACACCCTCCGTCCACCGGTGGCGAAGGTAATAAATGTTTGTGATGTTCGATAATGACTGCATGACATTGTGTTTGTGACAAAACTCTAATTGGTAATTAATAAAATTGCTAATCTGCTTCCTCTATAATTTAAGCTCCCTATGGTTTGTGCAGGTTTTTCTCTTTTTTTTTTTTTTTCCCCAAATTATATGTGGAGTTGAAAGATTGCACCCCACTGCACTTCATATGTCGATCTGTAAACCGGTCATAAAACATACGAATACATTATGTAGTGCATGAAGTTTCACTCGGGGGGCTTCTACATATTACAGATGTAAAATTATCAGAGCACGATCAAAATTCCATCACTTTGTGGATGTACTATGTAGATGAAACCTGATGTGAGAGGTGAACGTGTCATGGGCTCAACGTCTATTCAAGGTAATTTTATACAAGTCTCTACAGCGGTGCGTAACTGTTTTTAAGTGTGTCCTCGAGACCTCGACACATTTGGCAATCATCCTTTTTTTTTATGTTTGAGTTTCTCAACATCCCAATTGCATTGTGCTTTAAGGCGGCTTCCAAAATAGTACAGAAGGAGAGTTGAACATCGAAGCAGTGAAACGTTGAATCGGTTGGTGAAGACTCATTTGTTGTGGGTTGGAGAAGATGGATTAAGACGTACAAGGAACTTTGGCGCAGGAGGAGGCCCTTTGGCCCATCACGCCTGCACCATATCAACACTACCTTGTTTCACTGCAACAGATGACTTTGTTTTACTAGGCTTGTGGGGAGGAGGAGTGAGGAGGTGAACAGTGGGGGCAGGTTCAGGGGCACCAGCAGAATGTTATTTTTAATCACCAACAAAACGATTTTTTTTTTAGCTGATGTTTTTGGTGGGGGAGAGAGGGGGGGTGGATGTGAAAATAGTTGTAGGGTGAGAGATGATGAAGCACCGACAAGACATTCACCTTTGATGAGAAACTCTTGCACTAGTTGTCACAATCATTACACATGTACATACAATCACCCATCCATAGCTGAGTTATCTCCCAGTCCAGTCACTACCCACGTACCCCTCCATCTCCAATGCTTCTAGGTACCCGTCTAATTCCATTTAAAAACTATCTAATGTTTCTGCTGCCACAAACTTTGCAGGGAAACCATTCCAATGCGTTCACTACTCTGACTGAAAAACCCCTCCTGCCTTTTTACTCTCCTAACTTTCCTCTTGAACTTTACTATCAGGCTGTGGCTCCTAGTGCTGTCCCTCTCCATTATGTTGAAAAACTACATATATTTTCTCTTTACCCTTCATTACCTTAAACATCTTGATTCAATCTCTCATCATCACCTCCTCAATGTATAAAGTCCTGTTTCCTTCAGCAACTCCTCCTAGCTTAGTCTAGCTCGGCCTGGGATCAATCTAGTCGCTCTGGGGTCGACCTTCTCCAAGGCAACTATATCCTTCTCAGATGAGGCAAGCAAAACTGCACACATTATTGGAGGTGAGGCCTCACTAATTTTGACTCGTACCCCTTCCCTGTGTGCTTACCCCCAGTGTTTATTACCACCCCCAGATCCTCCTCATTTATCACATGCTTCATGGCTGCCCCTTGCTTTAATCCCTATTTTCATTATTCTTAACAATCTCCAGCATCTTACATTTCCTTATTATTAAACTGAATTTGCCATTATTTGGCCCAGTCCACTATCCAGCACAAAACTATCCTGAATCTGATCACCTTTCCCAACCCCTACCACCCCACCCAGCTCCCCTCACTCTCTCTATTAGCTATCTTACCTCCAAGTTTTGTGTCTTCTGCAAATTTGTAAAGCCGACTCTTAACACCCACTGTACGATGAAAATTTAAACATGAGAATATCAGGTTGGTCTGAGTAAAGACCCGACACCCTCCGGTTGGTGTAAGTAACGATCTAAAGCACTCAGGTTGGTGGGAGTAAAGATCTGACCCTCTTGAGCTGGTGGGAGAGAGGGAGTTTGTGGTTTTTATTGACATTGAACGATATATGCGAAATGCTTGGTTAGTTGTGCTTTACCAAGGCTTGAATTAAAAACCAAACAAAGAACATGGATTTTACAAATAAACGAATAAACCATCGAACAAAACAGCAGCAACACAAGGATTTGTGCAAGATTACCATAAGTTATGGCACTTTGTTATGCTACGAGGCATTGCATAAGCCGCAGAACATCAGGGAATTTCCAAATGAGCTACGTGGACTTCCTAATAGGGAATAGGATGCAATGGCGAGAAGGAGAATCAGGGATCGAGATGAGGAAGAAGTATAATGGAGGGAGAGGAGGGGCAGGGGGCAGTATGCGATGGCTAAATATAATGATGAAAGGGAAGAAGGTGAAAAGAAAATGATGGAAATGGAAACAGTTATGAAACAGAATTATATGATTCTATAGTACAGTATAAATATATTCAAACTGTCCTCTTTCTCCAATGACTAAAGAAGAGGCGTATCGTGTGTTTCCGCAATGCCCGTGGCATGGCTCACGGCGCATGGAAGAACGCAGATATGGGACACCAATATTCAACCGATAAGGCTTTTCTAGCTCAGTCCTCTGCCTGCTTGATGCCCATATCAGGGCAAAGTTTTCCTTGTTTGCTTCTCTTTGGGCAGAGATGGAAGGGAGGGAAATGAGAGATCGTGTTTATGTTCTTGGTGATTATCCCAAGTCTTTGGGCTCGCAGGCCTGGGTTCCTGCCAAATTACCCAGCAAGGAAGGCCCATGCCGAGACCTGGTACATAACTCTAGCGCAGTGTGACCACTGTTGTCTTTGCTTATGGATGAATGGCTGCCGGGGTGAAAGGAGTAACCAGGGGTCAGCCTGATAAAGATAGTCATAAAGAGGGGTACATTAAAAAATGGTAGAATTTGTTCTCCTCTCACCCTCCTCCGGACCACTTTTGCCAAAAACGTACCTCTTCATTCCCTTCCCCTTATTTTCTATCTCCTTCCCAACTTGCCCCCTCCACCCAATCATTTCTTTATCCACTCATCCTCTTTCTCATCCTCTCACCTATTTTGACTCCTCAATTTATTTACTACTTCTACCACTTTCCCATGCATGCCAAATAAATCGATGGAAAAAAGGAGGAAATGAAAGTGAATTAACCTCTTTCGAGTAGAGACACAGAGAGAAAATGATGATCGATCATAACCAAAATTTTCCCTGAGCTTTACACCTCACCATACACAGCCGAGTGAGTACGTGATGGTAGGGTTCTTTGTCCTTTACATCGATTCACCCATACTGGATGAAGAGGGTTCCAATGTCAACTTGATCGTTATCTTGCATCAGAGCAGGAAGGCTCCGCAGTGTGTTCATTTAATTACCGTGCAAGTACAGTCGGGTTCCAGGTAACTACTGCTCTGGCCAAGCGACAACAAGGGGCTCCGCATTGCGGAGCACGTTAAGGCGGTTGGCCCATCTGCGACCGTGTAATTGTAATGAAGGGTAAACGGCGGTCATTTCGTGGTTCAGTGTCATGTGTATGTTTCAGTCTAGTTCCTCATGCCAGAAAGAA
>NC_140975.1:31121863-31186863 GCF_056783735.1 Eptatretus burgeri | reverse complement strand
GGTCCGGCGGCTCTGACAAACAGACAAATATTACAAGGTCAACATCAGTTGAACATCAAACACAGCCGCCTATCTGGATTTCGGGCTTATTTCCTCCTCAACAGGATGGCATACTGATAAACATCTCACCAATGATAACCACATTCATCATTTATACAGCAATTGTACCCCCTGGCTGTTCTGTTGAGCATCAGGTGTAGATTATGTCTCACACGGTAAAACCTCATTATCCGCAAAGAACAACCTAACCCGCTGTGGGAACAATCATCTGGGCGGCGAATGGATGGCTGTTGTTTGCGGATTATGCAGTTTTACTGTGTGGGTGAGACATAATTCGCAGCCGATACTCACCATTACAGCCAGTAGGTATATATATATATATATATATATATATATATATATATATATATATATATATATATATATATATATATATATATATATATATATATATATATATATATGCAGTACTGCTCTTTCATTTTCATCTGAGGAATTTGTATACCCCCCACAATATTGCAAAGAGGGTTTTTGAGTACCATCTATAAAGTGTAGGCTGGTGTTACCTTTCAACCGGACAAGGTGTTGGGCAGGTGTGTTATCCACCCACTCCGTGAAAGTAATTAGTGAGCCATTGGGTTATTTTAAAACCAGCAATCCATTCACAACATCTCAAGAGATGAGCTCAGTGTCTGCAGCTTTGAATCAAAATCCTCAATTCTGTTATCTTCAGGCATATTTGAACCCAAAACCTCAAGTATGCCAGTGCAGGGCCCTCACCACTGAGCCATATCCTTACTGAAAACCAGTCTATCCTCATAATGGCTGTTTTACAGTCGTCGAAATGTACAACCGGACTCGAAGCATTTGGTTAAGGTAATACCTAGCTGAGAAAAATTTGGACCTTTAACGACAGCACTCTCCTTCGCTTCCTCGTTCATTCTCCCAAGGTTTATGATGCAAAACATCTGCTGAGCACACTATAAAAACAGAATAGTAAGCGTTGAACCCAATGACCTTCTTTCCAAATGTTCTGGCATTCCCACGCTGTCTTGGTTTTTCTGGCCTTACTGTAATCCCATACACTTGAGCCAATCCTATAAAGTTATGTGGCTCTGGAGCAGCAATAAAGCTCGCAGTTGATGCCTTTGCCTTGGTACACGATATTCCATCTTGCGCATGCTGTTCACATGATACGACTCAGACATGAAATGTGTCGTTTGACCTTTTGTTGTGTTGTCAATTATGCAGAGCGGAAAATATGGGGAGAGTTGTTGAGATATTATTTTGAATAACACCATAATTTTATGTGGTTGTGTGATTCGATTTTTTCCCAACTTGAGTTGAATGGTGGTTGACGACTTTGATAGAATGTTGTTTTATACACTTTCAGATCCATTCCCAGCCACAACAACCTTGCATATAAAAAAATGGACGAAGAACCACATTCACGGAAGTGAATCCATGACACTTTCACGTCATGCCTTAAATGAGAAATGAGCAAATTGGGGTGGGGGGGGGGGGGAAGACTACAATCAACATTAACACCACTGCAGATTATTTTTTAAAATGGTTGAATTAACTGATTCCAGGAACGCGGTTCTCCGTATAGAGTGGGTATCAGGTCATGTCCTTCCAGGACCTCCGTACCACCATTGACATTGTTTCCGATTGCATTATGGCTTTACGTGCCCATTAGATAAAAAGGTCTCGTTCTTAACAAATGTATAGCTCTGGACGCAATGTTTGCTATAAGAAAATCTGCAAAACAATGTTTCCAGTAACATACTGATCTGTGGTCTTTGGCCTTGAGAAGGCTCAGACATTCATTGCACACATTTGGTATATCCGATCTGATTTGATCTCATCAACTTTTTGAGGCTTGTGGTATAAAAAATGGTTCCCACATTAGTTGAAGACCAAAGGGTCCAAATGTACCAAGGTGGCCAACTTCATTGAGGGTGCTTTGCAGCTTTGCTTGAATGAAGACCCCAAAGGCTGTTTGTTTGAGATGAGAAACTCTCAGTTCTGTTTAATTGCACAGGTCACATGATGAGCAGAAGGATCTGTATAAATTGGTTTACTTTCACCATTTTCCTCCACTTTCCCATTAATTTTGTCATCTGCCAATTTTGTCGTTGTAGATCGTGAGGACCAGTCCATTTTATGCACGTGAGTATGCACTTAAGTTTTTTTTTTTGATTTTTTCTGACTCTGCACTTTGTAACAACACTAAGTGGTGTGACGTTCCCGTTACTGTGAACATATGTCATTGTGCTTGGTTCATTAGTGACCATTAGGGTTCACTTTTGCATTCGAGATACTTGTGTCGTGAAACCCCCGAGCAAATCGACCGAGCAGAGTGAATGTTGGCAAAGCCAGCTCTGGACAAAGGGTCTTATTCGTTATTTTTAACCATAACTATCTTCAGGAAGGAGTTTCATATCCTTTTGGCACTTTTCTGTGGCATTCCACAACCAGGTGGTAAAGGAATAATTTTCCCATTGATATTCCCTTTATGTCCCACTTTTATTTGTGGTTTCAACTTTAATTCTCATCCTCCACATTACATTATAACAAATTTATGTTTCTCTGTATTATCAGGGTTTTTCTCTTCCATTCCCTGCACATTATAGTTTTGAATCAACCATTTTTTTTTCCTTTACAATGAAGACCTATGGCATCCAGGGAGGAATTGAGTCTTCTTAACTTGTAAGTACAGGAGATGATTCAGGCTTGTAATCATTTAGAATGACCTTCTGCAACAAGGCAACGGAATAAGAGTCAACCATAGTGAGTGAACTACTACCACATTTAGACCATACCAAGTGGTGCAAGCATATTGTCTCCACCATGAAGGAAGTTATTGAGCCATCTGGATTTTACCGACAATCCAACAGTGGCTTGGTCGTGGCTCCTGAACCTGTTTTGCCTTCCTGAAGATTAGAATCCAAATCTTTCACACTCCTTTCTTCAGCTGTTTGAGCCCACAACCTCTGGGATACCAGTCCAGTGTCCTGACCAACAAACAACCACTGTATCCACGTTTGCACTCAAGTAATCACGAATGGACTAAAGAGTTTAATGCACAAAAGTAATCCTCCAACTTCGGTGCACATTTGGTGTTCAAGAGCAGTTCTTTCAGTTAATTCTGCATCAGGTACTGATCTTTATTAATTGGGATGCGATATTGTAATCTGAACTTTGGATCCCTCTTCATTACAAGTTGTAACCTGGGGTGTATATAGTCCACTTTACCTCTTGGGGGGGCTTGTGCAAGTCGTTGCATCTGTCTCAAAATGGTTTCGATGCAACCCTTTGCAAATATATTATGTCGTCCTTGTGGAATTGCAAGTCCATGAGGTTGTCCTACAAGTGTTAAATGTGTGGGAAAAAGAACACACACACACACACACACACACACATACACATACACATACACATACACATACACATACACATACACATACACATACACATACACATACACATACACATACACATACACATACACATACACATACACATACACATACACATACACACTTCTTGAAGCTGCACAATCTAATCCACTTGTTCATTCTGTGTTTGTCCTTTGCCAAACGTTCTTGTGTGTATTTGTGTCCAAGCTGTCAATCCAACAAAACTTCCCAGGACACTTGCGGTAAATTTTATTCTCGCTCAGAAGAAAGTACTGTGACCTTGTATGGAGTAAAGCTTATGGCAGAACATTTTGAGGGCTTTCAGCCAACGGGGCCTGCAGAAGGAATTGAGCGTTACATGAGGATAATAAAGTCTACCAGTTATAACGCTGTGTACATTTGAATGTAGGTAGTTTGACTTTTACTTTCCATCATGAGTTTGTTTCATTATTTAGAACTTTTCCAGTCTTTGGTACCCATGTCTTGGCTGTATAGCCATGGAAAGGTCATATTTGATAACGATGTGCAACGCATTCATCTTTGGTTGTTCAGTGAAGAAAAGGCTCGCCATTGCTTGTAATCCTGTCTTCCTGAGTTTGTTTTTTTGTACTGTTTCTTCCAGTATATCAAGATTGCTGCTAACCTGCACCTAATGATCTCTCCCATTTCTACCTTTGAGGTTTTTCTACACCTGCTTATACACTGACACCCTTCTCACTCTGTGTTTTATCCTCGTGTTCTTGTCCTCCCATTTCTCCCTTCACCCCCACCCGTCGGTGTGTTGACCCTTTAGCCCTCCGTCATTCAGTTCTTCAATGAGCCTTCACATCCGTATAAAAATTTACCATTGCGATTTCGTGTCTAGATTAGTTTGAAATCAATTCCCAGGCGTATCCATCGGCAAAAGGCACTCGAAAATACAATTATTATTATTAGGTACAAAAGAAAATCAAAGTTCTCTACTTTAATTGAAATGATGTGGTTTTGTCTTCTCCTTTTCTTCCCTTTATAAGGGGGAGGTCCAATGCTATCAAGCTTCTGCCCTGCCTCTGCCACTATACTCCTCCACTTCTCCCCGTCCTCGGCTAACTCTCTCTACTCTCCAACCACCCACACTTTATTGATATCCCTCTTCACACAATCTTCCCATCTCAACCACGGTCTACCTCTTTTCCTCTGACCTTGCTCCTTCAACTTATCCATTCTCTTTGCCATTCTCTCTTCCTACATTCACACCAAGTGTGCAGCCCACTTTAGCTGGCCTTTTACCAATTTCCCGTTAAGCTCATCTGCACACCAATCTCCTCCCTCAGTTCATCCATTCTCCTTCTGTCCACCTTCTGCACTCTCACAGTCCTCCTGACCCAGTTGTTCACACAGACATTCAACCTCTGTTGTTGTCTCTCTATCAGTGCCACTGTTTAGAGACCGTAAAGGTAGGCTGGTGTCACACCTACCTTTACAGTCTCAAAATGGTGGTATTGACAGCGACAACAGAGGTTTGTTTGTATCAATTACATTTATAGACATTTACAGTCTCAAAATGTAAATTTGAATCGATTGTTAAATTCATAGACATTGTGATCAGGAGGAAATATTTAAAGTGGGAGAAGCCTTCGAGTGTTTTTTTTTCTCTCCCGCTATTTAGGAAACCGAGTAATCAGGATGTGCAGCAAAGCATGATAGCTCGTTCAGTCATGTGCGATCTGCTCTTAGGAGGTGTTGCATCATTGAGCCACACCATCTTTGGAGGGTGGGGGGTGAAATAAAGGACAGAATAATCCCATGGTATATTCACAACGTAGGCCTTTGGCTCTGTACAACAGCCGCACAAACCCCGCAAAGAAACCAAATGGGATCAAATTTATTCAAATGTGTAAATGATGAGAATGTGTTGCCGCCTGCATTGTTCATATCAGGAAATTCCACATTGCTCTTATTCCTTAATGCCTTCAGCAGGAAGACTTGCATTTGGCACTTCTTTATGTGACTCCAGATGTATTAAGCTACAACGTGGGAATCCTAAAAAAAAAAAAAACCCTGGGACAAGGGACGATCTACATATTACATACATATCTATGTAGGATATCCTATGGATCTCAAAAAACTCGCAATGCACGATCTTTATGCAGTTCGTAAGGCAGCTTTCTTTTTCGCTTTCAGCTGACGATTAACGATAAAAGTTTAAACGATGCATAACTTTGTTCCAGAGGAGCTGAGAAAGTAATAAAACTTCACAAGCATCTGAGGTATGCACCCTTTCCTGGCTGCGCATGCTTCGTCATACCGTACATAAGAAGGAAACCGCGGTATGCTTGTAATTACTGTGAACCTATTTGTATTTATGCCTCTAAATCCCCGGGCAGGATGTAAGGCCGCACAACAGTGTGGCTACAAGGGGAGCTCGAATGGACGGAAGAAAGCAGCAGATGGTATCCAACAGTGGAGTTTATAAATGAATGCCTGGAGATGATCTTCAACTTTAAAGACACCACTCCTCCTCCTCTTGTCCCCCCCTCCTCCACCCACACCCTTTTTCCCCACTCACACCACTTCAAAAACATAATTCTACTTAAATAGTATGTCTGGAAAACTAAACAACCACTGATGGGAGGTTTAAAAAAAACAAAGTACCCACCACTACATTTTTGCTCCTTCATCCCTGACTCATCATCACCCCCATATCTCAACCACCCCCCCCCCATCCCCACTCATGTGCTCCCCTCACCAGCACCTCCTTCCCGTGGTTGTCATTAGGTGTCTTTACATCGTGAGATTTATCTCTTAGCTTTTCATCTTCCCTCTTCCATCTTTTGGTGTTTGCCATTTTCAGCAACATTCCTTATCTTAAACACTTTACCCTCATGTCGTTGCACACAACAATAACCAGGAAAACGTTGAAATAAATATCACCTCCTTTTGTTGATATTACATCTCTGGCACCGATTTCGAACATCTGGCTTTTTGACCGGCATCCTCTGACACATTAAGGCCTTGGATTTACAGGAAATGTGACAGCATTTTAGGGCAACATGTTTTCTTTATGCAGGATGATATCTCCCACCCACCTCGATGTCTCTGCTGCTGTGGTGTTACAAACAACATGGGAAAATGTTTTTTTATGGTGTGGGAGAAGAGCTTGAGAGGGATGTCATTACATTCCTGTTATATGTTTGTTGTGGCTGAAAGTCGTAAATTGTAGGCGGGGCCCACGTTTTTTTGTGCCGAGATGGGGCTTCCTGTCTGGGTCCAATCTGGCCTTGTTGATATCATATGGATCTCAAAGTCCACCAGGATTTGCAGCATACACCCGGTAAATGGTGTAGAGTGCAGCACGTACCTTGAGCTCGCATCCATTTCTATTCCCTTTGGTTAAACTCTCCATTAGTGGGTTTTCGAAGGTGGAACGGGGTCCTCCCAGGACTCTGTGTCTGCCTGCACTTCCATATAGGGTCGAGTTTTAAACACCAAGTTGTGACTCGTTGTAGTGTAAAAGGTGTGATGTTCTTTTTAGAGTCGTGGGGGGGGGAGGGGAGGGGACTACATTTACGAATGGGGGGGAAAATGAATTTTGAATATAATGTTTCCAGTTATTATTTTTATTTTTCAAGCATAATTTGCGAATGCCATTGAGTCAATCTTATTGTGGTAAAAGTGCAACATTGATCAAATGTAATGTCCCACTGGAGTTGCACCATTGTTTGATGCTGTTGCAGTCATTACAGATAGGAAGTGCTCTAATGGAGCTTAGTCAAGGTCATACCTGGTGAATATTGCTGGCAGGATGACTTAGAAGTATGTGCACTCGCTTGTGAGCCGTTTATTTGCCTGGGTTTGAATCCCAACCCAGCTATAAACTGTCACCCTGGTATCGTGCTGACAGGGCAAGGTATCATTGTGTGTGCCGCCTCTCGGATGGGTGTTAAACTGGGCGGTGCCGTCTGTTGGAATGAGTTGGTGGACATTAAAGGTTCCACAGTGTCCTTCGTGAAGAGTCGACGAGCTATCGCCGGCACCCTGAACAAATTACAAATGCCTGCTCGAACCTACGCGTTAGAGGGTGCTGCATCAGTGGCACAGCTGCGCTGCCAGCCAATGATGCGGCTCAGCCTTGGGCTGTGATGATGCGACTGATGCGACTCACAGCCTTGGGCTGCATATGAAAAAAAGAAGAAACCCAGTAAATTCAGGTTCCTCAAAGCCTCATGCTAGCTGAAAAGCCTCATCTTGTGAAAGATAGCATTGTTTGACTTTTTTGAGGCAGAAGAGGACGAAATATATCCAGCAAGAGGAGTAAAGTTTCACAGAATATTCGAGCCGACTCGAATAGCCGTGCCACGACGTGAAATCGATTGCCGACGATATTTAATTGACGGTAGAGTCATTTTATGATTACATTTCAGATTTCCTTTCTAGCAGGTGTGTAGTATCCACAAATCCCACAATGAACTGTTCGCTTCCCAGAAAGGATTATTTCATAAAACACTGCGTCAGTTTGCAGGCCCGACCTGTGCCCTCTTACTTCTCACAAGGATCGTGCAATCGTGTTGCACAGACGCTGCTGTGCATGATGTGATGGTAAAAGTGAATCACATAATTGCATCATTACTGCCAATGATTCAGGCAGACGTGTGCAGGTGTCTTTCACCTGCACACATTGCTGATGATATAAAATCGAGTGAGAATGAGTCATGGGTTTTGGGAGAATGAAACGCAAACTGCTTTACCCTAATCACAATAAACCATGGAATTAAAGTGTTCCATTTGTACCTACCACAGCACAATTTCAGTTTGCGATAAATCATCCCCAGACTTGTTTTATTCTCAGCACTCGCTTTTGAGCAGTCTCGTGTGGGTTCGAATTCTCGACCCAGCTGTAAACTTCCAAAGTGTTTCACATACTGGACGAAGCATCCATTGACGCATGCGCCATCCCTTGGACGGACGTTAAGCCAGAGGATCGGTCTGCCAGCACTGGTCGTTGGTGGACGTTAAAAATCCCACGGCATCTTAAAGTGGGCGAGTTATCACCGGCTTCCTGAACAAATTACAAATTCTTGCCCAAATCACCTTCATTTGAACGTCAGCCCTGACCAGTCTGTTCGTGAAAGACTTGGGACAGAAACATTCCCTGGCTGACCCTGCTAAAAGGTGGGAATAATTGGTGCTGTTAATGTTGTCGTAGTAGTATTAGTAGTGTTAGTAGTAGTAGTAGTAGTAGTAGTAGTGGTTTCTTGGCACTGTATCTCAAAGTAAGTCAAGTTCAGCTGTTTATTATATGGTGATTAAAATTTGTGGCAAAAGCTGCACAAAACACCATAATATTATTCGAACAGCTTTTCCATGAGCGTTTGTAAAACAAAGATGAATTACAGATGGGATTTTCACTAAGGGGACTGGGTCATTTATCTTGCTGTTCAGTTTGTTGTTGTAAATATCTGCTTCATCAAGATGGCACTCGGGGCACATGCAGCGCTGTCACCGCATCCTGTTTGTGTTCATTGGAGTTATTAAAATTATGTGTGTGTGTGAGTGTGTCTGTGTGTGTCATTGGTTGTTATTATCCACGTGCAGGTTTCAGAAGGTGGAATGGAGTCCTCCCAAGTCTAAAAGTGTCCACCTCTGTCTGTGTGTCTGCGTGTCTTTGCTTCCTTCCTCAAATCTCAACATTGCCATAATCCATGATTTTGTTGCATCGTTTACTTGCTACTTTAAAGGATAATTGAAGAGTTTAAAGCGCGTTCTTGTGTTGTATGTTGATCCATTGAAACCACTGGGGGATTAAAATCCAACCCAATTACTCATTACTTTTTTATGGCAGGAAAGGCATCATTTACCCACATGTGCGTGCCGCAGAACACTCCAAAAGGCCTCTTCGCTCCATTTACGCCTTATCTTAAATTGACCTCATCGGAATTTATCCATTTCATTCCTGTAAACATTTATTCCACGCAAGGCGCAGCTTTCGCTTGTGCTTTCATTTCCATCGAGCCACCAGTTAAGAGCATCCATCTTACAAACTGTACCGAGTCCAAAGTCTTGCAGCAGCTACACAGACAGCACAGTCAGCAGAGTACGATTCTGGAGAAGATCCTGAAAGTCAAAGCGAGATGGGTTTTTAAACGGGAATGATGAAATTAATTCCACATTACTTCCATCCAAACGTACAAAACGCTTCGCTGGAGAGACGTGGACGCGTTGTTCTTGTACATGAGTGTTTGCACTGCAAGCACTTCCATAGTCCACTCTCTCATGAAAGAAGTCGATGATATTTGTTGCTGGTAAACCACAGTGCACAGTCGAGCAAAATTTGATTGCCAATGACGTGTTAAACAGTAAGACGAGTCTTCGGTGGTGTTTTACCACGTTCAATGGAGACTCGTGTCCATTTCGAAATGTGCAGGCACCACTGGGTGACGTGACGTGTTTAGACGACGCCTTCACTGCGTATCCGACTGATTGAAATGAAAGCAATTTTGTTTGAAATTTTGATGTCGAATGTCATGTAATTCTCGTGATATTCACGTGATATCATTTCCTCGTGCACCATTTTTTGATACAGCCTTTTTTTTTTGATCACCAGTGCAGTTTATGTGATCCTTGGGTTGGTGTAACGTTTGTTGTTCTTGGCAGCGTTAGACTCATCCCTCCTCAGAAGATCATCAGAGCCGTGGTAGCCCACAGGAAGTAGTGCCTGGGTAGATCAAAAGGACAGACGTTGCCCAGCTCATGGCTGTCGGATGCCAAGGGGCCTTTTTCTCTGCTATTTAAGGCATGGTTTGCTTTTGTTGAACCAAAATGACTTGATAAAACAAAGAGCTTTGCAACCCATTGGGTAACTGGGAATGCTTTGCACACTGGGGATCATTCAGCATTTCATTGGGTAAACAGAACTATTCTTCAGGGATGTCTTCCCTATTACTCTAGATTTTTATAAACCACAAAATGCATCGATGCGAGGTTGTGTAACTCTTCTGTTTTTGGATCGGTAGTGATTAAGAGCAGTTGTTCACTGACTCAAGATTTCTCCCTTGAACCCTTTGTGTCCCCAGGACAACACAACTATAGAACATTTAAAATAACCCTTTTCATTGTTTTCTGTTTTTTTCAAACCCTGCTTATGTGGATATTGTGGGAAATCCTGTTTCATTATTTGCATGAAAGGATGCAGTCGCCATAGAGATGGGTCAGCATAGAGCGACTAAGATTTATTATCGGCTGAGCTTGACTAAGCTATGAGGAGGTGGCTGAAGGGGTTGGGATTTTATACATTTGAAAGGAGGTGATGACAAGGGGGTCTGATGGATATGTTTAAGATAATGAAGGGTATGGACAGGATTAATGGGAAATAGTTTGTCAGCAGAATGAATACAGACAGGACTAGGGGGCACAACCTGATAGTAATGAAGAGGAGATTCAGGACGATAGTAAGGCGGAGGTCTTTCACTTAGAGAGTTGTTAATCCATGGAATTGTCTCCCTTGAAATGTCGTGGCAGCAGAATCGGTAGATAGGTTTAAGCTGGAATTAGATGATCAATCATTGAGGATAGAGGGGTACTGGGCATTGGTAGGACTGGTAGGTATCTGATGGGTGATTGTGATGTCTGTGAGAGGGTCTAGTCGAAAGGTGAATGTACTGTTGGTGTTTGGTCATTCTTCACCATACTACTCCCATCATTCACCCCCCCCCCCCCACTCTCACCCACCAAAAAACACCTTGGTGATTGTGACCCTGTGCCTGCCCCCTTTGGTTACCCTTCCCACTCCTCCTTATTCCTGCCCCAGTCGAATTAAGTCAATAAACGGATGTCCTCCTTCGATCAATGTGGTGTTGCTATAACCCAGGCGTGATGTGCCGAATGGCCTCCTCCTGTGCTCAAGTACCTTGAATATTTTCACATGATGTATCATATATGAGGAAACTCAGACGTAGGAACAGGCGCTTTGTTCCACCATTGCAGGTATCACTCAACTTTATTCAGATCCATGAAATATCCAATGAAATGCAGAGCAGTATTATTTATTAAATGTACTGAATGAAACTGTTTAGTAACTGCAAGCCAGGCTGATGCTTCCATCGAGCCCAGGATGGTATGGTATGTAAGAGATGCAATTCTGGTGTGTTGTAACTCATTGTTTACTCCATATTGTAGGGGGGAATCTGGAGCTGGAAAAACTGAGAATACCAAGAAGGTTATCCAGTACCTGGCATATGTTACCACATCGCACCGCTCAAAGAAGGAGACAAGTATTACTGTGAGTTCACGTGGCAAATTCCAATGCAAATTACTATTCATCTTAATTATTAACACATGATCAAATGAAGGTAATGTAACACATCCACAACTCTTATGGGCCATCTATTTATTGCATATGAACTGGGTGAGGGTTGAGTAAAGAACTGCATGGATTTGAATATGCCTGGTGTTGGCTTAACGGTTAGCGTGGTGGGTGTGGGATTGTAGGATTCTGAGTTGAAACCCCCCTTGGCTGTTGAATTAATACCAAGTGGGGTTGACTATGCCTGTCATCTTTCCAAGGTTGGCAAAATGAGTGCCAGCTTGCTGGTATCCTGTGTCGGAGTGGCGACCATTACGCAATGGAGAATAGCCATGGAGACTGCTTAGGCAGCACCAACGGTCTGCACAGAGTATGGTCCGCAATGGATGGATGGATGGGTTTGAATAAATTAAAGTCTACCAAAATTGCACTATACCTAAATTGAATAAAATATAGTTGAGAGAAGGAAGAGTTGGGCATGTTCAGCATTTCCATGTGGACATGCGCAAGAAGAAGAAGAAGCCGAAGAAGAAGCATTTCCATCTGAACCAATGGCTCAGGATGCTCATGCTCAGAACCCAGGTTCAAATCCCATATGCTTTACGTATTTGGTCATTAACGTCTAGTAATGTCCTTATAATTCAAATGTAATTCAAATTCAAACTAGAACGGCACTCGGTAGAGCCTCTGCCAGGCTGAACAGTTTACGTTTTGTATCCCACTGATAGGCTGGATCTGGATGTGGATCCGGACCTGAACCAAAATCGAATCGGCTCGTTCTTGTCCACCTGGTTTTGTCATCACTCGTCCACAACTTTTTGAGATATTGTGCTAGACATCGTTTTTAGCCCAATCCATCAATGGTGTTTAATCACTTGAATTCGTGTATCTGGATCCAGATCTTCACCAAGATGTCATCATTTCGTCCTCGTCACAAACCCAATCCCTCCACCAACTTTCGTCCGAATCGCTCAACAACCTTTTTAGATATTCTGTTCACAGACAAACAAACAGACAGACAGACAGGGGTGAAAACATAACCTATGCCTGCCTTTGGTGATGGAGGTAATAAACTAATGTCTACTGATATCATTGTCCTCCATGTGTTTAGTGTGTAAACTCCACAGTGAATCTTTGGATCAACGTAAAAATCAAAAAAGAGCGTAAGAAGACAGGCTGATGATAATTGAACGAAAGGAGGTTAGAGGCGGAGTGTGAGAGTAGTTGGGAGAGACTAATCCCAAAGGAAGTTCACTTGGATGATGTATCTAGGAGTAAGAATGTTATATTGTCAAGAATATTACAACCAAACATCTGTGCCTTCAAGATAATGCTTATCAAAACGATTGGTTTGAATCCCAACACCGAATGTTATTTGTCTTCTCAATATTTACCGTATTAACGAACTGGACTTTACACTGGAGACTCAAAACAAAAGCACATGCAATCACTACTTGAGAGCAATGCGATGGCTTCATAATGTTACTACTTCCCACTTATTCCACCTGACTGGCTGCTCATGAAGACTTGAAGTCTCTGTTGCTCAAAGAATGATTGTATGGAGTAAATCTTTAGTATTTAACCAAGAGTTGTTCATTCGAGTGTTGTTATAATTTTCATAGCAGTATGATTGTAACACTGATTTAGTGAGTGGATTGAGTTTTTGAAGTGGTTTTAGGATGACCGGTTGACTCAGTCAGTACATCATAGAGGCTTTCTTGTGTCTCAAAGGGAGAGCTGGAGAAACAACTTCTGCAAGCCAACCCTATCCTGGAAGCCTTCGGGAACGCCAAGACGGTGAAAAATGACAACTCTTCTCGCTTCGTAAGTGTCACAAGGTCACATCCGCACTTCTAGAGCCAATAGGCACGGACAGCCGGTTGGTAATCCTTATCAACCAGACGGTCAACGTTTGATTCCTATCGCTTCTGGTGCTCGTTAATTTTTTCTGAGCGATTCCCTTTGTGGTTTTTTTTTTTCTACCACACTGTGCAATCTCACTTGATCTCAATCACTGGCTCACTTTTGGCAAACGGTTTGGATGGCTTGGGACACATACGACGAACAAGTTTTACCCTTGAAAGGAAGGTCCTACATGTGGTGAGGCCACATACCTATCCCCGCGCGTAAGTCATGTGTAAAGCACTGGTGTTTATGCATGCTGTTTTCAGGGGATTTTAGTCCATATGTGGAACAAACCTTCACCATCACTCCGCTGTGCTGCAATCTGCAAACTGATAGAAACAAGCACCTAGAAACGAAGGATATGCCAGGAGGTTTTGGAAATGATCAATTAGCTCAGCTGTTCTTTTCTTTTTTTCACCGTGTCAAAACTTTCACCTCCATTTTTCTGTCCTTTAGGGGAAATTCATCAAGATAAATTTTGATGTGGCTGGCTACATCGTCGGAGCGAACATTGAAACTTGTATCCTTTCCTTTTTGAGGCAATGTTCTACTGAAAATAACATGCTCCTTGTTTCAGTCTGATGTTTAATTCTGTCTGCATTTTAAAGAATAACGTGCATTTGAGAGAATAAAATGTATTATTTGGTGTTTGCATTAAAGTTTGTTTCCCTTATGAGCCTCAAGTACCAGCAGTAGACAAGACCGCTTTTGTATTCGCCAAATGACCCGTATTTACTTCCTTGACTGCTATTTTGCCAAGATCTTTTGGAGAAATCTCGTGCTGTGCGTCAAGCTGCTGAAGAGAGAACGTTCCACATATTCTACTACTTGCTTGCGAGTGCCGAGCAGAGTCAGCGCGGTGAGTCGAAGATGGATGGGAGAACCCAAAGTCATGTTAGCAGGAAATTTACACCTCTTGGCCAGGAGACAACGTCACATGCTCTCTGCTTCTCTCATAAAAGGAAATGGATGAACGAATTCCAAAAACTAGCTTACGCTTGACTAGGGGGTTGGAAAGGAAGGTGGGGATCGAGAGGTGATGGGCGTTTGCCTGGAGGGTTGGGAATATCCTGAAGAACATCTATGTTCAGCCATGTTTTCACTCTCATTACGCAAATGGTTTCAGTTTTATGGTCGATGAACTAAAATTCAAGGTTTTCCAAAAAAATTGGGTGGGGTTCCCAGTTATAGGCTGCCTTGGGGTCTGAAATATTGGATTTCCTTTTGACACAAAACTGGAAGAAGTCTTCATGGCTTGTATTTCTAAAGGCTCATGGTGTGTGAGTTAACCTTGGCCTTGAGCATACGTGGGTGGAAAGGAAAACGTACATTAACTGTGAAAGCAATCAAGATGTTCATGAGGCCAAATTGAAATGTAAAGTTCATTCCCATTTTCTCACCATTCATCCTATTTTCTTTTCAAGTTCAGAAGAAACGTAAAGTGCAGAAACTCCAAGTGAGAAACGTTGAAATAAAATGGGTGCTGTGTGTCTGATTTGATTGTTTACATGTTCTGTCATGAATCATCAGCGGACCTTCTTCTGGAGGACTACAGTCACTACCGCTTCCTCTCACATGGCTATGTCCCTGTGCCGGGGCAGACGGACCGGGAAATGCTGCATGAGACTGTGGAAGCAATGGAAATCATGGGCATCTCAAATGAAGAGCAGCTTGGTACGTCATTTACACTGTGCACAATACTTTACATGGATATATTGAAAAATTTGGACAGAGGACTTGGCCAGATAATTGTAATATCTGCACCCCATTCCTTAATGTAATGGCATTGTGTGCATGACCATGATAGCAACCTAAAGACCATTTCTTGCACAAAAACCCCATGGGATTATGGAGTTTAGATAAGGCTGCTTGCTTCATGATTCTGCATACACCTGCTATTCATAAACTTCTATCAGCAAGATGAAATGGACCAAGACATGCTAAAAAGGCATAATGATCTGCTACTGCTACATCTTTAATGGTCAGAATTATTCCCACCTTCTTGTGGGATCGGTCAAGGAAAGCTTTAGCTGCAAGTAATTCATTAACAGGTCGGTCAGCCCTAATGTTTGACTGAAGTTGATGATGGCAGGAATTAGTAATTAGTTCATGGTGCCGGTGATAACTCACCTACTCTTCATGACACAAAACCGTGGGATATGTTACGTACACCATGTCATACTGGTAGATGGGCCAAACACCTATCACCTGTGAAGCACCGATCCGATTCTGCCTGTGAAGTATCGGATCGGTGCTTCACAGGCGATATATTCACAGGCCAAAATGCCTATCGCAGGCCGAACGCCTCTCACTGTGCTTCCCAGGCGAAACACCAATCCAAACCGGCGCTTCACAGGCATTGCCTGTGAAACATCAATCCGATAGATGATAGTCAGGTCAAGAATGGGAAATGTAAATGTGCTACCACTGCACCATCCTGTCTGACTTGGTATATCTTCTTACTTAAAAAGTATAACAATGCACATGTATCTTATTTTTACCTATATAATGTGCACATATGTGCAGCTGCATATTGAAATGTATAAAATAATAAATGTTGGCTCATGATGCACTATGGCGATTCAACTGAGATTGAGTCGTTGAACCATTTTCCACCTTGGCTGTCTAACCACCTCTAAATTGTTGTTAACACTACTCTCATGGTGCATAAAGAAGAAAATGATTTACTGTAATGTCCTGTTTTTTGGGGTGGTTTTTTGGTAGTCCGAGTCATGTAAACCCCACCAAAGTTCAGTGCTCGCATTTTTGCTGCGGTGTTTTAAACTCAACGAATTTGTGTTATTTTCTTGTTGCAGCCATTTTCAAGGTGGTGTCGTCGGTCCTGCACTTTGGCAACATCGAGTTTAAGAAGGAACGGAACTCCGATCAAGCAACGATGCCTGACAACACTGGTAAATCCAGAAAGAGTAGTTCATTATCTGGAAGGTTGTGTCGTACTTGTGGACAGAAGCATTAGCTATGTGCCGTGATTTTGAGGACGTGGCTATGATCTTAATGTTACCTGATATAAGGGTGTCTTGAGTGACTAATGACACCCTTGATCGACTAAAAACACTCTTGATTGACTAAAGACAGAATACTCATACACTGTATAACTAATATTTCCCTTTCAAAAGAAAATTAATATTGCTCATGAGATGTGATGACGTTTGATTACAATTTGAAATTATAGCGTTTTTTTTTAATTAAAGTAATTCCTTCAATGTTATTGCCCTAGACACTTGCTTGCTTACCAGCAGCTTTCCACCAGTGCCCCCATCCTGTGCCCCCCATTTTAGCTGCACAAAAGGTTTGTCATCTTTTGGGCATTCCTGTAACCGAGTTCACCCGAGCCATTCTGACTCCGCGCATTAAGGTCGGAAGAGATGTCGTGCAAAGGGCACAGACAAAGGAACAGGTATGTATCAAGCAGGGGATGCTTGTTCGCGCCTTCCTGAATGTATCTCCTTCTGACCTGTCTCACTATTAGTCCATCACAGACCTACTAATTTGGGAGTTCATTAAGTGTAATTTTAATAATACTTAATATACACCATTAATACATGCACAACAATAGGAGTCACATTTATGGATCTGTACTATAAGAGATGTTTGTCTGTCTGTGTGCCACCATGTTTTCAGAGATAAACAAAGGTATCATCGTCAAACTTTCAGAGGTTCATTAGTGAGTTCCGGAAGTGTTTTGGTCAAAAAAAAATTTGAAAATTTTGAAGAAAAAACATTTTTTTTTTTTTTAATCGCTCTATCATGCCTAAGCTTTTGTTGCTATGTTAAAGGTAATAGTAAATGATCTCCAACCTCATTCCTTAGTGGGTGTAGGGAAGTGTTTTATACCCCCACAATAAAATATATAAAAAATCAAAATTGGATTTCTTCAAAATGCCAACAGGAACCCTCTCATTAAGTGTATAATCTGATGTATTCACCACTTCCATTTAGTCACGTCTTTAGGCACTGCTGGTTAAAAATAAAAATCATTGTTCCTGAAATAAAAATCAAATCGTTGTTCTTTAAAAGAAAGTAACAGCTCGGTACACAAGATGGCAGCACAATACAAGGAAACATGTCTTTTCTCATTCGATCTGGACAAAAAGATAAGAAGATTTATTTGCTTCGACTTCATTTCCATGTAGTATCATCATTGACATTACTAACATTGCTGTTATTACATTACAATAATGAGTTGTTCAATTTAAAACTAAGAGGAAGGTGAGAGAGTATTTTAAAATGTGAGTTGGTGAAACCTTTTTGCTAACGATCTTTCATTGGGACTTAATGGACAGATAGAACTTTATTTATTACCCCGTGTGCGCAAAGTGAAAAGTGAGGTTAAGCAGTTGGTTTACTTTGTCTCTTAGTTTATGATCGAGGAACTACTTAATTTCAATTGAATGTTATATTTTCAACACGAATTATAAAAATTAATCAGAAACCTAACTTGTAGTTTAGCAGTACCTTGGCTCTGAATTTGGCCCGATCCCACATGTGCAGAGAGGAGCGAGGTAATTTTGTTAGTCTGTCTGCCTGTCTGGCAGTCAAACAAAATTTAAAACCATTCCAAACCGGAAATGTATTGCATTTAAGGACGTCATAAAGGACACAAACAACAGGCACGAATAACTAATTTAACGTGTTAAATAAGGTGGTGTAAAAGACACTGCATCAATGGTGGTAAACTTCCAAATTGTTTTTTTACAATCTTTAAAATCCTTATTTTATTTTATTATTAAATAATTCACCATCTGTCCATCTGTCTGTCTCCCAGGTACCGCAAAAACGGCTGAACCGATTGCAACCATTTTTGGGGTGTGTAATCCTGGGACCCCTTGGAGTAAAATATGGATAAATATAATAACATGAGCCCCTTGACGGCTCCCGTTGGGAGTGGGTGCTTCTAGTTTTATTAAATTGAATTATATACTTGTATCGCGGTCAAGGCAGGGTAGAAGAGAAGATTAGTGCCATTGAACCTCACCCGTTATAAAGGGAAGAGGAGGAGGAGAAGAAGAAGAATTATTTTCCTGAAAACTGTAGAAAACAAATCACCTTTTTAGCACTTTCAAAAACCTTTCATTTCGCAGTTAAATATGATGACATTTTACATTATCTTGGCCAATCAAATTACAGCTCGCAGACCCTGCCCTTGTCATCTTTTTCTCAAGACTGCATGGGGTATGGTGTTCTATGAACTCTTTTGTTTAACTTTGCATTTGGAGGCATCCAAAAAACGTGCGAAGTACTGCTCAGATTTGCATTATATTTGCTGATGGGCTTCGATTTACATGTACCACATATTTATTTATCCACCTCCCTTATGCCATCATAGAAGGAGAGAACTTTTGAATGTGGTTTAGTTTTAATTGTGTCAGTGCTTATGTCAATTTTATATCACAATGTCATGCTTTACATCTATAAGAGAACATTATCAGAAGAGAAGTTTATTTTTGGGTCTTCTGACATTTAACCCCAAAAGAGAGATGAAAGTCAATTAAATACATTTGACCATAAATGTTGAGTGAAAAATGTAAGACTCAATTATAGTACTTGCTATCAATAATAATAATATTTATGATTTCATCTCATGGCCTTAGATTTTAATTTAAACATTGGAAACTGCCACGACATTTGACCATACTGACCCGGAGTTCCTGGACCGTGCCGATGTTGAGAGACAGAGTGCTTTTACAGGCAGACTTTGCTGTGGAAGCTCTTGCCAAGGCCCTGTATGACCGGTTGTTCCGTTGGCTTGTCACGCGCGTCAACAAAACACTGGACAAAACCTTGCGGCAAGGAGTCTCATTCATCGGCATCTTGGACATTGCTGGATTTGAAATATTTCAGGTACCTCCATTTTTAACCATGACATCAATTAATTAGAAAATGTATGAATCGTAAACTTATTCCTTCGATTAAAAAAAAATCATTTTCATTTCATTCAAACTAATGCTATGTTGACCACAATTGTATATCAGCACATGTTTAATTTATTGAGAATATAAAATGATTTGAATCTCATGGTGTAATAATAATAATAATAATAATAATAGTAATAACAAGAAAAAGAGCAATCAGATTGCAGACCCTCACCAGGACTTGTTTTGTGTGGTGTTTGTGTAGTTTTGTGTGGTGTATTTTGTGGCGTTTGTGTAGTGGTGTATTACGTAATTAATAAGAGACATAACTAGAACTGCCACTTTATAACTTCTGGCAGTGATGACCGGGTACCAAGATGTCCCATTTTGATGGAACCCCACTTTGATTGGACACCTGACCCTGACCCATACCTGGTGTTGGCTTAATGGTTATGGTGGTGGGCTTTGGATCCTAGTGTCCTGAGATCAAATCCTGCTCAGCTGTTAAATTAATACCAGGTGGGGTTAACTCTGCCTGTCATCCTTCCGAGGTCGGCAAAATGAGTGCCACCATGCTGGTATACTGTGTCGGAGTGGCGACCCGTCCAGGATTGTTCCCAATAGCCAAGGAGATTGCTTAAGCAGCACCAAAGCTCTGCACAGAGTATGGTCCCCAATCTCCTCTCTCTCCTGACCCATGACATTTTAAAATTATTTTTTCAATTTAATTCAGAATGGGATTAAAATTAATTCATTTCAAATCAAATGGAAGACCAAATCGGTAGTCCTGCATTTGAGTAATCAGAAGGAACCCAAACACGCAAAAAGCAAAGATTAAGTCATCAAGAGGAACCTGGATCGGATTCACATTTCAGCTGCTACTACTTAAACCCACCCAGGCACAGCCAAGTGAGCCTTTTTCAACAATAAAAAAACAAGAACCCAGATCAATTTTTTTTAAAAAATAATTCTGGCTGCCAGAACATGTGTCCGATCAAGTTGAAATTTAAAACATGTATTTCCCATCACGACTAGATCATAATTTTGAAGTTTCACATCGATTGATTACGCGGTTCCAGAAAAAAAGATTACTCAATATTTTTCTTCATTCGAATATGACTGTCAAACCATGTGACCTCTCAATTATTCCTGCACAAACTTGTACACCCAAGGCTTGCGTAACATTTGTGTGAAATTTCCCCTTTGATCTGTCCAGCTGTTCTGGAGAAGGCTTTTTTTTGTTTTTTACAGGTTTTAGGGTAAATCCAATATGGCTGCCAAACCATGTGACCTATGACATTTGTGTGAACCTTTTGTTCCTCATGGACAGTCGTTCATACTTGTACAGTTTCACCTCAATCTGTTCAACCACTTCAGAGAAGAAGGTTTTGAAGGTTTAAAAAAAACAAAATCAATATGGCTGCTGAATCATGTGACCGATGACATAAAGTTTTTTTTTTAATTTTTTTTTTTTTTTTTTTTTTTTTTCCTCTCTAGATCATTTTATCCCTCAATGACTCTCAAAAATTTTCATGCTGATCAGATGTAGCATTTTACATATGCAATTATGATGTCATAATGAAGGTAACTATGACATCATAAAATCACACGTATTCCCCATGAGGAGTGCTTGTCATGTGCCAGGTTTCAACTTTTTTCCTTCTTGCAGTTTCAGAGATAGAGGTCCAAAGTTTTTCCATTTTTCCAACATGGCTTCCACACCACATTACCTATGACATCATAATTATCATTAAAACATTCTACATAAGTAGTCGCTGCTCTGGTAAAAAATTTGTCTCAATCCGACAAGCGGTTGTGGATAAAAATACTAAAGTTCCTGTGCGGACAAACGGACCAACAGACAGACAGACAGACAAACAAAAAAGATGTCGTGCAGAGCAGGCCACTTGCAACCCCCCCCCACCCACCCCCCAAAGGTTGCCGTGGATACATCAAATTGTCCATTCCATCAAGATTAAAATTGACAATCTTAATCAAAGCTCAGGTCAATCAGATGAAAATTGATTATTTTTCAGATTGAAATTGATGATTTCAGAAGTTTGAGCTTTGACCTTTTGACCTCAAAAATAGCTGGTTTCCAAATTCAGTGATGCACTGTGCAATTACTGCTTAATTTTCAGGTTAATCGGATGAAAATTGACTTTTTCCCTGTGTAACATAAAAATCAACAACTTGCTTAAACACAAACAAAGCTAAATCAGTGCAATGACCCTTTCAAAACCCAAACTGGTTCTCACAAATACTTACATTGGCACACCTGGCTAGAAAAACACACTCAAGTACTTTTGATAACACGGTAGCAAGAGCAATAGGACAATAACTGTCCCAACTGGAGAGATCACCAGCCTTACTTTTCACTGGGAATCAATAGTAACAGTGGTAAGGCCTTGAGGCACATGACTATGGACAAGCATAGCACTTATCAGAAGATTGAGGAGTTCAATTAGCTGCTTTTTCGATAATCTATCAGCCCCTCCAGATTTGCCATATTTCATATCTCTCACAATATCAACAATTTCATTTGTTGTGACAGCAATATTATCATTATTGAAACAGAAACATTATCATCAGTAGATAGTGAGCCATACAGTGTTTCCATGCCAGTCAACTTGAGCTTGTGACTATGCACAGAATTCAACAAAGAACTAAAATGGATGGCCTTGCCACATGGCAACAACATCAGCTGGTCCTGAGACCCCACCAACTGTTGAGGCGAATGGAGTGTTTGGATGCTTCTCTACTTGCCACCCTCCAGAATGAGCTGTAATCATTATCCTCTAGTTTAGTAGCCAATCTTTCAGCTGTTATCTTCGACTTATAATGCCTATAACCGTGCAGTGCATACTTGAACTTTGCTCGAGATTGGTGCATCAAATCACCAAGTGGTCCTTGCCGGGTTTACCATTAATGACCCAGATGGTATGAGCCTCTATGGATACATCATACAGATGTTGCACATGCTTACTCCACCCCAGCATTGTTTTATCAGATTTTCTAGATTTACAGGTCAAAAAATAACTAGCTTTGACTAAGGCAGGCACGATATCATCATATAATTTATCAATGGCTATAATATGCTCAGGTAAGCAGCAGTTGCCACATGGCAGTCTCCTTTTAGGATACGTCACAAGAGTTTAGGTGCTTTTGCCGAGCACTTTTCCATTCCACTGGCTACCTTTGTTTGTTGTATTGCTCTCCATCATCACCCAATTGTGGTATTTTTGATGCTATCACTGATAGTATTGATATGGCGGTGTCTTGACAGCCAACTGATATATTATGGTCGTAGGAGACTCGTGTTCATCACAAAGAATGGTTAGTTTA
Organism: Eptatretus burgeri; assembly: GCF_056783735.1. Classification (NCBI taxonomy): domain Eukaryota; kingdom Metazoa; phylum Chordata; class Myxini; order Myxiniformes; family Myxinidae; genus Eptatretus; species Eptatretus burgeri. Next base: position 31,164,037 of record NC_140975.1, on the reverse strand, counting down.
CTGTCACAGCACAGATGCTCCTGGTGTCAGTTCAATTAACTTTACCATGTCGCATGGTTTTCCGCGGATCATTTCAGCTCCGACTCAAATTCCTGATGGAGTTTCTGATAACAGGTAACTTCTCGATCTATTTTTGTGCTCAAATCCTCGGGAACTCCCCCCTCTAGGAAACTCTGATCATGTCAACATCGAAGTTCAGGTTTCTTACTCCTCACCATCAGCTGTTGTTCATCCTGTCCATCCTGTCTTCCAATATCGCAAGGCTGACTGGGATGCTTTGTGTTATTTTCTTGCTGATGTTCACTGGAGCTAAATCCTTTGTCACAACCCATCTGAGGCAGCCAAGGAAGTTACTGAGTGGATCTGTGTTGGTATGGACCTCTTTATTCCTTCTCGGACCTTCCAAGTGAAACCACACTCTCAGCCATGGTTCACTCAGGCTTGTTCTGCTGCAATCGTCCATCACAATCACTTTTTATTCAGCATCATTTTGTTGGCTCGAGTGAGCTGTATCACTTGTTTTGCCTTGCGAGCAACTACTGTAAACGAGTGCAGGAGAATGCAAAGTGTACATAGTTTGGTACTATAATGTCATCAAGTCCAGATGTAGATTTCATCTTATAAAGGCTGATTTCCTGATCACTCAAGGTTGACCATTTTACATTTTTGATGTTATCACAGCTTTCAGACACAGCATATCTATACATTCAGGATGGATCGCCTGGTGGGCGAGAGGACTCGGGTTTGATCCCTGGACGGGGAAAAACCCTGGGAAAGTCTGCTTACTCCACATGTCTCTGTTTACCAAGTAGTAAATGGCATCCTTGGTTGTTAGTCGAATGGTGGATCGCTTTCTGGTGGTAATGCATGGCTTTTCCAGTGCGGATCATAGGTGGTCTGTTCTTATAAGAAATTCCTTGACACAAGTCACACTGTTTGCTGTCTCAGAGTGTGGTTGTTGTATGGGAAGCAGCTCCCACTCGATAAACAGATCCACATACACAAGTGTTTGTACGTCACGTGTGAATGACCATCTTCAGCTATGAAGAGAAACCATATATACGTATTTGAAAAAGTTGTCAAGACAGCTTTTTACTGTCCATCCCAACTTTCACGAGAAGGCATTTAAGAGTCGTCCATGAAGTGTGGACTGCCTCATCTGCGTACCAAGCCAGGCAGGGGCAAGCAGATTGCCCCATGGCTTGAAGGGCATTAGTGAGCCAGCATGTTTTTCAAATAAAGGGTGAACTCATTATATATATTTAGTAAAACGATTTCTCGACTAATCTGATGCCATGTTGGCCTTCTATCAAGCGGTGTACTCACCAGGGGTTGATTGACATGTATGCTCTTAGTTTTGGTAAAATAGAACCCAGTCGTATAAGAGCGTGAGTTGTATGAGACTGAAAACTTAAGTTTGGACTAATATTTTCTTTATATCTGGAAGTTAGACTTAATGATTTTTTTTTTTAATACATGATTCAAATTAAACTTGAGCATTTTGTTCATGCTGCTTTTGAAACTGAGATTTTAACTTAAGCTTAATATCTTCCTGATGTTTACAATTATACCTGTTTCACGTTCCACCCATAAGTTTTCCATGCTGTGACACGGGAAGACGTGAATTCACATTGACTTTGCAAGGTTTTTACTAATATATATATATATATATATATATATATATATATATATATATATATATATATATATATATATATATATATATATATATATAATCTCTTGGTGTCTTAAAAATGTTAGGCATGCTACATAGTTTGAGAAACAAGCTTAAGAAATGCATATTTAAATATAGCTATAAATAACATCCATGATAAACAATTGTGACATGACCAAGATTGTTTATCAGTTACTTTGTTTATAATCGCATTGCCTAACGTTCTTTGTAACAAAATGCTTTGCATTCATCTTTGATTTTCCAGTAATTTCACTTGGCCTTTTCAAAATATGGGCATTGGATTCTTTGTTTGGTGACACATGGATGGGTTGGTGGAAAGGAAGGGGGTGGGAAGAGGTGTTAAAAGTGGGACATCCATCTCCAAGCCACAGTTTGCCCAAATTTGGGCCGAAACCCTAGACTACCAGGCATAAACAGTGGGTGTTACATCATAGATAACTGAAGCAGCACCTGGTGAATTGTTGCATTGTAAAAGCTGGCTGATAACTTATGAACAAGTTCATAAAAACACTGAATGTAGAAGAGATAAAGTTTAGCATGGAAATTAAAGAGTCAGTTGTGGACTGAGTATTGAGACTTCTCTTGTGTACTCTAACCTTGGACTTTCACTACACCATGATCAAGTTCCAGTAAAATTTGAGGTATTTCAGATTCTTCACGATGTAGCTTTGGAGAAAAACATTCAAGTTAAAAAAAATACATAATGACAGCATCCCTGAGAGAATAGTCAATTCAGGATATTGCTTCCTTGATCACATCATTTGTGATGTCACCAGGGAAGAATAACTAATTCTGGTTTTCAGACTATTTCCTATTAAGCTCAATGCAAAATCTCATCCTTCTATGGACTTGTATTCCAAAGATATAAAACGTAACTATTCTGTGACAGTCACCCCAAAAGTTGTCACCCTATTTTTTTGTATATACTGTAGCGTCTAGGCTCATGGAAGAGCTTGGATATAGAACAGAATACAATGGAAAGTGAGGAAAATGCCCCAACAGTAAGGGAGATTGGCACAACAGAGGGACACTTGGAGGAAGAATATGTGTGGTGAAGAATGAGAGCAAGAGGAGGGAGAGGAGGAACAAAACAAAAGGGAAGTTGGCTGGAGGGGTATGGGAGAAAACAGAATAACCTGGGAAGGTTGGAGTGGGCTTGGGGAGTTCATTTATGGAAGAAAATTTGAAGATACAAGGAGGGAGAATGACTGAGGAGGAGGTGAACAACTATCTCAAAGCACTGGAATGATTGTTGTAGGATTGAACAGACTGAGGAAGTTGGTTCCACAGTTGAGAGAAAAGAGGAACAAATAAGTGGAGGTGAGCACTGGGCTTGGTTTTTGAAAGTTTCACCAGAAAGGGGTTAGTGGCAGACTCTGTGTGCCCTGGAGAAACCTGGTGGGAACAGAGCACAGAAAGGACACAAGGTGCAAGACCAGATAGAAGGCAGGAGAAGCCAGAGAAGCCACTTACTTGTCTGTGACGTTGGAGAAACAGGCCCAGAGATTCAGCTTCATTGTGGGAGATGCAATTGTTTTGAGGGAATTTGTCTCCAATGCATCAAGACGTGAAAGGTGTGGTGAGGCAGGGGTACCAGCCCAAAAAGAAGAGCAGTGCTATACTCCATGAAGCTGCAGATGAATGATTTTTACATTGTTATGAGTTTGGATTTGCGAAGGAAGGAGTTGGCATCTGGCTTTGGAGGCAAAGTTTTAGAGTGGTTTGCCCAAGAAAAATTGTAGTTGATGGTGAGGCCCAAACGTTTGATTGACAACTTCTTCAAGAGGTTTGTTAAGGATGTAGATGCGATAGTTCACCAGATGGCCCTTTCAGAGAGACAGAGTGAGAGTGTGGGATTTGTCAGGGTTCAAACATATTCCAAGTATTGAACCAGCTCCTATTATATTAAGGTCTGCTGCAGAGAGTGAACAGGCTACTGCCTGCCTATTTGAAGGATAAGGGATGTTATGGCAGAGGGTTGAGTCATCACCAAAGAGATGAAGAAGATTTTCCAGAGTCAGAAAGATCATCGATAAAGATTAGGAATAGGACTGGGCCAAAGACACTGTCTTGAGGAACTCCAGCCTCAATAGGGAGAGGAGATGAGAGTTTGTTACTGTTTGTAAGGTTTTCTTTTAAAAGGCGTCGAGATTGCAAAATATGTCCACTGTCCCATTATTTACTGATATGTCTGGTAAATATCAAGTTTTTCAAACTATTTGTTTTGTTTCAAGAATTACAATTAATGGTATCTCTTACCAAGGATGTGGCCGTGGCAGAAAGCTGGAGCAGAGAAGATGTCCAAACTCTTCTTCAATTAATGTACTGATCATGGACAAAAAATGGAAATGGCAATGTTAAGTCACTTAATTGGGCGTTGGGCCACCACATGCGGCCAGTATGGCCTATACACACGGTGGCATAGAGTCCACCAGCGTCGGTAATCCTGCAGGAGGGATGCGGCACAATTCTTCCACAAGAAAGTCAACCAACTTACACCTGGTTGATCGAGGTGGAAAATGCTATCTCGCGCTTCGTTCCAGAATATCCCATAAATTCTCGATTGGGTTCAGATCTGGTGACTGAGAAGGCCATGACATATGGATAACATCAGTGTCATGATCATCAAACCATTGGGCAACCACATGCGCTCAGTGGGTGGGGGCATCGGGGCTCTCATTTTGCAGTCATGCTGGCCATAATGGTAGTCAACCAGGCGTGTGCAGCATTTCTATACGTTGCCCTAAGCTTGCTGGGATGTTATTTGCTTAATTAACACGAGTCACACCTGTGTGGAAGCCGTTGCTCGGTGTCCCTCATTTATCAAGGTGTTTACTTTTGTTTTTTTTGTCCATGACCTGTACTTGTAGAAAACAAGTGCACATGAAATCAACTGAGAAAATTCAGAATGAAAAATAAATTACGAGAATGGCACTCGGTAGAGCACATACCTCTGCCAGGCTAAACAACCTACGTTTTGTATCGCTCTGATAGGCCGGATTTGCATCCAGACCTTAACCAAAATCGAATCGGCTTGTTCTTGTCACCTACCCAACTCAGCTGCCATGTTTTGTCATCATCCGTCCACAACTTTTTGAAATATCATGCCACATGTTGTTTCTGGTGCCATCTCTCAGTGGTGAAAAATCACTTTGAAAATTTTTTAAATTCTTGTGTCCGGATTTGGATTTGGATCTTTGGGTCCGGATGTCCGGATTTGGATTTGGATTTGGATCTTGTGTATTTGGATCTTCACCAAAATTGAATCGATTTGTCCTTGTCACACACCCATCCTGTCCACAAAGTTTTGTCTGAATCCATCCATAACCTTTTGAGATATCCTGCTCACAGACGGACAAACAACGGTTAAAACATAACCTCCGTCTAACATTGGTGGTGGAGGTAATAATCCACCTTTCTTCGAGGAAGACATTTTGTATCCACCTCAGAGGTTAATTCGGTCACCACTGCATTAAAGAGACTTCAGAAGGAAGTCTTCTGTGTTGGGATCAATTAAGTCGGTTGGTATTGGCCAAAGTGCTTTGAAGAGGATGGAGATCATGTAGATTATTGTGACTTAGTTAAAGTTTGTCATTGGTATGGTGTCTATTATGTAGGTAGAGGGACAGAACGTTTGGGATGGCCTCGTTAATACATCACTTTATCGATGATGTGATTTAATACGTGCAGTAATAATTAATTGCTTATTTCAGACTCTTCATTTTGAAAATCTTTGCAAAACCTCCTCTTGATATGACCTTGCTTTCCTGAGATGTTATCATATGGACCAACTTAGGACATTAATTTGTTGACGATGTCATTTGTAGATTGTGCCTAAAACATAGCTAGCTTTGTGTCATTATAGGATGCAAAAATGTATCAGCGTCACATGACTACATTTGAATTAATGTGTTGAGAAGACAATCAGACAGTTATGCAGACTCTGAACCAACTGGTTGATTTGGAGCAGTTCTCACGAATAAAAAGTAAAAAAGACATAAAATGTCATAACCTCCATTATTTTAGTAATTTTGCTGTGTGGAGTTTAAGGGCGAGCCCATATTTATGTACAACTAAAATAGCCACCAGTCTACCAGTCGGCCATCTTTGATCAGATCGCAAAATAAAGTGAGGGGCACGTGTATGCCATCATGCACTGTGCTTGTGCCAAGTTTGAACAAAATCGGACCATGCATATCTGAGAAATGGTTGGGGACACATTGAAGTAACAAAATAGGCACGTCGGCCATCTTGGATCTGATCTTGAAAAAACAAAATGACGTGCATATGTAAGCCATAATTCCTTATCTGGGTGCCAAGTTTGAACAACATTGGTTAATGCATATCCGAGAAATGGTTGAGGATGTGTTCAACATCAGTTTTTTTTTCAACTAAAATGGCCACCAGTCTACCAGTTGGCCATCTTTGATCAGATCACAAGATAAAGTTGGATGCAAGTGTATGTCAATGTGTACTGTGCTTTTGCCAACTTTGAACAAAATAGGAACATGCATGTTGGAGAAATGTTTGGGGACACGTTTAAGTAACAAAATGGCCACCAGTCAGCTATACTGGATCTGATGTTGAAAGAAAATGAAGTGCTCATGCAAACCATCACATTCTTTATCTGTGTGCCAAGTTTGAACAACATCAGGAAATGCATACGTTTGAGAAATGGTTGAGGACATGTTCAACATCCGGTTTTTTTACAACTAAAATGGCCACGAGTCGGCCATCTTGGATCTCATCTTAGAAGAAAAAAATGACGTGCATATGTAAGCCATCATTCATTATCTGTGTGCCAAGTTTGAACAACATCGGTAAACGCGTGTCCGAAATATGGTTGAGGACGTGTTCAACATCAGGCTTTTTACAACTAAAATGGCTGCCAGTCGGCCATCTTGGATCTGATGTCGAAAAAAACTGACGCGCATGTGTATGCCATCATGGGTTGTCTTTGTGCCAAGTGCAAATAATATCGGTCAAAACATGTTTGAGATATGGCTACGGACACACGCATGCACACACACGAAAATAAAGACCAAATGCATAAGCCCCTGTTTCGGACTACAAATCCGACGTGGACTAATAATCTATACTATAAGAGGTGTGTGTGCGTGCGTGCGTGCGTGCGTGCGTGCGTGCGTGCATCACCATTTTTCTCAGAGATGGCCAAACGGATCTTCATCAAATTTTCAGAGGTTCATCAGTGAGGGCTGGAGAGTGTTATAGCCCCCCATATAAATAGAAAAAAAGATTTCTTCAAAATGCCAACAGGATTAGAACAGCACCGGGCCATGCCAGGTAACCCTGATAGTAGATAATAATATAACAAGTGAAATGGTGAAATCCTTTGGAGGGTAATTTGAGGGCGGGACGGGACCCTTTTAACAAATTGGACATTCTTCCTTTCTATGGCAAACAAAGGTATTTTCTGATACTTGTTATTCACGTACGTAATTGGATCTTTATTCGTAGGAAAAGAATGGGTCGACTGACTTGCATTTTTGGAGATTTCTCTAAGATAAAACACATGTGGTCTTTTCCAGTTGAACTCATTTGAACAGCTCTGCATCAACTTCACGAATGAGAAACTACAACAGCTGTTCAACCATACCATGTTCATCCTGGAGCAGGAGGAGTACCAGCGGGAGGGTATTGATTGGAACTTCATCGACTTTGGACATGACCTTCAACCCTGCATCGATCTCATTGAGCGTGGGGTGAGGACGTTGCCCTCGTTTCATTTCGTGCTCTTCTACACATATTTAATTAACTCCATGTTTGTTAGGTGACGACAGATCCATCAACTCAGTGGTTATCTTGACTGGCTCATTAAACAGAGACCTTATCCATGAGGTGTGGTTGTCTTCATGCTATCCAGGCCAATCCACCCGGCATTCTGTCTCTCTTGGACGAGGAGTGCTGGTTCCCCAAGGCTACAGACAAGTCGTTTGTAGAAAAGGTCATTCAGGAGCAGGGCACGCATCCCAAATTCCAGAAACCGAAACAAGTCAAAGAGAAAAGTGATTTCATCATTCTACATTATGCTGGCAAAGTGAGTTTGCTGTCATGGCTTATAGGTTACAAATTACAACAATAACAACAACTGTATTGCTCATAACATATATACAATAATCATATTAGAATATTAAAAGTAATACCACAAAACAAAAGATCAAGAGACTTCCTTCTGAGTTTATCTTGCAGATAAATGTGATCTGCATACGTGTTCTCATTGCCTAATGCCTTACAGTGTTTTAAGTTGGTCGTTTTCAGCTTTCAAGAAGGGCAGGGTTATTAGAAGGCATTTCAAGTCACCATCTGCTTTAGATGTTTACCATGGAAAACTTTAAAGCTGTTCTTTAACTTGTATTTTCATCTTTGTGTCATCATGTTCTGCTTAACTTACCCTCCATGTTCTCAAGGTGGAATACACCGCCTCACAGTGGCTCACCAAAAACATGGATCCCCTGAATGAGAACACGGCCTCTCTGCTTCATCAATCCTCCGACAAATTTGTTGCCGAGCTGTGGAAGGACGGTGAGTGTATTCAATTAATGATGCATGCTAAAGTTCAGTCATTGTCACATAACAGTGAATTGCACAATGTTGATCACTCTCAAAAGAAGCATCCATTGCAACAAAGGAGAAAAATGCATCTGTACATGCCACCTGCACACATCTGTATAAATGTACATGCCACCTGGACACATCTGTAAGACACAAGTATGGGCAGCACCGAGTAAGGAGCTTTCACACACCCAATGCCAAAGTAATATGTTGTCATAATCTGTGCAATGACCCCATAAATCATAAGACATTGGTTTGATAGAGACATGGACTCTGTTGGTTGGCATGATAGCCGAGAGGTATGTTTACTCACCTCTGAATTGTTTACACCGAGTTCAAATCCCGGCCCAGCTATAAGCTGTCATCCTGTGTTTCACAGGTGGAGTGATACATCGATGTGTGTGTGTGCATGCCATTCCTTGAATGGACCTTTAAATGGGCGTCCCATCTGCCGGTATGAGTTGGTGTACATTAAAGATACAAAGATACAACGATGTCCTTCATGAAGAGTAGGCAAGTTATTGCCGGCACCCTGAACAAATTCCAAATTATTTCTCTAACCTGCAGGGAACCTTCCTGAACCTGCCACACCCCTGTGAGAACTGATGCTAACCCATAGCCACATGCTGCATAAGAGCAAGGAAAACTGTATGCTATCCAATTATTACAACGTTGAAGGCACTGAGCTCCAGCAGTCACACTGGCAGATTTGTGGTGGAATTTGAAGTTGATAAGTAGAGAAAAGGTTTTCTTCTTTCTGATTTAAGCACTCCAGATCTCTACAAACTATCTTCTTTTCCAAAGTCATTGTACATTAACTCAACACTTCAACCTGTATTTACCCAAAGTCCTTGTTTGCAATTCCACAATCATTAGGACATGATGACAGTTTGAGATTGCTATAATTTTCTTTTGTCCCCATTCATTGATCCCGTTGCAAATGCAGTTGACCGCATTGTGGGCCTAAACCAAGTGGCTGGTATAGGCAACGAGACAGCTTTCGGAAAATCCAAAACCAAGAAAGGAATGTTTCGTACGGTGGGACAACTATACAAGGAGCAGCTCTCCAAGCTGATGTCCATCCTGCACAGCACCAATCCCAACTTCGTACGCTGCATCATCCCCAACCATGAGAAAAAGGTCTGCTCAGTGATGCATCGTATACCTGGAAAATCGAATTAACTCTTGCACTTATGTGGGCCTTGGATAGCAAAATGAAGTTGAATGTAGCAAAGCGTTCGGTTTCACAAAAGTCATTATGTATGCATGTGGTTGGGGTGTCAGGGGTGGGAAAGGGGTTGGGGTGTCAGGGGTGGGAACCAGCATGTGGGCTGTATTGAGGGGGAAAAAATGCAGAGAAGGGAAGAGAAAGGAAGGTAGGGGAAAGAGGGGAAAACAAAGGAAGGAAGTTTGAGAGGAGGTTGTGAATGGATGGGAGAGGCACGTATGGGGAGATATTGGGCAGCTTCAAAAATGCGGCCATGTTTGCATACAAAATACATTGATGTTCCTGAACCATATCGAGATCACTTTCTGGGATACTGGTTCTGCCAGTGTGGGTAGCAAGTGAACTGGTCTTGCAGGATATTCCTTGACACCGGGTTACATTGCTCACTGTCTCAGTTTGTGGTTACTGTACAGATAGCAGCTCCTACACAATAAACAAATTTAAGTGCCCAGGTGTTCACATGCCATATGTGAATGGCCATTTTTGGCTATGAAGGGCAACCGTTATCATTTTGTAACAACAATAGAGCAGTTGTGCCTCTACTCTGCTGTTACGAGTCAACAGGGTGATGGGTGCGACCCAAAGATAATTATCTATAGCTTGGCCTCAATGAGACTAATATACTCCAGTCCTACAATCCTAAAATCCCAAGAAAGGCCCTTGGGAGTTTTTAATCATCAACCCTTCTTGGTACAAACAATAATTTGGATCTATACGGGGAAAGGATTGACCTGTTTAGTGTTCTCATCTGAACCCTTGATTCATAATGGTCAGAACCCAGGTGCAAATACCACATGCTGTCTGTATTAGTCCATCGTCTACTACTGTCCTTGTAATTCATATTAAAGTACCGGTATTTATGTACAAGCTCCACAGTGCGCCTTAAACGATTGTAAACACCAACCACAAACTGGAAGGACACTCGGTAGAGCGCATACCTCTGCCAAGCTGAACAGTTTGTTGTGGAGCTCGCTGAAAGTCCAGATCTGTATCCGGACCATAACGAAAATCGAATTGACTTGGTCTTGTCACCTACCCAACTCATCCACCATGTTTTGTCCAAACCCGTCCAAAACATTTTGAAATATCGTGCTCACAGACAGAAAGACAGACAGGTTAAAACATAACCTCCGTCCACCTTCGGTGGCGGAGGTAAATGTAGGATTACAACAATACACACAATGCTACAGATAGGACATTGGGAACAAAAACATTATCAAAGAAGTTTCAATTTCTTTTGCCTTTTGGTGATCAATATGTCTCTGGAAATGGTGGGTTTGTGACTGATTGAAGAGTTGTGGTTGATGAGGTTGTTCGATTGCTTGCTGTTCGTTGTTTGTGAGGGTTCAGATTTTCGACTGTTTGTAGAATTTTCTACTGTTTGCTTTCTGGTCGAGCTTGCTGATTAATTTTTCCCAATTTTCATGTTTTTGGCTGTTGATGAGTGTGGTGATTGTGTTGTTTAATGCACTAATTTGATGTTCGTCGTGGAGGTTGAGGTTTGGAATATGGATACCGCCTCTTGGGATAAAATCTGGTTGAAATTTAGAATATGGCCTCTTGAGATAAAATCTGTTACTATTTTGTTTAAAAGTTTGACTGCTGTGTTTATTTAATTGAATGTGACTTTCGGTTCTGGGTCCGTGTACAACTGATCGGCTCTCGTTCCTTGCAGTTCATCTCGGCTAAGTTCCCTGGGTGGTGACGTGTTTTACCGGTTTATCTTTATTTCTTGCTCACCTTCTCTTTCTGTAGGACACATTGGCTTTGTTAAAGTTGATATCTGTTCTTCTGTGATCTTTATGAATGGATTTGGTGTTGAGTTGATTGATGTGGGATGATAATGGGAAGGTGATCCAATGGAAGGTCGGGAGTTATGTGCCAGGATGGTTGTGATTGTTTTGAGTATGGGAGGGAGAACGAGTTGTATCAGGAGATATGGGAGAGTCCTGGGGGCAGAGAGGGAGCCCAGGTGGTGAGTTGTGATCATTAAGGATATTTAAATGGTCTCGTACTCTATTTGTTTTGGAATTTGTGTTCCTCTTGTATCTTGGTTTTGCTTGGTTAACTCGGAGGGTTTTTTTGCATTGAGGTCACCTCCGATTATCAAGTCGATCATATTTTGTGGGTTGGTAAGTTGAGTTTTGGAGAGGTATGTAAGTCTTGATAATGTTTCTGTGAATTCTCCCAAATTTTTTTCATAGAGGTGATGCCCCTCCAGCCATACCCGTTTGCTCCGACCTCAGGGTCTTTCCTGGAGTTTTCCAGGGGGAAAGGCACTGTCATCCCGTTCCTGAACAATGTCGCTCAATAAGTCAACCCCAGGGCTTCAGCGGAATGGGATGGGGAACCACCTGAAGGTGCATACATGGACGATTGGTAGGCCTATGTTCTGACTGCCAGGATGCAAATTCAGCTGTTGAAAAAGCTGGAGCCCAGAACGCTTCCCAGGACTGGGGGTGATTGTAGTACCTGAGCTTGCATTGTGACACACTCACATGGTGTCCTTGTCGCCCTCCTGCATACTTTGTTTTTTTGTATACATCATCAAGGCTCGTAGTAGAGCGAGAACACGGAATGGATCAGGATGCAACATAACAAAATGAACAGCAGAAAGAGGAGGAAATGCCAACAGCAGGGTGGAGGGAGAAAATCTATGGAGACTGACAGACCAGGGATATGGGTAACGATGAGGGGTAGGGGAGAACACAAGGGGTGAACAAGATGGATACAGAAGCAACTTTTTGGGAGCGGTGGGAGGTGGTTTACTGGGTGTAGAAAAGATCATGGTTTTGGATGGGGGATGATTTGAGACAGTGGTGAACAGCTGTTCTAAAAACCTGGAGAGAAGAATGAATTGAAGAGAATGTGGGAGTTGGTTCCAAAGGCAGGAAAAGGAGGGGGTTGCTGGTGGACCACATGCTTCCTTCAGATACCTGGAGGAAGGGGTGGGGGACAAAACACTGAGAGGGCAGAGGGTGCAAGCCCAGAAAGGAGGTGGAAGAAGACAGAGGGACTATCGACTTGTCAGCGATGGCAAAGTGACAGGCTGATACTCAGCTTTGTCACGAGAGAGTTTGATGATCTTGAGGGCCTTGGTTTCCATGGCATCAAGCTGAGCAAGGTGTGAAGTAGGGGTGCCAGCCCAGAGGGGAGAACAGTACTCCATCAAGCTGTGGATGAAAGCTTTGTCGGTGGATAAGAGCTCAAGGTGTGCCAAGGAATAACTTTGCATGATGGAGGTTGCCCAGTCGGCATCCAGCTTTGGAGGCCAACTTTGAAATGTGGTTTGCCCAAGAAAGATCATGGCTGATAATAGGGCCCAGGAGTTTGAGTGACAACTTCCTCAAGAGGATTTTAATAATGCAGATGGGGGAGTTGCCAGATGGTCCTTTCTGAGAGAGACAGAGAGAGACAGAGACAGAGAGAATATATGAATGAATAAATTGATTTCTCAGGGTTAAAGGACATATTCCATGTGTTTGACCAGTTTTGATGTTGTCCAAGTCTGAATAGAGGGAAGAATCTACTATCTGTTTGTCAGAAGGATTAGGAGTGGAGTCATCAGCAAATGGTAAAAGGGGATTTTCCACAGTCAGGGAGATCATTTATGAAGATCAGGAATAGGATGGGGGCCTCGAACACTGCCTTGGGGCACTCCAGCCATGACAGGGAGAGGAGACGAAAGGATTCTGTTTAGAGTCACACGTTGGCTACAAGGATGTAGGAAGTCAGTAATCCAATCGTGGAGTTGGCCATGTATTCCAGAGCAGATTTTTTTTGAGAGTCAGATAGATCATTTATGAAGATGAGGAATAGGGTGGGGCCTCCAACACTTCCTTGGGGCACTCTAACCTTGGTAGGGAAAGCAGATAAAAGAATTCCGTTGACACACATTGGCTACAAGGATGGAAGAAGTCAGTAATCCAAGAGTGGAGTTGGCCTTGGATTCCATAGGCACAGTCAATTTGGAGAGCAGAATGAGATGCTAGACTATTGAAAGCTCGAGATATGTCCAGAGAGACTGCCCCGATCTCATGTCCTGCACACTTGCCGCATTCAGATCCTTGCCTCTTTGAGGAAGGATTCAGCGCTGGTGCAGATTCTTAAAGGTGACCATGATGGGGCTGTCTGGTCATTGTTTCTGCATCCTCTGAGTGGCCCCTGGCAGTTGTTATCAGCCAATCTGACCTCCATAACGGATCTCCTCCCCCTTGACCTTAGTAAGGTCTGGTGTGGGGGGGGGGGCGGGGTGTCGCCGTTGGGCTCGCATAGACTCGGTGGTATTGTTGTTAGGAAGCAGCTGGAGGGTGTCTGTAGTTGTGTTGGAAAATATTATATTTTTATGGATGAAGGTGAGGTTGAAGCGATACTCTTCACCACCTCTATTGCCTGGTTGATCCTATCTGATGAAAGGGTGATTTGGGAAAATGTGGGAGAGTTTGAAGGCATTTTGAGTATTGCTTTGTGATTGTGGGATGGACTGAATGACTGCAGGGAGGTGTTGTATAGGAGATCCACAGGTCTGTTGCGAGCTGTAATCTTTGTATCAAGGTAGATATTCTGCATTTGAGGTGGAGCCATTTGTTACATCGAGTGTAAAGAACCGAGTAGTGACAGTTAGTGATTATGTTGTATATAGAGCAGATGTAGATTGGTGGGCTGGGGTTGAGTTCTATGTTTCCAGAAAGTAGAAGTAGGATATCAAAGTAGCTGGAGATGCCTGAATCTCTATAAGAAAAAAATTAATGTAAAAACGTAATCTCCATGAGTGCGGCTTTGCGGCTTCGCTCGAGTTCACCGTCTGTAGTTCTTCCTTAGTAGAAGGATTGCAGTGGAGAAGATGATGAGGATCGACTGCTTCTTCTTGAATTTGTAGCCACCAGACAAAGGCAATCCTCTCCAGCTCCAGCCACAAGCGTAAAATAAGCAGTTGGAGCAAAATACCACAGCTGTAATGAGGTGCAACATGCGGGTAGTGCTCACCCACAATGCAGTAGATACAAAGACCTTTCTTGCCCTCACCGGGCCTCATTACATCCTTTATAATCCATCATGTAAAGGATCACTTTTGACATCATCACGTGGCATTAATTACCTATTTCACTGAGAGCATTTCGGAATATCAACTCTACTTGGAGCCGATGTGGTTGCATCATTACATCTTTTTCCACAGAAGAGCGCAATGGCTTTAATTTTTATTATGTTGTGCTGAGAAATGTGAGTGTGCGATTATCATTTGGCAGAAGCCTGTGTCACAGGGCATTGTATAATCTGTAAGAGTATAATCAGTGCATGATCCATGATGGTATGCTGCATGCAGGCTGGGAAATTGGACAGTCAGCTGGTACTGGACCAGCTGTGCTGTAATGGTGTGCTTGAGGGCATTCGAATCTGCAGGCAGGGATTTCCAAACCGCATCATCTTTCAGGAGTTTCGGCAGCGGTGAGGATGTAATTATGAGAGAAGAGGGAGATAATGCTTTGTGGAAGCTTGATAGTAATTTTTTAATGACGCGTTCGCACGATATTATTGAGCAGGTATTAAATTCAGCAGTTATGGGTGTCTACCTGTGCTATGGGAATCAAGGGCATCAACTCTAATTGCCATATTCCTATTCCGATCAATCCCACATAACATGGAATTTTTGATGATGAGTTCTCTGCTCACTGAATCCTGAGGCCTAACTTTTGCATTCAGAGGTTTGACCTTGAGGACATCGGACTGATTTGTTGCTGTCGCTCTATTTCCGTAGCTATGAGATCTTGACCCCAAACGCCATCCCAAAAGGTTTCATGGATGGCAAGCAGGCCTGCGAGCTCATGGTATGCTAAAAAGTGGTCAAACTCAATTGTTGCTGGACCTTGTGCCATTGCTGCATGTTTAACATTGTTTTTGTTTTTTAACTGGTTAAACTAACCCTTGGTTGTCTCTCGGGCAGATCATGGCACTTGAGCTTGATTCCAACCTCTACCGGATCGGGCAGAGTAAAGTGTTCTTCCGCACGGGAGTCTTGGCACACCTCGAGGAGGAGCGAGACATCAAAATCACTGATATTATCATTGCCTTCCAGTCCTTGTGCCGGGGCTACCTTTCTCGCAAGTAGGTGTTCCATGATATTTAATATCCACAAGGAAATGCGAACAGTAGTTGAGCTAACTCAGCATGTCATTAAGATCGGTGTTGGTTCCATGTAACATGTGATGTTAGTACCTTGTCACAGTGGATGTATTGTGCCATCCTTATGGTTGATGCGTGTACCAATGTCACCTGTAAAGTTGGGACCATTGTCAAAGTTGATGTTGCTACCTATACCACAGCTTGTGTTTGTCCTAATGACACAATTGGTTTGATCACTCTGTTGCTGTTGGTGTTTTTGCCATTGCTATGGACAGTTTCTATTTGTGCCATTCTTTCTGCCCCTCCCTGAGATGTTATGCCATCGTTCATGTTTGTGCCTATATCACAACTTGTGTTTTTGTCAAGCCTATATTGGTGTTTTTGCTGCTGCTGTACTCAGCATTGGTATACCAGTGCTGTCTTTGATTTATGATGAAGATATATGTTACTGCTGATAACATAGTGTCTTCCTGCCATTGTCTCACCTGATATTGCCACCAATGCTACGATTCAGGGTCAGCACCAACATGTTAGTGCCAATGACATATTGGTGTTATTGCTAGGTCTACCATTATCAATATTGTGATGAGGAATGTTTCATGTGCTCGTGTAAAAAGGAATTCTGCTCCAAATGGAAAATTTGAATGGAAATCATAAGCCATTTATAGTAATGCTTGAATGATTGATTATGAATTCCTTCATCGTCCATACGAGTTAAAAAAAAATACAACTATTTGGGTTTCCTCCTTTTTTTGCACATAGGTGTTTCAAAGCAACAACACGGAACAAAGTTGACTGCGAATATGCAGCATTAGTGAGGTTGTTAGAATTAGTCCACTTTACAAAATTCCCACCCACTCCTGTGTTATGCTCACCAGAGCTTATGCTCGAAAGCTGCAGCAAATGTGCGCCCTCAAGATTCTGCAGAGGAACTGCGCGGCCTATCTCAAGCTCCGCAACTGGCAATGGTGGAAGCTTTTCACAAAGGTATGAGGAGCATGACATTTGTGCATTCCTTTCATGATAGAAACCTTCCACTTCTTCCTTCACCTCTTATATGGACGTTTAATAGTAAAGTCGTATAACAAGGACTTGACGACGTGCCTTTTATGTGTATTAGTGGGCTGTTACTGAAGTACGCTTTTATTGTCACCGATGGCAGGTGAAGCCACTGCTGCAGGTAACACGACAGGAAGAGGAGATGGAACTAAAACAAGAGGAACTGCAAAAGGCTCTGGAGCAGCACAACGTTCTGCAGATTGATTTGAGGAATCTGCAGCAGCAGCATACTCAGGTAAGATTTGCACATATCACACTCCCGCTCAGGCCTGTCAAAGACCAAGTTGCAAACAACAAAGTGACTGCCATCAACTGTGCATATATGAATCAGAGCCTGTGTTTGTTGTTCACTCCAGATTGTTGAAGAAAAACAAGTGTTGGCTGAGCAGCTACAGGCTGAGATAGAAATGTGCGCCGAGGCCGAGGAAATTCGTGTTCGCTTGGAGGCCAAAAAGAACGAATTGGAGGACATCCTTCATGAGCTGGAGTCACGCATGGAGGAAGAGGAGGAACAAGTTCTGCAGCTCCAGAAAGATAAGAAGAAGATGGATCTTAATGTCCAGGTTAGCACTGTGTTTCAACCTTCCAGGTGTAATAATCCTGTAGAACCTCGAGAGCAGTTGCCATTCCTGGAATATGACACAATGTTTTTTGGGCATGTCATTTTTCAGGTGGTTGACTCGTGTCTTCCAGCATACAGAACAGAATGTGATTTTTTTTTTCTTCTTCTTCTGTGTCTTCAGGATCTCGAAGACCAGCTGGAGGAAGAGGAAACTGCTCGGCAGAAGCTGCAACTGGAGAAGGCACAGAATGATGCCAAGATGAAGAAAATGGAGGATGAACTGATTGTTTATGATGACCAGTTGACTAAGTTGAACAAAGTAAGATGATAAGAATCATTGCATCTTCTATTGGTGGCATTCAAAAGTCGATTCGTTCCACATTTTGAATTCTGTCTGATGGGAAATTGTTCACTGTACAAACCTTATGATCAATTGAACCTTTTTTTTTTCGAAATTAATACTCACCAAATTGACCGTAATTGCTTGCATCGTATTCAAAATGTCACCTTGATGAAAGGTTAGTTGTTTCATTTTGTATAGTTCACTCCTAACTCACCAAACCATGACATTGCAGTATTGTGCCTATGAAGCGTGCAGCATCCATGAGCCCACCAATCTTTCGGAAAATCTTTGTCGGCCTGCGATGCACCTTTTTAACATATCATTATCACCACAAACACATTGACCGATCTTTTTGAAATGTACTCTTGGAGCCAGGTCCAAGAGGTTGAACAACCTTCTCCACAAGAATCCCTTTCCCTCTAATTAGGTTGGGGGGATGTTGCACGGCACCGCCTTTTCGTGGTTTCTTTTTAGTACCGTGCCACATTTCATTTCTCTGAGGGCATTAAGAGGCAACCACATGGTGTAGACTGGTGTTACCTGAAGACCAAACCAACTTGTGCAGGAAAATTACCCTCACCTTTTAGATCATTCATAAGCCAGCTTGGTTTTTGCTGACAATGCAATATGGATACGATAAAGTTCAATCCACATCAAGGTCGACACCGTACCCAATGTGTACGCAATTGTGTTGCCGGTTATCGTTACGTTGTCCCATGTGGAAAATGAACAAACGGTTTCGCACGAAGATATGGATTTGAAACTTACCTTTGCCAAGGTAACAATGAACATGCGCCTGTTTTATATCTTTCACCATCGCAGGAAAAGGTGCAGATGGAAGAGAGGGTTCAAGTGGTCACCACACATCTCGCTGAAGAAGAAGAGAAAGTGAAGAACCTAACCAAGCTGAAGACAAAGCATGAGGCCATCATCACTGATGTTGAAGGTGAAGATCTTGTATGAACTTGGCAAAGTAATATGTTGAGAATCAATGGATTTTAACAAATAAATATTGATGAGTGTGTTATCCACCATGGAAAATGGAGTATATGGCAAGCTTGAAGCATTAGAGGAGAAGAGCTTTAAACGTGAGCTGCACCTCATTTCCCATAGCAGTTAATTAACATGCTCTTCGAAAGTTTCCATTCATAAAATCCGTTAATTCATGTTGTCCTCCGACGCAAACAGACATGAGCCTTTTTCGATAAAGACTCGTACTCCGTTGTAGGCTGTGTGGAATCGGTTTCTGGTTGGAGTTTGTTGGGCTTTTCCGACAACTTGGTTGAGTGAAATAATAGACCTGGCATTGTGTGTTTGTGTTCTCTAGCTTGTTTCCTGTAAGTCTTCACGGACGTTGTTGTTATATCAGAAATGTGACGATTACCGAGTACCAAATTGTAATGGAATTATTAATGTATCGGACAAATGGTGTTATTTGTACTCGACTTTAAGATCGTCTCAAGAAAGAGGAGAAAACCCGGCAAGAGCTGGAGAAGGTGAAGCGCAAGTTGGAGGGGGAGACGTCGGACCTTCAGGACCAGCTGGCGGAACTTCAGCAGCAGATCGAGGCTCTGAGAGCGGAACTGGCCAAGAAGGAACAGGAACTGCAAATGGCCATTGCAAGGTAGGTATTCATTGGAAAATGCCTTTGTGTAAGAATTCCTTCTCTGCTTCTTTGACTGTGCCCTCCTGCTTTATTTTGGGAAATTTACATCTCGCACTCCTGTGTGAGAGGGTGAAATCGCCGGCAAAAAATAGGCAGGTTTTTCCATGAAACCAGAAAGATCATTGATGAAGATGAGGAACAATATTGGGTCCAAGACTGCCTTCAGGCACTGCAGCCTTGACAGGGAGAGGAGATGATTCCATTAAGAGCTACATGCTGACTATGTAAGTGGAGGAGTCAGTGATGCATAAGAGGAGGTGGCCTTGGATTCCATAGGCAGAGAGTTTGGAGGTCACGATGGGGTGCCAGACTGTATCAAATGCTTAAGATATGTCGAGAGAGACTGTCCTCATGTCTGAGATTGAGGGTGAGTAGCGGCAGTTTGTCCAGCGTAGAATGACCGGCTAACCCACTCGGTTTATCCATGTTCTATCCTCCAAATGCTGAGCATCAAGTGGGGATGCAGCACGTAGCATTCTTAATCTCCTTGATATGATTCGGCCAGGGTCAAAATTGAACCTCCGACCTCCCATACTCAGTGTGGAAACTAACCACAATGCCACCAGGTCTGGTACTCTTACTTGTACTTTGTACACATGGTCTCTGCTCAAAGCCAAATCTTATTATTTTCTACAAGGATAAAGATCCATCCACATTTGTTTTCCAGTAATGGATTCAAAATCCCAACACCTCTAACTATCAATCAGTATCCTTGACTGTGGTTCTTTGCAAGGTCTTCCCAGTTGCCTTGCTCGATATTGAAATTGACGGATGAGAATCAGAACACATCCAAATATAAATCCGTATCAATCTAACTATCATTTACTTGGTGTTTCATGATTGATTTGCCAGTTTGTTTCAGGATAACATTGCAACTATACGTCGGTCTTTTGGGAATGCAAAAGCTCCATTCAACAAATCCCCATTCGATTACATTGTGGTGTGCCCCCCCCCCATCCTTTCAATGCAATGTCATCTCTTTTTATAAAATTTATCCAGGAAAATTACTCCCCATCCCATCCATATCTTCTAATACTGTATGTTGAATTACATTTCCGTGATTGTTCTGGTTATCACCCATTTTACAAATCGTTCATTAAAAACCTTTGTCGTACAATTTTCTTCAAAGTTTTTAATCGTTTTTGTTGTCAATGAACCTCGCATGACTTTCTGTTTGAAAAGCTTTCATCCAATTTCTGTACACCCTTTCATTTACAAAACTCCAGAACACTTTGTCACGATCAACTTAACAGTGATTCTCCTTTTTTTTATCCCCCTTTTTCCAAGTATTCCAGCCAGGTTTTGAACGTGCACACGACACCAACACGGCTCTCATCAGAATTTCCAATAATTATATATTGCATCTCAACGACAACACATTAGTTTCTGCTCTTTTGTTTCTTGATCTTCTTAATACTTTTTCACACTGTTGGTCACTATCCTTGAGAAGTCCAAAATGTTGACCCGAAGCATCCTCTTGAGGAAAGGACCCCGAGGATGGGTTGGCCATATTGATCATATGAAAATGTCATTGCCTTGACTGTTGGCCATCGGCCTCTACAAGATGATGTTCAAAGTTTTGGATATGATCCCAAAGCACCCTTAGTGTATTTCTCTGAAAGCTTAAAACTCAAAGACCACAGGGATTTCCTTCATGGAATAGATGATTGGGGTCTTGGAGACTTGTGGTGCTTCATTTTAGTCATACTGTAAGTACATTTCTTTTCGATGGATTATAATTATGAATGGTCACAATGAAATTAAGTTGACAAAGTGTGACTGTTTTATATGAAAGTTTTTTTTTTTTCATCTCATAGACAGTGTTTGTGTCACTCGTGTCCTCCAGAGGAGACGATGAAGCATCACAGAAGAACAGTGCTCTCAAGCAAGTGAGAGAACTGCAGGCACAGCTGTCTGAGCTCCAGGAAGACCTGGAAGCTGAGAGGGCAATCAGATCAAAAGTGGAAAAACAAAAGCGAGACCTCAACGAGGAGTTGGAGGCCCTCAAGACAGAGCTTGACGACACACTTGATTCCACAGCAGCTCAACAGGAACTTCGGTAGGAAAATCAGAATATCCAATATTGAGGAAGTACTGGGTTTGATGTCCATTCTCATTGATTGAATCTTTTGTAATAAGCATGTGTGCTGCCATACTAATCGTACATCTGTTGTATCTGTTCAGTGCAAAACGAGAGCATGAGGTTACACAGCTGAAAAAAGCTCTGGACGAGGAGGTGAGAAGCCATGAGACGCAATTGCAAGAGACGAGGCATAAGCATGCTCAAGCTGTTGAAGAACTCGCAGAACAACTGGAGAATGTCAAGAGGGTAAGAAAAATTATTTGGATTTGATTGTAAGGTTGGCAGTTTCAAAGATTACACTATTTCTGAAAACAGTTGGCTATTACATGACGTTTTCCTGTCCAAATACCTTGTTAGGTTTTCATTACATAACGCCACCTTTAGAATATGAGGGAATTCTGAAGTCTATAGTACAGGCCTGATGGGCCAAATGGTTTCTTCCTTTGCCAAAATTTACGTGTGTGTGTGTGTGTGTGTGTGTGTGTGTGTGTGTGTGTGTGTGTGTGTGTGTGTGTGTGTGTGTGTGTGTGTGTGTGTGTGTGTGTGTGTGTGTGTGGTTTTCCATAAAACAGTGGAGTTGCTCAATTTGATTCTCTTCCTGTAACCAGGCAAAAAGCAACCTTGAGAAGAGCAAGCAGGCACTGGATGGAGACAAGTCTGAATTAGCAAATGAAGTGAAAACCTTGCAGCAAGTTCGCTCAGAGCTGGAAATGCGCCGTAAGAAATTGGAGACGAGCCTGCAGGAAGTACAAGCAAAGTACACGGAGAGTGAACGCATCAAGACTGAGCTTGGAGAGAAGAACCACTCGCTCGGTGTAATTATTCTTTCCTCCTTTTCTTGTTTTGCATCTATTTTCTCATCTCGTTTCATTGTATTACGATCTGAAGTGTGATTCGACAAAACTTGTGCTTTTTCTTCTTTGTACTCGGATTTTCCTTGTCTGTGTTTTTATTTCTCTGCATTAACAATCTCTATTTGATTGTTCTTGGCATTAATCTTTGTTGGCTTTCTATTTCGGGTTCATCTTTTCTTTTCTTCTAATGTCCTATTTTTACATTCATCTGTTACAATTTCGATTTATATCATCACAGATCAGCGGTCAATTATAGCATCAATGTTTTCACTCTCCTTGCTGTTGTTGTATTCCAGTTATATACCAGACCACTGCATTGTTTTATTTAATTTGCTGCACATAATTTGAGCATCATGCAAGAGTTTAACAAAATGAAGTGGAAGCTTAAATTGCTAATACTGTCAATAGTGGGAATACTTAAACGGGAAGTGTCAATAGTGGGAATAAAAATACAATAGCCACAGGGAAACGATCATGTTTGTAGAGTAGAGAATGTGAATCTGTTAACAATATCATCGACCAAGAACAAAAGCTAGAGAACATGTCTTGCTGAACCCCCGTGTCCCAATGCACTCCCAGTTACTGATCTGGGGAAGTTTTTATTCTCACGATTTCTCCATTGTTTCTCTGCAGGCGGAGGTAGAAAACTTGACTTCTCTGCTAAATGAGAGCGAGGCCAAATGCAGCAAGTTGGCGAAAGACCTGACTGCCGTCCATGCACAGCTACAAGATGCACAGGTACATGTCACTTTTAGCATTGAGTGGTCTTTCTTTGGTACTGCAGGTCTGTTGTTACCTTATGCATGCAAAGCGAAAAACAGGGATGAGCAATTGGTGCACTTCTGTCTGTCTGTCTGTCTGTCTGTCTGTCCTGTCTACAAACATCAGTTTATAATCGAGGAACAACTTAATTTGAATTGAATGTTATATTTTGAACACGAATCAGACCATGAATCGAAAAACAAACGTGTAGTTTAGCAATACATACTTTGGCTCTGAATTTGTCCCGATTGCACATGCACAGAGAGGAGTGAGGTTTTTTTTCTATCTTAACCCTTTGTCAGAACAAAGTCAGAACAAAGAAAATATAATTTCACAATTTGTTTTGTCTTCCTTTGCCACCCACGCAGACTGGTGGTTTTGTGCTTAATTTAGCGAGCGTATTCTTTTTTTTTAAATTCGACCTGCCTGTCTGGCAGTCAAACAAAATTGAAAATCATTCCAGAGGAAACGTACTGTTTTTAAGGACGTCATAAAAGAAACAAACATACCAGGCGTAGTGGCGTGCGCCTGTAATCTGGCTACTCAGAGGCTTGGGTTGGAGGATCGCTTGAGGACGGGCGCTCTGCACTGGGCCGCACTATGAGAGGGTGCAGAGCAGCCTGGAATCATGGCCAAACCCAATCCTTATCCCTGTGTCGTAATAGGCGACCAGGGTTGCATCAGGAAGGGCATCCGGCGTAAAACCTATGCCAAATCAGTATGCGGATCATAACGGATGATCCGCTGTGGTGACCCCTAACGGGAGCAGCCGAAAGACGAACAACACATTGTTTTAAGCCTGGTGTTGGCTTAGTGGTTAGGGTGGCGGCTTGGGATCCCAGGGTCCTGAGTTCAAGCCCCGTTGGCTGCTGAATTAACACCAGGATGTTGACTCAGCCTGTCATCCTTCCGAGGTCGGCGAAATGAGTGCCAGTGTACTGGTCCCGGTGTATGCCCCGGTTAGAATAGGTGTACCAGATCCCTGTGTGTCGTAAGAGGCGACCAGGGTTGGCGTCAGGAAGGGCATCCGGCCATAAAACATTGCCTCAAGAAAAAGCCAAACCCCTGCACAACAGGGAAAAATGGCTGTAAAAACGGTCTTTTATATAAAAGAAACAAACAACAGGCACGAAGAACTAATTTAACGTGTCAAATAATGTGGTGTAAAATACGCTGCATGAATGGTGGAAAACTTTCAAAAAAAAAAAATAATTCTACGACCTTTAAAATATTTATTTCATTTCAATTTAATTCTATTCTTGAACACAAATCACCTTTTTGACACTTTCAAAATCCTTCCGTTTAGCAGTACTCAGACAAAATATTTCGGTATTTTACGTCATCACGACCAATCAAATTTGCCATTTATAAACCCCGCTCATGCTCTTGTTTCTCAAGACAATGCTCTATGAACTCTCTAATGAGGTAATGTTTTCTATGAACTCTAGTCTTTCAATGCAATGGATTTTCAAACGGCTGAGCACATACATTTTAAATTATACGTATCGTCACAAAAAGCTCTTAATCCTGACTTCTTTTTTCTGTTCAACTCCAGGATAATTTGCAGGAAGAGACTCGGCAAAAGCTTCACTTCAGCCAGAAACTTAGGCAGCTGGATGATGAGAAGAATAGCCTACAGGAGCAGCTTGATGAGGAAGAAGATGCCAGGCGGGGTGTTGAGAAGCAACTGTCATCCAGCCAGTCACAAGTGAGGGAGAACAAAGAAGCTTTAGCTCAACCAATGACTTTAGAAAAAGTTCAGATTGAATCATTTTCATTTGCTAATTTCTTAATGTACAATCTTTTTTTTAATGGCCTGTAGTTTGGTGGTCTCGTATGATCACATAGCTCATGATGCTGTGACCCCAGGTTGAAATCCCATTAACTGTGTTGATTTGTCTATTATCTCCTTATGTCCATCTAATTTATGAAATGCACATACAAGCTCATTTGTCACTAAAATAAAAGAGAACAATTATATTATTTTTACATCTGAGGGACATCTAATTACATGTACTTCATTGGCTTCAGCTGATTGAAACCAAAAAGAAGCTGGAGGATAGCCTTGCCTCATTGGAGTTGTTCGAGGATTCCAAGAAAAAACTGAGCAAGGAAGCAGAGATGCTGAATCAGCAGTTGGAGGAGAAGTCTACCGCATACGAAAAGCTGGAGAAGACTAAGAATCGGCTACAACAGGAGCTCGACGATGTGCTTGTGAATCTGGACAACCAGCGACAGGTGGTCTCCACGTTAGAGAAGAAACAGAAGAAATTTGACCAGGTGAGAGGCTCCGACCTGTTATCACAGTAAGATTTCATTATTGTAATCTCACAATAAGTTTTTTTTTCTTATCATTGTGTCTTCTCTTTCAGTTGTTGGCTGAAGAAAAGAACATTTCTGCTCGGAATGCGGAAGAGCGAGATCGTGCAGAGGCCGAAGCTCGTGAGAAGGAGACCAAATCAATGGCACTAACTCGTGCTCTCGAAGAGGCATTGGAAGCGAAAGAAGAGCTGGACAAGGCAAATAGGCTGCTGCGGACAGAAATGGAGGATGCGATGAGTTGCAAAGACGATGTGGGAAGGAATGTGAGTAGTGTTTCTTTATTGTCTTTCTTTGGTACTGGATATTTCCTTTAGTATTTGATAACAATTTCCTTATTTGTTGATGTTTTGCCTACGTTAAGCCATTCATTGGCAAATGTTTGTTAAAAGACGCATTGCAGTACCAGATGTGGCCTATCCATCAAATGATTGTTTAACTATTGTTCGGTCTTTCCTGACACCTTTCAATTGACAGGTTCATGAGCTGGAGAAGCAAAAGCGTGCCTTGGAGGCCCAGGTGTCTGAAATGAAGACCCAGCTGGAGGAGTTTGAGGATGAATTGATGGCTACGGAGGACGCCAAGCTACGACTCGAAGTGAACCTTCAAGCGTTGAAGGCCCAGCATGAACGTGATCTGCAGGGACGTGATGATATTGGGGAAGAGAAACGTCGAGCTCTCTTTAAACAAGTATGGTCAGAACCTCTATGATCAAAACGAAAACGGTAGAGAAACAAGACAAGGGAGATAAATTTTTATCTCTTCCACATATAAATCTCCTTTGACTTGTATTCAACAGCTCAGGGAAATGGAGACCGAGTTGGAAGATGAACGTAAACAGAAATCGCAGGCTGTGTCTACCAAAAAGAAACTAGAAAACGACCTCAAGGACATGGAAAACCAAGTGGAAACCGCCACCAAAGGGCAAGAGGAAGCCGTGAAGCACCTGCGTAAAGTTCAGGTGCATTTATTAATTGTATTTCGCTAACTTTACAATAACAAATATGGTGAGAGATGAAATTTGCAAAAATTCCCCCAGGGCATTTATCTTAACCTACCTGGATAGAAGATTGAGAAATTGAAGGCATAAGCAATGTTGAAGTTTACCGTATCAATACATACCTGTGTCATTGAAATGACTTATTCCGAGCTGTTTAGCATGACTACTTGCATTTGGAACCTTTTGTTTGTTGGATCCTTTTGAAAAATCAGATGCTTCGTCCGTGGAGCAGGCCCAAGTATTTCTTGGAAATGTGTCACACGCGGTAACCTGTGATGACTAATTAATAACAGCACATTATATTTCTACGGAAGACTCAGGTTCACGTATAACTGGGTACACGTGCCTTGGAATTAAAACCACGTGGGATAACAGTGCCGTGTTTCAGTGCTTCACGCCCCCAGGAAGCACGGCTCTCATGACGCTTCTTCAGAAGACCTTTCATAATAGACCGTATTGACCCCCCCCCTGAACGTGTCACATTTCAGGTGCAGCAAAAGGAGTTGCAGCGTGAACTCGATGAAGTGAGGACTTCCCGTGATGAGGCCATGACTCAGGCAAAGGAGAATGAGCGGAAGATAAAGAATCAAGATGCCGTCACTTTGCAGCTTCAGACCGTAAGCATAACTAAACCACAACTTGGTCTTGATGTGGATTTTTTTTAACCCACCTTGTTGTGATTGTTGTCCTCCTGAAGGATTCTAACTGGCCGATTGTGGAATCCTATTCGACTTCAGACAGAGTTTAACGTTTATATGATTTGATTATAAAATCCTACAAAAAAACCCTATCGACACTGATAAAACTGATGTCCACACAAGTCCTTCCTTGTGAAACAATTTATTTCCTAATTATACACCATACACGTCTCACCCTTGTGAAATGAACTTAAGAATCACCATTTGATTGCAATATTATTTGGTTCTATTTCATTTATTCTTACTTTAGTTAACAGTTAGACCAACCCGATTCAATTCACTTCTACATTACATCAGAGAGTTTTATTCTAACTTGGTACTTGGTCAGTTCCAAGGAGTACAAGCCACTGAGAAACTATACTTCCTCACGTGCTTGTACTCCAAACTTTTAGATTTCAAAGCATTTTATACTTCCATGAGAGAGAGGTTGGGGGATATTCACCCAGACTGTAGACGTGTCCTTTAGACGAAAAGACACTTCGTACATTTTCTAAGCAAAGGTTCATTTATCAGCTCGGTCACTCTGCTCCAGAACAACACATTTCTTATCATTTAGGGCAAAAGTCTTTTGGCCAGAAATGACAGCCAAATCAACTTGCAGCATAAAAGTTACATTTCTGAAACTCCATTTGTTGCAATTTAAAATACATTAATATAAATTTTTCCCCCACAGTCTCTTCATAAATTCCTGTAAAAAGGTTGCTCATTTGCTAAATTTTGAAAGCAGTATTATTTTATTACGAATATGTTTTTGAAATTAGCCTTTCTGAATACGTTTTGAAATTGAAATTCAGAAATATAATCATTCCATGGCCAGAAAATGATGTTCCACCAAGCATTGGATTCGTGTTTCCGATCCATGTCCTTTCTTACTGCATCCCTATGCAAGTGTTGTCCTTTATAAGACCTTCTCCTTGATGCGATTAACGTTGCACTCTTATATGAACATTGATAATTTTATAAACAAACGGCACAATGAAACTGAAGGATTTTAGATCGATGAATACATTGTGTCCGACAGAATGGTCCAGAAGTAGCACACTTACCGTTTGAACTTTAGATGTATGGTCTCGATGCGATTCTCGACGCAACGATAAACTGTTGGATCGGTGCTTCACATGCACGGCGTTAAGTTGGGTGACTCCTCTGCTAGCATTAATTGCTAGTGGATGTTAAATATCCCCTGACGTCTTTCGATGACAAGTCGGTTGTGATATCGCCGGCACCATAAATTCCAAATTCCTGTTCTGACTTGGACTGAAGAGCACATGGGTACCACCGGGTGTATTTGTCCTGGGAAACAACAGCACGTCACCCTAGCAATCTGTGAGGCGTTGCGACGGACGATGATTATTACACAGTTTATTAATAGCAAAGCCTTCTGAAAGAGAAAAGCTTTATCACAAATTTTATTTTTTCCTGTTATTGACTTTGTGGAAGAGAAGAGAAGACAAAGAAGTATGTTCGTTTTTTAAAATATGGATTGTTTTCTGGATTTCGTGAAACTTTTATAATCTTTTCATCATCAGTGCACAGGCACACATATCATCCTCCAGGATTGTTTTTCTTTCTTTCTTCCCGTCTTTAACTTCCTGACTTACCTTAGCTTTTTTGGTTCTTTCTCAATTTGCTGTAGAAATAATTTATAGCTTGTAAAGGAAGGGTTGAGTGAGCACTTCTGCCTCAGCTTACCTCCATCTCCCTTAGTATTGTCTTCTTCTTCTTCTTCTTCTGCTTCTTCTCGTATGCAGCACATGATTGTGAGTAGCATTATTTTCTGGGGGTGGAGCTGTGCCGCTGATGCAGTGCCCCATAGGTTTAAGCAAGAATTTGTGATTTGTTCAGTGTCAGCGATAGTTCGCCTTCTTTTCGTGAAGGACACCAGAGGGATCATTAGCGTCCACCTCGTAGTGCATGCAAACGGGACGCCCAGTTTAACATCCATCCGAGGGAAGGCACACACACTGACTGATCCCTCGCCCTTCCTTCGGGACACCAGGATGACAGTTTATAGTTTGTTCGGGATTAGAATCCAGGCTACACAGCTCAGACGGCAGTGCCCATACCTTTAGGCTGTCCTACCAGCCTGGTACTTCCCTCAGGTAATTGCTCGTTGAGTCTCATCCCTGAGAGTTACCAAAACAGTTCAAAAAAAGACCACACACAAGCGGTCACAAAAGATGATTTATTAACTTGATGCATTCGTCAAGGAGCAATGTCGTTAATCATGCAAAAAGTGTCCAAGATTTGGCAATATGGCAGCCATTCAAAAAAATTGGGCACAAAGCTGTATCCAGAATTCATGACAGATTGATGGGAGATGGAAAACCCCTCGGACCAGGTACGGACGCTCTGCATTGTACCTTATTTGCATGCAAATTAAATTATTTTATGTTTTTGCTCGTTCTGTTCTTTGTGGAAGCTCCATTCTCAGAAGAAACTCATCTCCCATGCAATTACAAACCATTGCCTTAATTACGCCTTCTGAGCTACCACTTGTATGTCACATGCACTCTCTTCCATCCTCCACACGTTTTTGATGAAATCACAGTGGGCTTACATTTTCTTCACACCTAAACCTACCAGGATTTGGCTACAGCTGAGCGTCAACGGAAACAAGCGGAGCAAGAACGCGATGAGCTAGCCGAGGAGATGTTGAGCAATGCCACCAGCAAGTGAGCATCTAGTCCACAAATGCACGTGTACTCTGCTCTGACTGAATGGTTGATTTACTTGTTTGGGTTTAACTACTGTTAATTAAATTATAGTAAAACAACACAACACTTCGATGATACTACAATATAAAATTTATCCGATATAAGTCCTTGGACGATTATAGTGAAGAGCATACATATCTTCCCACATGTGTGTGCAGGTCAGCCACGTTGGAGGAGAAGCGGCAGCTGGAGTCTCGCATCTCCCTACTCGAAGAAGAACTGGAGGAAGAACAAAGTGCCAGTGATCTTCTCAATGATCGTATCCGCAAGGCCATGAGCCAAGTATGCATTTGTTGCATCACACATGACCATGATTTGCATAACTGCATCATTGTTGTCCTGTCACCTTCAGCCTTCACATGCATCCCAATCAGGAAATATGAGGGGTGTTCGAATGGGGTTTTGTTGGTGCACAAGAGTCATGGTCTTTTGCTAATTGTAAACTTGGATGTATGCCATTGGTTTCATTAACTTCATACATTGTTGTTTCAGAATGTAATAGGAAGACATTTGTTACATCATACAATTATGGATTGTAGCATAATTGAGCATCAAGGTGTCATCAAATTATTATGCAATGATGGTGTGGTTCCAAAGAAATCTTCATTCAAGGTTGTTGTGTATGGTGACGATGGATCTTCATATTGTACAGTAGCGAAAGGAGGTGGCTGACTTTAAGCATGGATGTGAGTCCCCTTGAAGATGACCCCAGGTCGGAATGGCTGGCGGATGCGACCGATCCACAAAGTATTGGTCCAAGTCGAAGCATTAATCATGGCGGAACATCATGTAAAGGGTACCAAAATATCTACAGAACGCAGAATTGCTCAAGGCAGAAATTTCACCGTTATCCATAAACATTTGGGCTCGTACAAAGTCTCAGCAAGATGGCTATCCCAAAACCTTAGTGCTCAAAGTCCACAACATCGTCTGGATTTCTCTCGCAAGCTTCCAAAATTTTCAATGCAGATCCCTATGACTTTATCAACTCTTTTAACTAGTTATGAAACTTGGCTTCACTGCTGAGGTCATGGAATCCATGGAATGTAAACACAAAGGATCACCAGTACGTTGTAAATCTAGCACCCAGTACTGAACCGACAAGATAATGGTCTCGATATTCTGACGGGATCCTGCTGATTGACTGAAAATCTGTCTTATAAAACTACAAGCATAGGGGGAGTATTATGCCAGCCTCATGCAAGATTTTCACCAGGCTATCAAGGACAAACACCAAGGGACGTTGACCAAATGTGTATCCCTCCTGTACTCAACGCACTTGTGCACAAGTCCATCTTTTGCAGACTGCCATTCGTGATTATGCCTTCAAGCAACAGGATCACCTCTCTCCCCATTACTGTTCAGCCCAGACCTGTCTCGCACCCCCCCCCCACAACATTTAAAGTCTCACTTGCTTGGCTGCCATTTTTCTAATGACAAGGAACTGTCTGAAGCAATTGAGACACAACTGAGACATAACATAACATAAAGAGACATAGCATGCATGGCATGAAGAGGCCATGCGTTTGAAAACTTTTGTTTTACTGGCATAGACAGTTTGAAGTGCAAATGGAGCTCATGGATTGATGTCAGAGTCACTATACTGAACACAATATAAAATGTTGCCCTTTCATTCTGATAACTTTTGAGTGCCCCTCACAGGTGTGACCCAAATGATGTTCTTAAATTCAAAATCAGTGTTTGGATTATTTTATGCTCCTCCTTTAACATCAACATCCTCTAACTGATGCGGCAAACTTGTCTCATTAGCAATCTGAATGAATGTAATGGAAATAGCAAAGTATTAATGTGAAAGAAAAATTAATTTGAAGTTGCATATTTTGTCATATTTTGCAAATTTAAATGGCCTTGTTAGACAATTGTCAGTGTTGTAATAAAATGCATTGTCATTGATTTTTATGCCTCCATTGATGAAGTTGCCGGAGGCATTATGTTTTCAGGTTGTCCGTCCGGCTGTCCCTGCATCTGTGATTGGTTTTCGTTACCACGATAACTTAAGAACAGCTGAAGGAATCTTAGTCAAACTTGGCATAAGTATGTATAATGATGTAAAAAATGAACCAATTAGATTATGGGGTCAAGAGGTCAAAGGTCAGAGGTGATGTCAGGTAAAAATGTGATATGCGAGAACATCTGAAAGGATTTAAATCAAACTTGATACAAGTATGTATTATGATGTAACAATGTGGGTGGAGGCATATCGGTCGAAGAGAGCCGCTCTAGTTGTTTCATTTTATTTTTTTATATACATGATCAAGGCTCATGGAAGAGCTTGCATGCTGTCAGACGTAACGATACACAATAACAACTTGTGTTGATGTAGTTAGTTGTATACTGTGAGGATGCGACCCATAAACAAAAACAGTGCTGCATGTGTAGCCCTTGCTGGTGAATAGCTTGAGAATGATCAAGATCCCGCACGGTTGTACTGTGACAGGTGGAGCAGGTTACTGCAGAACTGACCAGTGAACGGAGCAGCGCGCACCGTTCGGAGAGCTCCCGACAGCAGCTTGAGCGGCAAAACAAAGACCTGGCGGCAAAGTTGCAGGAGCTTGAGACCTCATTCAAGGCCAAGGCCAAAACAAACCAACTGGCCTTTGAGGCAAAGATTTCTCAGTTTGAGGAACAGCTGGAACAGGAAGCAAAGTAAGGGAAATATTCATCTCCTTCTTCTTCTCTTCCTCTTCCCTTTAAAAGGGGTGAGGTCCAATGGTACCAAACCTTGCTTTGACCATGATATTCCTCCACTTCCCCCTGTCCTCAGCCAACTCTCTCCACTCTCAAACCACCCCCACCCTACTGATATCCCTCCTCGCACAATCATCCCGTCTCAACCGTGGTCTGATATATATATATGTGTATGTATATATATATATATATATATATATGTATATATATATATATATATATATATATATATATATATATATATATATATATATATATATAAAACACCTGAATACACCTAATATTCCACAACAGCCATCGGCCAAATTTCCATCTGCCGTATCTTACAGTACTTGCCCCATTTATTAAATGTGTCGATTTAGTTAAACGTATGACGAGTTCAATTCCCAAACATGACAAAGGGCATTTCCACATTTTGTGAGTTACTAGCAACTAATTAGGTATGTCCAATGGTCGTTGGATGTATGTAAGCAATCTATTTTCCTTCACAATGCCATACACACCACATCATTGCTCATAACCACAAGGAAATTGTGCTCTCGGGGTTTATGCAAAGTGGATGACAAGTATCTTGAAGGTATCACCAGGACCTTTAATCCACCTGAGGGGATCCTTTGAAAGACCAGGTTGGCAGGAATTGAGGTTTGGCTTTTCAGAGCTTAAGCATAATACCTTTGTGCCCTGCAGCACTCTGTGCCACTGATGCAGTGCCCTCCTGTGGCTTGGAGTTATGTGTAACTTGTTCAGGGTGCTGGAGATTGCTCGCCAACTCTTCACGAAGGACACCTTTTTTAACATCCACCAACTAATGCTGGTAGAAGGGACACCCAGTTAGAATGTCCATCTGAGGGACAGCACACACATTGATCCATCGCCTTGCACACGGAACACAAGCACGACAGTTTCGAGCTGGGTCAGGGATCAAACTCAGGCTAAACAGCTCAGAGGCAAGTGCATACTGCTCTGCCATCCTGCCAGCCCCTGCTATTTATCTGTTGTGACTGGTGAGAGGCTCAGTAAAAAAAATTTCCCACCTTTTGGACATTCTATCCATTTTCAGTCTCCATGGACACTATAATTGATTGGTAAGCAGAACCCTGAAAATTTAGGATCTATGGATTGCACAGCCTGGCACACCAATACAACCTTATTGCTTTCTTGCCTGCTTCTTCCTCCTCTCATTAATATCAGCAAAATGGTATGTTGCTGTACTATTGAAGGTTTTATCATCTTACGAATAATGTAACTATAAGCAACATTTTTATATCAAACCCAAGATCAGATGAGTAAATTAATGGCATTGCGTGTTTTGGCTTAAAATGCAGCACATCATCAGGCTGAGCGACTCGATCGTTGTTGGCTCTGGAATCTGAAATATGCAGCAGGCTAAATTGTAAGCTGTGGTCGATTGAAGAACACCTCTTCACTTTGTAAATTGTTGTGTGCTTGCCAGAGATCGAGCCACACTCAGCAAGAAGTTACGTTCCTCTGATAAGAGACTGAAGGACATGGTGCTGCAGGTGGAGGATGAAAGGCGCCAGGCTCAACAGCACAAGGAGCAGGTATTGAGTCTTATAGTGGTCGGTCTTGTCATCTCTCAGTGTAGCATTGCTTTGTTAGTTCTTGGTTGTTCAAAGTAGTGAAAATAGCACCTCCATGACAGTGGCAGGTTTTGCTGTTGAAAAACTTGACTGACTATTTTATGGTAAAATATTAGGTGCAATTTATTTATAATTTATCCATAATTATCTTTAACCCCTTCGCTGAGGCTATGTCTGTGATGTATACCTAGCCCCTTATAGATTAGGGCTGGCAGGATGGCTTAGAGGTATGCACACTTGCCTCAAAACTGTTTAGCCTGGGTTTGAATCCCAACTCAGCTATAAACTGTCACCGTGGTGTTCCACATGCAGGGTGCTTCATCAATGTATGTGCTGTCCCTCTGATGGGCGTTAAACTGGGCATCCCATCTGCTGGTATTTGTTGGTGGACGTTAAAGATCCTACAAATTCCTTTAAGAAGAGTAGGCGAGTTATCGCTGGCACGCTGAACAAATTACAAATTCCTGCCCTGACTTCCTGAGTTGGAGTGGTGACACGTCCAGCATTGAAATCTTCGCCATATAAACAATTTCAGCAGCACTGACGCTCTGTGTCGAGCATGGTTCATGATCTGCTAGATTGACAATTATCCTGGAAACATGCACTGTTCACACAGAAAAGTTAGTTGAGAGTAAATGCAAAGTTCTGAGAGCTGAGGTGTGTGTAAATGTAAGTTAGTACAGTGCTGTCAGAAAGTATTCACACCCCTTGACTTTTGTCACATTTTGTTGTGTTCCAGCATGAATTTAAAATGGATTAATTTTTTTTTTGTTTTGTCACCGATCTACACAAAATAACCCATAATAACAAAGTGTAAAAAAATTTTGTTTTTTACAATCAATACAAATGTAAAATCTTTTTACAAGTCCTGCGTCAATATGTATTGAACCCGTTTGCTATGACACTCCAAAATGAGCTCAGGTGCATCCAATTTCCTTTGATCATCCTTGAGATGTCTCTACAACTTGATTGGAGTCTACCTGTGGTCAATTTAATTCGTTGGACATGATCTAGAAAGAAACGCACCTTTCTATATCAGGTCCCACAGATGAGTGCGTGTCAGAGCAGAAACTCCACCATGAAGTCCAAGAAACTGTCTGTAGAACTCCAAGATACAATTGTTAGGAGGCATAGATCTGGGGAAGGGTATAACACTTTCTAGAGTGTTTAAAGTTCTCAAGAGCACAGAGAGCTCCATCATTAGGAAATGGAAAGAATATGGAACTACCCAGACTCTTCCGAGAGCTGGCCGTCCAACCAAACTGAGCACCTGGGCACAAACGACCTTGGTCAGGGAGGTGACCCAATAACCCAATGACCACTCTGACAGTACTACAGAGTTCCTTGGCTGAGATGGGAGAACCTGCCAGAAGGACAACAATCTCTGCAGCACTTCATAAATCTAGGCTTTGTGGGGAGTGGCCAAACGGAAGCCACTCCTGAGAATAAGGCACATGACGGCACACCTGGAGTTTGAAAAAGGCACATGAAAGACTCTTGAGAGCACAAGGCAAAATATTCTGTGATCTGATGAGATGGAAATTGAACTCTTTGGCCTGAATGCAAAGTGCTGCATCTGACGAAAAAGAAGCACAGCTCACCACCCAACTAACACCATCCCGACTGAAGCATGGTGGTGGCAGCATCATTGCTATGGGGATGCTTTTCAGCGGCAGGGACTGGGAGACTTGTAAGGATAGAGGGAACAGTGAATGGAGCCAAATGCAGGTAAATCCTTGTGGAGAACCTACTTCAGAGTGCAAAAAACCATAGACTGTGGTGAAGATTTTCATTCCAACAGGACAATGACCTCAGGCATACAGCCAAAGCAACACTGGAATGGTTTCAGAACAAGAACGTGAAAGTCCTCGAGTGGCCCAGCCAAAGCCCAGACTTGAATTCCATAAAGAATTTGTGGAAAGACTTGAAGATTGTTGTTCATCGACGCTCCCCATCCATCTTGACAGAGCTTGAGCTAATCTGCAAGGAAGAATGGGAGAAAATCCCCAAATACAGATGTGCAAAGCTGATACAGACATACCCAAGAAGACTCGAAGCTGTAATCGCTGCTAAAGGCGCTTCTACGAAGTAATGACTCGGGGGGGGGGGGGGGCTTCAATACTTATTGACACAAGACATTCCAGCTTTTCATTTTTAATTAATTTGTAAATATTTCTAAAAACATGTTTTCACTTTGTCATTATGGGTTATTTTGTGTGTATTGGTGACAATTTTTTTTTTTAATCCATTTTAAATTTATATTAGGATGTAACAAAACAAAATGTAACAAAAGTCAAGGGGTGTGAATACTTTCTGAAGGCACTGTACATCAAAGCTTCTGACTTTTTTTATTTGCATGAACTCAACAGGATGTTGATCAAGGTACACTAACAGCCATGAGAAGCAAGGAGAAGCTGAAGTTTCTGATGTTAACCCTTCGTCAGAGCACAAATGTCGTCTCACTGTTGGCAACCCTGTTTCATCACCACCTCAATGTTTTTGTGGTTAGTTACTCTTGAAAATTCCTGATGGATGTCCAAATGGTCGTGTTTTAGGCAGACAAGGGAAATGCTCGCCTGAAGCAAATGAAGCGACAACTCGAGGAGATGGAAGAAGAGGCGAGCCGTGCCAATGCTGGACGGCGCAAGCTGCAGCGGGAGCTGGAGGAAGCCACCGAGGCAAACGACACCATGGGTCGTGAATTGAGCTCTCTAAAAAGCAAGATGAGGTGAGCACACCCCCTTTAACATTCCATTCTGAAGCTAGTTTTTTTTACCATGATGGATAATGACAGATTTGTGGTGCACATTCCCAAATCTGTGGCTTTGCTTTGAAACAGAATTTCTCAAGTGGCCTTTTGTTGTGCATGTAGCAAACAATTACATGTAAACTGTAATTGTTTGCGATGCTTCTTTGAATTTCGTTTGCAGCACCTGGCTATGGGTGGCTTTATTTGCTGGGGGCACAGCTGTGCCGCTGATGCAGTGCACCCTGTAGGATAGAAGAATAATTTGTAATTGTTGAGAGTGCCTTCACCTTCTCTTTGCGAAGGATGCCGTGGGATCTTTATTGTCTATTAAGTAATACTGCCAGATGGAACACAGTTTAACGTCCATCTGAAGCACACACATTGATGAATCGCCGTTTGCTATGTTCGTTAATATTGATAACCCAACAAATTTGTATTGATAACCGAAGAGCTTTTCAAAATCACAATGGTTTTTCAAACTTATCCTGGATGGTTGTTTACACTCGTAATTAAGCTCGTACGTCCAGGTAGTGGACAAGAAAAATGGAAACACCAATGTAAGGCCTCTTAATGGGGCACTGGGCCACCACGTTCGGCCTGTACGTGTCGTGGGATAGAGTCCACCAGCATCTGGAATGCTGCAGGAGGGATGCGGCACCATTCTTCCATGAGAAAGTCAATCAACTCACACCTGTTTGATGGAGGTGGAAAATGCTGTGTCAGGCATCGTTTCAGAATATCCAATAATTGCTTGATTGGGTTCAGATCTGGTGACTGAGAAGGCCATAACAAATTGATGACATCAGTATCATGCTCATCAAACCATTGGGTGACCACACGTGCTCTGTGGATGGGGGCATTGGGTGGGTCTCTTCTTGCAACCATGCGAGCCATAATTAAAGGCAAACAGACTTGTGCAGAATTTTTATGCCTCCGCTGACGAAGTCGCCAGAGACATTAAGTTTTCGGGTTGTCTGTCCGTCCGTACTTCCCCATCTCCTTATCTCCGTACATGCTAGTTTTCTGTTTTCTCTGCAACTGCTTATCTGATTTACACAAATTTTTCATCATAGGTGCAACTACTCATGTGGAATGTTTTCATGATAATTATGATGCTTCAGGTCATGTGATGTGGCAGCCAGGTTGGAAAAAAGGAAAAACTTTGGACCTCTGTATCTCAGAAACTGCTCCATGGAAAAAAAGTTAAACTTGGCACATGTCAAGTACTCCCCATGGGAAATTTAGTATGATTTTTTTTGATGATGTCATTGGTGCCTTCGTTGCGACGTCATAATTGCATACGTCAAACGCTTTATCCGATGAGTTTGAAAATGTTTGAGGGTCATCTAAGTCTAAATTGTATGGGGGGCGGGGGGGAAATTGATGACATCATCGGTCACGTGGTTCGGCAGCCAGATTTTTTTTAATGTGACAGAGGCATATCTGTCAACATCGTGATGTTGAAGAGTGCCCTTCGAGTTATACATGACCCAAAGCCGACTGGGATGTTATTTGCTTAGTTAACAAATGGGCCACACCTGTGTGGAAGCCGTTGCTTGGTGTCACTTATTTACCCAGGTATTTCCATTTTTTGTCCACCACCTGTATAATCACGACAACCAAATTTGTATTACTTCTTCAAGGTATTCTCTCCGTCTCCGGATGCACATTTCCCCCCGTCGGATTTTAGGATGTTTACATGGCCACTGCTCCGTGCAAATTTTCATCATGTGACCTATTGTTATTATTATTACCTCTGCCACTGAAGGTGGACAGAGGTCATGTTTTCACACTTTGTCTGTTGGCTGCTCTTAGAGCACCCTTATTCTGGACATTTCCATCTGTCTGTTTGTCTGCGAAACTTTGATCAAGCCTCGGGGATAAACCACTCAACCAATTCCAATGAAATTTGGTAGGTAGGACCAATATTTCTGGGAATCGTGTGCTTTCAAATATGGGACCCCGAGCCCTAGCAACGGCCCTTTAAAGTTGTCAAAAAATCAAAAAAAAATCGAAAAATCGAAGCTTAGAGTTCTGTGCGCAATCTATCTAACTCCCTTCATGCCAATTTTCAGCCCTAATAAAAAATATTTGTAGGAGGAGATAGATTTTTGGGCGAGTACATGTCGAACATTTCAGAAACTGTGAATTGCGAATATCTCTATACTAAGAGAAAGAGTCTGATTTTGATGAAACTTGGGTGAAATGTGTACAATGTGGCGAGCATGTACACAAAAATGAATGGTTGCTATGCACACCTCCGTTGCTTAGCAACAGCTAAAATACTTTATCGTACATCGTACACTTATTGTGGACTGCACAAAAAAAAATCAATACCTCCGAAACTGGACCTCCGAGGGACCTGTTTTTTTGTGCCCAAGGAGAATGTCTTACAGCATCATATAACAAAATAAAATCTTTAGCGGATAGATAAATGGAATTACCGGGGCTGCCATTTATTAGAGTCTCTTTGGAAACATGCCTGAAATTTCACAAGGCGGGTTTCTGGGCGCAAACTAAGAGGGCTGTGATGATCATATTTATTGTGCTAAATTGATTGATAGCATGTACATGAATATCGGCGAGTCGCGTCGGCCAGCTTTCCATCTAGAGCAAGCAGCCATGTCACCTACCGGCTTTGTCTGTTTGTTGGGTCGTCGATCTAATCGAAAAAAACAAAAATTAAAAATTTTTTTTTGAGATTTGTTCTTCCCTTATTCTCAGTATTTAAAATGGCGATTTCAGTTAATACAATGGCGATTTCGATGAAACTTGGTTGGTAGGTTCATACCATGACCTAGTTGTGTGCAAATGAGAACCGTTGCTATGGACACCACTGTTGCCTCGCAACGGGACTTTGAAATTTTAGAAAAATCATAAAAAAATTTTTTCAAAAATCGGGCCACGAGCGACTGTGGGCAGTATTCAGCCATATTGTCAAAAATTTCCAGCCGGATCCTATGAAAACTGTCGGAGAAGATACACTTTGAATGAACCCTGGTCAAAAACAATAAAAAAACGAAGTTCGTTGCATCTCAAAGACTGAGTCAGATATACATGAAACTGGTATGGTAGGTTCATGGTATATCCCAGTTATGTGAGAGAAAGAACCGTTGCTATGGACCCCTCCGTTGCCTAGCAACGGCCGAAAAACCTCAATGTGGGGGTATTTTAACGAAAAAACAATCTGCAGCATTAACCCTTGAAGCTAGAATCATGAATTTTCTTGTGCTTAATCCTCAAGTCATTCCCCATCGAACGGGCCCATTGCGTCAGGTTCTATTGGGTAGTCGACTACCCATGTCTGCCTACCGGCTTGTTCGTCTGTCTGTCCCTCTGTTTGGTCCCGTGCTCCGTTAATACAATGGCGATTTCGATGAAACTTGGTTGGTAGGTTCATACCATGACCGAGTTGTGTGCAAATGAGAACCGTTGCTATGGACACTACCGTTACCTAGCAACGGGACTTTGAAATTTTTTGAAAAATCATAAAAATTATTTTTTTCAAAAATCGGGCCACGAGCGACTGTTGGCAGTACATTCAGCCATATTGTCAAAAATTTCCAGCCGGATCCTATGAAAACTGTCGGAGAAGATAGACTTTAAATGAACTCTGGTCGAAAACAATAAAAAATGAAGTTCGTTATATCTCAGAGACTGTGAGTTAGATATACATGAAACTGGTATGGTAGGTTCATGGTATGTCCTAGTTATGCGAGAGAAAGAACCGTTGCTGTGGACCCCTCTGTTGCCTAGCAACGGCTGAAAAACCTCAATGTGGGGGTATTTTAACGAAAAAACAATCTGCAGCATTAACCCTTGAAGCTTGAATCATGAATTTTCTTGTGCTTAATCCTCAAGTCATTCCCCATCGAACGGGCCCATCACGTCAGGTTCTATTGGGTAGTCGACTACCCATGTCCGCCTACCGACTTGTTTGCCTGTCTGTTTATCTGTGAGCAGGATATCTCAAAGTTACAGATTCGGATGAAATTTAGTGGAGAGGTTGGGTGTCTGGCAAGAACAAATTAATTCGATTTTGGTGAGGATCGGGACACTCAAATTTTTAAAGTGATTCTTCACCATTGAGAGATGGGGCTAAAAAGGATCCGCAGCATGATATCTCAAAAGGTTGTGAACGGATTTGGATGTAACTTGGAGGACAGCTTGGGAATGTTGCAACGACAAATTGGTTCGATTTCGGTGAAGATCTGGATGCGAATATGAATTAAAAAATTTTCATGAAGTGATTCTTCACCATTAAGAGGTGGTGGGATCAAAAACAATACATAACATGATATCTCAAAAGGTTGTGGACGAGTTTTGACAAAACTAGGTGGATGAGTTGGTTCGGTGACGAGATCAAGTGGATTCAATTTTGGTTCAGGTCCGGATGCAGATCCGGCCTATCGGTGGGATACAAAACGTAAACTGTTCAGTCTGGCGGAGGTATGTGTGCCACCGAATGCCATTATAGTTTAATTTGTTGCAATTTTTTTATATTTTCTTCAAGGGTCTATAGGTTCATGGAGGAGCTGAACTACAAAGGGTAGCATTTTCACAAACTACCTGAAGGTATCTGGGGTGGACGTACACAGGAAGGAGAGGAGGCATAACATAAAAACGAGCAACAATGGCCCATAGAGGAAGGGAATGGGAAAGAATCCGTGTGTGTAGAAGAGATCATGAATTGGCACATTCGGTAGTGATGGGCAGTACATTTGAAAGAGGTGATGCCATACTATTAAACAAATATAGGGAGAGTATTCCACAATCGGGAGAATAAGAGAACGAATAAACGCAGGCAGACAATTAACGTGGGCTTTGGGAGGGTGAGCAGGTGAGGGGTTCTTTAGGAAAGCGTGAAACCTGGAGTGGCTTGTGGGAGGTGAGGGGGGGGTGGAGTGATAGGAGATGGCAGGAGGAGCAAAACTAGGAGATGCAAGCTTTTAAAAAATAGCCCATCAACCCATCGCCAGTGGGAGAGTAACAGTCCCTGGGACACTCTTGCCTTGTGATTCCGATGATGCAGAAGGCCTTGTTTTCAACCACCTCAAGAGGAGCAAGGTGGGAAGCAGGAGAATCAGGCCAGAGTGGGAAACCCTGCTCCATGGTTCCCCATAAGACAGCCTTGTACAATGGGATGAGCTCATTGTGGCTCAGGAACGTCTTGGCTCCATTGGAGAATACCTCGACAACGACTAGCCTTTCATGGTAGTTTGGTAATATGATCCTCCCTTGAAAGGTTATGGCAAGTAGTGAAGTTGAGGAATTCCAGGGAATGCACCTCCCCCAGTCTTTCCAGAGAAGTGGATTTCATTTCACAGTATTATCAGCGTTATGTTTTCATTGTTGTGTTCTAATTTTAGAGAGTTTTCATGATGAGTACTCTTACATGCTTACAGTAATTAATTATATCTCAACATCTTGTTTGT
>NC_140975.1:31051863-31116863 GCF_056783735.1 Eptatretus burgeri | reverse complement strand
GATCAGGTGTGATGATGATTCGTGGGAAGCACAAATGTTGTTAATGTAAGATTTTGTGCTTGAGCGATTAACACTTGCACTTCCTCTCTCTGCCCTTTTCACTTCCTATAATTTGCTATCTATCTGCCCTATAATTTGCCCTTGGTCAGCTTCCATCAGCTTGGAAATCTGCCAACGTAACTGCATTACATAACAAGAATGTAAAAACCGATCCCCTTAACGACAGACCTATCAGCTTCCTTCCAATCATCAGAAAGTTCATGGAATCCATCATGGCAGTTGATATGAAATCCTTCTTTTTCTACAACAGCCTCATCTCGGATCATCAATTTGGATTCAGACCAGGTCTCCCCACATTGGACATACTGCTTCGACTCTCCCAACAATGGTCAGAGGCCCTCAATGTCATACTTGAGTTCAAGACAGTCTCTGATATCTCGTGCTTTTGATTCAGTCTGGCAACCTGTCCTGCTCTCCAAATTCTCTGGCCATGGCATCCAAGGCCAACTCCACATATGGCTTGCTGACTTCCTCTACTCTTGTAGCCAATGTGTGGCACTCAACGGAATCCTTTCATCTCCTCGCCCTGTCATGGCTGGAGTGCCTCAAGGCAGTGTTCTGGGTCCAGTCCTACTCTTGATCTTCATCAATGATCTCTCTGACTCTCTGGAAAATACTCTTTATCCATTTGCTGATGACTCCACCCTCCACCGTGACTTCTCTCATCCTTCTGACAGACAGGCAGCAGCCTCTTTCATCTCTTCAGATCTTGACAAAAACACAAACTGGTCAAACACTTGAGATATGTCTTTCAATCCCGAGAGATCCGACACACTCTCTATCTCTCTCCGAAACGACCGCATTGCAAATGTTTCCATCTACTTTCTCAACAATCCTCTCAAAGAAGTTCAGTCACTCAAACTCTAGGGTCTCACTGTCAGCCATGATCTCTTGGGCAAACAACATTTCAAAGTTGGCCTCCAAAGCCAGCTGCTAACGGGGAATCCTCCGTCGTGCAAAGTCCTTATTTGGCACACCGGAACTTCCACCAACCTTCAAGAGCTTCATCCACAGCTCGATGGTGGTACTGCTCTCCCCTCTAGGCTGCGTCCCCTGCCTCACATCTTGCCCAGCTTGATGCCATGGAAACCAAGGCTTTCAATATCATTGGAATCTTTCGTGATGAAGCGGAGTCTATGGGCCTTTGACTTCGTCATTGCCGACAGATCGGTGGTCTCTCTGTCTTGTTCTGCCTCCTTTCTGGGCTTACACCCTTTTCACTCTCCTTGCTTTGTCCACCCCCCGCCCCCCACAGGTATCTGCAGGACGCACCTGTAAAACGTTTTATCCCCTTCTCGTGAAACCACACAAATCCAGGATCACTGCTCACTTCCACTCATTCGTTCCTCTTTTTTTTACTGAACCAACTTCCACGTTCTCTTCAATTTCATTCTTCCCTTGAAGTCTTCAAGGCAGCTGTTCACCAACATCTCAGGTCATCCCCCATCCAAAACCATGATCTTTTCTACACCCGTTAAACCACCATACCTCCTCCCCCCCCCCATTTTCCAGAATCTGTTTTTGTTTATTTCTGTATCCATCTTGTCTAGCAATGCCACGGTTGGTACTTGGATAACCTCGATTAGAGGTATGCAAGTAGGGTGAATATACCGATTCTGGCTCACTTTTCCCCATGTAAATGAATGGGGGATTTTCAGCGATTCATTTTTTTTTTCCCCTAAAAAGTAAACCCCCTTTTTATCCCAAGGTATATTTATTTGTCTCCCCTTTTTACCTAGGGACACTTTTTTTCAAATAACCAATGCAATAAGATAAAGATTTGTTCAAGTAGTAAAGTAGTAATGTGATTTGTTAAAGGTGATTCTAAAGAAATATTTGAAACATGTAAGCCAAGGGACATTCTTTTTCAAATAACCAATGCATATTGTTGAGCTCACTCATTGAACCGATAAAGATTTGTTCATTCTCAAATTCTTTCAATAGTTTAATTTTCTTTGTACAATAATCCCCATCTAAAATATTTAAAAATAAAACATTTGAATCTTTATATTTATTAAGATACCCCTTTTGTGCCATGACGAAATGATAAACTTCTCTTAATGCTCTTGTTTGACCACCTCCTGAGCCACATATCATTTTGAGATTATAGTAAATTGTTCTTTCATTGTTCACTTGATAAACATCAAAGTTTTCAGTCCATTCAAGGATATTAATTTTTTTCTTTAAATCATCTAACTTACTAGTTTTTAAATTGATTCGCTTATTTGTTTTATTTACCTTTGTTTTCGTTATTTTTTCAATAAGACTTATTTGATATTTTTCACATTTATTATGTTTTCCATTTATATACCAAGACTGAGATTTTCTCCACTCTTTAGTTTGATTAATACTTGGTTTGACCATTTATATATTGTGAAAAAACATGGCGTTAGCCCTTAAAAAACCCTAACCCATCTTCCCATCGTTAAAACACAATCTATTCTATACACTCTATCATACAATATCCATATGGAACACAATCTATTCCATTATCTAAAATAAATCTCTTTTCATCAAAGGCTCCTAATGCCTTTTTATTTACTTCTTCACTATATATGTTATGTTTAGAACTTCTTATTGTATTCTTTTTTCTTATTCAACAAACAATTATAATAATTTCTAAAAGTTATTGATTTCTTCATTACATATTTCTTTATTCCC
The DNA here is from genome assembly GCF_056783735.1 of Eptatretus burgeri. Classification (NCBI taxonomy): domain Eukaryota; kingdom Metazoa; phylum Chordata; class Myxini; order Myxiniformes; family Myxinidae; genus Eptatretus; species Eptatretus burgeri. The sequence goes on along the minus strand of NC_140975.1, from coordinate 31,114,142 downwards.
TTTAACCTCTTATCAATCTGATCACCATACTTATAAGCATATGCCTTTGCTCTCAATCCAATAAACTCACTCATTACTTTTCCACCCAACTCATCCTTAAACCTACCAATAACCTTTTCATTCTTTTTGGAAAATAACTCACTCTTCTCACTAAAATTACTTGTCATATACTCCAATATTTTTCTTCATATCTTTATAAACATCATCAGTTTTTATATCTCGGATAAAACTATCAGTGTCCATATACAACAATGAAACATTTTCACCAAACTCTTTGTTTAAGCCATTATACAAATAATGATACATCAATATCTTTGATAAATCAAGAACTGCTGTTCCAATATAAATTGGTTTATCCATTACAATACTTTCCTTTTCCAGATGAATAGCAGAAAAGTTCTCTGAAAAAACCTCTTCTCTCTTAAAACTTGGTTTATTTATCAATCTCAAAGCTTCTTTCCAAGATGTTGCAAATCTAATGTTTTGCCTGTTTCTAACATTCTCCATTGTATTTCCAAAGACAGCATTATTCATCAATTTATAGAAATCCCCTTCAAATTTTACTTTTGTATTTGTTCTCATATCTGTATTGAATTTAATATACTTTTTCATCCAAGGACTTTGTTTAAATTTTAAAACTCTATGAATTTTAGCGACTCTCAATCCTCTCAAAAACTTTTAAGCTTCTCTGATGCAAAACATATCCCTCTTTATCATAGAATGTTGTTAATAACTTTTCTGTTGATTTGCCTTTATTATTAAAACTTTTATGATAATCACTTAACCATTCTTTCTTTGGGGTTTCTTTCTCACATGCAAAAGGAAGGTCTTTATGCTTATTATGAAGATCACTCGGGCACCTCAAATCAACTTCAAAATAATAACCTTCTTCTTACTCATTCAATTCCTCTTGAGAAGAAATAACAATATTCATCAAAGCCTATTCATAATCCTTTTCTTCCACCCACTCCAATTTACCATAAGGCAGAGATTGAGACATTGCCCATCCATACAAATTATTAGCATCAAAATACATCAAATAATTACTATCTTTTTCACTATCATAATTTGGAAGATATTTATTATTTGCTTTAGCATATCTTTTTGAACATACTTGTGATATTCCACCTCTCTTAGACTTCTCAATCATCAAAAGCATATCTACATCACTGATTAAATCTATATATTGTTTTGTCATTTTCAACATTGCACTCCAAGCTAAACCAGGAGCTGTGAAATAGTGGGCAGGATCAAATCCATAACAATTTTTATTATGACAGAGTTATCAAAAAGCTTCAAACACATCAGCTAACAATAAAACATCTGTTTTTAGATGCAAATCATGATATTCTCCAAGGTTCATCATCTTAAATATTTTCCAAATTTCTTGTGCGTGTTTATATTCCTTATCACTTATCTGTTCTTCATAAAGGTTATTATAGAAACTTTCTTTTGAAGGAAGTTGTGTTTCTTTAAATCTCATAAATGAATCCATATAATCATAAGGATAAATTCCCTGACTTGTAAGAATTTTCTCTTTACTTTGAATTTCATTCCTTGTTTGAATTTCCTCTCTTGTTAGAAAATCACTCTTTAATCACAATTTCATCTTTAATCAGAATTTCCTCTTTAGTTAGAATTTCATTCATTGTTTGAATTTTCTTTATAAATAGAATTTCATCTTCAGTTAGAATTTCTTCATTAATTTCCTCATTAATTAGAATTTCCTCTTTACTTTGAATGCTCTCTTTAATCTGAATTTCCTCTTTTGGAAAGAATGAATTAAGATTTGGAAAAGACCCCGTGGAGCTTAGATTTGATGCTGGGTCAGCTAGTGGTGTTCCCATAAATTTGTAAGAATCTGGAAACCTAATACGAGTTAAAGGTTTTGTGAATATCATTTTTGTAAATGAAATATACTTTTGACTTGTGTTTGTTATGGCAGAAATATTCCCTGGTGTTTTTCAAAGTTCATTTATAAATAGATGTGTATCATAGTTGGCGCTGTTGTGAAGAAAGACGAATAAAAGAAGGAAATTTATAATTAAGATTACAACAGGAATGAGCGGAACCTCTATATTTACCAGTAAGATGACAATGATCCCTAACTTTAGACTCCTCAATTTCCCCCTCACAAATTTGACAGATCGTGTTCTTTCTGAATTCTAATTTTTCTTCTTCGGTTAATTTCATTAGTTCATTTGTTTCTTTCATTAATTTAGTTAGTCTTATACAATCCTTTTCTAATCGTTTTACAAACTCTTGTGAAGCTTTTTTTCCACTATAATGTTCAAGTTTATTATACTTTTCTCCAACAGATGATTTGATATAATAACAGAAACCACAAGGAATATGTTTTTGATATTTATTTGTCTATGATTCTTTTGGATTAGGAGAAGCAGTATTTATCTTTTTTAGGATACATTCAAAATCAGCATATATCACAAATGGGTGCAAGAAAGATTTATTAAAATCTTCAAAAGAAGTCTTTTCACCAGGTTTCGGCATTGTAATTACAGCTGATTTATGATTACTACAATATTTTGAATGTTGTTCTAATCGTTCTTTTGTATGAAATGAATTAAGACATCGCTTACAAGGATATATTTTGTTTGCTGTTCTGAATACCTGAGAAGAGATTAATCTTGATAAATTATTGATGTATGTATAATGTGAATTCTTTCCAACACTAAAATATAAAAGATCAATGTGTGTTTCTTCATTTTTATAGTTGTTTGAAATTTTTAATATTTGAAATTTGTTTGTATCCGTTAATCCATATACGTTAATAGAAAGATTATTCTTTTTCTCAAATTTAGGAATATTTGTTAGTGGCATTGGGAATTTAAAATCTTTAATGTCCAAGGTATTCTCATATTTCATATATTGTTTTACTCTTTCTGAATTACAATTTGGTGGAGGGAAGTGAGCAAGAACAGACCAGAGAAAACATTTATTATCATTGTTCTTAATGTTAACAACTGCCTTCTTTAGTTTTATTTCTTTTGGTAATTCAATATGAGAAGCTTTAAGAGGGTTTGATTTTAGAACGTGTATATCTAAAAAGATGATTTTTTAAAATATGAAATCCACTTGCTACCACTGTATTATCAACATCCTCCTCTTGTCTTGATAGTTCTTCATAAACCCCACTATTCAAAAAAATCTTGAAATGATGTTATAAAATGAAGATCTGTTCTCATATAAGGAGTTTGTTCTTCATCTTGTCTTTTCATATTCATTTTCACTCCCATATAAAACTTTAAAGTTTTCATTTCTTTTAATGTCTTTCTAATAACTTTTTCAACATCAGGTTTCACTATTTCTATTGATTCAGCTATTGATGATGGACCGGGTTCTCCAAATTGAAAAATCCTTATTTTTATATGCCCTTTAAATGCCCCATCAGTGTTTTCAATATAATAGTCTCCCTTTACTTTAAACTCATTTTTCTTGTGTTTTTGTGATTGAAGATGTCTATTTTAACTACTCTTCAAAACATCCTTTGAGCAGATATCACAATGTTTTCTTTCCAACTCAAGAGGAGATATTTGATGAAATAGATTAAATGTGTTTGTTGGTTCGAAGGTGCTTTTTATAATGTTTATATTCGTGATTACAAACATCGCAGTACCTTGTATTCACCATATTTATATAATAAAACTTTGCTTAAACTAAAATTTTCTTGATGAAAATTTAGTTTAATTTATAGGTGAATCTGTGCTGAAAACCATTTTATCCTCCAACTTTTTTCACTTAATAAATACAATGTTTCAAGACACAAACGACAAGTTTCAATCAATCTCTTCATTTGTAAAAGATACTGAGAAATATGTCAAGGATGTAAAATTGAACAAAGATAAATATAACAACTATTGGATAAAAACAATTATGGTGGATATGATGAGTTCTTCAATTTCCTTCAGTGGAAGGGCTTTTAATATACCTGGTAGAACATCAATTAAAGTATCTCTAACAAAAGTTTCTCCTCTCCTTCTGGTAATATATTCAAAACTAGAAAAAGCAATGAAACAATAAAAAGTGTTAAAAAAACAAAAACCTTATGGATGAAGCTTTAGAAAGAAAAGATAAGACCATCTGTCATAGGCAAAGAGAAATTTGTATTTTTTTCAACAACCCGAAAGATATAAATCCTGATGAAATAAAGGATGTTAATATATCAGGTGAAATGACATTTCATTCAATAGTAGGTAAGGATCATTTTAAAATTACCTTTAATATAAAAAATGTTGTCGTTGAATCTGGTAATGAAAAAAAAGTATATAGATATCGATGGTAATATTATTAAATATGAGTCAATATGCAACTGAAAGTATAGATTAATTTCAGTTAAAGTAAAGTTTTACTTTATAAATATGCTAGACTTTCCTGATTCTCCATATGACAAATTTGAGAATTGTCCTGCGTGTGAAAGACGGGGATTAAACACAGAGTCAAAAGCCTATAAACAATGTATATTCTGTGATTATCTTCCAATGATCATAAAAAATTTAAAAAGGAAAATAATTCTTTTAGATTTACACCAAAAATGAATTACTTTACAAGATTGATTAGAGAAATGAATGTAAAGTGTGAGGGTGAAAACACACCTTTCCTTACAAGGGAAGAAACTGAATGTATTAGAGAAATGTTCAAAGGATTGTTGTTATATATTATTCATGGATGTGATTTTCAGGGAAATATCAACACAAGATATTGCATAAATAAAATAATGGATTATCTTGAAATTAAACCTGAACTTAGGATAAAAACCAAAACGGAAAACTTAGGAAACCAAACGGTAATGGACAGCTACTACACAAGAGAGAGACATTCTTCTTGTAATTGTATTTATCGTAGTCAATCGTACTTTCAACTTCCTCGTCATTCCATCAGAAACAATGCGAATACTTTTATTTTATTCAAGTTAAATTCAATAGATATAAATAATTTTTGGAGAGATAATTGTTCTACATTATGTAGTAAAAAGGAATTTGGGGATTACATGAAGCACACGACTGAAAAATATAAATATATTGTTGTGAAACAAGATGAGATATTAAGGGATATATTTTTTGTTTTATAAACAATTACATATATAAATGACAACTATTATTATAAATCTTGTGGGTAAATCTGCTTCTGGAAAAAACTTTCATAAATCAAAGTTCTTGTGTAGTACAAATGAGAATATTGTAAATTTACTTAAAAAACACCCCGTTATTTCCAGCTTTCTTACTACCTAACAACAATAACAGTCTATTAACTAATTGCGATGGGTCATTTGGAAGAAAACTAATACCTGAACCAAGGATACTTAAAGCCTGAATAATGTGTTTCTCCTTCTCATTTTTCCTACTTTTACCAGAAATACCAACCCTATAATTTAGAGTGTTCAGCAGATCAACATGTACTCTATCATCATTATTTTTCATATCCAATGGTTTATCAATATACTTTGATTCATCCCTCGCAGTTGAACCTTGTCTTCCGTCTTCTGTCAGAAGAAACATTAATCTCGGAGTTAGTTTAACAGGGGGTTGAGCAGAGCCCAAGAACTTTAATTCATCATTAAATATATTTAATAATATCACAAATAGTTGAATTATATCTTCAATGTCATAATCATTTAGGTTTTTTTGGAATTTAAATCAACCGATTATATCTTCTTTTTGAAGACCAGCATTAAAACCTTGTGAGAGTAGTTGATACTCTGGTTGAAAACTCGACTTTGTGAAAATTATTAAATTATCATAATCTAAAAAGTTGGGAGTCAGGAGCATCTTCAAAAGTAAGCAGGTTTTTCCACATCCGCTTGAACCAACTATGAGACATCTTAATGAATTTGGAAGATTTTTGTGATTGTTAAATTTTATCTTATTTTCCCAAATGGGTAAAAAATCATTCATTTATATATTTGGAAAACAGGTTATTTAATTTATTATTGGCTTTTTTAGAAACTCTATATTTTATCCTAAGTTCAGGTTTAATTTCAAGATGATCCATTATTTTATTTATGCAATATCTTGTGTTGATATTTCCCTGAAAATCACATCCATGAATATAATATAACAACAATCCTTTGAACATTTCTCGAATACGTTCAGTTTCTTCCCTTGTAAGGAAAGGTGTGTTATCCCCCTCATACATTACATTCATTTCTCTAATCAATCTTGTAAAGTAATTCATTTTTGGTGTAAATCTAAAAGAATTATTTTCCTTTTTAAATTTTTTATTATCATTAATTAGAAGATAATCACAGAATATACATTGTTTATAGGCTTTTGACTCTGTGTTTAATCCCCGTCTTTCACACACAGGACAATTCTCAAATTTGTCATATGGAGAATCAGGAAAGTCAAGCATATTTATAAAGTAAAACTTTACTTAAACTGAAATTCATCTATACTTTCCGTTGCATATTGACTCATATTTAATAATATTACCATCGATATCTATATACTTTTTTTCATTACCAGATTCAACGAGAACATTTTTTATATTAAAGTTAATTTTAAAATGATCCTTAACGACTATTGAACGAAATGTCATTTCACCTGATATATTAACATCCTTTATTTCATCAGGATTTACATCTTTAGGGTTGTTGAAAAAAATACAAATTTCTCCTTGTATATTACAGATGGTCTTATTTTTTCTTTCTAAAGCTTCATCCATAAGGTTTTTGTTTTTTGATACTTTTCTTGTTTCATTGCTTTTTCTTGTTTTGAATATATCACCAGAAGGAGAGGAGAAACTTTTGTTTGAGATACTTTTAATTGATGTTCTACCAGGTATATTAAAAGCCCTTCCACTGAAGGAAATTGAAGAACTCATCATATCCACCATAATTGTTTTTATATTTATCTTTGTTCAATTTTACATCCTTGACATATTTCTCAGTATCTTTTACAAACGAAGAGATTGATTGAAACTTGTCTTTTGTGTCTTGAAACATTATATTTATTAAGTGAAAAAAGTTAGAGGATAAAATGGTTTTAAGCACAGATTCACCTATAAATTAAACGAAATTTTCATCAAGAAAATTTTAGTTTCAGCAAAGTTTTATTATATAAATATGGTGAATACAACGTACTGCGATGTTTGTAATCACGAATATAAACATTATAAAAAACACCTTCGAACCAACAAACGCACATTTAATCTATTTGATCAAATATCTCCTCTTGAGTTGGAAAGAAAACATTGTGATATCTGCTCAAAGGATGTTTTGAAGAGTAGTTATAATAGACATCTTCAATCACAAAAACACAAGAAAAATGAGTTTAAAGTAAAGGGAGACTATTATATTGAAAACACTGATGGGGCATTTAAAGGGCATATAAAAATAAGGATTTTTCAATTTGGAGAACCCAGTCCATCATCAATAGCTGAATCAATTGAAATAGTGAAACCTGATGTTGAAAAAGTTATTAGAAAGACATTAAAAAAAATGAAAACTTTAAAATTTTATATGGGAGTGAAAATGAATTAAAAAGACAAGATGAAGAACAAACTCCTTATATGACAACAGATCTTCATTTTATAACATCATTTCAAGATTTTTTGAATAGTGGGGTTTATGAAGAACTATCAAGACAAGAGGAGGATGTTGATAATACAGTGGTTGGAAGTGGATTTCATATTTTAAAAATCATCTTTTAGATATACACATTCTAAAATCAAACCCTCTTAAAGCTTCTTCTTATATTGAATTACCAAAAGAAATAAAACTGAAGAAGGCAGTTGTTAATATTAAGAACAATGATAATAAATATTTTCTCTGGTCTGTTCTTGCTCACTTACATCCACCAAATTGTAATTCAGAAAGAGTAAAACAATATATGAAATATGAGAATACCTTGGACATTAAAGATTTTAAATTCCCAATGCCACTAACAGATATTCCTAAATTTGAGAAAAAGAATAATCTTTCTATTAATGTATATGGATTAACGGATACAAACAAAGTTCATATATTAAAAATTTCAAACAACTATAAAAATGAAGAAACACACATTGATCTTTTATATTTTAGTGTTGGAAAGAATTCACATTATACAAACATCAATAATTTATCAAGATTAATCTCTTCTCAGGTATTCAGAACAGCAAACAAAATATATCCTTGTAAGCGATGTCTTAATTAATTTCATACAAAAGAACGATTCGAGCAACATTCAAAATATTGTAGTAATCATAAATCAGCTGTAATTACAATGCCGAAACCTGGTGAAAAGACTCTTTTTGAGGATTATAATAAATCTATCATGCACCCATTTGTGATATATGCTGATTTTGAATGTATCCTAAAAAGATAAATACTGCTTCTCCTAATCCAAAAGAATCATATACAAATAAATATCAAAAACATATTCCTTGTGGTTTCTGTTATTATATCAAATCATCTGTTGGAGAAAAGTATAATAAACTTGAACATTATAGTGGAAAAAAGCTTCACAAGAGTTTGTAAAACGATTAGAAAAGGATTGTATAAGACTAAATAAATTAATGAAAGAAACAAATGAACCGATGAAATTAACCGAAGAAGAAAAATTAGAATTTAGAAAGAACAATATCTGTCATATTTGTGAGGGGGAAATTGAGGAGTGTAAAGTTAGGGATCATTGTCATCTTACTGGTAAATATAGGGGTCCCGTTCATTCCTGTTGTAATCTTAATTATAAATTTCCTTCTTTTATTCCAGTCTTTCTTCACAACAGCACTAACTATGATACACATCTATTTATAAATGAACTTTGAAAAACACCAGCGAATATTTCTGCCATAACAAACACAAGTCAAAAGTATATTTCATTTACAAAAATGATATTCACAAAACCTTTAACTCGTATTAGGTTTCCAGATTCTTACAAGTTTATGGGAACACCACTCGCCTACCTAGCATCAAATCTAAGCTCCACGGGGTCTTTTCCAAATCTTAATTCATTCTTTCCAAAAGAGGAAATTCTAACCAACGAGGAAATTCTAACTAACGAGGAAATTCAGATTAAAGAGAGCATTCAAAGTAAAGAGGAAATTCTAATTAATGAGGAAATTAATGAAGAAATTCTAACTGAAGATGAAATTCTATTTATAAAGAAAATTCAAACAATGAATGAAATTCTAACTAAAGAGGAAATTCTGATTAAAGATGAAATTCTGATTAAAGAGGGAATTCTAACGAGAGAGGAAATTCAAACAAGGAATGAAATTCAAAGTAAAGAGAAAATTCTTACAAGTAAGGGAATTTATTCTCATGATTATATGGATTCATTTATGAGATTTAAAGAAACACAACTTCCTTCAAAAGAAAGTTTCTATTATAACCTTTATGAAGAAGAGATAAGTGATGAGGAATATAAACACGCACAAGAAATTTGGAAAATATTTAAGATTAAGAACCTTGGAGAATATCATGATTTGTATCTAAAAAGAGATGTTTTATTGTTAGCTGATGTGTTTGAAGCTCAAAGATCACTCTGTCATAATAAAAATTGTTATGGATTAGATCCTGCCCACTATTTCACAGCTCCTGGTTTAGCTTGGAGTGCAATGTTGAAAATGACAAAACAAGATATTGTTACGTTTGAGGGGGGGGGGGTATGCATTCAAAGGGTAATTAGGATGTTTAATTCGGTATGCCATGCTGTTCAAGTTTACCAGGATCTCAATGTAATAAGTAGCAATTCAGTGGTGATAAGTTGTCCAGTAAATGTTCATTTCTTCAAGGGGGAAATGATAAATGTCACGTAATTAGATAGGGACTCGGAGTGCGTGGGCGGGTGGCGGGCGGACCTGCCTCCCTCTCCTGCTCGCGGCTTGGCGCCGGAGCTGGTTCCCTGGCGGCTGTGGGCGGACTTGGGCCAGGACCAGGAGGTCGACAGCACCGCGGTTTCTCCTGCCCCCCTGACGAGAGCAAGGCCGGCTCGTCCGACGCTGATCCAGGGACAGTTGCGTCCACACCACGGTCCAGCCTGACCACCAGAAATAGCTACGTTTTGTGTGTGTGTGTGTGTGTGTGTGTGTGTGTGTGTGTGTGTGTGTGTGTGTGTGTGTGTGTGTGTGTGTGTGTGTGCGCGCGCGCGTGTGCTTGGCGCCTTAGAGGGATTGAGAACTGCATATTCATTGGAATTGCCTGTGTTTTTCCCCATGCCCGATCCCACACCATCCCGTCGAATCGCCCCGGATCCCTCTTCTTGCCGAGTCTTGTTATTTCTGGTGATAATAAAAACAAATAAACATCATCAACTCAGTGAAAAGCGACTCGTGCCACCTTCCTCGTCCCGTTTGCGGTAGGGCGATTGAAACCGCCGTCTTTGGGTTATATAAAAATAAACCGCCTCCATCGTTTCGGCTCATTCTACGTTGGCGGGACTGTTCAAGTCCCGCGGACGTCACATTGGTGTCAGGAGTGGGATGTTCGAACCCCTCGAAATTATATTTGGTATCGGGAGAATATACCAAGATTACAATCTCGCCACGAATTGGAATATAAAATTACTACAGAAAAGCGCGCGAGCGCGGGAAAATTTTGGCCGGATTTTTCAAATTTAAATTAATTGGCGGCAAACGGGACTTCTGCACCATGGCGGATGTGCAGATGTTTGAGGAGGAAGGCCACGTGTCTGGCAGCGAGTCGGGGGAAGAGGGGAGAGACGGGGGTAGGGTTGGAACCTCCCCCATTCCGAGCGTGGACCGTGCTTCATCGCCCGTAACGGGGCCGGCAGTGCCGGAAACCGGTGCGATGACGATCCAGACAATGTTGGAACGTTTAATACAGGACATGATGGTACAAATGGCAAATCAATTCATGACACAGAGGGCAGAAATGACGGCACAAATGGAAAATCAATTTGTGACAGAGGGCAGAAATGACGGCACAGAGGGCAGAAATGACGGCACAAATGGAAAATCAATTTGTGACACAGAGGGCAGAAATGACAGATCAATTGGGGGTAATGGGGGTACAGTTGGGTGCACGGATTGATTTAATGAGGGATGAATTGGGGGAAAAGATGGAGAAAATGAAAACTGAGATGCAGGAGTGTGTGGATGTTAAATTGGGAGAAATACAAAGTAAATTCGAGGATAGATTGGAGGAAACAAAGGTAGAAATTACATTGGAGGGGGAAAATATACGAAAAAAATTGGTAGATAAAATTGATGCAACGAACATTCGGGTTGATAAAGTGGATGAAAGCCTGGAACGTCATCGTGCCTGTGTGGATGCTCGTATGCAGCTGCAAGTTGAAGAGTGGGGAGAGCTGAGGAAGCAAGGGATGAATTTGGCGGAGGAGGTAAAAGAATTGGAGGCTCGTTTGGACGAACAAGATAAAATTATGAGCCAAGATGAAGTCTTGGATAAAGGCCTGGTAGAGCCGTCTTTTGTAAGTAGAGTGTCCGGGTTGGTTGAGGAGCAGCTCCAAACTCGCGACGGAGCCTTGGAGGAGGTTGTGTGGGCCCAGAAGATCCTGCGGGAAGAGGTGAATCGGTCCATTCAACGTTTGGAACAGGAGGCAAAATTGACCCATGAGACCCTCACCACAAAACATCTTTGGCCACAGTGGGCTCCGAAATTGGATACGCAGCCACAAGGGTGTTTGATCCCTGGGCTGGATTCGGACAAGGGAGAAACTGAGAAGCGGGCCACCGTAAAAGTGATCCCCCTGGTAAATTTTGACGGGTCAGGGAGCGTTGAAGCTTTTCTGACGCAATTTGAGTGCATTTCCCGACTAAACGGGTGGAATGAGCGGGAACGTACAGGGAATTTGGTGGCAACGTTGCGGGAAGAAGCCGCAGACGTGTTAAACGTGATCGAGGAGGGTATGTTGACCAGCTCCCACATTTGCGAGGCGTTGAGCTGTCGGTTTGGGTTCGCGGCAAACTGTGATCTGGTGCGGGCTCAGCTTCAGCACCGCAGATTAAAGCCGGGTGAGACAGTGCAGGAGCTGGCACAGGACATTTACCAATCAGTCAGGATCGCGTATCGGGACCTTACAGTGGAGGAGTGGGACAGACTGGCACTAGAGAAATTTTTAGCTGCTCTTCCTGACCCTGAGGTCCGAGCGCTAGTGGAGCTACAGGATCCACCCACCGTGCACCGAGCGGCCGAGTGCGCGGCCAGGCTGGCCTCGTGGAGTCGGCCGGGTCGGGTGCCCGAGAGGCCATCGGTGACGATCCGACAGGCAGAGATCCAGGATCAGGGAGGGGGGCTGGGAGAAATTGGCATTACCCAAATGTTTCAGGAAATTTGCCAGAAACTGTCAAGTTTGATAAGGGGTAATTCGGTAGTTGGTGCGCCAAAGCGGCGTGGTCCAGCCCAGCCAATAGAGCAATTCGATTATGGCCGAGGGGGTCCGGAACCGGAAGAGACATTACACCAATACCCACGGGGGCCTTTTATGGGGAGTTGTTTCCGGTGCGGGCAAAGAGGACACATGCAACGATATTGCCGGTACCCGGCGATAGAGGGACCCTCCAATAGACTTTTAGACTCGGAGAGGGTGAATCCTCCTGCTGAACCGCCAGGTCTATCCGAGATGCCCTTTCATAGGTCGGGTCCGGAAATCACTGTCGGGGGTCGGGGAGACTAGATTGGGCTGAGCATATAGGGCCATGCTCGGCTGGTGAGATTGTGGCGAAGTGCCCTCCTTTGGTGAAAAAAGTGAATTGTGGAAAAATTGGCATGGGTTTTTAAGTTCTGCTGGGTTTTAGAGTGACAATCGGGACAGTGGGTAATTGGAAACAAAGCGGGCACGAGTCGCTCTCCAATGGCTGGTGCGTGGATCGGGTGAGAAGTGCTGTGTGAGTTGTTTTAAGTGAAGAAGTGAAATGTATGGTGCACACATTGTTTTTTTTTATTGGGCATGGTGTGGTAACAGGGAAGGTCATGGTCGGTGAAGTGTTACAAATGCAGGTGTCACATGTAAGGCCGATGGGGTGGGAGAGTCATGTGGGTTTTGTGGGTGGGGATGATGTGCTTGTCCACAGGGATTGCTGAAGCTCACGGTGAGTGTGAATTGCGACCCCCTTCAAGGAGATTCACCCCTGGTGGCTAACGGTGACAGTGTCTGGAGGCAACTGGGAGAGGGTCTGGTTGGGCGACCAAGGCGGGTCGGACCTTGGCGACCCAGGAAGGCCAGAGGAGCCAGTGAGACCCCTTCCAGAGTGTTGTACGGGATTAGAGCTGATGGCTACCAGGGGGGAGGGAATCAAAGGGAGCGGGGTGGAGAAACGTCCGGGTTGGACTAAAGCTTACCTGTGGGCATGGTTGCACCTGAGATGCCCCCATCATCTTGTGGTAACCCACCCCACGGCCACGACAGGATTCAGCCTGCATGATTAAAATGAGGACCATGACCTAGAAATGTGATGATGACCATGGTGTGAGTGTTGTGAAGATGTGCGAGTCCCACTCGATCCCGCACAACTTGACAGGTGCAGCAAGGGCATGATGTCCGCATAATTTTGGGGCAAGCAAATTTGAAAATTGTCTCCCCAGGTAACGCTGGGTCTATTAGCATCCACTGGGGGAGGCGGTCAAGTGTAAATATCCTGTGAATAGTGTCGTTAAGGCTTAGAGTAGGAATGTAAAGTATAAGTGTTGTGTTTTTGTGGAACCTTTTGTTTCCCCTCCCCAGATCACTGGAAGAGTGCTGGGCAAGAGCGATGATCTAGAAGATGGAGTGCAACTTCGCTCAGTGCTCTCATGAAATAAAATAAAATAAAATTAAAAAAAAACGAATGATTGTTTAGGCGAGGATAAGGCCATAAGGGGGTAGTACATTAAGCAGGATAGGTAAGTTAGCTGCGACTCGCTGCCCATTGCCCCTCCTACTTTATTTCGTTAGGTTAATTAGGTGTGAGTCAGTAAGTGTTAAGGCTGGTACGGTAGCGCCTGTGATATACCTTGCAGGAGCTGCAGTACCAGAGGAGGGGGCAGTGTTACGTTTGAGGGGGGGGGGGTATGCATTCAAAGGGGAATTAGGATGTTTAATTAGGTATGCCATGCTGTTCGAGTTTACCAGGATCTCAATGTAATAAGAAGCAATTCAGTGGTGATAAGTTGTCTAGTAAATGTTCATTTCTTCAAGGGGGAAATGATAAATGTCACGTAATTAGATAGGGACACGGGATAGGGTAAGTGTGTCTGTGTAAACCCCTTTTTGGTATTCTCTGGAGACTGGCCGTGACGTCACAGGACAGTGCAGCGGATGGCTCCGCTCGGTGATCACGATTGGCGGAAGGCGATGGCGTTGGGCCAATAAACGGCTCGATTGAAGTGACGAGGACCAAGGATAAAAAGGTTCTGTTCGGGGTCGAAAAGGGAGAGGAAGAAGATTACAACCAAAAAGATCGTGTTTTTTTGGTGTGGTTCCCTGTGGCGGCAGAGAGCGTCCTTGTTGTTGTGCTGAGTCGATCGTGTTCTTGATCGTGTCCTGGAGCCTTGCCGAGCCTCGTGCCTCGCCTTGGTTGGCTCTGGGGTTCTGCTGACTCGGAGTGCGGGGTCGGGCGGACCTGCCTCCCTCTCCTGCTCACGGCTTGGCACCGGAGCTGGTTCCCTGGCGGCTGTGGGCGGACTTGGGCCAGGACCAGGAGGTCGACAGCACCGCGGTTTCTCCTGCCCCCCTGACGAGAGCAAGGCCGGCTCGTCCGACGCTGATCCAGGGACAGTTGTGTCCACACCACGGTCCAGCCTGACCACCAGAAATAGCTACGTTGTGTGTGTGTGTGTGTGTGTGTGTGTGTGTGTGTGTGTGTGTGTGTGTGTGTGTGTGTGTGTGTGTGTGTGCGTGTGTGTGCTTGGCGCCTTAGAGGGATTGAGAACTGTATATTCATTGGAATTGTCTGTGTTTTTCCCCACGCCCGATCCCACACCATCCCGTCGAATCGCCCCGGATCCCTCTTCTTGCCGAGTCTTGTTATTTCTGGTGATAATAAAAACAAATAAACATCATCAACTCAGTGAAAAGCGACTCGTGCCACCTTCCTCGTCCCGTTTGTGGTAGGGCGATTGAAACCGCCGTCTTTGGGTTATATAAAAATAAACCGCCTCCATCGTTTCGGCTCATTCTACGTTGGCGGGACTGTTCAAGTCCCGTGGACGTCACAATATAGATTTAATCAGTGATGTAGATATGCTTTTGATGATTGAGAAGTCTCAGAGAGGTGGAATATCACAAGTATGTTCAAAAAGATATGCTAAAGCAAATAATAAATATCTTCCAGATTATGATAGTGAAAAAGATAGATAATTATTTGATGTATTTTGATGCTAATAATTTGTATGGATGGGTAATGTCTCAATCTCTGCCTTATGGTAAATTAGAGTGGGTGGAAGAAAAGGATTATGAAAAGGCTTTGATGAATATTGTTATTTCTTCTCAAGAGGAATTGAATGAGTCAGAAGAAGGTTATTATTTTGAAGTTGATTTGAGGTACCCGAGTGATCTTCATAATAAGCATAAAGACGTTCCTTTTGCATGTGAGAAAGAAACCCCAAAGAAAGAATGGTTAAGTGATTATCATAAAAGTTTTAATATTAAAGGCAAATCAACAGAAAAGTTATTAACAACATTCTATAATAAAGAGAGATATGTTTTGCATCAGAGAAGCTTAAAACAGTTTTTGAGAGAAGGATTGAGAGTAGCTAAAATTCATTGAGTTTTAAAATTTAAAGAAAGTCCTTGGATGAAAAAGTATATTAAATTCAATACAGATATGAGAACAAATACAAAAGTAAAATTTGAAGGGGATTTCTATAAATTGATGAATAATGCTGTCTTTGGAAAGACAATGGAGAATGTTAGAAACAGGCCAAACATTAGATTTGCAACATCTTGGAAAGAAGCTTCAAGATTGATAAATAAACCAAGTTTTAAGAGAGAAGAGGTTTTTTCAGAAAACTTTTCTGCTATTCATCTGGAAAAGGAAAGTATTGTAATGGATAAACCAATTTATATTGGAACAGCAGTTCTTGATTTATCAAAGATATTGATGTATCATTATTTGTATCATGGCTTAAAGAAAGAGTATGGTGAAAATGTTTAATTGTTGTATATGGACACTGATGGTTTTATCTGAGATATAAAAACTGATGATGTTTATAAAGATATGAAGAAAAATATTGGAGTATATGACAAGTAATTTTAGTGAGAAGAGCGAGTTATTTTCCAAAAAGAATGAAAAGGTTATTGGTAGGTTTAAGGATGAGTTGGGTGGAAAAGTAATGAGTGAGTTTATTGGATTGAGAGCAAAGGCATATGCTTATAAGTATGGTGATCAGATTGATAAGAGGTTAAAGGGAATAAAGAAATATGTAATGAAGAAATCAATAACTTTTAGAAATTATTATAATTGTTTGATGAATAAGAAAAAAGAATATAGGAAAATGAATACAATAAGAACTTCTAAACATAACATATATAGTGAAGAAGTAAATAAAACGGCATTAGGAGCCTTTGATGAAAAGAGATTTATTTTAGATAATGGAATGGATTGTGTTCCATATGGATATTGTATGATAGAGTATATAGAATAGATTGTGTTTTAACGATGGGAAGATGGGTTAGGGTTTTTTAAGGGCTACCGCCGCGTTTTTTCACAATATATAAATGGTCAAACTAAGTATTAATCAAACTAAAGAGTAGAGAAAATCTCAGTCTTGGTATATAAATGGAAAATATAATGAATGTGAAAAATATCAAATAAGTCTTATTGAAAAAATAACTAAAACAAAGGAAAATAAAACAAATAAGCGAATCAATTTAAAAACTTGTAAGTTAGAGGATGTAAAGAAAAAAAAAATATCCTTGAATGGACTGAAAACTTTGATGGTTATCAATTGAACAATGAAAAAACAATTTACTTCTTCTTCTTCTTCTTCTTCTTCTTCTTCTTCTTCTTCTTCTTTCAGCTGCTCCCTTTTGGGGTCGCCACAGCGGGTCATCCGTATGATCCACATAGTGATTTGGCACATGTTTTACGCCGGATGCCCCTCCTGACGCAACCCTGGTCGCCCCTTACGACACAGGGATATGGTACACCTATTTTAACCGGGATATACACTGGCCCAGTACACTGGTACTCATTTTGCCGACCTCGGAAGGATGACAGGCTGAGTCAACCCCCTGGTGTATCAATTCAGTGGCCCAACGGGGCTTGAACTCAGGACCTTTTGGATCCCAAGCCACTGCCCTAACCACTGCGCCAACACCAGGCTGAAAAAACAATTTACTATAATCTCAAAATGATATGTGGCTCAGGAGGTGGTCAAACAAGAGCATTAAGAGAAGTTTATCATTTCATAATGGCACAAAAGGGGTATCTTAAAAATATAAAGATTCAAATGTATAAATTTTAAATATTTTAGATGGGGATTATTGTGCAAAGAAAATTAAACTATTGAAGGAATTTGAGAATGAACAAATCTTTATAGGTTCAATGAGTGAGCAAAACAATATGCATTGGTTATTTGAAAAAGAGTGTCCCTAGGCTTACATGTTTCAGATATTTCTTTAGAATAACCTTTAACAAATCACATTACTACTTTACTACTTGAACAAATCTTTATCTTATTGCATTGGTTGTTTGAAAAAAGTGTCCCTAGGTAAAAAGGGGAGACAAATAAATATACTTTGGGATAAAAAGGGGGGTTACTTTTTAGGGGAAAAAAATGAATTGCTGAAAATCCCCCATTCATTTGCATGGAGAAAAGTGAGCCAGAATCAATATATTCACCCTACTTATGTATACTCACCTCTGAGCTATATAGCCGAGGTTGGAATCCTGAACCAGCACCTACCCTCCCCCCCCCCGCACCCACCCTTGCCCATCCTCCCCCCACCCACGAACACTGACTTCCACATCATGCATATTATTATTGGAAGTCGTTTATTGCTTTTTCCAAACATGAACATTGATATAATATACAAACATAGGCAATTTGAACTGTTAACGTGCGCGCACGCGCGCACGCACGCCCGCACACACATACCCCTTCTTACCCATGGCAATTGACCATGTTTGATCAATTCTTCCCCTTTTTATTTGATCAAGACAATCACCTCCCTGAATCTATCCTGTCTTGCTCTTTCCTCCATCCTTCACCGCCTCAGCCCCCACCATCTCCCATTGTCTTTTTCCTTGGCCGATCTCTTATACTCGGACTCTGCTCCCCTCCCTTTCTGCTTGTACCTCAATGTGTTTTTTAAGCTGGCGTTGTTTCACACATGTGTGATTTCCACCTGTACCCCTCTGCCCGAGCATATCGGCATGATCTCCCTCTACTCTTCTGCCCTCGTGTCAGTGTGATCATCCTCTACCCCTCTCCCCTTGTATCAGTATGATCACCCTCCACCCCTCTTCCCTGGTATCAGTATGATGACCCTCTACCCCCCTTCCCTGGTATCAGTATGATCACCCTCTACCCCCCTTCCCTGGTATCAGTATAATTATCAGTTGCCCCCTGTCGGCTCTTCTTCCACGAGCCTTGAACTGTGTATCTTCATATAAATATAAATAAATAAAATATTACTCTATATGGAAATAGGAAAAACTGTTATGTTCTCGTAGACAAGACATCGAATGGACATTGTCCAAAGTTTAATAACCGTAACGTCCCATGAAAAGGATTCTTTCCAATGTTCATCTCGTATCGGTGTGACGGTGTGGTGTGAAGCTCCGAGCCTGTCCAACATCCATAGGAATATCTGAGATCTCCATTTCTAACCTCAAAGAAGTATCCCAACAACAGAGAAAACAGACCGAGGCTCAGTCTGTCGCTTTTGGCCACGTAGTGGCCATCATCAGGGACTGTCTTATGACTACATGCCCTGTCTTACATATCTGGTTAATCGGGTTTGATATGCCAAATCGAGTTAGACATCTCGATGGTTAGTTCGACAGGTTAGTTAGTTAAACCGAGTTAGTTAGGCAGCTCATCTGAGCAAACGAAGGGTTAATGCCTGAAATGTCAGCTTCCCATTGCTTCCCCAGTGGTTAACATAACTCGATCAACAATCTGTTTCTCCCCATTGTTCGACCTGTCCATCAAACGACGATTACTACGAGTTACATATCTGAAAGGTTGAGTTAGTTAGTTAGATATCTGATTTGTTGAGTTTGATAGATATCTGACAGGTTGAGTTAGTTCGATATCTGATAGGTTGAGTTTGTTAGATATCTGATATGTTGAGTTAGTTAGATATATATCTGATAGGTTGAGTTAGTTAGATATCTGATAGGTTGAGTTAGTTAGATATCTGATAGGTTGAGTTAGTTAGATAGATATCTGATAGGTTGAGTGAGTTAGATAGATATCTGACAGGTTGAGTTAGTTAGATATCTGATAGGTTGAGTTAGTTAGATAGATATCTGACAGGTTGAGTTAGTTAGATAGATATCTGACAGGTTGAGTTCGTTAGATATCTGATATGTTGAGTTAGTTAGATAGATATCTGATAGGTTGAGTTAGTTAGTTCAATATCTGATAGGTTGAGTTAGTTAGATAGATATCTGACAGGTTGAGTTAGTTAGATAGATATCTGACAGGTTGAGTTCGTTAGATATCTGATATGTTGAGTTAGTTAGATAGATATCTGATAGGTTGAGTTAGTTAGTTCAATATCTGATAGGTTGAGTTAGTTAGATAGATATCTGACAGGTTGAGTTAGTTAGATAGATATCTGACAGGTTGAGTTCGTTAGATATCTGATATGTTGAGTTAGTTAGATAGATATCTGATAGGTTGAGTTAGTTAGTTCAATATCTGATAGGTTGAGTTAGTTAGATAGATATCAGATAGGTTGAGTTAGTTAGATAGATATCTGATAGGTTGAGTTAGTTAGATATCTAATTGTTCAAATGTTTCAGCAGCAGGTTTCCCTGGCTTGAGGGAGACAATGACTCACTTCTACCATCAACCTGGAGAGATGCTAAAGTCATTGTCATCCTTAAGCCAGGGAAACCTGCTGCTGGACCCATGTAGCTATCGGCCCATATCTCTGCTATGTTCGACATACAAGTTGTTTGAGCGTGTCCTTCTGACCAGGCTCTCTCCGCTGGTAGAGGCCAAACTTCCCAAGGAACAAGCTAGTTTCAGACCTGGCAAGAGCTGTGCTGATCACGGATTTGCACTTACCACCCATCTTGAGGCTGGCTACCGACACATTCTCAAGACAGGTGTTGCCCTAATTGATCTTTCATCAGCGAATGATATGGTATGGTGACATTGGCTTCTGTTTAAAGCTGCCAGACTTTTCCAGTGCCAAACCACAATGTGTGTCCTTTCTTCTGCACTTAGCAATCAAAGATATAGGGTTTCACTCGGAGAGCAAACAAGCTCCAGAAGGACTGAATGATGGTCTTTCCAAAGGACCTGTCTTTGCTCCAATCCTTTTCAACATATACAGGTCATGGACAAAAAAACATGGAAACAACTGGGTAAATGAGGGACACCAAGAAATGGCTTCCACACAGGTGTGGCCCATGTGTTAATTAAGCAAATAACATTCCAGTATGCTTAGGGCCATGTATAAAATTGCTGCACAAGCCTGGTTGCCAATAATTTATAATTATGGCAAGCATGGTTGAACGAGGAGACCTTCCCCCCCCCCAATCCCCTCAACAACAGAGCATGTTTGGTCACCCAGTGATTTGATGAACATGAGACTGATGTTATCCACATGTCGTGGACTTCTCAGTCACCAGATCTGAACCCAATCAAGCATTTATTGGATATTCTGGAATGACGCCTGAGCCAGCGTTTTCCACCTCCATCAAACAGGTGTGAGTTGGTTGACTTCCTCGTGGAACAATGATGCCGCATCCCTCCTGCAGAATTCCAGATGCTGGTGGACTCAATGCCACAGCACATACAGGCCGTACAGGCCACACATGAAGGCCTAGCATCCTGTTAAGTGACTTTACATTGGTGTTTCCATCTTTTTGTCCACTACATGTATGTGAGTGACATGCCTTATACCACCTCCAGAAAGTTTGTGGACACAGATGATGTTGGCTTTGCAACCCAAGCAATCAACCTTGAAGATCTCAGCAGTACACTTTCTCAGGACTTAATGGAGCAATACTTCATCCACTGGCATCTTCGCACAAACCCCACAAAGACTACAGTTATCACTCTCAGCAACTGACTGGCTAACAGCAAACTCCAGGTTTCCTTTTGCGATCAAACGGTCAAGAACTAGAAGAGCACTCGGTAGAGCGCACACCTCCACCACAAATGCCTGATCCACGAGAACATATCGGGACCAATACATTTTTGAAATATCATGTGATATATCATGTCTGGCCAAATTTCTCAATGGTGAAGAATCACTTTTAAAATTAAATAATTCTCGTATCCAGATCCGGATTCGGATTTTCACCAAAATCGAATCAATTCGTCCTTGTCACACATCAAACCTGCCCAACAAATTTCATCTGGATCCGCCCACAGACAGAGAGGGGTGAAAACATAACCTCCTCCTAAACTCCGGTGGCAGAGTAAATAAACCATTCCCTCAGTACCTTGGAGTCACCCATAATCACAGCTTCATGTACCACGAACAACAGGTCACAGAAAATATCAAGACCAGGGTAAACATCATCCGGAAACTCGGGGGCACCAGCTGGGGTACAAGTGCCACACTCTTCGCACTGTTGCCCTTGCTCTTGTGTACCATGCAGCAGAATACTGCTCTCTTGTTTGGGCAGAGAGCAGCCACACAAAACCCTTGGACACTGTCCTGAAAACACTGATGTGGATAATCAGCGGTGCACTGAAATCAACACCTGTACAGTGAGTGGCTCCCAGTCCTGTCCAACATCCCACCCTCTGATGTGCAGCAGACCAGAAGGCAAGAATGCCGAGAGAGTTCGACTTCATCAAAGCCAACCCAGAGATTCCAATTCATGAAGACCTGCAGAATCTACCAAGTATGTGAATCAAGTCACGCAAACCTTTCAGGGTCTCCGCAAATGTTTTGAGTGATGCGGGATTTAACACAAAGGACAAGTGGTGCAATCTCGAGACAGACAACAACATTGTTGACAAAGAACTGGTCAGTGATCCGACAGAAGAGCCTCCAGGTTTCGTCCTCCCCTGGAAACAGTGGTCTGTGCTCAACAGGAGCAGCACTCTCCATGCATGGACATCACACCACCTCCACAAATGGAATTTCAAAGACAGACCAACATGTGACTGTGGTCACCCATATCAGACTGTTCATCACAACGTGAACTAGAAAGGGACTCGATAGAGCGCATACCTCCGCTAGGCTGATTAGTTCACGCTTTGTATCCCACTGATAGGTCGGATCTGGATTCGAATCTGAATCAAAATCTAATCGGCTTGTTCTCGTCACCAAACCAACTCATCCACCAAGTTTTGTCCGAATCTGTCCACAACTTTTTGAAATACAGTACTTTGTCGTTTAGCCCAATCACTATCACTTTATATGTATACACATATATAGTATTAGAAATTTTTTCAAGAGTACTTTTGTTTGCACGATATTTTTTTGAGGCCGACTGTAGCATTTTGAGGTTATTTTTTTTTTTTGAGGTTGAACTGTAACACAAATTTTGGGTGTTCATACTTCAGAATCTGGGCAAAGTTTTAAGATATCCCCCCCTCCCCCACCTGCACAAACCCACCTTCCCACCCACAAGGAAATTCTGCATCTGTATGTTTGTGTTGGTCTGCAAATCATAGGAAAAAAAAAGACTGGGTCAATCTCCACCAAATTTGGCTTATGTGCTGATGGTATACCCAGGGGCACGTCATGGGCCCAACCACCTAACCTCCTCTCCCCCCCCCCACCCCCGGCAAGGCAATTCTCGACACATATGTGTTTATACATTTGAGAATCAAGAAACTGACCTCAAAAAAGAAGGTCGTTTGGCCCATTGGGCCCATTTTGGGTTAATTTTTGCTCCAGCTTTAAACAACAATCTCCTTGATGGTTTACTAAAGTCTAAATAACCCGATGTTGATTGGGTGACCCAACTTTGGTGGGGTACCCAGTGCTGTATGAGGGAAAACATACGTCGGGGTTTTGGATCATGTTGTGTATTGAAGACGTTGAGATCCTGTAAATATTTTCAAGCGTTTGTGCCTTTTTTACATCACTCTTTCATGGCCAAACCGTAGCACTCAGAGCCCCCAACTTTGGGGTGTTGGTACTTTAGAATCTGGTAAAGCTTATAAGCGACCACACGTTGGCCGATGTCTGTTTTGAAGCCACCATCCATCCATTGGGACCATACTCCGTACATCGCTGCCAAAACAGTCTCCTGGGTTATTAGGCACAATTCTGGACGGGTCAAACCACTCCGACGCAGGATACTCGAACGGCTCAATCATCCCAGCAAGCTGGTACTCATTTTGCCAACCTTTCGAGGATGACATGTTGAGTCAATCCCACCTGGTATTAATTCAACGGCTGAGCAAGATTTGAACTCAGGACCCTGGGATCTACAAGCCCACCACCCTAACCATTAAGCCAACGCCAGCCTGAGGCCACTAAAGGCCGCTACAAAGTGTATATTGGGAATATGAGGTAAGGTGGTGCTACCACTGGCCCGCAGACAAAAGGTATCCACCATGAGGCCAACAACTCCAACGATTTTCAATGTCCAATATGTCCCAAAGCCACCCCCCCCCCCCCGTCACCCCCAGCCCCCAGGGTAGGTTGTCTGTGTGTGTATATATATATATATAATAAATAAAAGCAGTGCAGTAAGTGGTGTACAGAAATGACAAAGGAGGGTTTACAGCATGCTGCTCACACCACACGATAAAACACCACAACAGAATACCAAATACTTCGCTCGGCTACTGCACACGACGAGTACCCTTTTCAACAAGCAGCCTTTTCCGAAGGCCCAAGACAAAACGGATATATAGCAGGAACACGAAAGGTCCACATCAACGGGACTGATCCCCATCGAGGTGTCCCCGTTATGCCAAAAGATTGTGTGAGACCGAGCGAAAGTCATCATGAAGAGCAGGACGACCAAATGCACCGACAGTCGTAACCACAACGGGTTTTGAGGAAACATCTTCACATCCCGAGGTCCATTTTTTTATACAAATCCTTACTGTAAGCAGCACAACATAACTCCGCAGCAGTTCTTGAGGAAGTTGAGACCCGCTTTGGCCACGGATGCCTTTGCTGCTGCTGGTGGAACCACGTGCAGCCTGTTGTCTCCTTCATTTCCTGCAAAAAACCGCAACGGATGAAAGTCCGAGAAAACAGAAATCATGTTTACCCATTGAGATCCTGGACTGTTGCCCTTTGTTTATATGGGAAGAACAGTTTGTGAAGATCTTGTGTAAAAGCAGAGCTGGTTTGACGTGTGAGATTACCATTCTACGATTGCTTTACTGGAACTTGTCTCTCATTCTGACTACAGCTTTCTTCCTTTGCACAAATCATACAACCAACCACTATATCTACAACTACTACGACTGACACGCCCATTATTCCAACCTTGTGGGGTTGGCCAGGTACGATTTTTGGCTCAAGTCCTTCACGATCCGGCTGGCCAGGCCTGATGTTCAGCGAGAGGTTATTTCGTCAGGAACTTGTAGCTTGTTCAGGGTGCCGGAGATAACTCGCCTGCTCTTCGCGAAGGACACCAACGGGAGGCGGCCCCGGCTGAACGTCCATCCGAGGGACGGTACATTTAGTGAGAGGACACCCTACCTGAAAAAAGCGCCAATCAGACAATTTATAGTTGGGTATGGAATCGAACCCACATCGATAGCTCAAAGGTAAATGGACTAATCACCGGGGATGAGTTTCCATCTTCATGGAGTAATTTTGACGTGTGAAAAAACATCACCACCACTTATTCCTTTTCCCTTGATATTCATCATCGAATGATCGAGGCACATGTACAGTATTGTACAACATGTATTACATCTTGATCAGAGCAACAAATATTGATGATTGTACATGTATGAAATGAGACAATCGATCAAACACTCACATCCGACTTCATTGGAGTTGTTACATTTGGAGGAAACAATAGTTAGCTATTTCTGTGCTGTTTTGAGGCCAGAAAGATACACTCACTGTTAATCTCACTTCTGATATGTGGTTCATGGATCAAAGCACAAAGCAATTAATACAGAAAAGTATCAAATATGGCTTTTGAGATGGATAGCACTATTAGATATCTCAACGCAGTGCAGTACAGGAGTAGACGCAGGAAGTGGTCTCTTTTTAAAGTTTGGCATGACCAAGTATGCCTGGGAACCTTCACTATTTTACAAACTATGTGCACATCACTTTACTGTATGTGTGCGCATGCAGCGTGCTACAAACACATTCGACCTTATTGGGGGTTTTAAAGGCAATCGGTATCAACATTAAGTTTATCTTTAGCCCTGTACTGAGGCCAAATATACTTTTAATCTTCTTTCTGGTGCATGGCTGTTGTATCAAAGCAGAAAGCCGTTCTGAACACTTTACTGTGGTATACACAGAGTGAGGTCTGTGTCGTCTGGGACGATGAAGATAGTATTAATGTTTATTACATGTGCATTTTAAAAACTATTTCTCTGCTGTTTGAAGTGTAGATCTGTGATTTCTTTTCAGCGAGCAAATAACACCTGCTGCTTCGCTGATGGGAATACTAAGAGAGAGGTGAGAGGGGAGGGGGAGGGAGAGAGGAGAGAAAGAGGAGAAGGGGAAAGAGAGAGATTGGTGAGAGAGAGCAAATAAGATCTGTTGTTTTGATAAGATAAGAGCAAATGGGCCCAAAGCTGACCTTGCCGTGATATTAACCCCCCCCCCATACCCCACCCCCAGGGATCATTGACTGGTCGAGAGTAAAACATGACCCTCACCGCCGCACCTCAACACAGAGCACCGTTTATTTTTGGTTGTTTCCAGCAGAGTGACAGTGCTTGTCATCTACGGGTAGTTTTTCCCGTGAATTAACACTGTACGTAGCACGGAGTAACGTACATAATTCCACGTCACTCATTCGGCACTGCCACGTCATAAAAAGATGTGTGTGAACACCATGGGCCTGCACTGCCGGTCTCTCTCGACCACCCGAACCTCAAATCCGAAGACAGATTTCGATTATACATACTTTAATTATAACTTTTGAGTGCTTTTGTTCCAAGGCAAGGCATTGTGACCAAGCTGAAACAGGCCTGGGTCCAGATTAATCACATAACCAAACAAAAAGGCAAGCCATAAAGTACACCAAAACGACAACCACAAAGATTTATCTTTAAATAGAGTTCTTTAAAAGTGGAATTAAAGTGAAAAATTTGCGAAATTTAAGCCACAGACGTCGGCTCTTTGCCTCAAGAGAAAAAAAAAACCAACATGGCGTAGTTCCGAACATGAGGTTCAATCCAACGTTGTACATTATTACCTCCGCCATCAAAAGTGAAGGAGGTTATGTTTCACCCCTTTCTGTCTGTTTGTTTGTTTGTGTACAGGATATCTGAAAAAGTTGTGGACGGATCTGGATGAAATTTTGTGGACAGGTTCGGTGTGTGACAAGGACAAACTGATTAGATGTTGGTGAAGACTCAGATCCGGATCCGACCACAATAATTTTTTAAGTGATTCTTTACCATTGAGAGATCGGGCTCAAGAACGATATATAGCATGATGTTTCAAAAATGTATTGGGGCCAGATATGTTCTCGTGGATCAGGCATTATGGGGCGGAAGTATGCGCTCTCCCGAGTGCCCTTCTAGTTTTCTATTTGTATCTATGTCAAAGTGGCAGGTGGTATAATGAAAGCAGATCACACAAAAAGGTGAAACGACGAAACGATTGCACGATGTGGTTCAAAAAACGAAAATTGCACAAATTTCATCGGATGACACTCCAGGCAGGTGGAGCCTCCACTTTGTACGTCGATCAATGTGTTTTTGGTTGTGTTTAGCAGAGGAATAGCGCAGAGGGACAGTGCGGGTACTTTTTCCGAAGCATGGGGTAGTGCAGGTGACTGAACTGTGTACATAATACCTTGTCATCCATTTTGGCAAAAAGACCGCCATCGACAGTATCGCCATGACTTGCAAAAACAGCTTGTAGATCAAGCACTCACCAAGTGGCTTAAGTACACAAGCAAGCACTCCAAAGATATGGTTGACAAGGAACTGCGACAGCAAACCGATTGGTAATGGGACATACCCTGGCACCTTCATCAAGGCAAAAATAAATATACCATCAGAGATGGGGAATCCCCCACCATTGAATGAAAAAGGTCATACATATTCCAGATAATGAGGGAGGTGAATTGGAAACAAGACACCATTTGGTCATCATCTCGAAAAAGTTCCCCAGGGGTGAGGAACATAGTAACCAAAAATAATTGAAATCAGATGAGCGATTTTTCCATTAATGACAAAAAATATTTTTTTCAAGATGGCCACCCCAGTCGGCCATCTTGGATCCGGCCATGCACAAAATCAAGAGGGTTCTTCCTTTACAGGTGGTACATGTGTGACTCAAATTTCAAATCGATATGGCGAACAGTTTATGAGTTATCGCACTCACAGCTATAAATGTTGACGCCCAGACGGACGGACGGACAGACAGCCGGACGCCCTGGGTGTCAACAATATCCCCCCTCTGCCACGCGGAGGGGGATAAAAACTCCTCACTGCCATGGTATTAAAAACACCTTACCACCACATTATTAAAAAACACCTCACTGCCACATTATTAAAAACACCTCACTGCCACGTTATTAAAATACACCTCACTGCCACATTATTAAAAACACTTCACTGTCACATTATTAAAAACACCTCACTGCCACATTATTAAAAAACACCTCACTGCCACGTTATTAAAAACACCTAACTGCCACATTATTCAAAACACCTCACTGCGACATTATTAAAAACACCTAACTGCCACATTATTAAAAACACCTCACTGCCACATTATTAAAAACACCTCACTTCCACGTTATTAAAATCACCTCACTGCCACATTATAAAAAACACCTAACTGCCACATTATTAAAAAACACCTCACTGCCACATTATTAAAAACACCTCACTGCGACATTATTAAAAACACCTCACTGCCACGTTATTAAAAACCCCTCACTGCCACATTATTAAAAACACCTAACTGCCACATTATTAAAAACCCCTCACTGCGACATTATTAAAAACCCCTCACTGCCACATTATTAAAAACACCTAACTGCCTCATTATTAAAAACCCCTCACTGCGACATTATTAAAAACTCCTCACTGCCACATTATTAAAAACCCCTCACTGCGACATTATTAAAAACACCTCACTGCGACATTATTAAAAACACCTCACTGCCACGTTATTAAAATCACCTCACTGCCACATTATAAAAAACACCTAACTGCCACATTATTAAAAAACACCTCACTGCCACATTATTAAAAACACCTCACTGCGACATTATTAAAAACACCTCACTGCCACGTTATTAAAAACCCCTCACTGCCACATTATTAAAAACACCTAACTGCCACATTATTAAAAACCCCTCACTGCGACATTATTAAAAACTCCTCACTGCCACATTATTAAAAACACCTCACTGCGACATTATTAAAAACACCTCACTGCCACGTTATTAAAAACCCCTCACTGCGACATTATTAAAAACACCTCACTGCGACATTATTAAAAACACCTCACTGCCACATTATTAAAATACACCTCACTGTCACATTATTAAAAACACCTCACCGCCACATTATTAAAAACACATCACTGCCACATTATTAAAATACACCTCACTGTCACATTATTAAAAACACCTCACTTCCACATTATTAAAATACACCTCACTGTCACATTATTAAAAACTCCTCACCGCCACATTATTAAAATACACATCACTGTCACATTATTAAAATACACCTCACCGCCACATTATTAAAAACACATCACTGCCACATTATTAAAATACACCTCACTGTCACATTATTAAAAACACCTCACTTCCACATTATTAAAATACACCTCACTGTCACATTATTAAAAACTCCTCACCGCCACATTATTAAAAACACATCACTGCCATATTATTAAAATACACCTCACTGTCACATTATTAAAAACACCTTACTTCCACATTATTAAAATACACCTCACTGTCACATTATTAAAAACACCCCACCGCCACATTATTAAAAACACATCACTGCGACATTATTAAAATACACCTCACCGCCACATTATTAAAAACACCTCACCTCCACATTATTAAAAACACCTCACTGCCACATTATTAAAAACACCTAATTTCCACATTATTAAAAACACCTCACTGCCACATTATTAAAATACACCTCACCGCCACGTTATTAAAAACACATCACTGCCACATTATTAAAAACACATCACTGCCACATTATTAAAAACCTCTCACTGCCACATTATTGAAAACACCTCACTGCCACATTATTAAAAAACACCTCACTGCCACATTATTAAAAACACCTCACTGCCACATTATTAAAAACACCTCACTGCCATGGTATTAAAAACACGTCACTGCCACATTATTAAAAACACCTCACTGCCATGGTATTAAAAACACCTCACTGCCATGGTATTAAAAACACCTCACTGCCATGGTATTAAAAACACCTCACTGCCCCATTATTAAAAACACCTCACTGCCATGGTATTAAAAACACCTCACTGCCACATTATTAAAAACACCACACTGCCACATTATTAAAAACACCTCACTGCCATGGTATTAAAAACACCTCACTGCCATGGTATTAAAAACACCTCACTGCCACATTATTAAAATATACCATCAGAGATGGGGAATCCCCCGCCATTGAATGAAAAAGGTCATACATATTCCATAAAATGAGGGAGGTGAATTGGAAACAAGACACCATTTGGTCATCATCTCAAAAAAGTTCCCCAGGGGTGAGGAACGTAGTAACCAAAAATAATTGAAATCAGATAAGCGGTTTTCCATGTATTACAAAAAACATTTTTTTGAAGATGGCCGCCCCAGTTGGCCATCTTGGATCCGGCCATGCCCAAAATCAATCGGGTTCTTCCTTTTCAGCTGGTACATGTGTGACTCAAATTTCAAATCGATATGGGGAACAGTTTATGAGTTATCGCACTAACAGCTATAAATGTTGACGCCTGGACGGACAGCCGGACGACCTGGGTGACAACAATATCCCCCTTCCGCCACGCGGCGGGGGATAAAAACTGGCGTAAAATATGGAGGAGGAGGGAGCATGAACTTGCTTAAATTAAATATGCTTTGTTATACCAATCGGTAATTTCTTTAAATTTTCAGATTTCACTCCAGATTTCGCCACTTATTTAGTCCACGATCTCCGATCCTCAAATCAGATATTGAATTGGAGTGAAGATAAATCTGTGAGAAAGTCAGAAAGCATGAGCCTTACAAAAGAGGCCTATGAAACCTCGGATCTTTTCGGAGTATAGAAATTGGTGGTCATCGTATGGAAATTGTGGATGATCAGGCAAATTGTCCATCCAATGGCGTGGCACTCGCTCGTTTGCATGCACATACGGCTCCTTTTATAGAAGGTATAGAGGGAAATTACAAAAATTGATAACGATCAGAGTGTAATTCTCACTTTATGTAATTTGCCTTTTATTTCACTAAGATTTCTCAACCAGACACTTCCAAAACCACTTCAAGTTGCCACTGAAAGAGTAAAGAAACTTCAAAAATACAAGTTGAGAATTCTAACCTGTTTTTCCAGGTCTTTCCTTCTTCTTCAACTTCTTCTGCAGGAACTCCGACATTTCACAATCTTCTTCGTACTCTCTGAAAAGTCAAGCACAACTCATTCTGACACTTTTTAACTTTTCTTTATATGAGTAAAGCATCACGACAGATGAGGTGTCTTCGGATCTCAACAAACTCAGACAAAATGTCCCAGGTTGATCATCAAACTACAAATAGAACTACTTACTACTGCTACTATAACTGCTACTACTTCAATGGTTCCAATTATTCCTGCTTTCTTATGGTATCTTGTGGGGGTTTAACTGGCAGACAAGGCTTGACGTTTACTTGGGCAGGAATTAGTCATTTGTTCAGGGTGCCGGAGATAATTCGCCGAATCTTCATGAAAGATACTGAGGGATATTTAACGTTCGCAAACAACTGCTGCTGGCAGACGGGTCCTCCGGCTTAACATCCTCCCAATGGATGGCACATACTGTATATTGATACCTCGTACTGTATGTGAAACAACAGGATGATAGTTTATAGTTGGATTGGGATTCAACCCCAGGCTAAGCAGCTCAGAGGTGAGTGTGTGTACCTTGAGACTATTCTGCAAAATTTACATCCAATCCATGACATTATTGCCCAAAACAGAATTCAGCAACATTTACGTTCAGCGTTTGTTCTGCATTGGGTGAGAGTTTTCAAGAACAAACTTGTTTAACAAATGATATGATGAGCAAATGATAAGTAGCAATAAAATAGTTTGATTAGTATGTAACTAGAAAACCAAAAAGTCTCAGAAGAAATTATATTGCAGCTTTTCCTAAAGGCCCGGTCACACCTTGACATTTTAGCAAGCGATGGCAACGTATTAAAATGTATGTAAAACGCTGGCTTACGTTGAACTTTTGATGTTTTTTTTTAAAGATTCGGACGTATTCATAGCGACTTGGTCTTATGTCTCACGCATTAGTACCGGACACAGAACGTTTCGTTGTGTTATAGATAACTTATACCAACGAATGCTGAACCTGTTGTCGGCCGACACAACCTATGCCCAACGATAGTCTAACTTAGGCATAGCGCGTTGCACGCATCGCCGACGATGTCGTGACGTAGCCTATTAAAAAGCTGACGCACAACGATTCGAATCATAACTGCCATAGAAATGGAAGTGTCAACATCGCGGTCACACCTTGGCGATCTTGCCAGCGTATGCCAACCTAAGAAAAATGTGTCTAAAACGTTGGGGCACGTCAAATACGGTATGAGTAAGTTTGGTATACGTGAGTAGAACGCTAAAGTACGCTATCATACGTCGTAGTAAGTAGAGTACGTCAAGAAATTTTAAACATGTTCAAAATTTTACGAGGTACTTGGCGTATGACACACGTTCCGCATGCGATGGGGATAAGTTGTACACACGATATGCGGACGCTTACACACGTCCACAAAGACTACTTATAAGCTACTCATAAGTCGAAACACGTCGCGGTAATGTCTTTTTTACGCGAAGCTTATTTCTAACTTATGTTTGACGTGCTTTGAACCAATTCTTTACGTAGTCCCAACACACATCGACGTATGTAGACGTATTCCAATGACGTCTTCCGGTCGACAAAAAAAAATAAATGAACGTGTTTCTAACTTACAACTGCCATATAAAGATGTGTTCCCAGCGATTTTGGGAATTGGTATATAAAAATGCTGCTCATAAAAGGGGAACCCAACAGTGTTTTCGAGTCCTTTTTGAGTCGATGTCCATGTCAGCAGTAACAGTATCAGTATCAGTATTAGTATTAGTAGTAGTTTGTTCATGTTGGCAGTAGTAGGTGGTGTGAGGGGGAGGGTGTGGGTTATGATGGATCCTCCTTGCGTCCGCGTGTCCACGGGTAGGAGACATCTTTGCACCATTGTTCGAAGTTCTTCGCGGCTAATTTTTTATGGGGCTTTTTCAACAATGAGCTATGGCTTGTTTTTACGATTTAGGTCTATTCATAACGGGTTGGACAAATGCACAATGAACTAATAATGTGCATAGTGCGCTTCGATAACTTATAGATACGGTATACCAACGAATAATTATCGTGTAGCCGGCGTTCAAAAACTATGCCCAACGATAGCCTAACTTATCCATATCGTGCGGCAGTTTATCTTTGCCGGTGACGTGGGGTTTGCTATTCATAGGCTGCCACTCAACGATTTAAATGGCTGCATCTCCACTATTGAAAGTAGACGCTTGCGCTCAACAATTGGATTTTTTTTACACTCAACGACTTTTAAACGGTACCACTCAGCTATTTTCATTGTTTACAATGAACGATTTAAATTGCTGTCACTCGCCTTTGTTTTTTGACGCTGGGGTTTGGAAATTTGAAGCGTTTCTTCTGAACGTGTTAAAACGCTCAAACTCGACTATTTTAAATAGACGCTGCCAATGGACAATTGGAATCATAGCCAAGCTAGACATCGAAGTGTGAACATCCTCGTCATGCCGAAGAAAAGTTTGAAGAATGCTGCAAATAAGTGTCCTGGCCGTGGCCGTGGACGCTGATGCAAGGACGATCCATTATACCGACGTCTTTCAGCCTATGAGTAACTTCAAAGTAACGTCTGTCGACGTGTGGCAACGATCGCGTAACGTGCCAACAACACGTTAATCATAGGTTAGAAATAAGTTTCGGGTACGCTAAACATCACCTCGGCGTGTCTCAACTTATGATTAATTTACAAGTAGCATGTGTTGACGTCTGTCAACGATCGCAGACCGTGCATACAACTTGTGGCCAGCGTAGCGGAACGTGTGAGTCATACGCCGGCATACGTCGTGAAATTTCAAGCATGCAAAAATTTGAGGACAACCAAAAAGTACAACGTTTAAAGCCAACGTACAACGACGTATGGCAGTGTTTTTCAGCATGCTCTCAATGTTATCAAAACTTACCCATAACGTATTCAACGTGTGCCAGCGTTTTAGAAAAAAATTTCAAAAATTGGCATACGTTAGCTAAAACGTCAAGGTGTGACTGGGCCTTTAGAATTGCTTGTCCCTAGTCACCACAACTTCTCTGGAAACACTTAATTAATCGCTTCATTGTGTAATCACCCCAAAAAGGTAAACTAGATAATTTTGTTGCAGAAAGAGAGGAAAATGGAAGATCTCCGTACGACATTGCCACGGACTGCAACCAAAACGGGATGATGTGCAATGCTCGTGTGACTCTCCAAAAGTTGTGCGGAGTGAAGGAAAGACTAGACACATGTTAAGCAGGCATGTGAATTAAGAGTGAGAAAGGGGAAAGTATTCGGATGTGGAAATCAGAGGAGGAGATGTCAAGAGAAAGTGAACCAAAAGAGATCGAAAGGTGAGGAGAGAAGTGAAGCAGAAGAGTTCCAGATGTTTAGGGTTGGAGGAGTTGACTTAACCAGGGCTTAACTCCACTTCAAGTCAAAGAGAGTTCAAAAATTTTTACAACGTCAGAAAATATCCTTCCAGGAATACAATATTCTCGTATGGCAAAAAGGCTTTGTGAAAATGCACCCAGCCTCGTCCCCTCCAGGACGGCCAAGAAGCGTCTCGATATCCAATGATATTGCAGTTGTGCATGTAGCTGTTCAGCGTAGTCCACGCCGTTCGACAAGAAAACGGTCTCAGCCATTGAACATAAAAGAGAGCATCCCCTCAGACTATGCTGAAGGATGATTTGCACGTTTCCATACAAAATTAATTTCCAGCTCTCAGTTCATGTCAACAAGCAGGACATCCGATTTTGGGCAAAAGACAATCCTGAGCAGTTCAACCAACGACCTTTACTGCATGAACGTGTCACAACGTAGTGTGCCATTTCATGCACATACATGCACACATGAAAATGTTGGACACTTAAAGGCATTGGTTCCAAGGCCTAGTTCACTGATGTAATCTTTTCAGGCTGTGGGAACCTCCGCCACTGAAGGTGGACGGAGGTTATGTTTTCACACCGGTCTGTATGTCTGTGAGCAGGATATTTCAAAAGTTTGTGGACGTATTCGGATGAACCTTGATGGACAGGTTGGGTGTGTGACAAGGAAGAAGAGATTCGATTTTGGTGAAGATCCGGATCCAAAATTTTTGAAATGATTCTTCACCATTGAGTGATAAGACCTAAAAACGATATATAGCACGATATTTCGGAAATGTGGTGGATGTAAAATGACAAATCTTGGAAGATGAGTTGGTTCGATGACAAGAACAAGCCAATTAGATTCTAGATCAGATCAGTACATCAGGCTGATGAGTCAGCTTCAGAACGTAAACTGTTCAGCCTCGCTGAGGTCGGCGCTTTAACGAGTAACATTCTAGTTTCGTATCATTTTCTGTTAAAAAGCTCGTTTTACATTAAGCATAAATGTCAGGTATTTCTTGGCCACCCTGTATAAATACAATTGGCACAACACAATCAATTACAACCATCAACACAACACAATCAATGACGACAACAATCAGCACAACACAATCAACTATGATGCCAAACAGCACAAAGCAATCAACTATAACAACATTTGGCACAATGCAATTAATCACAACAACAATCAGCACAATGAAATTAAAATTGACAACAGTCAGCACAATGGAATTAACATTGATGACAATTAGCACAACATAATAAACTATGAGAACAACCAGCATGATGCAATAAATTACGACAACAATCAGCACAATGGAATTGACATCGACGACAATCACCACAGCACAATCAACTATGACAACAATCAGCACAACACAATCAACGACGACAACAATCAGCACAACACAATCACTACGACAACAATCAGCACAACACAATCAACTATGACAACAATCAGCACAACAACAATCTGCTCTCTCCAGTCTTCCAAAGACAACCACTGGAGCACCTGGCCTTCTTTTTTCTTCTTTTTTTTTAACCCGATGGAGAATCTTCCAGGGAGTTCCAGTCTTCGATGATGGGTGCCAATACCCACCAATTATTCTCGTTCATTCGACCATCATTGTAACATTAAATGTCAGCAATACCTGTTGAGTGACGAGCATTGCAAGAAACCCAGCCCACAAGATGATGTCACGATTGCAGAACCTTCATGTGAGAAAACCTAATTGTACAGAAATTTGCAATCTTGATATTCAAGAAACATTTCCTCCCAATTTAGAGAGAACCCCTAAATGGTGAGATGCTTGGTAGTTGAGTGAGGAAAGCCTTGTTGCATTGCCCTCGCTGGTGTGGGTTTGATTCCTGTGATGTCTCAAGGTGGGAGTTTCGGGAGTCTCGGTCATTTCGTCCACCCTTTCAGTCAAAATGTCAGGCCAAGGACAGCCAGTTTGGGGATAGACTGAACCAATCCCTCAAGCGCGTTTGCGAGATGGCCTCGCGGTATGCACGGTCGCCTCTGAGTCGTCTAGCCTGGGTTAGAATCTCGACACAGCTAGAAACTGTCGTCCCGGTGTTTCACTGGCAGGGTGATTCATCAATATGTGTGCCGTCCCTCGGATAGAAGTTCAACTGGGCATTTCGTCTGCCAGTATGAGTTTGTGGATGTTAAAGATCCCACGGTGTCTTTTGTGAAGAGTAAGTGAGTTATCGCCAGCACTCTGAACAAAATACCAAAAAACCCTGCATGGGGAACTGCATCAGCAGAAAAGCTGCACCTCTCGCCAATGGTGTTTCTGGCAGCCTCGTATTGCATTCAAAACTAGAACGGGCACTCATAGAGCGCATACCTTCGCCGCCACTACTTTTTTTGTTCTTGGTATGAGTGTGGGGAACTGGTTTCATATGAATGGTCTTATGACACAAACCACATATCTATAATGTCATGACCCCCCCCGACTTTCGGGGGCTACGGACTAAACAACAATCAACTCACGTCGTTTTGGCGAGTCTTCACTCGCAAGTTTGGTGAATACAACGTTTCAACAAGAGAAGGTAATCTCGTTTGATGCTGGTTTCATGCAAATCGAATAAGAATTGACTGAGTTATGCCGAAAACCACATATTTTTCAAGGGCGTGACCCCCCCCCTTGACATTTTACCCCAACCGGTGACATGTGTTATGACATCATTGTGTCACAAGATTGGGCATTAAATTCTGAACATTTTAGTGCTGGGTTCATGTAAAGCGGACAAGAATTGACCGTGTTATGACAAAAACCGCATATTTTTCAAGGTCGTGACCCCCCTGACCTCTGACACCTAACCGGTAACAAGAGTATGGGCGTCATTGTGTCATATTGCATATCACAAGATGAGGCGTTGAATTCTGAACATTTTGGCGTTAGTTGCATGCAAATTGAATAAAAATTGACCGTGTTATCGTAAAAAGACGATTTTGACCTTTTCGTGACCTTGACCTTGACCTTTGACCCGAACGATCCCAAAATCTAATCGCATGCTTCCTGGCTAATAACCAACCATCCCACAAAATTTCATGCAATTCGGTTTAATACTTTTTGAGTTATACGAATCACAAGATTACAAATAAATAAATAAATAAATACACGCGGACCAAAACATAACCTTTCGCAGAATGCGAAGGTAATAATAATAAGAATCCCTCAACCTCTGAGCTGCTGACCCCGTCTAATGAGACATGGTATAAAGCATGTTCACTGTGGATAGACATGGCTTATACTACATCTCAACCACCCTCCCTCCTTTGTCCAGAGATTAATATCAATGGCAAACCATATGCAATTGACACAAACCACTTTCAACATCAAAACAAGTCGATGAAGCATCACGAGACACTTCCATTTCAAAATTATTTGTACAATGCAAACAAATCATTGTCAACGCACCTCAACCTCTCAAAATCCATGTCATCCACAAGGTAGTCCCGCTTTTCAACCTGTTTCTGGATCATTTCAATGAGTTTTGCTTCTTTCTCCTGAGTTTCCACACATTTTTGCTTGTCTGTGGAGTGGCATTGAAACAAAGGATCTTCACAAATGTTGAAGCAATTAAGGAAGAAACATCCCTCCACATACCACCCCCCTCCCCACAGACAGCCTTATTGCAGTCAATACAAGAGTCTCTGCTCTAGTGCCTGAATTGCATTCTCTGTTGCCATTTTAGGAAGCATTATACAAGAAACTTGGATGCCGAAGGTCATTTAGACCATCATCCCTGCACGTTATTAACATCATATTCATTAAAACTATCAGTTGATCTACTTAATAGCACTGGGGTTGGAGGTGGTGGGGATGGGATGGGGGTGATTCGTAAGGCAGACACAGGGACATATTTAGTGTTGTTTTTTTTTTACTGGAGGTAGTCATGACCCCAGATTTTAACCTCCATCTGAATCATGGGTCATGACCCCAGATTTTAACTTCCATCCGAATCATGGGTCAAGACCCCAGATCATGGGCGTCCGCAGAAAAAAAATGCAGGGAGGGGGGCAATGTTATCCTGAGATGGCCGTGTGAAGTGTGAAGACATCTTTTTGCTAAGATTACTGTAAATAACAGAAAAAATGTTAACAATTCTTCAGGTAGAAGACACGATTGATCGAATGTCATGATATTTGGTGTGGAAGAAAGTGTTTTTTTCGTTCATTCCTTCTGTGTTGTGGCTATTGATTTTATTTCAGTAACAAAACTCATGCTAATTTTCGACGTTGGATTTTATACAAAATAATCAAACTAAATGCTCTTGATTTGATTGTTATAGAGTTTGGGGAAGACCAGTGTATTAAATTTGTATTGTTATGTTAACCTCATTTTTCTTATTTTTCAGGAATGTGAAATGGATATCAGGAGGTTCTTTAAAAAACGTAAGTCTGATGACTCTGACAACAATCAAGACACCCCGGGTACATCGGAGACGCATGCTGAACCAGCAGAGCAGCGCAGAGGGGGACATCACGAGCAGTTACTCACAGCAACCAATCAGATGGCACCCAAAACACCACTTGCGAAAGTGGCCAATGACTTGCCTCATCATCTGGACATTGGATCATACATCAAAACCACAGAACATTTGACCAATAATCGAAGATATGACCTCCTGATGAACACATACGTCCCACCAACTGATTACAGCTATCACAACGATTCACAGGGTTCCCGCTGTTTCCGCCACACGTGGATAAACCAATATTCTCCATGGCTGGCCTACTCAAGTCACTTGAAAGGTGCTCTGTGCAAATAATGTGTGCTGTTCCCTCAACCAGTGCACCGAGGTCTAATGGGTGCGTTCATCGTGACTCCTTTTGTTAAATGCAAAGGCTTCATGAGTGAGCGAGGAAGCACATGCTTTCCTCCTGGCACAAAGGCGCACTGCAAGATGCCAACAATTTCCTCACCACCGTGCAAAGGCCAGAGTTGACCATCGTGAGCCAGATGGACCGAGCAGTCAACAAAGCGGTCACTCAAAACCGAGAGAAACTGTTCCCCATACTATCCAGCATTCTGTTCTGCTGCAGCCATGACATTGCATTGAGGGGGAAGGAGAGTACATCGGGGAACCTCTGTGACCTACTGCGATTCAGGATAGAAGCAGGGGACACGGTCCTGAAGGATCACATGGAGGGCGCAAGCAAAAATGCGAGATGCACATCAGTTTGTGTAGAGAACGAGCTGATAGTTCTCTCCGAAGAAGTAGTAAGAGACAATATTGTGAAAGCTGCAAATGAATTAAATGGATTCTCTATCATTACAGATGAAACTGCTGACATATCAGGCACTGAGCAACTGTCTATTGGAGTACGATTTGTTGCGCTGCAGGAACAACGGAATGACTCAGCCACCATACGTGAGGAATTCCTTGGATTCATTCCACTGGAGAGGGTGGACGCTGCAACAATTGCGGATACCATCATCGACCAAGCAAAAAAATTTGGTCTTAACCTTGACAAGCTCCACAGCCAAGGCTACGATGGATGCTCAACCATGGCAGGAAGAGACAATGGTGTACAGGCCCGTATCAGGAACACCTATCCCAAAGCTGTTTTCGTGCACTGCTCT
The DNA here is from genome assembly GCF_056783735.1 of Eptatretus burgeri. NCBI lineage: Eukaryota > Metazoa > Chordata > Myxini > Myxiniformes > Myxinidae > Eptatretus > Eptatretus burgeri. Next base: position 31,074,430 of record NC_140975.1, on the reverse strand, counting down.
TCACATCGACTGAATTTGGTGGTTCATGATCTGAATTCTGTCGCAGATGTGAGGAATACGACTGGAACTGTGAAATCTATCATTAAATTCTTCCGTGAGTCCCAAGCGCAGGAGACTGGTTCTAAATATACCTTTGTTGTGTGAAACCAGATGGAGCGCAAAGTACAAAAGCATCCGCATCTTTTCAGAGAACTTTTGTGATATCTATGCACAACTGGAGCAACTGGAGGCAAACCAGCATGAGTTACAGAGTACGTGTCAGACGGCGTATCAGCTGAGGTGTGCTGCAGGAACCACAGTGTTCCTCATCTGTCTGAAGATCATTGCGAAGTACTCAGCGATGTTGGAGCCAGTGACCCAACAGCTGCAGGCAGTCGACATGGACATGATGTGAGTCCGAGATCACATCGACCTGTTGATGAAGGCTTTCCGAGCTCACCGGGATGGTGCAGACCGTGTGTTCTCAGAAGATGTCATCCCTGAGGTGAAAACCTTGGCAGAAGAACTTGGCATAGACTTGACTATGCCTCGGCGATGCGCACGCCAGGTCCACCGGCCGAATGTAGGAGGCTCCATTGAGGAGTACTATCGCCACACCATCTATGTCCCGTACATGGATTCCTTGAGCCAGTCTCTGGAAAGTCGCTTTGGTGAAAGTAACACGCCATATTTTCACATTTTCGCACTACATCCGAGAGAAATGCAGCAAACAGAAAGAGATGAATTCAAGCACATCGTTGCATCTGTCAAGGAAATGTATGGCATTGACAACCTTGTAGAAGAAGCTGTAGCGTGGTATGACGTGCAGAAGCATAAGCCACTGGATGACAACTCTCTGGGTATGATCGAGCTGGTGAAGAAGACCACTCCGTTCCCTGCTGTGCGCAAGGCTATCCTCATCGCACTGACTCTGCCTGCAACATCATGTACAGTGGAAAGGTCCTTCAGCACACTGCGCAGGGTGAAGACCTGGTTAAGATCAAGATGAGTGATAAACGTCTGTCCGGCCTCTGCATGTTAAGTGTCCACTGCGACAAAGTGAACAGCCAGAAGACCGAGCTAATGAACAGGGTCATTGACAATTTCGGAAGAGATCCCCAATGGCTCCAATTCCTGTTCCAAGAGTAGTAACCTGCTCTAACTGAATGAACTGTTGAGAAATGTTTATGTTATTTTATTCATTTTGTATTTTCCATGCAATTTTTTCAAATTTATGATTTTCCAGGGGGGGGCAAATGCCCCCTCCCCCTTGCCCCTCCCTGCGGACGCCCATGCCCCAGATTTTAACTTCCATCCAAGTCATGGGTCATGATCCCAGATTTTAACTTCCATCCAAATCATGGGTCATGACCCCAGGTTTTAACTTCCATCCAAGTCATGGGTCATGACCCCAGATTTTAACTTCCATCCCAATCATGGGTCATGACCCCAGATTTTAATTTCCATCCAAGTCATGGGTCATGATCCCAGATTTTAACTTCCATCCAAATCATGGGTCATGACCCCAGATTTTAACTTCCATCCCAATCATGGGTCATGACCCCAGATTTTAACTTCCATCCAAGTCATGGGCCATGACCCCAGATTTTAGCTTCCATCGGAGTCATGGGTCATGACCCCAGATTTTAACTTCTATCCGAGTCATGGGTCATGATCCCAGATTTTAACTTCTATCCGAGTCATGGGTCATGACCCCAGATTTTAACTTCTATCCGAGTCATGGGTCATGATTCCAGATTTTAACTTCTATCCGAGTCATGGGTCATGACCCCAGATTTTAACTTCTATCCGAGTCATGGGTCATGACCCCAGATTTTAACTTCTATCCGAGTCATGGGTCATGCCCCCTGATCTCACTGATTGATTCCCCCGAAGGTGGAAAATTCTCATGACGTATTTTTTTGAAAGGTTTATGTCTGGAGATGATTCATTTTTGTGATAGTAATTGCAAAGTGGCATCTTGCTGGTAATAAATGTCCATTTTCTCAGTGACGTCAGATTGAGCTTTGTGGGTGATCCTTAGCACAGGTGGTCGGGAGCAGTTGTAAAATGTATCGATTACTCCAGCATGCTTTGTTGTCTTACAATGAAACTTGTCATGATAAATATTTATTAACAGGTTTTTTTTTAAATGATGACGTTTTTTATTTATTTATTTTTTTGCGAAAACCACCTACAAGAAGGCATGATACATCGCCAAATACAATATCCATTTAATCCCCTGGATTTACTCAATAATTCAACATTGTTTTTACTTTAGTGTCTCTTTTATGTCACCAATTATGAAAAATATATAAATTTGATGCTAAAAACTGTTACTCGACACAGTATAGGTATTTGAAGGGCAAAATATTGAAAAAATTGTGTATAATGTAACTACTGCCCGAATAACCCAATTGCTCTGTCTTTTTTTTCATAATAGTGTACTATTTATAAATTTATGGTTTACATCTCGAAGATGCTTTAACTGACAAAAATTCCATTTCACAAATCAATCAACCACATTTTAGTTCAATTGATAATGTGATTTATTACCGTACAAACTGGTACAGGTCGTTTCACTTGGATTAACTTACAATGTTGTCAGAGTGTTTAACTTGCAAAAAGTGTATGGTCTAAGAGTAAATATTTGTAACTTCCAAGTTCCAATAAATGTATGTCATCAGAGAGTCCGTTCACCTTAGTGGTTGTCGCATTTGTCATCATCGGATTCCTCCAGTTCAGCTTTGAATATCTGATTCCTCTTCTACTATCTTTTGGTTTGAATACGTCTGGAGTTTACACATGTCCGTGCAATCCAGTTCATTTGCAAGAACGTGTGCACTTGCACAACATTGGGACATGTGTATATATATATATATATATATATATATATATATATATATATATATATATATATATATATATATATATATATATATATATATATATATATATGCATGTGGGTGTCAGCTTCCTCTTGGGAGGACTTCGGTTGTTTTACTTCCTCCCAATTATAATTATAATCAGAGGAAATGTTGTAGCAAGACTCCTCACAGGACTCACAGGACCCTAAAACCCCAATCCTGTGAAGTTATTATGGTCATGGTACCTTTTGATAGTCTAAGAGTTATAGAATGAGCTTAAGTAAGCAAAGTAACAACATTAAAGAAGTTTTTTGAAAATATGCAAAATAAATAACCTTCTCTTAGCTGTGTGGAGTTGAGATGCTTCCTTTGGGATGAATGGTATGTTGCGCTCCTCACGAGTTGTGAAATTGCAAGTTACAACATGTTATGGCAGAGATAAGAGAAAAACTATTTAATGTGCCTGAACTGAAATTAAGCAACCCATTATGCACTCAGTGTTTGAAAAATTTGTCGACTGAAAATTGCAGAGCTCAATCAAAAGTTCTGAAATACGGTATTCATATACAGGAAATGGATATTTAGCCAAAGTACAAATATGATTTTGTCCCAAAATTTAAAAAGAAAAAAAAAATTGGTTGCACTTTTATATGAAGAGTTTTTGTCTCTCAGCTTTCAGGATGTGTGTTTTATTAACCTCCACCATCGAAGATGGATGGGGGTTACTGTTTTCACCCCTGTCTGTTTGTTTGTGAACAGTATTACGGAAAAACTCCTGGACGGATTTCGACGAAACTTGGTGGGGGGATTACGTATGGTCCAAGGATCATGCCATTAGATTTTGGACTTGGTCCAAAGTCCAATATGGCCGCTATGGCGGCCATTTTGAAAAAAATATTTGAATTTTTGTTTTTGCATTTCTACATGTTTTAAGTGATTTCCAATCCAAAAAAAAAAAAATTTGTTTGAGAAAAAACAACAACAAAATTTTGCAACTTTTTTTTCAAAAAAAATTTCGATTTTATTTTTTTGGCATTTCGACATGCGCGTCGATCTAGTTTAGTTTATTCAATCGCGGTTCAGTAGAGTCTGATCCGTTTTGACCTACAATGAATAGGATATCAGGTTCACTTAAGTGACCCAGCAGTATTGGCGGTGGAGGTTTTGCACTCTACCGAGTGCTCCCCCTCGAGTTACCTCCGCCACCGAAGGTGAAGGAGGTTATGTTTTCACCCTTCTGTCTGTTTACCTGTTTGTTTGTGTACAGGATATCTCATAAAGTTGTGGATGTATCTGGATGAAATTTTGTGGACAGGTTCGGGGTGTGACAAGGACGAACTGATTAGATTTTTGTGAAGATCCAGATCCGGATCAGACTACTAGAATTTTTTAAGTGATTCTTCACCATTGAGAGATAGGGCCAAAAACGATATATAGCACGATATCTCAAAAAAGTTGTGGATGGATTCGGATGAAACTTGGTGGACACGTTGGGTGTGTGACAAGGAAGAATTGATTCTATTTTGATGAAGATCCGAATCCGGATCTGATAAATTTTAAAAGTGATTCTTCACCATTGAGAGATCGGGCTAAACCGATAGATATATCGCACAATATCTCAAAACGTTGTAGACGGATTGGGATGAAATTTGGTGGACAGGTTGGGTGTGTGGCAAGGACGAATCAATTCGATTTTGGTGAAGATCTGAATCTGGATCTGGATACGAGAATTATTTAATCATTAAAGTGATTCTTAGCCATTGAGAGATGGGGACAAAAACGATATAGTACTGTGTAGCATGATGTATCAAAAATGTATGGGGCCCAATATGTTCTCGTGGATCAGAAATTGCGTGGTGGAGGTATGCGCTCTACCGAGTGCCCTTCTAGTTAGTATAGATTTCCACTGAAAATCACCTTGGATATGCGTATATACCCAATCAACTTGCCATGATTTACGTTTTATGCTAGACTGTGCAAAAACACAAAATGACGAACAAAAAAATAACGAAGCTGTTCATTTGCAGTTGGTATCTCATGTGTAATAGTTCTTATATTGACCCTTCCAATGAATTAGGACCATTTAGGTTTTGCTTCCTCAGGTGGTACCGGTGTCTGCTTTGCTCCATACACGAAGGGAAGGATGGGGATAAAGTGGGTTTATGTTGAGGAATGAACAAAAAACGCTGACAGCACATTCACCTTTTGAGACCTTCCCACAAAAACAATCACTCCACAGGTATGTAATCGCCGATCCATACCCGATACCCATTATTTCTCCAAATCTCCCTCTGTTTTGTCCTTCAACCCTGCTGCTGGTGTTTCCCCCTCTATCTGATGTTGATTTTGTTCTGTTGCGTCCTGATCCAGTCAGTGTACGAGCTCTTCCACGAACCATGACTTCATGCAAAAACAGAAGAAAGGAAAAAAAGATACAGAAAAGCCCTGCCAATATCCAGATGCTTCCAAAGAGCTATTTAATTCCAGTTTAAATCTATCTACCGTCTCTACTACCACTACCTTTCCAGGGAGATCATTTCATGCATGAACTACTCTGAGTGAATGACCCTGTTTTACTACCATCTTAACTTTCTCTTCTTTACTCTCAGGTTGTGACCCCCCTGGTCATGTCCATTCTGTTGAAAAGCTCTTCTGCATTTATTTTCTCTCCCCTTCATCATCTTAAACATCTCCATCAAATCCCATCGTAATGATTTCCTTTCTCATGTATAAAGTCCTGTATCCTTCACCCGTTCATCAAACCTTAGTTTAGCTGGACCCAAAATCAATCTAGCAACTCGAGGGGTGAATATTCTTATGGCCTGGCTTTGGCTTTTACAATTTTTATCAGAATGTTTTGAAATTCGCTTGCTTGGAATCCTTTACATTTGTCCTCTATCTCCAGTACACAACAATGAATATAGCCTCCCCACCCGCATGACCTCACAGATGTTACTTGGCAATGCTTGGCAGCCATTGTGAAAATCATTGAGGAATTTATTTGTTCGTGCCAATGGTGTAATCGTTTGTGCAACACAAAATTGTTCTGATATAATTAGATTTTACAAATCAAATTTTGAGCAATCAAAGCAAATGTCAAACAATCAAGAGAAATGTCAAAACGATCGCTTCACAAGCAGGGATTAAGATTTTTTGGGCACAAAAAATAATTCGGCCCAAAACACTCAGAAAAGAGGGCTCCGTGTTATTTCATCGAAAAAAGCCCAAAAAGAAGATCCTGTGTTATTTTGCCCAAAATAAAGAGGACTCCTTGTTATTTTCGCACTTGACTGCAAAAAATCCGGAGGAATTCCCATGTTTTAGTTCCTTTTCCTCCCTTGGAGAAAAAAAAATATGCCACGTTCAGGTGTTCCATTGCCAAGCAGCTTGCTATCGCTTGTCAAGCCAGCCGTTCCTTATGAACCGCTTCGGTAGATTGCTTGCTTGAGTGATTAAAGCCACTTGGCGAGCGCTCTACAAGCTGATTGATAACTGAACACACCACAGCACTTGCAGAGGTGTGTGCAGTTACCAAGGTTTTATTTTTTTTTTGTGCACATTGACAAGGCTCATGGAAAAGCTAAAAGTTTCTTGTCGAGTGCTCACCAAGTGTCTTAAGCACTCAAGTAAGCAATCTAACAAAACCATTGATAGGAACTGGCTGGCTTAGCAACCTGATTAGTAATTGAACACACCTCAGCACATGTGCAACACTGTTGCCTGGTTCTACCTCTTGTGTAATGACGAAAGTTAATTTTGGGTGATTTTTTTTCACACTATTTGCCGTTGTTGAGCTAATTTTGCTTTTCAGCACCGCTGAGGTTATTTTGTTTCATCCTTGGAATAGGTGCTCTGATTAAAAAAAATAATAATAACACAAAACACAATGCGAGTTCGTCCATTTACTTATGATGGGTGTTAGGGGGTTTGTGATCGTACAATAAATTGTAGTGTGGATTTATTAGACAATATCGATATGTATTAACATGAGGAATTATACAAATTTTATTGTGATTATTTTTGTATTTGTAAACATTAAACGTACAGTAGTTATTATTCCACTTGCATTCTCGACTAATACTAACCTCACCCTCGAATTTTGTAACAGTCCTGTCTTGTTCAACATCAGGGAAAACATTTTTTTAATCGATTCATTACATCACAGTGCTTTCTTTCCTTGAGGTGAAGCATTCCCTTTGTGCTGAGTTTATAACCACTCACAAGGTGCTATGTTTTGTCGGCAAAGTGAGACCCCACCCTCAGGGGGGCCCCATCTTGAAAGATTGTGAAGCACGATCAGTCCTGTGGGCCCCTTTGCAAATACGTGGGTTGCATGGCCCTCACGCTGCCTCCGCCAGCACCCACGTTGAGCTCGGGGCCCACGTTGAGCTCGGGGCCCACGTTGAGCTCGGGGCCCACGTTGAGCTCGGGGCCCACGTTGAGCTCGGGGCCCACGTTGAGCTCGGGGCCCACGTTGAGCTCGGGGCCCACGTTGAGCTCGGGGCCCACGTTGAGCTCGGGGCCCACGTTGAGCTCGGGGCCCACGTTGAGCTCGGGGCCCACCTGGAGCTCGGGGCCCACCTGGAGCTCGGGGCCCACCTGGAGCTCGGGGCCCACCTGGAGCTCGGGGCCCACGTTGAGCTCGGGGCCCACGTTGAGCTTGAGGTCATGGGCATGGGCCCTGCATGCCTGTGCTTTAATCTGTCATTGCTCTCAAGTCAAGCAAACAAGTTTATTTGGACATTATAAATCTTCATAACAGACATGTTAACGTCACATTAATTTTCTTTTTTTTGGAATGCTCATCCTCGGGTCTTTACCAAAATTATTTTACAGAATTTGTCATAGTTTTCTTGTTCGCAAGAACATTTTGAACGAGGTTAGATGATTATCTTACGAGAATTGTTCAGATAAACCGATCATTCGCCGATTTTGATGACAAAGGGCGAATTAGACTGCGGGCCTACACGGTGTTAATCAATGGATCCAAATATCAAAACAATCCAGCCTTTTCCATTATGATGTGGACTAGATGTTTGGATGACTTTTAACATATTGTTTACTACAATGGTCCCTGTCGAGTTGACATGTGTTTTCAGCCGAAAATTGCAAGTCAATTTTCTCGATCTAAAACATTTATTCCGGCCTTGCACCGCTGAGCTACGTTTCGCACTCGTAAGGCTGAGATATATCATTTGGACTTCCCAAGGGGACATCTCTTTATTAGGCATGATGGTGGGATATGTAATGCTCCCCCTCCCCCTCCTTTGTTCTACTCCTCATAGACCTAGACCATCCCTTTTACTTCCATTTCATCATCCTTCCATCTCCTCCTTTTCTCAATTTACCCACATGATCACCACTCCACGTGCATAGGTAGCAAATAGATGCCGCCAAATGAGAGTTTGGAGAGTAAAAAAAAAAAGTGAGAGAAATGCAATAAACGAGGAAGGAAAGAAGGAAAAATAAATCACATGTTCAACAGGGCATTTAAGAAAAGAATATGGATGAAAGTCCCATCACCTGGTAATGCACTCAGTTGGTGGAGATCTTGCTTGAGCTTTTTAATCTCTTGGCAGAGGTAAATATCCTCCTTCCTGCGGAAATCACATTATTATCACTATTTTGAACACTGCATCGCAGGTTGAAGTAACAACCCAAAGTATTCACGATGGGAGGAAACGGTAGGTGGTACAACAAACAGACGAGGAGTACAGAACCGCATTCGCTAATGACCTGATGGTGACAGATCATATAAAATTGACAAATCAGTATTCCATGCAAACTTACATTAATCAAAGGCAATGATGAATAAAATGGGAGTAATTGGTGGAAATATTAAGGCTTGTTCACATTGTGGGATGGAATTGCAATGCTGAACGCACTTTTGTCGAGTTGGTAGATCAGCAGCGAAGGAGGAAGCCCTGTGGTGCAGGTGAAATTGCGGTGGACACAAGGTAATATTACTTTGGTGAAATCGTCTTTTTCATTGTGATCACGTCCTGTGCTGATGTTTCACGAAGATCTGTACAAGAACCAGCGATGCCTGTTTAACCTCGACGACTCACCCTTGACCTCAATCCTGTTCCCTCTTCGATAAGATCCTTTATTTTCAGAAAACATGATGGAGGCTCGTGGAAGAGCTCAAGCAGAATAGAAGGAGACAAAATGGAAACAGGAAAACAACAACAGCAGAGTATGTGTGAGTGTGAGATCAATGAGAGGGGGAGAAGGACACATGCAGGTGAACAAGCTGCACACAAGCTCCATGAAACAAGAAGTGGAAGGGGAAAGCGGGGATGAAACAGAAAAGGAACAAACCAACCGACTTCTAACAAACAAAAAGAAATGAGGAAAGATTTGCCTCGATCTTTTCAGCCATTTCCCTTTTTCCAGGTTATTGGGAAAAAAAATTCCCAATAACCTGCAACAAAGGGAGTGCTTGGGAATGGGGTCATTTGGGGTCGAATAAATCATGAGTATGAAAGGGGGATGACCTGAGGTAGTGGGGAACAGCTGTCTTGAAACCCCGGAGGGAAGAATGGAACTGAACAGACTGAGGAAGTTGGGTCTACAGGTGACAGGAAAGAGGAACAAATTTGTGAAGGTGAGCAATGAGCCTGGATTTTGGGAGTTTAACAAGAATAGTTACTGGCAGACTGTGCGCATCCTGCAGAAACCTGGAAGGGACAGAGCAAAGAGAGTGCAAGATCAACAAGAAAAAGAGTAATCAGAGATTGCAAACCCTCACCAGGACTTCTCTTCTTTTGAGTGGCGTATTTTTTTTATAGGTTTTAGGATAAATCCAATATGGCTGTCAAACCATGACCGATGACATCATATGTGTGACCCTTTTGTTCCGCATGGATAGGCGGTCATATGTGTAAAGTTTTGCCTTGATCTTTTCAGCCATTTCAGAGAAGATGACTTTTTGAAGGTTTTGAAAAAAAAGCAAAAACAATATGGCTGCCAAATCACATGACCAATGATGTAATCAAAATTTTTTTGTGGACCATTTTATCCCTAGATGACCCTCAAAATTTTTTTTATACTGATCGGATGTCGCATTCTACATATGCAATTATATCATAACGAAGGCACTTATGGCATAAAAATACCACACATTCCCCATGAGGAGTACTTGCTATTTGCCACTTGTACACCCATGGCTTGGGAAACACTTGTGTGAAGTTTCCCCTCGATTTGACAAGCCGTTCTGGAGAAAATTTTTATAGGTTTTAGGGTAAATGCAATATGGCTGCCAAACCATGTGACCAATGATATCATATGTGTCAACCTTTTGTTCCTCATGGACAGGCGGTCGGTCACATGTAAAAAGTTTTGCCTCAATCTGTTCAGCCACTTCAGAAAGGAAGATTTTTAAAGGTTTAAAAAAAAAAACAATATGGCTGCTGAATCATGTGATCGATGATGTCATGATTTTTTTTTTTTCTGTGGACCATTTTATCCCCAGATGACCCTCAAAAATTTTCATACTGATTGGATGTGGGCTTGTAGAAAGGTATTATGTACACATTTAGGACACGGGGGACCAAAAAATGAAGGTCATATGAAAGAGGTCAAGGTCATATGAAATTAACAAATTGATCAGTGTTCATTCAGGTCATAAATATATATGCACATAAACTTAACCATAGAAATACATGCTGTGATGAACCAAACTAACATCTTAGGATTAAAAGTGCAGATTTCTTAAAAACGTTACGTACTTCCTAACGACGTTTGATGTTCTGTATACTGAACACAAATTTGCCTTTGGTATTGATTTTTATATCATAGGGCCATCTTGGTAAACTTATTCTATGGTTATAAAATCAAGCTTATAGCTACCAGTAATTTTGTAGCAGCTTGGTAAATGCAATTTGTTACGTACTTCCTAACATTTTTGACCCAATCATGGAAGTGAACCTAAAAACTGGTATGAGTAAAAATGATCCATGTTGAAACTTGCCATTTTAAATCGTCACTTTATGCAGAAGTAAATTGCTATTTAAGATGTTCTATCAGATGCATTTCAAATTTCTGGAATAAGATTTTGTAAGCTTCACTGTGACTGGGGGAAATTTTGCAAAATCTAAGATTTTACACATTTGAAGGTGCCAAGATATGCAGAAGGTCATAAGAAATGTACTGTTTCGAGGAATTGTTCTATTCTTATGTATAATGATATATATCAAACAAAAAATGCATTTTCAACCATTTTGGACAACATATACAATCATACATGTAACCCATTTCTAAAAAATGAGCTATAAAAATGGAAAAAAATAGCCTGTGTTTGGATAAAAAAAAACATGCATTGTAAGCAACTTTATCCATAGGACCCATAGCAAAGTATACATTTTCTGAAAGCACAGACACTTGGGCATTATATCACATTAAGATTGTTTATCTTATTAAAACTGGGTTCAATTTCTAAGCTTTCTCCTCATTTAGGACCACAGTGTACACAATACCATGCTACAAGACTGTGGTGTTCTACATATACAATTATGACGTCATAACGAGGGCACCTATGACGTCATAAAAAACACTCATTCCGCATGAGAAGTACTTGCCAGAGAGACAGTGGTCCAATTTTTTTCCATTTTTCAAATATGTCTGCCACACCACGTGATGTATGACGTCATATTTATCATTAAAACATTCCACATGAATAGTCACATCAAAGGTGAAAATTTCGTCTCAATGTGAACAAGCGGTTGCGGAGAAAAACATGAATGTTCTGTGCAGACAAACAAACAAACAGACAAAAAACGACCCCAAATGCAATACCCTCTCCAAATCCTTCAGCGAGGGTAAAAAGGAGGTGGGAGAATACAGGGAAGCTATCAACCTGCCTGTGATGTGAAAGTAACAGGTTTCGACACTCAGCTTCATCGCAGAAGATCCCAATGCTTTTGAAGGCCTTACTTTCCATGGCATTAACAAGGGCAAGGTGTGAGGCAGGAGTGCCATCCTAAATGGGAAAGCTGTACTCCATCAAGGTGTGAATGAAGGCATTATAGGTCGTCAGAAGTTCAGATTGGCCAAGGAATCTTGTGCTCGTCAAATGAAGTCATGTGTTCTGACACCTCAGACAAACTCGACGTCAACCTTGCCTTATGATTATTCTGCTGGGTTGTCTTCAAAACTTCATAGAGTACGACATGAACCAGAGGGATTTCACACATGACATGCAAGTTTAAAGGACAAATTATTTATTGACTCCTTGGTGGAGTCACAAGAATGCTCACATGTAGCGAAGCTCCGATTCATGACGAACGAGGACCTCTCGAAGCTGCTCGATGGTGGCCAGCTCACCCTCGATGTCCTCCAAAGTTTGAGATGAATCTGCCATGCACACAATTGGGCCACATACTCCTGGTGGGGAGGAAGAAGGGGGGGGGAGCAGACGATTACAACTCCATGAGCTTGGGATCTGATTAATCCAAAAACAATTTTCTTCAGATAATGTTTGTGTTATGTGGGAGGATTCCATAGTTAGAACGTAATAAGTGTTGTGTGGTCTGTGTGATTCGTGTAGCGTAGATTTACTCTTGTAAACAGGGGGATGGTAAGAGTAAGTCGTCTTCTTAAACGTGATGCTGAGCAGGTAGCATATGTAATTTATGGACAATATAGTTTGTGATAAGGTTGTACGTGTAAAAAACAGAACTCCTGTCAGCGGGTGGGGCCAGGCAAAGACTTGGGCACAAAAGGAACCAGGAAAGCACTACGTAATGGAAAAGGAAACCATCCTGAACTCTTTGGCCGGCCATGATGGCAAGGTCGGCTGGAGACCTGGCGAGGAACAGAAGGCTTTTTTTCTTTATTTAGAGCTGCCCAGTGGGGAAGGACGGCCCAGAATATGTGGGAGGCCACGGTCCCAGAGTCCACACGGGCGTACGGCAGTTGGAGTTGGACCTTAGTGGGAATAACATCACTATGTCTCTCGCTCTCTACTTGGTTGTTGGAACATGGAAGATGGCTCACCAACCCTCACCTTCAGCGCATCACTCATGGAACCATTCTGTGACCCGAACTATACTTCACCTGCATGCCAGTGACCTGCAGCCACCACCAGCTTCGTGCCTGTTAAAGTCTTCACCTGCTTTCCCTTTGTCAGTAAGCATATGGTGTGTGGCACCATAGTAGGTTAGGATTGTTTATTCCTTTATCTTGTATATACGTTTGCATATCCCCCTCTCCCTATTCATGCCCGTCAACCACTTGGCTTGTTTTATCCTATTTATAGGGTCTTCTCTACTCTTATCCCTATGTTATTTTAAAATACACCAATGTAATCATAAGAAACGTTTGACTGCCTTTCGCCTCTCGAGTGCGTGTTCTCCTGCCAGTTTGCTTGAGTGAACTGCCAGACTCGCCTGAACTTCCAGACTGTTAACTGAGAATGGCCAAAGAGATTTTGACCTTCACAAGCACATGATCAGATGAGACAATTGGGGCAGAGGCCGAGCAAGATACATTAGCGGGAAAGTTGGTCAACACCAAATCCAGAAGGGAAGATTTTCCATTGGGAGAAATCTGGGTGGGAAAGTTCACAGATTGAGTCAGGCCCATGGAGTCACAGAAGTCCTTTGCAGAAGTGCCATGGCTGGTGAGAGAGGTATCAACACCCAACCAAGTAACATGGTAACACTTGAAGTCACCACATATGAGGAAGAGAGAGTTGGGATGAGTGACTAAAAGTTTGTCCATGTCGTCTGAGAGAGATGTAGTCATCACTGTTGAGAGCATGGTACAACACACAGAGAAGTATGGGATGAGAACAGAGGGGAAGTCACAACCAGAGGTTGTGTAAGTTTGGGAGGTGTAAGTAATACATGGAGATGGAGAAATTAAGTTTTTGATGTAAAGTGCAACTACACCACCAGGAAGGGGTTCAGTTTGATCAAACTGGAGGAGACAATAGCCAGGTGGAGACACTAAGGAGTCAGTGATGTCCTGTGGGAGGACGGATTCAGATAAGCAGATGATGTCCGGTTTATTGGCAGCGACCTCGATTGAGAGGTGGTATGATATGTCTTCCTCTTCTTCATGATGGAGTTCCCCGTATTCAAAGGGATAATGAGTGAGTTTGAAATCTTCTTGTAACCCTCTCCTGAACGGTGCTTCTCCACCACTTCATGTCTGACTTCTTTGGAAAGCTCCTTGGTCTTCATGTGTTGCCTTGTTGGTTGCCCATGTGAGTTGCACCTTCAAACTCCTTAGACAAGTGTGGGAGCTTAATTTTTAAGTTAAACCACTGATTACATACAGGTGAAACCTATTATACTTATTTTTTAACCTTTCAAACAAATAATTTGCTCCTAAAGTGATTTCGAGTTAATTAGGCAAAGGGTTGAATCGTTATGTAACTGAGAATCATCTGATTTTCTCTGTTAATCTGACGTATTTACATGTCATCTGCATTTTTTGTCTTTATCACTTTGGAGTAGTTTGTGAAGACTCGTATATTAAGTTTGATTTGAAAGCATCATGAAATATGCTCAGGTGTCATCAAAATGTGTAAACTTTGGAGGGGGATGAATACTTTTGTAGGCCACTGTATGCGGCATTCTCACAAGCAGCGGTTTTACTGCAGAGGTAACGCAGGTCCTTCCTATTATTTCCAAATATTTTCTCTTAAGATTGTTAGTTGGAGAGGCGACCGTGACGGGTTTATATGAAGTCGGTGATATCATGATAGGGGAGTGGAAAGTGTTAGAAATTCCACTGTTTCAATGTGGGAATGCCCATTTTACTTTTATGAGTGAGAGGAGGTTGAGGATGATGGAAGGGGGAGGGGGGGAGGGGTACAGATGGGAGAGATTCAGAAGGGGGATTTTGAGGCTTTGATGGGGATTGGGGGAGGGGGTTGAGGAGTTGTGTTTGGGGGTGGGGTGGGGAAGGGTTTGCAGGCTTTAAGTGGGGAGGGTATTGATGCCTTGAGTTGGGAAGGGTGAGGAATTTGGGTTGGGGGGGGGTTGCAAACATGGTACAGGGTTGGGAGGGGGAGGTTGAGGCTTACTACAACACCATATCAATCACTCCAAAGCGAGAAGACTGTTAGTTCCAGATAAACACCATAGATTACCATTTATTTACTGGATCCCAAAAATGCACAAAAATCCACGTAAGAAGAGGTTCATTATCGCAAGTAAAGAATGGAGTTTGAAACCAATGCCAGGTAGTATTACAGGGGCGATGAAACTAACTTATAAATGCTTAAAAGTTACCATGAAAAGGTGAAGTTTTATTCCGGAATTAAAAAATTCTGGATCATTGATAATTCGAAACCTGTAATCGACAGTATCCACGACATTAATAACAAGGATAAGGCTAAATGTTTATCAACTTATAATTTTTTCACATAATACACAAACATTCCACGTGACAAGCTCGTCACAGAGTGGAAGATAAAACATTGACAGGAGGTAATGAAGTATTACATTAAAGTCTATCAAAAAACAGAGCAAACTTGTCCATAAAGGAACAACAATATTCATGTAGTTTTTCAAAAAATGAACTTAAATAAAGTATTCGATTTCTCCAAAACAACAGTTTGTTTACATTTGGCAACAACATACTCCAGCAGACAGTGGGGATACCCATGGGTTCAGACCCGAGCTGTTCGGGTTAGTTTCTTTGTAAATTTGTTCCTGCACATGCATGAGTCTGATTGGGTTCAGAACATGTGCAGGAAGAAACTAACAACTGCACGAAGGTGTGGAAACATCTTTAGATTCATCGATGATTTACTATCAATGAATGATGGGTTTACAAGGAATTAAGGCAGATGAGGAGGCCATTCGGCCCATCATGCCTGCACCACACCAACCCAAATTTAATCAATCCGTCGATAGCCCTTCCTTTCGTGTGCAGCCCTTTCAGCTGCTACACTGGTACTCATTTCACCGACCTCAGGAGGATGACAGGCTGAGTGAACCCCCTGGTGTTAATTCAGTGGAAAATGGGGCTTGAACTCAGGACCCTAGGATCCCAAGTCACCACCCTAACCACTAAGCCAACACCAGGCTTTGTATTTGATCAGCTTCATGATGATATATTGTTGTGGGGCCGGGACGTAGGCCGTGAGCATGACCACCAGATGGAGCAGTAGAGTCGGCTCGACCGATCGTCCGGAATTCAGATCGTCGCCCCGGATAAGTCCGGAGTTGACGGGTCCTTTGTTTTGGACCGTGAAGCGTCAATATTTCCACCACGTGGTACAGGGTTATTTGCCAAATCTTCAAAATACCTAGAGACCACGTGGTGAGTCTTCGCACCCTCGACGGAACTCGTACGGAGAAGAGCCGCTTAGCGCGCTTGTTTCGTGTGTGATTCCGAGCGGTTTCATCGCCGAGAACCGTCGGTCCCGATTGTCCCGTTACAATGGCCACGGCAGTGGCCTGCTCATTCCCCGGCAGCGACACGCTCAGTCAATGAAAGAATTGACACGAACGAGCTGAAAACATTTAACAAATGGGGGTTTATTTATACAACAATAATGGGGGGGATTAGGGAAGCACGTAAGAAGCAGATTTAAACCGAATAAAGCAAGGCAATGCAAATATATACAGCACAAGCACTTAACAGTTTTACAACTTAAAGACGGGGCCCACACACAGGCAGAAGTGGACCCCAATGGTCTTTATTTGGATCTCCAGCCCGGAGGACAGTCGGGCTGCAGATCAGTGGTAGCTGACTACCTAGCCGCGAGCGCGCGGCTGGGCATCCCCTTCTTCCCGGAGCTCCGGTCACCATAGGACGGACCAGCGCAGCTGAACCCAACTAAGGTGAATCGAGGTCGTCGCCCAAGCTCGCGATCATTCAGAGGAGGAGGAGGAGGAGGAGGCGGTGGATGAGGACGAGGACCAGGGCTAACCGCGATGAGGGCGGTGAAGAAATCTCTCCTCTTTTTGGTTCAGCCGTCTGCGCTTTTTTATTTTGTTTCCCCCCCTCCCCGCAAAAGGGAGGGTGTCTCCGCCCTCCCCGCTTCTCCACACCGGACGGCCTTCTGCGCAGACTCCCTCGTCGCCCTGTCACTGGCCAGTTTTGGCACGCAAAAATCCTTGCCGTCCGTCTCACTGGCCAAAACGGGCGGCAAACCCCTCTTTTGACCAGGTGGCGTGGTGACATCACTTGGACCACCCTTCACAGAGTTGGGGAAGTCCGATTGGCCAAGCGACGGTCACCCCACTCGTTGCATGCCGATTGGTCGAGGGCCACCGCGTGGCTCATCCCCGAACTCCGCCTTCTTCCAAAGGACCACCCCTCACACAGGAAGTTGAGCAATACGTTTCTGCAGGGGCTCCGCCCACCCCCGACGTCGGCCAGAGCTAGGTGAAGGGAGGGAAGTGAAGGTGAGGGTGAAGTGGTATCGTCGGCATTGATGTTGGCGGTGTAAAAATAAACGAAAAGAAAACCTGACGATTAAAGTAACTCCACAGCGCACAAACATTTATTTTCCCATTAGACCAGGGACAGGCGCTATCTATAAAACCCATACTTACCGAGATATCTGAGCTAAAGGACCTGTATGTTGTGTGCTCATGGCTTCCAGATTCACAACACTACCCCCTCCCTTTTTTACAGACTCGTCCCGGGTCATCAAATTATCGTGTGACCAGCATGTGTAAGTTTTCCCCCAGTACGTTTTACTTTCGGATCCCTGAGTGCGACATTTTTTTTTCTTTTTTCATACATGTCCCAAAAATAAATAATCTAATGCGCTGCATAACTAACTAACAAACTCACAGACTCATTCGGACAACTTAACTATAATGCCGGCGCTACGACAAACATGCAGGTGGGGTTCAACTTATTTACAATTTTTTACTTAACTTATCTATTTACACTAACCAGGGCCCAGGACCTGGCATCTGTGGAGAAGAAGGCATAGCAATGTCAACAGTTATGTGAGGGTGAGTGCTCCGCAGCTGAAGGTCAGACGTCTTCAGGGCCTGTTCAAAAGGTCCCTTTTTTTTTCACTGAACCTTTTTTTTTCAGTTTTCAGCTGCAGGAGGCAACTCACCTTACCCAGCATGCCATATGCCATCCCACAGGCCATTTGAAGGGGGTAGCCAGGCTGCCCAAATGCAGTCTCTGGCTCCCTTGTGCAAGAACAGGAAGGTAGCCAGCTGCCCAATGCAGTTCCTGGCTCCTTGAAGTGAACTGGATGGAAGCAAAACACAAGAATGAATGGATGGGCCGGATGGAAGATGCAAAACACTGTGCACGGGCTGCTCAATGCAGTCCCCGTGGCGTAGCTGCCTGCAGGACAGTCTTTGCAAAACACGCTTGGCGATGATCCTGGCGCACATGGTGATGGTTGCTGACACAGGGGGCAAACGCAAAATAGGGTAGCAGGCATGGGGTTACGGCAGAGGCAGGCAAACGAGGCATGGTAATGCAAGGCCATACGGAACAGGCGATCCAGCACAACAGGCCGGCAGTTGAAGTTGGCCGGCCTCTGGTATCGTTCCGTGTTGGTCTGGAGGGAGTGCGGTGGTGCCGGCCGCTCCGAAAGCGGGCTCAGACCTAAGCAACTGTCTCCCCCCACTCGATCGCCTTTGCCTGTCTCTGTCCATACCCACTCCCTTAATTTGCAACAATAAAACCAAATTTAGTGCATTTTTAGCTCGCCTGTTCGAAGAACAGAGAGCTATAGCGATACCCCCGGTGTGAGCACCAGTGTGAGCGTCAGCAACAGCGTGAACGTGAAAATGTTAAAGTTTTTGGTGCAAGTTATTTTTTCCTTTCTCATGTTTTTATCGACCACACTATTTTTTATACATATATATATATATATATATATATATATATATATATATATATATATATATATACATACATACATATACATACATACATATACATACATACATACATACATACATACATACATCGGGGCGTATTATGTGATACCAGTCGTCCGTCCGTCCCTGTCCGCACTCTAACTCCCAAAGTTTTCAACTTTCACGTTTCATATTTGGTACATAGGTACAGACTGTGGAGACGGTGTGTCCTGACATACATTCATCATCTAAAGTGGTTGCCATGGCAACCAGGATACTGTTTTCCATCCGTTCCTGTACGCACTCTAACTCCCAAAGTCTTAAACTTTGACGTTTCATATTTGGTACAGACTGTGGAGACGGTGTGTCGTGATGTACGTTCGTTATCTAAAGTGGTTGCCATGGCAACCAGGATGCTGTTTTCCATCCATTCCTATCCGCACTCTAACTCCCAAAGTTTTCAACATTCACGTTTCATATTTGGTACATAGGTACAGATTGTGGAGACGGTGTGTTACGACATACGTTCGACATCTAAAGTGGTTCCCATGGCACCCAGGATGCTGTTTTCCATCCGTTCCTGTCCGCACTCAAACTCCCAAAGTTTTCAACATTCACGTTTCATATTTGGTACATAGGTACAGATTGTGGAGACAGTGTGTCGTGACATACGTTCGACATCTAAAGTAGTTCCCATGGCACCCAGGATGCTGTTTTCCATCCGTTCCTGTCCGCACTCAAACTCCCAAAGTTTTCAACCTTCACGTTTCATATTTGGTACATAGGTACAGACTGTGGAGACGGTGTGTCACGACATACGTTCGTCATCTAAAGTGGTTGCCATGGCAACCAGGATGCTGTTTTTCCATCCGTTCCTGTCCGCACTCTGACTCCCAACGTTTTCAATTTTCACGTTTCATATTTGGTACATAGGTACAGACTGTGGAGAGGTGTGTCGTGACATACGTTCGTCATCTAAAGTGGTTGCCTGGCAACCAGGATGCTGTTTTCCATCCATTCCTGTCCACAATAACTCCCAAAGTTTTCTACTTTCACGTTTCATATCTGGTACATAGGTACAGACTGTGGAGATGGTGTGTCGTGACATACGTTCGTCATCTAAAGTGGTTGCCATGGCAACCAGGATGCTGTTTTCCATGTAGTCGCACAATTCTCTATATACCTTCTTGTTCGGGCGTATATTGTGCTCACTTGCGCTCTTGTTACTGATTACAATATACAAATACATATATTGCTTTAAAATTATTTGGATCAGACTTCACTGCAATGCTTTACAAAAAAATATTAATTATCAGACGAGTCATTTAAAAACGATAAATGTATAAACAGGTGAGCATTGGGTGGCTTTGACACCAACTCTGGTTTTTTTGAATTCATTTTTTTTTCCTTTTATAATTCCGTCGGCCAGAGTGAGGTGAAGGGAGCGAAGTGAAGGTGATGCGGTGTCGTAAAAATAAACAAAGAGAAAACCTGACTATTAAAGTAACTCCACAGCGCACGAACATTTATTTACCCATTAGACCAGGGACGGGCGCTATCCATAAAACACAAACTTACCGAGATATCTGAGCTAAAGGACCTGTATGTTGTGTGCTCATGGCTTCCAGATTCGCAACAATATATCCAAAAGAATTCGAAATAAAAAAGGGAAAACCAATCACACTCTTCAGTTTATTTATTATTAGAATTACAAATCGATATCAATAATAATAAATTTCACACCAAATATTTCATAAACAAGATGCTTTTCCATTCTGCATTGTATGAATGCCTTTCTTAGACAGCTATATTCCAAAGAAGTTATTCTAAGGTGCAGTTAAAGGTGAAATAATTAGGACTGTGAGAGCAACCACACACAACATTGAACTCGTCAATAGATTAAAACAACTAGAAGGGCACTCAGTGGAGCGCATACCTCCGCCATGAGAACATATCGGATCCAATACATTTTTGAAATATCATGATATACAGTACCATATTGTTTTCAATGGTACCCAATCTCTCAATGGTGAGGAATCATTAAAGAAAATTAAATAATTCTCGGATCCAGATCCGGATTCGGATCTTCACCAAAATCGAATTAATTCGTCCTTGTGACACACCCAACCTTTCCACCAAATTTCATCCCAATCCGTCTACAACTTGTTGAGATATGGTGCTATATATCATTTTTAGCCCCATCTTTAAATGGTGAAGAATCATTTGAAAAAATGATAGGATCCGGATCCGGATCCGGATCTTCACCAAAATCGAATCAGTTCGTCCTTGTCACACACTGAACCTGTCCACAAAATTTCATCGAATCCGTCTACAACTTTTTGAGATATCCTGCACACAAACAGAAAGGAGTGAAAACGTAACCTCCTTCACCTCCGGTGGTAGAGGTAACTAGTCAGACGTATGTTAACACAGGGAGCTACAGTTAGCAGATTAAAAGAACTAGTCAAAAGTATGTTAACACAGGGAGCTACAGTTAGCAGATTAAAACAACTAATCAAACGTATGTTAACACAGGGAGCTACAGTTAGCAGATTAAAACAACTAGTCAAACGTATGTTAACACAGGGAGCTACAGTTAGCAGATTAAAACAACTAGTCAAACGTATGTTAACACAGGGAGCTACAGTTAGCAGATTAAAACAACTAGTCAAACGTATGTTAACACAGGGAGCTACAGTTAGCAGATTAAAACAACTAGTCAAACGTATGTTAACACAGGGAGCTACAGTTAGCAGATTAAAACAACTAGTCAAACGTATGTTAACACAGGGAGCTACAGTTAGCAGATTAAAACAACTAGTCAAACGTATGTTAACACAGGGAGCTACAGTTAGCAGATTAAAACAACTAGTCAAACGTATGTTAACACAGGGAGCTACAGTTAGCAGATTAAAACAACTAATCAAACGTATGTTAACACAGGGAGCTACAGTTAGCAGATTAAAACAACTAGTCAAACGTATGTTAACACAGGGAGCTACAGTTAGCAGATTAAAACAACTAGTCAAACGTATGTTAACACAGGGAGCTACAGTTAGCAGATTAAAACAACTAGTCAAACGTATGTTAACACAGGGAGCTACAGTTAGCAGATTAAAACAACTAGTCAAACGTATGTTAACACAGGGAGCTACAGTTAGCAGATTAAAACAACTAGTCAAACGTATGTTAACACAGGGAGCTACAGTTAGCAGATTAAAACAACTAGTCAAACGTATGTTAACACAGGGAGCTACAGTTAGCAGATTAAAACAATTAGTCAAACGTATGTTAACACAGGGAGCTACAGTTAGCAGATTAAAACTAGTCAAACGTATGTTAACACAGGGAGCTACAGTTAGCAGATTAAAACAATTAGTCAAACGTATGTTAACACAGGGAGCTACAATTAGCAGATTAAAACTAGTCAAACGTATGTTAACACAGGGAGCTACAGTTAGCAGATTAAAAGAACTAGTCAAAAGTATGTTAACACAGGGAGCTACAGTTAGCAGATTAAAACAACTAGTCAAACGTATGTTAACACAGGGAGCTACAGTTAGCAGATTAAAACAACTAATCAAACGTATGTTAACACAGGGAGCTACAATTAGCAGATTAAACCAACTAGTCAAACGTATGTTAACACAGGGAGCTACAGTTAGCAGATTAAAACAACTAATCAAACGTATGTTAACACAGGGAGCTACAGTTAGCAGATTAAAACAACTAGTCAAACGTATGTTAACACAGGGAGCTACAGTTAGCAGATTAAAACAACTAGTCAAACGTATGTTAACACAGGGAGCTACAGTTAGCAGATTAAAACAACTAGTCAAACGTATGTTAACACAGGGAGCTACAGTTAGCAGATTAAAACAACTAATCAAACGTATGTTAACACAGGGAGCTACAGTT
>NC_140975.1:31031863-31046863 GCF_056783735.1 Eptatretus burgeri | reverse complement strand
TTCTTACTTTAGATAAGGGAACTGTTTGGAGGTTTCCAATATAAGTAAAGTTGAATATTGGATGTTGTGTGTGTGTGTGTGTTTGTTTTTGTATGAGTTGTTTGAGTGTGTGTGTGTGTGTGTGTGTGTGTGTGTGTGTGTGTGTGTGTGTGTGTGTGTGTGTGAGAGTGTGTGTGTGCGTGTGTGTGTCTGTGTCTGTGTGTGTATATGAGTACGTGTGTGTGTGTGGATATGTATGAGTATGTGTGTTTGTTTTTGTATGAGTTGTTTGAGTGTGTGTGTGTGTGTGTGTGTGTGTGTGTGTGTGTGTGTGTGTGTGTGTGTGTGTGTGTGTGTGTGTGTGTGTGTATGAGTATGTGTGTTTGTTTTTGTACGAGTTGTTTGAGTGTGTGTGCGTGTGTGTGTTTGTATGCACGTGTGCGTTTTGTATTGCTATTATTTATTTATTTTCATTGTTATTTTCACCCTCACCGAAGGAGAGGGTATATATTGCGTTTGGGTCCATTTGTTTGACCGCACAGAACTTTTGTGGTTTTCTCTGCAACCGCTTGTCGGATTGAGAGCAAATTTTCACCATGTGTGCGACTAGTCATGTTGAATGTTTACATCATAATCATGACGTCATACGTCACATGGAATGGCAGCCATGCTGGAAAAATGAGATGGTGCACCACCTGCTTGAAGCTCAGGAGGGAAGAGTAGGATTGATTCATGCCTGGTAGGCGGTTTCACAAACAGAGTTTAGCTGTGTGGAAAGCCTGGATTTGAGGAGGTGACTGAAAGAACATGTACATCCTTGAGGAGCCGAGAGCAAGACCGTGGGGGAGGTGCTCGAAAACAGAGAAAGACATGGACCTGCCTGCGATTTGAGAGCAAAACAAGGCCTTGTGTTTCATTCAGCCTCATCATGAAAGATTCCAATTATGTTGAGAGCGTCACATTACCTGGATTCCAGGAAAGACCGATGTGATGCTGAGGTCTCATCCAATAGGGGAGAGCAGTCCTCCATTGAACTGCAGAAAGGGCCTCTTTTAGATGTTCATACTTTGTTACAGTGCTTTCAATCTTAAACAAGAGTAAGTAACACCCGGTTGTAAGTTAAGCACAAGCACCAAAATGTATTGTTGCGGTATTCGCGCCCGCCGGCGTGCGGACGGTCACGTAACTCGAATCGCGGCACGTCGCCCACCGGACGGACAATCCAGTCGTGACCCTCTCGGACTAACGCCGGGAACCAGTCACGGGTGGACCTTTCGGTCTCACCGCGATCGAGCCAATCAGCCCCCGCGTGGGATAGGGTTGCTCGCCAAATTCGACCTACCTAAGTACCCACGCGGAGGGTAGACCGGGCGATCGCACCTCGCCGCAGGTCGACTTCGGACACGGGCCACTTAAGCGACCCGTTCCGTACTATGAGAATAACCGAGCGGTGTTATCGTCGACCTAGACGGTTCGATTAATTATCGGGCGTATTCAGCCCACTACCAACCCTTTACGTGAAGCAAGATGAGGATTCAATGGGAGAAATGACGAAGCGAAGCGGGAAACAGTTCAACACAAAAGCACATTTATTCGCGGCACACGGGAAGCACACATATTCGATTCCACCAAAAGCACACAGAAAAGACACAATGCAATTTACACAAAAAGCAAATGTAAAAGCGAAAACACAATGCAGAGCTAATACCGACTACCGAGCACACGGCAACACTTATACAATTCTACTTCACAGACGGCGCCGACAACACATACCCAAAACCAAGGAAAAGAATACCCTCAAGGATGAGGCGGGCCTGAGGCCGAGACCGGGTCGCGCCTACCCGTCTGGTGATGAGACGAGGAGCGGCGATGGCGCCTCAACTCCGCGGGCCTCGCGGACGGTGTCTGGTAGGGGGTGGGAAAGGGGCCCCCTTGGTCGCACTATCTCAGCGCGGGGGGAAACAGGAGGGGGTTGCTGATGCTCGGGGTATAGAGGATCTTTATTATCCCACGACGAGCGTCTCCACCTCGGCCAGGTCGCGCTGTCGGCCTCCCTCGGGTGCAGCTTCCTGCACGACGCGAGCACCCCCTCGTCTGGTGTCGCCGCCTTTCCACAGCTCGTCCCTCCGTTCCGACTCCAACGCACACGACGAGCAGCTCCACCGCCCGCGAAGTCTTGACTCTCTGTTTCCGACTCTCCTACTCTCCGCCTCTGGACTCTCCGACTCTCGACTCTCCTACTCTCCGCCTCTGGACTCTCCGACTCTCCTACTCTCCGCCTCCCGACCTCCTACTCTCCGCCTCTGGACTTTCCGACTCCTTCTGACTGACGAACACGGTCCTTTTATCCCCCCGTAGCTTCGCCTTTGACCCCCTCCCTTTGACCTTTCACCTCGCTCCCCATTGGCCCGAGAAAAAGTGGGCGTGAAGGCTTTTTGATCCATAAATTTGCATATATCGATCGTCCTGGAGGCGGGGCCAAATCGCCCCTCGCTCACCGATTGGACGGCAAAAAGTGGGCGTGTGTCGTTTTTGATCCGTTTTTGAAGCACAAAATCCGTGATTTTGTACACGCTGTTCGACGCGCGCCCTGCACGAGTCCAACACCGGTACCCACAGCGGGGCAAGAACGGTGGCGATGCTACGGTTGCGAGGTGTGACGTGAAGGTCGTGGCGGTTGTGGTGAAGCGGCGTTGTGGTTGGTGGTTGATGTTGTGATTGTGGTGGTAATCATGGCGGTTGGTCCAAATTAAAGATAGTAAAAGAAAAACGGCTATCCTGAAGAGTCGCAGCACGCATAAATGACATGTATTCCCACTAGACAACGGGTTTGGGCCTAACTACACATATACTTGCCGAGATACCTCACCTAAGGGACCTGAATGGTGGTTTGCGAATTTGGTAACCACAACACTACCTCCTCCCCTTTTTACAGACTCGTCCCGAGTCGTCAAATTTTCGTGTGCCATCATGTGTAGTTTTCCCCTAGTACATTTTACCTACGGATCCCTGAGTGCGACATTCATGGTATTCGTGTCCCCAAAATAAATAACCTGAGGGCTGCGTAACTACCTAAACAAACTCACTCACACGGACGACTTAAATAAAATTGCCGGCGCTAAGACAGACATGCCGGGGGCGCACTCATATGTACAGTACATCTTAACCTTAACTTACAAATTTTACACTAAACCATGGCCCAGGATCAATGAGCTCTGCAAAAGAAAAGCAGTTAGCAGGGAGCCAGGCTGCTCGCATGCAGTCTCTGGCTCAAACAATGCAGGTGACAGGGAACGTGGCTGGCTGCTCACACGCAGTCCAAGGCCTTCCCTTTTGAACTGAACGCAGTGAACCACAACGGTGCATGGGCTGCACAAACGCAGTCTCCGTGCCAGCTCAAGTGGCACACGCAATGAGCACAACGAATGGATGCATGAACGGTTTGAACTGAATGCAGTGAATCACAACGGTGCATGGGCTGCACAAACGTAGTCTCCGTGCCAGCTCAAGTGGCACACGCAATGAGCACAACGAATGAATGGATGAATGGATGGACGCAAAACACGGTGCACGGGCTGCCACTGCAGGCCCGTGTTGTAGCTGCCAACAGGGCAGTTCTCGCAGCTTGCAAACTGTTGCCTTGATCCTGGCGCACATGGAAATGAACAGGGGGGGGCAAAGCAAAATTGAACGGGGCTGGTGAACATGGGCAGTGGGCATGGCATGGCAAAGGTGAGCAGGCAAACTCAGCCCGCAGAATAAGGCCGCTGCAGGCAAACACAGCCGGCAGATGAACTGGCCGGCACAGGCCTTGAAGAAAAAACAGCCAGCCGGCAGATGAAGTGGGCCGGCACAGGCCTTGCAGCACAGCAGCTGCAGACGATCCAGCCGGCACAGGCCTCGCAGCACACAGCCAGCAGATGAAGCTGGCCAGCTTTTGCCGTCAGTGGAAGTTGGTGGAGGGAGTGCGGTGGTGCTGGCCACTTGGAAGGCGGGCTCGGACCTACCTACCTGTCTCCCTCCCAACCTATCGCCTTTGCCTGTCACTGTACATACCCACTCCCTTAATTTGTCAAACCCCAATTTAGCCCCAACTTATTTTTTTTTT
The DNA here is from genome assembly GCF_056783735.1 of Eptatretus burgeri. Taxonomy (NCBI): domain Eukaryota; kingdom Metazoa; phylum Chordata; class Myxini; order Myxiniformes; family Myxinidae; genus Eptatretus; species Eptatretus burgeri. The sequence goes on along the minus strand of NC_140975.1, from coordinate 31,042,776 downwards.
TTTTTTTTTTTTTTACTTCCCCACTATAAATCGTCCCCTAACCCCCTTTATCGTCCTTGTTCGGCTAACCTATCCTGTCACCTAGCCTACTCCCAACCCCTACATTCCCTTCCCGGAGGGGAATAAGGGAGAGCTAACGTCCTGTGTCGAGGCCCAACTCAAGCCTCAGAATGGCCTCCCCAGAGTTCGGCGATCTAACCCAAAGTGGGTCCAGCGGCCCACAACGAGAGCGAGGATGGATGGTGCGGAGGGGTACATCTCCTAATCTACCCTAACCATTTAACTGTTAAACTACCCGGGGCTTTCAACAAGCGCCTCTCGCTTAAACTATTGGTTCTAACAACCCAGATTCCGGTCGCCTGTGTTGGTGTCCTCACAATTTCGGGCCTCGCCCCCCAATTTTCTCTCCGTGCCCTCACACGGTCTCCTGGCTGGGACACGTGGCTCCCTTTGGCAGGCACGACCCTCTGCCGATTCTCCCACTATGGCACCCCCGGGCACTACACTGCCTCCGAGCCTACCAGCTCCCTAACACCGGGGAGTGCCCCCATGGCACCTCCCCTGAAACGCACACGTGGCAGGCCGGCCTCCCGGGCCCCTTTCCGAGGGTCACCCGTGCCCACAACACTGCCCACGCGGCTAATGGCGCCCCGGGCCCCCGCACCAAGCAGGCGCACCCGTGCCCACTACTCTATCCCGGCCCCCCATGGGCCCATGGCCTACCGCGGCCGACTAGCCTGGTGCCCGGGGTACCCACTCAGCGATACTCACCTTTCGCAGCCACGCTCCCAAGCCCATCAACAGGGCTCCTGCACCCCTCCAAATGGGTCTCGAGCCTACATTCCCACCAACAGCAAAACGACCTCAGTTTTGTAAATTTGACTAACCCCCTAACTCACTTTACTCTGACCCCGGGGTCCCTTGGGCGGGAGTCACTCCTCCCCCCAATCACTCATCGCACCATGCATTCCCCATTCACTCCATACACACAGACCCGCTGGCCTCACTCACTCACCAAGCACATGCTTCCACTTCACTCACCAACTCTTCAACACACACACCACTGAACTCTGCCATCCTTCTAACTACCTCCCCTAACTAACTCGTGCTCCCACGTCGTCCCTTAAACTATAGCACGTTCCTTTTAACACTACGTAGCTAAGCTACGTCCCCTCTACACATCCACAAGTCTGTCACTGTCTCCAAATGTCCCAAAAATCATTTCCCATTTCCCCAACCTAAATCTGGCTACAATCCCTCTACCTAATCCATTCCAAGGACTCCATGAGGACTTACCCCCTGCCCCATGGAGTCGGTCTAGCTAAGCTAACCCTTCCCCCTAACTAGTTTCCATCCTGTGCCCAGGAGCCAAGGGGGTCTTCCACACCTTGCCCAGGAATCCTGTGCACCCGAAAGTGAGGCTTGCTTTTTCTTTTTTTCCATGCGCAGCACCTGCGCGGCAACTCAGAGCTCGCGCACTTTACACCTGCCCGTGACGTCATGCAGCTGCACGTGTTCCTCGTCCCTCCTTGGACGGTGCCATCCGGCAGAGATACCCCTCCTGCCGGATTCCAACCCCACGTGCAGCCATGACGTCACCGTGCGCAGAAAAAAAAAACAAGCCCCACGTCTCGAGGGGTTCCCCACGCGAACACATGTGCTTTGCCCGTTGGAGCTTAACACACACGATCGCGTGGAGAACCCGTCCGGTCCAAATCCGTTTACCTGCCTAAACTTTGTCCGTCCGCGGGATCGGCAAATCCACCGCGTGCGTTTCCGGACCGGGACTTCACTCTCGCAAGCGAGCACGTGGTGGTCTCGTGCGTTGCACAGCACGGACCGCGTGCTCACTGCTGGGTGAACCCGGCACGGTCCCTGAAACAACTACAGCCGCTACTCGGCTTTCTTTCTTTACATGTCGCCGTCGTCGCCTCCATTCCACACACGCATACCTGCGTGTTACGACGCACACAGTCCACTCCATCACATTCACACGGGGAGACGCGGCTGCGTGCTCCCGCATGCCGACCGACATCTCCCTCACATACCGCTCTCTCACACACACGGTCTCCCTGGCACACAGCGACCTTGCACACGGCCGTTCACTCACGCGTGCGGGGGCACTCACCCGCGGTGCCTCACTCGCACTCCGTGCCTCATCCACACACGCGGGGGCACTCACCCGCGGTACCTCACTCATACACACGGCGACACTCACACACGCGGTCTCTTCCACACACGGTGCCTCACCCACACACGCGGGGGCACCAACCCGCGGTGCCTTACTCACACTCCGTGCCTCATCCACACACGGCGTGCTGGGAAGCACGTACTCTGGCACCATCGCCACCACACCAATCACACACGGGGTCGCTTCCACACACGGGGACGCACTCACACCTTGCACCACACACACAGGGACAACCACACTGGGGATTCGTGTCCCCACAAGGGTCTCCGGGGCCTCTATACCCCCCAAGCTCTCCAAGCACCTGTCCACAGCACTCCTCCCCTCAACCTCGCAAAGCACGACCGAACTCACCTGGTCGTGACTCGCCTCAAGGGGGAATACTCCCTCCCCTCGTTCCTGGAGGAGGCCACCCAGGTGCTCGCACTGGGTCCCTACACGCTCCGCGAGCTCAACCCCATTGTCCTCCACTACCTCCGTGTGTGCGTCACTTACCCCGTCCTCACCGTGCAGTCTCTCCTCTATCGTTCCCTTCCCGGCTACCGTCACTGCCAACTCTTCACCCTTTACCTCCCTTGTCTCCACTATTATTTCCGTTGTCGTCACCTCGTGTCTCGTCTCACACGTTTTGGTCTCCCCATTTAATTTTTCCCTTTTGGTCACCGTCGATTCCTCTGTCACGACCCTCGCCGAACACGCCCCCCGAATTATTTTTTTACCCGCCTCCACCGCGGGCCTGTCAGCCGTTGCACCCCCTTCCAGCTCGTTTGCTCCAACACGTGGAGTCGCCATTCTGAGTTCCCTGGTCACGGCCTTCATGCCCGCCTGCAGGCATCGGCCCATGTTCTGCGTCTCCCCCCGGAGCTTTTTCGTTTCTTCCTTCATGTTTGTTTCCATTCCGTTCATTTGTTGTGTATTCGCATCCATTCTTTCGATCATTTGTTTGTTCATGCCTTTCATTTCGTTTTTCATTTCATTTGTCATTGCCGCCAGCATGGCGCATAGCTGGGCCATGTCGGGTGCGCTTGAGTGAGCCGTTTCGGCAGGGGTTGGGGAAGGGTCTTGGTGGAGAGGGGGGGGGAGGTGTCATACACTGCGGCCGCTGCCGCACCCACCTCGGGCCCTGGGTTCAGTTGGGCGAGTCCGTGTTCCTGCACAATCAACATTTCCTGCTCGGGGATTCCATCCTGGACCATGGATTCTACACATTCTACATCCATTTCTAATACCCCCGGCTCCCGCTCGCCTTGAGACGCCATCTTGCTTCTCGTGAAGGGTTAATTTAACTCGCTCGTAATTTGGAGGGAATCGGGGGTCGCTTCTCTCACCCCTGGACCGATTCCCGTGAATTTAGCCGGAGACAGGAGAGCCCGTTTTCCTGTTCTCCGATACCAGTGCCGCGAGGAGGGCGATGAATTTGTATCGCACGACCTGACACCAGTGTTGCGGTATTCGCGCCCGCCGGCGTGCGGACGGCCACGTAACTCGAATCGCGGCACGTCGCCCACCGGACGGACAATCCAGTCGTGACCCTCTCGGACTAACGCCGGGAACCAGTCACGGGTGGACCTTTCGGTCTCACCGCGATCGAGCCAATCAGCCCCCGCGTGGGATAGGGTTGCTCGCCAAATTCGACCTACCTAAGTACCCACGCGGAGGGTAGACCGGGCGATCGCACCTCGCCGCAGGTCGACTTCGGACACGGGCCACTTAAGCGACCCGTTCCGTACTATCAGAATAACCGAGCGGTGTTATCGTCGACCTCGACGGTTCGATTAATTATCGGGCGTATTCAGCCCACTACCAACCCTTTACGTGAAGCAAGATGAGGATTCAATGGGAGAAATGACGAAGCGAAGCGGGAAACAGTTCAACACAAAAGCACATTTATTCGCGGCACACGGGAAGCACACATATTCGATTCCACCAAAAGCACACAGAAAAGACACAATGCAATTTACACAAAAAGCAAATGTAAAAGCGAAAACACAATGCAGAGCTAATACCGACTACCGAGCACACGGCAACACTTATACAATTCTACTTCACAGACGGCGCCGACAACACATACCCAAAACCAAGGAAAAGAATACCCTCAAGGAGGAGGCGGGCCTGAGGCCGAGACCGGGTCGCGCCTACCCGTCTGGTGATGAGACGAGGAGCGGCGATGGCGCCTCAACTCCGCGGGCCTCGCGGACGGTGTCTGGTAGGGGGTGGGAAAGGGGCCCCCTTGGTCGCACTATCTCAGCGCGGGGGGAAACAGGTGGGGGTTGCTGATGCTCGGGGTATAGAGGATCTTTATTATCCCGCGACGAGCGTCTCCACCTCGGCCAGGTCGCGCTGTCGGCCTCCCTCGGGTGCAGCTTCCTGCACGACGCGAGCACCCCCTCGTCTGGTGTCGCCGCCTTTCCACAGCTCGTCCCCTCCGTTCCGACTCCAACGCACACGACGAGCAGCTCCACCGCCCGCGAAGTCTTGACTCTCTGTTTCCGACTCTCCTACTCTCCGCCTCTGGACTCTCCGACTCTCCTACTCTCCGCCTCCCGACCTCCTACTCTCCGCCTCTGGACTTTCCGACTCCTTCTGACTGACGAACACGGTCCTTTTATCCCCCCGTAGCTTCGCCTTTGACCTTTCACCTCGCTCCCCATTGGCCCGAGAAAAAGTGGGCGTGAAGGCTTTTTGATCCATAAATTTGCATATATCGATCGTCCTGGAGGCGGGGCCAAATCGCCCCTCGCTCACCGATTGGACGGCAAAAAGTGGGCGTGTGTCGTTTTTGAAGCACAAAATCCGTGATTTTGTACACGCTGTTCGACGCGCGCCCTGCACGAGTCCAACACCGGTACCCACAGCGGGGCAAGAACGGTGGCGATGCTCCGGTTGCGAGGTGTGACGTGAAGGTCGTGGCGGTTGTGGTGAAGCGGCGTTGTGGTTGGTGGTTGATGTTGTGATTGTGGTGGTAATCATGGCGGTTGGTCCAAATTAAAGATAGTAAAAGAAAAACGGCTATCCTGAAGAGTCGCAGCACGCATAAATGACATGTATTCCCACTAGACAACGGGTTTGGGCCTAACTACACATATACTTGCCGAGATACCTCACCTAAGGGACCTGAATGGTGGTTTGCGAATTTGGTAACCACAACAGTATTATCGATTGTGCCGATTCACATCGACAGGTGCACAGTCCATGGATGCAGCATTTGGCATTTACTGCCGACGCTCCGAGTGTTGAATACGGTTATTTATTATTTATGTTGTCAGATGACCGTTCGTTCCCGGCAATGGTGGCGGTATAATGATTTGCACATCGTGAAAGGTTAAATGGTGGGTGGTTTCAACAAAATTAGGGCGAGTAAGTTAACTTCAACGACGTCGCAAACCCAAGAATAGGGTTCAATCTTCGAGCACATTGAGCTGTATCTGAAATAATCGAGATATAATTATATTAATCATTAATTAAATGTTTAATGAAATGGAAGAATTATGATCTCTGCCTTCTGATAAACTGTTTTAGCAGCATTGATTAAAACCCATCGATAGCAGTTTTGAAGGTTGATGATTTTATTGGGAATTTTAGGAATGAATCCTCAGATAGATGAGACAGGATCAAGTACAGGAAGAGGGGGGGGGGAGCTTACAGGTTAAACGGACGAATGTTTCAGTGTAATATTTACTGAATAGCTGAGCAGGTGAATGGAATCGGACATTACCTGCAAACGGTTAACGATGCCCCCCCCCCCTGTTTACTAGGAAATCAAAGTGAGAGCCGGACGTCAGATTGCTTGCGTGACGTTTTATGGTAGGAATGACGTAGACACCGTGGGGATTTGCCTGCGGTTCACTGTGAACGTACCGGTGATACGGACCCCATAAAGAATGCTGCATGAAGAAGCAAACCCCCAAAAAGGTTACGAAACGCTCGATCGATGCAAACGCTGCACCAGACTCACCCCTGTGGGTCTCGACTCCGGGACAGTCTGGGTCTCCCCGCGCGGTCTCAGCGAGAGACCCGTAGCTGCTGCGCGTGCTCATGCGCTCAGGATCCATGAACGGATGTGCGGTGGGCATCTGGGGCAGTATGGGGGTGCAAAACGGGGAGTAGGCGGGAAGGGGAAGATAAAGCGGGGGTTGGAGGGGGTGGGCATAAGGAGGGATGTAGAGAAAGAATGCATGCGGGAGAACAATGCGAAGTACAGGCCAGACCTCCATCCAAATTAAATACGAGTCTCCGTGGGATTGTAAAAGCTTATTGTAAACAATCGTACTCTTGGCCAATGGCACAGAGTTCGAGTCAGGTGTCAGGTATTGGTACACTGCCATGACAAACCGATCTAGCGTGACAAATGTACCCATGGACGTTTCACGGTGGGTACGTTGAAAACCCCTTTCAAATCAATCCCAAGACGTCATCATGAAGGTCCAGAAATCTCGCAACGTGAAGACGTTCGAAACGAAACAGTTGTACCTGTCATACCCCGTGCTCACCTTGAGAGGTGGAATTTTGTACATGGCACTTAGTTAAATGAAGCACATAATCCACACCAAACCAAGCCATGGAGTCGACGGGAGACAACAGCTCGGTTCAACCTTGTTTTGCTCTTGGGGGTACAAGTGCAAACTGTGTTGGAAGTTGTCCAGGATCGACAAGGGACAGCTCGAAACTATAAACGATTTCAGGGAAATACAAGTATGAGGAAATTCTATAGATAGAATTTTCCGGTAAATAGTTGAAAATCTGAATAAACCAAAGAGATTGCTGTTCAAACCATTCCCTAACCTTCGTCACTTCATGCAACTTTTGTATACCAAGTATAGGCTCATGGAAGAGCAGGAAAGCAAATGCATAGGCAAGGGTGAGCATAAAGAGCAAGGGAATGAATGCATGATGACCAGGAGTGGAGGATTTGATGAACATCGTGAGTAACCGGTGAATACGAGAGCTTGGAGGAGGGTGAAAATATCAAGGATAGGAATGCTGAATGATATGAGATGGCCAGGTGTTGTGCACCACCTGCTTAAAGCCATAGAGGGAAGTGTGAGATTGAACATCCTCCAGAAGGTGGCAGTTCCACAAACGAAAGAACAGAGGAACAAAGGAGTCAAGGTGTGTGACGAGCCTGGAATTTGGAAGGTTAACCAGGAAGTGGTTACTGGAATAACGTGAGAGATCTTGAGGAAGTGGGAAGGATCTTGATTTAAAGGGTTCCTGACAGGAGATGGATTTACCTGGTGTTCAAGTAAATCATTGTGACTTTTCCAAGCAAGATTTGCTTTTGGAGGAGGTAAGAACTAAAGGGAAGACGTGGAGGGTGGAGAAGTGCAGGCAAAGGAATGAGAAGATGGAAGAGCCACATGTGGAGTTGTGGAGTATAGGAGGAAGTGGGGGTGGGGGAAGAAGAGGGGTGTCAAATTTCATATGTGCATATGAAATAAGTGAATGACTTTCAAGAAAATTCACTTCTCTTGGCAGAAACATAAAGGTAATATGTAAGGATCAAATACAAAATACCACATCAAGAAGGGTTGATGGAACACAAACAAAAATGGCGTCCACGTGTCCAAACGGATGTGATCTGAATGGACACATGACAACGACAAGTACCGATGTCAAGCAACAAGCGGCACAGATGGCTAAAGCTTGCAAACATGACACAGCACTTTATTTTGTAAAGATATCCAAACGAAATAGACACAAAAACAAGCAGCCACAGATTGATACTTACGAAATCGTCAACTTGACCTCTGACCTTGTCTAATAAAAGCTGTCTCTCGAGAAGGTAGCGACGCAAACCAGAAGTTTATACGACGATTCTGTACAAAACCATCAAAAAATCGAATGTTTGACCTCACTGTGACCGATTTTGACCAAAATCTAATCAGTGCTAGCCATCACCCTCCTGAATCACGTGGTGTAATATGCCATTGGTAGCGTCTTCCGTTCTCGAGTTATAACTTTTTTTTGGATGTTTGACCTCACTGTGACCCTGACCTTTGACCAAAATCTAATCAGCGCTAGCCATCACCCTCCTGAATCACGTGGTGTAATATGACATTGGTAGCTTCTTCCGTTCTCGAGTTATAACTCTTTTTTTGGATGTTTGACCTCACTGTGACCCTGACCTTTGACCAATTTTGACCAAAATCTAATCAGCACTAGCCATCACCCTCCTGAATCACGTGGTGTAATATGACATTGGTAGCTTCTTCCGTTCTCGAGTTATAACTTTTTTTTGGATGTTTGACCTCACTGTGACCTTGACCTTTGACCAATTTTGACCAAAATCTAATCAGCGCTAGCCATCACCCTCCTAAATCACGTGGTGTAATTTGACATTGGTAGCTTCTTCCGTTCTCTAGTTATCGTGCCTACAAACAAACACACACAAACACACAAACAGAGGATGGAAGTCGTCAATATACTTACGAAATCTAACAAAATGAGATCGAAAACACAATTCATTCTTTGTCCGTGCGAGCGATGGAAAACTTCGCAACACAGCACAGGTTTTGGCATTGCTCGCTCAGCCAGGAATACAATCTATATCAAGAATACAGCTTTTACTGTTTGAGAATTAAACAAATTATTGTAGAAAGGAGTGATCAAGTTGCTTTCTCATGAAGAAATGGCACAATTTTATGCCTGCACATGCACCGAGGCCGAAATTCCGGGTCAGGAGCAAAGATCTGGTCACACTTTGTGTAAAACTGTTTCCGCACCATGCATTTGGTCTCGCTAGACCGACGTCGCAACTGATATGACACCACATTCCCAAATGAAGTGAACCCATTATTATGCCACAAACATTGCTTAACGTACAATTCCACTACAATTCAGTAAATCTATGAAATGTGTTTAATTTAAGATAGCAATCAATGGTCATTCACCCATCCCAATATCTGGAGATCTAAAACCTGAGTGGGTTTCACAAGGCGAGTTGGCTATAGGAGACAAAACTTCAGAGATCAAATAAGATAGCGTGCGGGGGCGTCGACGTATCATTCAGCTTGAGAGCGGATCTTCACCTGAATAACATGCTACCATTCACCGCAGGTAAAAGGTGGACGGGTCACCTGTTGTGAAAAAGTAAGAGGATCTGCGAGGTTGCGAACATTGATGGAGATTTCATTGAGAAGAGGGTTCGAAGCCTCAATCAAATTATGGGAGTTGACAAGGGGACGAGTCAAAGCTCTTTGGGGTGCGATTGTGAAATGAAGGGGTCGTGGCGAAAGTCCCGGAATTGTTCTTGGGCGTCTCTGCCTTCAGGAAGTCGTCGTCGCTCTCGGCGTTGCTGTCTTCGCTTGTGGACAAGCGTGCTCGATCTTTATCCCCTGGCTCGTGCAGCCCATCTTCTGTCCAGGTCCGATACAGTGGTGTAATGACTTTGCCGGATCTGGGAGTGAAAGGAAACATAAGTGTGTAGATGAGACAGTGGGATTGGGGATGGGGGAGAATGGAAGGGAGGGGTTGGGAGGTGGGCGGCAGGGGGAGAGAATTCATTCACATTCCATATTGAAAATGGTGCTGAATTATGAAAGTGATTAACACAATTAATGCAACATTCTGCAAGTGCAACAGCACGATAATGGGTCCTCTAGTTATCTGGTTCCGTCAAGTCGTGTCCGACTTCTTGTGACATTCACGATCAGATTTCTCCAAACTTCCCGATCCTGCACGGCTTCCCAAAGTTCTGACAGACATCTTAGTTGGAGCCTTTACCCCCATCCATCGAGTACATATAAGGTCTGCCTCTTCTCCTCGTGTTCTTCATCTTCTTATTCCCTCAACCATACCCAGCATGGTTGACTTCTCCAGACTTTCATTTTCTGCACGCATGACATGTCTAAAGTATGAGAGTTTCTGTTTTTGCATCAATGCTTCGAATGTACATAGTGGCCTAATTTCTTCAATCTGATTTGTTTGTTACCTCTGCCACCAAAGGTGGACGGAGGTTATGTTTTCACCCCTGTCTGTTTGTCAGCGAGCAGGATATCTCAAAAAATTGAGGACAGAATTGGAAGAAATTTGGTGGACAGGTTGGGTGTGTGATAAGGACAAATTGATTTGATTTTGGTGAAGATATGGATACGGAACCGGATTTTATTTAAAACTGATTGTTCACAATCGAGAGATGGGGCCAAAACACGATACGGCCTATTTTTCATGATATTTTGAAACGCTGTGGACGGGTTATGATAAAAACTTGGTGGATGAGTTGATTGGTGACGAGAACAAGCTGATTCGATTTTGGTTCAGGTCTAGATCCAGATCCGGCCCATCAGTGGGATACAAAACGTGAACTGTTCAGCGTGGCAGAGGTATGTGCTCTACTGAGTGTCGCTCTAGTTCTTCCTGCCATCAATGGAATTTTTTAACACGTCTCCAACACCACATTTCAAAACTGTCAATACTCTTGCTTTCTTTCTTCTTCACTGTCCACGACTCACATCCATATATTGCAACCGGAAATACGAGAGCATTCACCAGCCTCCTCTTGGTTTGTTATGCCACATCTTTGTCTTTCCAGATCTTTTCCAATCCTGACATTGCTGCTTTCCCCAACGCAAACCATCTATCAATTTCTCCTCCACATTCTCCACTCATTTCAATCTTAGAACCCAGGAAGATTAAACTTTTTACTATTTGTTACACAATCTTAATGTCTTTCATGGGAAAGACACATTTCCAAGCGGGCCTCCAAAGCCAGTCCTCCATCGAGCAA